>NC_063337.1:71831854-71897064 GCF_021869965.1 Rhincodon typus
CTTGTTGTCTCGGATTCTCCAGCATCTGCAGTTCCTACTATCTCTGACTGAATTTTCTAGTTCTATTGTGCAAATATTGAACCACAAAAAGTAGAAATGTTTAAATTTGAGCTGAACATTATACTGGCTCTTTCATAGATCTCATGCTAACGTGGTGACAGCAAAGGATTTTCTCCATACCTTGTGAACAAGTGTGAGTAGAAATGATTGAATAATAAAGGATAAATAGTCAAATGATAGCGTTTTTTTTCAGAGTAACATAAAAGAAAAATATTTTATCCTGGAAATAACATGGGGCAAAGAGAGTAACTGAACTGTCCTTGACTGTAATCAAGAACTTAGTGTAGACTTTGTTTTTGGAGATAAAGGGATTCTGCAAAAATTTCCCTGAAGAAGTGTACTTTTCTCATGCCTGCTCCTCTGGTAAGTCCAAACATGTAGTCCTGGAGCCTTACAGATTTTAGTGGGGTAAGAATTCTCACAGATATGTCTCCTTGCAGACATAAGATTTGTAAGATGCATAAGAACAAAGATCCAAGTAGGTCTGGTGAGATCATCAGCTTGAATTTGTGTACAGTGCTGGAGCTCCACTTAGGCCACCTGCACCATCTTTAACATGAGGAACTTCCAGATGGAAACTGAGGAATTGTTCACACTTTCCTCAAGATCTGTTACTTTCTAAATTCCAAGAAGGCCTGCAATTGCAAATCATTGTATTTATTGCTCATACATGAAACACATACATCAATGACAATTTTACACCACAACTTTTCTTATCAAATGAGTACATGAAACCCTGTTATGCCTAAATTATTTTTGAGAATTGCTGTGGTGGTCAGCTAGGTTATTGGATTGGCTCCAATGTTAAAATGAGGGGCTTATGATAGAGCAAGAACTCGCTTGGTTCACTGTGTCTTAACTTTGATTGTCTATGGGGACAGACAGTAGTGAAATTCAGGCACTGTAGCCTACATACAAACTTCCAAACAAACCAGTTTCTTCCTTCAACTTAGAAACAGCCCTAACAGAGGGAAAAGAAAAAACATTCAATCTGGTGAATGAGACATGCATCTCCTGTTCATCTTGTATGTTTCAAAATGGAGATCCAGTGATTCCCATGATTTGAACCTCTACTAGAGTCACATTTTCTCTGATGCAGCTGTCAATACTGAGTACTGAGCAGCTAACTTGTAAGTGCACAATCCCTTTTAAATGTCCCATGTGGGGTTGAGATATTGGGGTTCTTCAAGCAGAAGGGTAAAGCTGAGGTTCTGAGGAAGGGTCACCGGACCCGAAACGTTAACTATGATTTTTCTTCACAGATGCTGCCAGACCTGCTGAACTTTTCCAGCAACTTCTGCTTTTGTTAGCTATCCCTGTACCCTGTACTGCTAAAAGACAAAACAATCTTGTTACCTGTAGGCTTACCTTTCACCTCAACAAAGCAAGATTTAAAATTAAATCTCTGATGTCACACTATTCATATTTGCTCATTTCTGTTGTCTCTTTTATTCTGTTCGATCCTAATCATGTCCCATACACCATAGATTCTGAATTACAACAGAAGCAGAAATGATGGAGTTAATTGTGATATTGACTAAAAGCGGTAAAATCAATATCAGACCAACAGCCCTGTTATACATTGCTCACAATTTTCATTACACGAACTCAATCAAAATGAAACTTTGCAAAGTTGTATATTGAATAGCTGAACCAAAGTCACCCTATTGTATACTATCACACAAAGCCAGAATGTTTTTTGAAATGCATTGCTTTACTTATTTAACTTGCTTGATCAATTTGTGTAATAATATACTCCTGTAAAGCCTGTGTTATCATCTGGAGATTACTGAAATAATCAGTGATTTCTATTACCTCGTTCTGGAATTCTAAACTTATATAATTAAACATAATTCTTTGTGTTATGTAATTCTACTTTCAATAATTTTCACATCTTGAATTTTCTGATGATCTTTTATTCACAAAGTTACAGATGGAATTAGGGGCAATAACTGATATAATTTTATTAAATTGTGTGCAATCAAAACAAAACATGTTTTTGCAAAGTTTAACTTTAATTTTCAATTCTTTTAATTTCTGATGGTTAAGGTATTTCTTACAGCAGGATTAAACACAAATCATTGTGCATGGGGAATTATGAGAAATAAAAATCGTGACCCACTTTTGTAAAATATATTAAGTTGTAACATGAGCTTTACACATAAATTATAGCTTATCAATGCCATTTTAAAAATCATTACCAAAAATTTATTTGTCCTTCGAGTGTCAAGAATAAAACCGAAGGTCAGTAGTTTTCACAATGGACCACAAATTGTCTTTACAATTCCAAACAATATTGCTTTTATGAAGTGATTTTTATTTTACTCAAGTTTCCACTCTAACATATCCGCATATTGAAAAATATAACATCGCTATGAACTGGAGCAAGCAAACAGTGCTTCAAGATAGATTTATTTTTAAATATTGCATCAGTTCTATTCCCTGATATATTTAAGGATGGTAACCAAAGGCAAATTTATCAATACAGCTGAAAATGGATTTTTCCCAAAAGTTAAACATCTTTAATCAGAGTTTCCAGTTCTCTACCTTTTGGTAACCATGTTTAAAAACTGAAAATGAATTTATAAAACTACAGAACCTTTCACTATTTACATTGGAGTATAATTAACACCTTCAAAGGCAATGAAGAATGTATATGATATAAATATATGTAACTTCGAATCATATTGGTGTTATTCTGCCTGAAAAGAAGTTTAATATTATGAGTCTCATCAAAGTCTATTTATGAGCCTTAGATGATCTTCATAAATAGGTGTAATTAGTGGAAACTTTCAATGTGATTCATTATTCTGGCTGGTCAGGTTTTTTTGGGCAGGGCCAAATTCCTAATAGTCTTTAAATTACTGAGAACAAATACAGAAACTAAATTTCTATTCAACTCAATTTGTGTTTTTAGGTCCTCAGTCTTGGTGCTCCTTCAGTTGCCTTGGAGTGAATTGCATTATGAAAACATGACAATCCGATAGGAACCCAAGACTTGTTTAGCATTCCATTATTAATTGTATTTTAGATTTAGTAGAGAACGAAAGTTTCAAAAACTTAAAGCAGTAAAATAAGATTTGTGTTTACTTTTTACAAATAATTTTAAATATCTGCTTAAAGTCAATATGATACTTCTAATCTCTGTGGAAAACTAAAGTATTGGTCAGGAAAGAGGAGTTCCCTCATAGCTTAAAAGAAAAGAAGTTAAGTGGCAAACTGATGGTCATTGCTAGTCTTTGGAATATTTTATCCCATGTGCTATCTCCAATTTCTGTTGCTGTGCTGGGATGTATATGCATGTCTTAATAATGACATTTCAACAGAAGCAGATGAAATATTCTCTATTTTTTCCACAACGAAATTGGTTTACTCCACTGTAAGTAATTGAGATGCCCATTGTTAGCTTGAGGGACATTCTTCCCAGTGTAGAGAAGGCGCACACTGGCCAGTGTGAGGAGAGGATTTTCCCCAGATTTTAGACACTTAAGTATTTCCACTCATTTTGGCCTTATGGAATTCCTGAACCCATGAGAACAAAGCTAGCTTGCACATAAACTCTGACTAACAAGCTGCTTTCATTGATCTGCTATGTATGCACGTCAAACAAACTTTAACACTGATTTGTTGCACAATCCGGCATCAGTGAGCTTGTAAACTGTCCCGGTCTTCCAGTTGTAGAGATTTAACATTTTATTGCGGGAAATTTGTAAAAGGTTTTACTAGGAGGTCAAGAAAATCTCTGCTTTAATTGAAGGAGTGATAGTTGCATCCCATCTTGGGTTGCAGCTTCTTTTGGATATGGAGTACAGGCACCAGAGAGGGGATGCCTTGTACAGAAGGTGAAGTTAAAATTATATCCCCTTTTCCAAACACAGAGATGGTCATGCAGCACAAAAGACAACAGAATGTGCAGAGATGTAAAAAGAAATTCCTTGTTGGCCATGGGTCTGAAAACAAAGGATAGAATATGATGACTTCTCATAGTTTGCCCAGTTTCTCATCAACAAAATCAAATTACTGACAAATGTAGAATGATTGAAGATCGTCAGTTGAGCTAGAAATCAAGGAGGATCCAATTCTTTGCAAAGTGGTTACAATTCAGCATTTCAGAATTTAAATTTAGTCAGAAATATTACTTTTCGATGGAAAACTTTAGCATGTGCCCAAGAACCTTGAGTGAGAGATGGAGGGACAGAGAGAGAGAGAGACGTAGAGAGAGAGAGAGATGGACAGACTGACTGAGAGAGAGGGGCGTGGAGCTTCAGCAGTTTTCTTCCTTATTACCACCTTGACCTGTGAAAGCAGAAATCAAGTTCAGAATGTGTTGCTGGATAGTCATTAGCTCAGAGGTTCCCAAAGTCTTTGTTAAGACAGGTTTCCCAGCAATAAATAGATCACAAATGCATCTCTTGTCTCTCAAAAAGATTTGCTGAATGTTTTTCCTCCAAAGTCATTTTTTTTTTGGCCAACAGCAGATAGATCAATCAAAGCCCAAACATAAAGTGTAAACCTCACTTTCTCATTGGTTGTTTCCTTTGTGGGAGAATCTAGAACAGAAGACATAATCTCAGAATAAAACATTGCCAATTTAAGACAGAGACGAGGAGGAATTTCTTTTCTTGGAGGATAGCGAATCTGTGAAATTCTTTACCACAGGGGCCTGTATAGGCTGGATCATTAGTACAGTCAAGACAGAGATAAATCAGTAAGGGAATCAAGGAATATGGGGAAAAGATAGGAAGTTCAGTATTTTCAGTTTAGCTATGATCTCATTGAATAGTGGAGCAGTCTTGATGGTTTGAATGGTCTATTTTTGCCCTTATGTATTATGATCTTATGGTCTTTTCAAAGAAACCATACAGTAAAAATTCCTTTCAATTTGGCAAGTATCCAAGCAGTTCTGTATCTTCTATTGTTTTCAAAATGTTTGTGAATATAATTATTTATTCCCCACAAAACAGAAAGCTTGTAGCACCCCTACAAAGCTCTAAACCTTACTAACTGGTTCTCTAGTATTTCCTGTGGTTAGGGGTTATGCTGTACTGCAAGAGAAAGAGAGAGAAGAATATTAGTAAGTGAGAAAAATTTGGGTGAATTACCTAACTGGTTTGAAGATGGGAGAATTGGTAAGTGTGTGAGGTTGAAATGGTGTACCTGAATATCAGGCAATAAGAGTAAAATGAGGCTGTGGTGCATTAAGTAATATGCAATGTTGATGGAAATGTGACTGAACATTATATTTCATTCAATTACCTTAACCAGGCATGTGATATCGTTAAACGTTCTCCCAGCTCTGCTGCCAGGTTGTCAGTGCCAAATGTTGGGAACTGAATCTCACTGCCAACTCCTTTGAATCCCTTCTGAGCATATGTGTTTAGTTCTGCCTTGCCCTTTGTGGGAGTGTGGTATATTTCCACCTTCAATGCCTCCAGTGCAGGATAAGGAAAACATGAAAGCCCTCTCAATTGTTTGTTGCTCCATTTATCGTTTCCCATGAGACAGGTGCTGCAGCTCCACTGTAAGAGATGCACACTGTCTTTAAGAGACTCCCATAAACTGGAGGCTATGCTTTCTGCCTCAATGGGACCAAGTGCAGGTTAATTGTCTATCACAATCCTGGCATCCAAGAATGAGCTCTGTTCTGAATGCTTATTAAATGATTCCAGAGAACACAATTTGATCTGTGTGTCAGATACATATTATCATTGCTAATTATTACTTGCTAATGATGCAATAAATATCTGCCTAATGATGGGATTTTGTAATTAATTCTGAGCAAGATCTATGGAGGTAAAATCCGTAAAGCAATTGTTTCTGTTTTTAGCTCTCCCCTCAAGTTCAATGTGCTACAGTAAAAGAGCAATACAGATTAATGGCTGTTTGCTTCTACAATTTAAAATGTTGGGTCACAGACTAATTGTGTGAAGAAGTGATTTCTTTTTAAATTCAGACTTTGATGAATAACCTGATTCCAAATACATAAAACATGAATCACATTCAAAAGCTTTAATGTGCACAGGAATTCAGCAATGTTAAACTGGAACTGCAAAAAACAGGTGAAAATGTGTTAGCAAAACAAAATGAAAAGTGTAAAGGATGTTGTCAATTTAGAATACATCAATCAAGGAATTTAGTAAACTGATCCATCAATTTACCAAGTACTGGCATAAAATATAACTGTTCTGAGATAAATGGATTAACCATATAAACAAAGTAAGCCATTAATTTTTCAACTGTAACTTTGAAATACATATCACAAAATGAAGAAAAATAAGAAAGTGATTGTTGATGAAGTCAAGCTCAGTAGAGGCATAAGAAGTGGGGCAATGTAAACCATCTAGCCAGATTACTCCATAGTAATGATAGAAGCACAAAAGAAAATGCCTCTACACAATGAGAAAGTAAGTTTATGGAGGCTCCATCACTTCGCACCTTTTTCAAGAATGGGGTTAGATAACTGCTGGAGTATTGTGTGCAGTTCTGAAATGCACATTACAGGAGGGATATGATAGCACAGGAGAAGGTGCAGATGTTGTCCAGGCTGGAGAGTTTCAATTTTGAAGAGAGATTGGACAGACTGGGGTTGCTTTTCTTATAGCAAAGGAGATCAAGAGGGGACACAATTGAGAATTAAAAAATTGAGGAGCATAAACTGGGAGAAGCTTTTCCCCTTAATGGAGGGATCAAAGATCAGGGACATAGATTTAGGTAACAGGCAAAAAGTTCAGAAAAGATGTGAGGGCTTCATCCAGAGAGCGGTAGGAATCTGAAACCCTCTGCCTATAAGGGAGGAAGAAACAGAAATCCTCATAACATTTAAGAAGTATTTGGATGTACACTTGCAATGCCAGGGCATACAAGTCTGTCAATCAAGTATTGGAAAATGAGATTAGAATAGCTCGCTGTTTGTTTTTGACTGACGCAGACATAATGGTCTGAAGGATTTTTCTCTGTGCAGTAGATCTCAATACATTATCACTCTGGGAATTCCACAACAAGATTGCCAGAGGAACATAAAAGCAAGAATCGGCTAATCAGTCCATGAATCCTCCTTCTTTCAAGCAAAGCATGTCTGATCATTTACCCAAATGCCATTTTCCCACATTATCTGCTTAACCTTTAACGTCATTAGTTTCCAGGAATCTACTGATTTCTGTCTTGAGCATGCTTAATTATTGTCTTTCCACGATCCTCTAGGATCAAAAATTCTAAAGAATCATCAACCTCTGAATAAAGAACGTCCTCCTCATCTTAGACTTGAATGACCTCCATTTTATTCTGAAATTATATTCCCTGGTTCTAGAGTCATCAGCCAGGGGGAGTGTTCTATGCAAATCCACTTTGGAAAGCCCTGTAAGAATGTTGTAAGTTTCACTGAGATCATTGCTCATCTTTTAAAGTCTAGGGAACACAGACCCAGTTCCCCCAATCTCTTCTCATCAAACAATACAATCATCCTGGGTATTTTGTCTCATGAACATCCAGTATGGCTGTAGATCTTCCTTAAATAAAGAGACCAAACTGTACACAATACTCCAAGTAGTCTCACTGAGGCTGAATACAATTGCACTACTATATATTTACTCCTGTATTAAATTCCCTTGCAGTAAAAGGTGACATGCCATTTACCCTCTGAGTTTTTTTTTTGCTGCAGCTACATTCTGATTTATTTGCAAGACATAGGTAAAGTTCAGATCCCTTTGGATGTCAACACTTCCAAATAGCTCAACATTTAATAAATATTCTGCCTTTCCATTCTTTCTATTAAAATCCAATATTCATAATATAATCTATCTGTCATGGTCTTGTGCATCACCCAACTTGACAAAATCTTTTTAAGTTATTTTGCATCCTCCTCACAACTTATGTTCCCACCTACTTTTGTGTCACTCTCAAAGTTGGAAAAATTATGTTTGGTCGTTACATCCAGGTCATTTGTATAGATAGTTAAACCAGGGTATCCATGATCTGCAGCAGTATTGTGAAAAAAGAACTCCAGCATTTCAGTCTATAACATTGATTAATTTTGGTGTTATGCATGATGTTTGATGCCAGTGTTGTTGCTGTATTGAAACTTGATGGCTGAGGGTGCAGGTAATCCTGGTGCACAAGTCTTTAGCACTTCAGCTGGATTGTTGCTATATTCAGAGCACTCAGACAGTTTGAGATGTCATATCGTGCGAGTCAAATTGGCTGAAGACTGGGAGTTCTTTTTTTGAGGATCATCCAATTGGGTCTTCTGACTGAAGATTATTACAAGGCTTCAGCTTAGCCTGTACATAGAAGCTAAATACTGTGGATGCTGGAAATTTGAAGCAAATACAGAAAGTGCAGGAGTAACTCAGCAGGTGTGGCAGCATCGTGGAAGGAAAAACAGTGTTAATGTTTCAATTTCAATATAACTCTTCTCCAGAATTCAGCTTTGTCTTCTGCAATTATGCTAGGCATTGTCAGCATCAAGGATAGTAAGGGTTATAGAATCTTTTTCTTTGAATAGTTTGTTTTTATTTTACTTATCCATTCATGCACTGATATGGCAGACTGATATGGCAGCATTTTGACCTGATCCATTGATTCTGTGATCACACAGTTCTCTCCAAAGATTGCTGCTACTGACTTTTGACAAGTACTTTTGTACAAAGACATGAGTTATGAGGTCATTGACTTGCTCGCCAGTAAGTTTGTTTGCAGACATTTCATCACCATTCTAAGTAACATCATCAGTGCGTCTCCGGTGAAGCGTCTGTATTCTGTCCTGCTTGTTATTTATGAGTCTCAGTTTTCTGGGGGTGGGTGTTATCACTTCCAGATTTGTTTTTCAGTCATTGGTATATGGGTCCAGGTCTACATGTTTGTTGATGAAGTTCTGGTTTGAATGCCAAGCCTTCGGGGATTGTCATGGGTGTCTTTGGTTGGCTTGCCCTAGCATGGCTATGTTGTCCCAGTCGACTTGGTGTCCCTCTTTGTCCATGCACTTTGATAAAGAGTGATAGTTGGTCATGCCTCTTGGTAGCTAGTTGGTTAATCTTTTCAAAAACCTTGAGTACGAGTTATGAGCAGAATAAGACAACTTAGCCACTCAAGTGAGGTCTGTTATACATTAAGAACATGGCCAATCTGTTCGCATTTCAAATTCCACACTGGCCAATAATCATTGATTCCACAAGAATCTATGTACCTACACCTCAAAATATTCAATGAACCCACTTCCACTGCCCTCTAAGGTAGAATTTCAAAGTTGCACATTGCTTTGAGAGAAAAGAATTCCCTAATTTTAAAATATTGTCCCCTTGTTCTGGAATACCTCACAATAATAAAAGGCATTTCCAAGTCTAGTTTGCAAGATCATTCAGAAATTATACATTTCCAATAATCACCCCTTGCTCTTCTAAACTTTTGTGACAACAAGTCCAATCTGCCCAATATTTCCTCATTAGGCAAACAGTTCATTCCAAGCATCAATCTAGTAAATTTCCTTTGAACTGTTTCCAATATATTTGCATCCTTTCTTAAATAAGGGGATTCAAAACAGCACACAGTATTTGAAATATGGTCAAACAATATCCTGTATAAATGAAGCATGCATGAAATAATTTGTTTTACAGTCATAAGGTTGCAACATCATTTTTCAAAAGGCCTGCTGGTGGTCCTGGCAAACAATTCTCAATGAATGAGGCTTGGTCCTAAATTTGATGTTAATTGCCAAGTGAGGGATATACCAGGCCACAAAATGACAGATTGTGACTGAATGCAATTCGACTGCTTCTGATAACTCACATTGTCTCACGAATGCCTAAGTTTGAACTGCTTGATCTGTCCCAGGATGCTTTGTAACACAATAGTAAGCATCTCTGCGTCTGAGCAAGAATATTTGGGTCTGAATCCTACACCAGGACTTGATGGCCGAGGAAGGAATGTTCCCAACATGGTCAGACAGATGGAACAATTTTCAACTTGCAAAATAGTTCCAACCTACACCAATGGCAGACAGGAAGAGTGAGAGAGACTCCTGATCAGTCATTAGACATAAAGAACTTTGGAATCTGTCCTTAGTGCCAGATGACATGTATGTAACAGGGAAGGTTTCTACACAATACAGACTCCCTGAACAAACTATCACACTCGTACCATTGGATCTAACATGAATTTATTATATTTGACATGATGGCTTTGCCACACAACCCAATGGAGGTTGACCTCAGTGGGAAGATGGAACTTAATCTAAACAAGGACTGTGAGCTGGTCACACCTACCAAGACTGTCATTGGCAGATATATGCGACATTCAGATCAGTAAGGATGAAATCATATGGCTGGCAGTGTAGTGAAGCTGAGAGATATGAGTGTAAAGTTTTCAGCAATTTTGTGTCTGAGGCTAAACTAAGGCTATAAACATCAAGAATGAATCAGGCTTTATGAGCAATATTGATAGGCAAGTAGAGAGGGGATAATGAAGAAAGCAGTGGGCAAAATACATTCAGTCACCTTGACCGTTGAAGTAATTAAACTTATTCCTGAATTATAATCAGCTGATCAGAAGATGGGACTAACAACAATGATTATCTGCTTCTATGATCTTCTCACTGTCAAGAGGACATCATGGTCCCCTGAGGTAAGAAGTTCTCTATTCTCCTGTATACCTGCTGCGCAAAGTCCTCCAGTGCTATAGGGATTTAAAGCATACAGTCTGGCCTGTTGCAGCATATTCAATCTTTCTTTTTTGTTATGGGAGGCATGGTGGCTCACTAGTTAACACTGCTGCTTCACAGCAACAGAGACCTGAGTTCAATTCCTCTCTTGGGTGACTGTCTGCATGGAGTTTGCAGATTCTCCTCATGTTTTGTGGGTTTCCTCTGGGTGCTGCGGCTTCCTCCCACAATTCAGGGACGTGCAGATTACGTGGATTAGCCATGGTAAAATGCAAGGTGACAGGATGGGGGTTGTTAGCCTAGGTAGGATGCTCTTTCAAGAGTTGGTGTGAACTGGATGGACCAAATAACCTATTCCCACACTACAGGGATTCTATGATTCTTCTATCATACTCTCAGAGTGTGTTCTGCAATTAATTCTAGCACCTGGAATTCCCTTTCTCAACAAAAATCTATCTACCTCCACCTTAAAATATCCAATGAAACCACTTCCACAGCTCTCTGACGCAGAGTTCCAAAGTTACACATACTTTGAGAGAAAAGGATTTCCATTTACTTGAAGGGGTGCAGAGTGACTTTAAAGAATGAAGTCTATCTTTAAATATGGGTAGGCTATGCCAAAGTAGGGCCATTTAATGAGGCATGCTGTCAGCAACCAGTTTATTCTGATGCTAGACAGCAAGCCCCATTGCAGTGAACAAGTCGCATGAGATTTACTGCCCACATCAAAACAAATAGACACAGGTAATTGCATATTGTGAACCCTCTGTCTGTTTTTAGACCATATCTGATATTTTCTCTTGAACTTTATGACATCATATGTCCATAAAGCAAGCATGAATGGTGTAAGAGCAATCAATAACTGCCCCCACTGAAAATCCCCCACCTAGCACTATCCAGCTAAAAACCTGCATTAATCAAAAGTGAACAAATCAAAAATTAGCAAGAAATGCTCATGAGGAACAAGGAGACACAAAAAAATTCTGAATTCTTCACGCAGTTTTCAGTTTTCACTTTCTTTTTGGCTTATCCAGGTAAAAACCAGAAATAGCATTTAGTGGTAAATTTTATGAAGTTGCATTTCTTATGCATAGCTTTATGTGGCAGGAATATAGGGCATAAAGGTTAGCACACAGAACATATATTTCCATCCATTTAATTTTAATGGGGCAAAAATCATGCAGAGAGCATTGTCCTCTAAGATTGTGCATTCTAACGTATGTTCCCTTAGTGTGACCCGGAGAGCTAATTCTTAAGTTCTACCGATCTCGACAAAAATGCAAATAAAACAAAAGATATTCTGAAGAAAAATTGCTAAAACCCATCCATAAAATTTCCTTTTTTTTTTGAAATCCCAACAAGAAATACTTCTCACACAGGCTTTCTCTTTCATATGCAACTGAGGACTTCAGACAGCTGACAAGAAACTCTGGTGTCTAAATACATTGGAATACTGTAATGAAAAGGCAGAATGTTCAAAACAAAATGAAAATCTAGTGAATGCATGATTGCAATTTGGCTGTCTGCTCCTGAACAAATTTGGTCTACTCCAAGGCCTTTAAGCAAGCCTGGATTTTGGGGGCTGGTGATAGAAGAGACTGGACTTGAAGTGACATAACGATGGGAATGCTGAATGATGTTATGGAGCTCCAAACTCCACATGGGTGCAGTCAATGGCCACCCATACCTGAGGGACTCCAGTGAAGGCTACAAATCTGAAGGCTTGGAAACCAAGACTGGGCAAACTATATTGCTTTCCTCCGAAGGGCAGTGGTGAGTTCACAAATGCATGTTTGAGTGGTCAATTGGAAGACTCCGTACAAACAGAATTAAAGAGTATAGGATTGGGGGTCAGGTACTGATATGGATAGAGAACTAGTCAGCAGATAGGAAACACAAAACAGACTTCTTTCCAAGTTGTAACCAGTGACTAGTGGGAACCTGAGTGCTTCAACCCCAGTTATTCACAATTTATATAATGATTTAGACAGAGTAACTAAATGCAATATCTTCAAGTTTGCAGATGTTACAACTTTGGGTGGGAGGTGAATTGTTAGGAGGATCCAGAGATGCTTCAATGTAATGGTGTGCAGCAAATATGTGGCAGACGAAGTATAATATGGATAGCTGTGAGGTTATTCACTTTGGCAGCAAAAAAAGGGAGGCTGATTATTACCTACATGGCAATAGTTTGGGAACGGATGAGGTGCAATGAGATCTGGGAATCCAAGTACAACAGAAGATATTCATTAAGGTGTAGCAAACAGTGAAGAAGGCACATGGTATGTTGGCAATTCTTGCAAGAAGATTTTACTGAAACAACAAGGATGTCTTTCTGTACAAACAGAGCCTTGGTGAGACTTCACCTGGAGTATTCTGTCTAGTTTCAGTCTCCTTATCCGAGGATAGAAGTTCTGGCTGTGGTAGGGGTACAGCAAACATTTGCCAGATGATTTATGGGATAGAAGGACTGATGTGTGAGGTAGACTGGATCAGTTAGGACTATATTCACTGGAGTTTTGAAGAATGAGTGAGGATTGCATAGAAATCCTTAAAATTCTAGCAGAACTAAACAAGATAAATGCATGAAGGATGTTCCTGGTGGCTGGGCAGTCCTTAACCAGGGATTACAGTTTAATGATACAGAGTAGGCCAATTAGAGCTGAGAGGAGGAGAAATTTCTTGTGGAATTTTCTGCCATAGAAAATGGTTGAGGCCAAAACATCGAAAGTTTTCAAGAAGAAGTTAAATATAGATGTCAAGTCTAAAGGGGTCAAAAGATATGAGGACAATGGGTGATGAGCCATGATCATATTGAATAGCAGAGCAGGCTCAAAGGGCTGAATGGCTTACTCCTGCTTCTATTTTCTGCAGTTTCCACAGCTGAGGTTTGAAAGGAGCTTTTAGTCAGGAAGTTCAATGTTGCTGTGAGCTTCATTACAACATAATGCTACCTCCCAAGCCAAGCATCTGCAAATCTGACAGCAGAAGTTGGGAGATGAAGGTGGCAGTGATCACAGTTCTGCAAAGAGGTCTCCAGCACTGTTTTTCACTCATCTGCAGCTGGCTGTAATACCTTCTGTGGCCCCTTTCTTGGTACATTGCTGAATGGTGCTCAAGACCCTGTTTCCCCTTTTCAGGAGCTGCCTGTTCATCCATAGCTGCAGCTGCCTGAGCCTGATATCTTTTGTTGTGTTTGTGGTGGACATTCCTTCTTCTATTCCTCTTTAACATCAGCAATGCTAGTACAGCTGCTTGTTCAAGTTTGTCAAACATCTGGCATGGAAGTACTGATCTGTGAAAAAAAAATACGTGGAATGAGATATTTGTTTTTTTTGAGATACTTAACATTGTCCATTTACCCTTTGGCCTGTATGTGGCTGTTCTTGCGTTGAGTGAAAGTCTGACCACAACCACTTTCTACATGGTGAAAAAAAAATGCTCCATGATCCATGACTGGCTCTTCCTCTTTCTCATTCTGCCATGTGCAAGATCTTTATAGTTTTTTTTTTAATTAACCCATACAGAGATGTAAACGCACACTTTGAGGACAAGTAGGACTTAAACTCAAGCTCTCTGGCTCCAGGGGTACCTCCACCACACTACCAGAACCCACTGCAAGATTTTTGTAGCTTTGATCTTTACATTGCTTTCCATGCAAAGAGTAATGACCTCTCTTTAACTCTTGGGGGCCTTCAGTGTCCTTGCAATACAACCCTACAACCTTGGAACATATAGACTGCATAATGGCTTTACCGCCATGTCGGTAACTTTCAGAGGTATGGACATGTGAATGCTACTGTATAGTTGCAGGTGGTAGATCACATACACCCCAAACACCACCATCACATTATACTATTGATGAACCTGAATTGCCCTTCTCAGAATTAAATGAATGACAGGATATAGCGAGGATTTTGATATTTGGTGTAGTAAGAATTTATTCACCTTTCTTCTGCAGTGACTGTTTCCGTTCAGTGCTAAGACTTTAACAAAATGTTCACACAATAGCATTTTTCAGTTTCTGTTTTAATTCCTTCAGTTAAGCGTGCTTATGCTGTGCAGGAACATGGGCAAACAGATATCGGGCCTGTCCAGTTTGCAATACCAACTACATTTGTGACCCAGTTTAGGAGAAAAATGCCCCTCGTTCAATTTCCATTTGAATCCTTCTCCATCTATCTTCCCCCTCTGGACCACAATACTCCCCCTGTCATTGTCGTTAGCCTTCTTCTTACCTCTGATACCCTTTCTGTCCTGCTTCAAACTTTTCCACTTGACTATCAGCCTTTTTACTCTCCTTTGGTACTCCTGCTCTTTCTACTATTCCCAACCTTCTCCAGATGCCTAGCCTTACACTGCCTCTTATTCAATTCACCCAGTCTTTCTCCTGCCCCAGCACAACTAATTATGCCATCATCTTCGCAACTTAAACATATAACTTCCACACTTCCTGGCCCCTATTGCCCCGTGTTTGCAACCCACCCCTCTACATACTATAGCATAAAACACAGCTCTTGACAGTTCTTCCAGTCTCCCTTCTCTGAGGCCCAATAGCGTGTGATAGCTGATGTGTCAGAGCTACATCATCATATAAAGCATACTATTACCATACGTAACCTCCTATACTGCACCAGAGCATCATTCAAATATGAATTTAACATGACGTAAATTTCCATGGAGATCGGGCACAGGCATTTGAGCTGCTAAACTGGTTATTGTATCGGTGCTCTGAAGAAGAGTCACACTGGATTTGAAATGTTATTCTCTCTCCACACTTGCTGCCAAATCTGCTTAGTTTCTCCAGCATTTTCTGTTTTTATTATTGGTAACTGTATATCCTATTTCTGACAAATAACAGAAAGAATCACATTAAGTTGTGAGCACTGCGTAAAAACTGTGATACATAGATTCCACTGTTACCATCAACCGGAAAATCTCAGAATAGCAGGTCTGATGTGTGTGTGGTGGGAACAAAATATGTTTTTGCTAGATACAATTTCATACAGCTTAAATTATTAGAGAATCATTCTGAGTTTTTTCTTTGGCATTAGGGAGCTGGGCTGTTTGTTTGTAGCCGTGTTAGCAGGGGTAATCTCTAAAGTATTATTTAATCAGCCAACATAGTGCATAGGTAAATGCTCTGGTACTGAAGATGCGGGGAATTATCTTACTGGTGCCACACTATGCCAAAGACAATGAATAAGCTAAAAGAAATGTTGCACATAATTATGGGAATAAAATGGTTTACATAATAATTTATTATCAACAAAATGGAGGAAGATTGGCAAAGGAAAGAACAAACGTGTTAACAAAAAAAGCATAAGTTTTAAACAAACATTGCAGCTTTACAAGAAATAACTGATATGCAGCCTTTTCCAGCTATCAGATGTTCCAAGTCACTTGACAATCATCGAAAGCCAAGGGATAAACCAAAGGCAAACAATTAATAAGTTGTAAGAGTTAACAGAGGGGAAATTATTTGCATTTTAGGTGCATTTGTTAAAACAGTAGAAAATATTTATACTATCATGGGGAAAATATGCCAAAACCTTGCTCCCTAATATGAAAGTATTACACTTAACGGTAAGCTTCCTGGAGAATTGCAGGCTGCACACATGTGGTTTTCTTCATCAAGGCCCCGCTAGTGAAATTGGCCTTTTGGGAACGTTTACTGTATGCAGCCCATCGTTTTTCACCCTCAAGTACGTAATCTTTGACCTTGAATCAATAAATTAATCTTTTCAATTTAGGAGATAGCAGGACCAATGTAAACATCAAAAATTATAATGAAGAACTAAATATTTATAAGATATAAACTAATATTTATAAAATGTTATGCCACCCATGTTGTACCAGTTTAAATATTTTACCTGTGCTATCCAGAGGTGGTCAGAATGCGTATCTTCGTCGCACAATGTCAATGATGACAGTTCAATGATGACAAAAGTGTATAAGAAGGCATATGGGGTTCTTGCCTTTATTAGTCAAGGCATTGACAAAAGAACGAGGAATTATGATAATAGTGTATATAACATTAGTGAGGGCACAGCTGAACTGCTGTATGCAGTTCTAGTCACTACACAACAAGAATGACATGATTACACTACAGATAGTGCAGGAGGGATTCACCGGGATGTTGCCTGGGTTGAAGGAAGTTAGCTACAAAGAGAGTCTAGATTGTCTGGTGTTGTTTTCCTTAGTGCAGAAAAGTCTCAGGTGACCTAATTGAAGTCTGCAAAATTATGAGGGGCTTTGATAGGGTGGAGAGGGAAAAGATTTTCCCCTCTGTAGAGGGGTGAAAGCCAGTTTTAAAGTAATGAGAAGGAGGTTGAGAGGGGATTTGAGGAAGTTTATTTTCATTCATTGGCTGATGAGAATTGGAATTCACTGTCTATAAGTGTGTTAGAGGTGGCAACCATCAAGACATTTATAAAGTACTTAGAAGAATACTTGAAACCATGCAGCATACAAAGCTCTGTGCTCAGTGCTGAAAAATGGGATGAAAATAAATGGATATTTAATGACTGACATGGACATGATGGGCTGAAGGGACTTTTATCCATGCTCTAAAAGTACGCAGATGACAGCATTGCTTGCAAGCTTAAACATAGGACTCTGGACTGGTGCTTTCCATATCAGTCTAATTTTTCTGGGTAAGGAAAGGAGCAGTCCGAAAAAGGAAAATTTCATAAAATGTTTCTGTTCCTTCCTCATAAGCCAGGAAGAAGAGGGTTTTCCCAGGCTTGGGTCACACAGAGACACCTCAGATCTCCCCTTTCTAGATTACATTTCTTCTCTGGCCCTCCTTACCTCATTACTATTCGATCGGGTCACTGGTAACAGCTTTCTGCCACCAGGAATCCTGCTCCTTCTTATTGGATTCAGGAAAGAGTCAGTCTTGTGCCATTGGAATGACATCTCGATATTAAAACCTGCAATATAAAAGGGTTGATAGTTGTTATGCTAATACCTGGAGGGCATTTTCAATGAGGCTAGATAATGATGGATCACATTGAACTGGGACCTGACAGAAGATGATGCAAACAAAGTTCTGATGAGCCACATGTATCTAAGTAGTGTAAATAGTCAATAAATATTTATCACTCTTGTGTGTTGTCCAATCTTCAACTGCCAAAGGCATCCTGAACCCAGTTGTAATATTTATATAAAACCAGATGGGTATTAGATTTCTTACCATAGCTGTGTTGCCTCACCTTAGTCTTCCTCAAATATTGATCTGTTTAAATCACTGCAGAATGCTTTAAGCTGAAATGTGTGTGCAAATTATTAATGGAGAGAAGGATTCTTCATAAAAGGTGCCAGATAGCACATATTTCTCATCGTTGAATTTTCTTTAGTGACTTAGTTTTATTTTGAGCCAGATTTCAGTGGCTATGATCACTTGATCTATTTTCAAGACATTCAACTTTATTATTACAGTGGTGTTATGATTGAATGACTTTTATAGTGAAACTGCAAAGCATTAATTTGACAAAAGAATTCTAATAAAATTGGAGCTGAAACCAACAGAAAGAGTCCAAAGTGAACACTCCACCATTTCAGTAGACAGGTTGACATTTTTTGGAAAATACTACTTTCAGTTCCATTATTTTCCTTGACTTCAATTTAATGGAACAATGGATGAAGATTTCTAGCTGTGACGCCAATGATCATAAATGACACGTACATTGAAAGAATGGAACTCTTTCTTAGATAAAGCCAGCCATGTTATGACATGGCAATTTCAATGCACTGTGTGTACAGTTCAAGGTGCCCTTTGCCTTGGGAAAATCAGTTAAGTTGGCATGGCAACAGGCCCAGGCTGCGCACTGACCTTCTCATGGGAGATCAAGATGAAATGGTATGATCTTGCACAAATTTCATCAGTACCCATCTGAATACATTTGTTAGTTGATGATTGAGATCCCATACAGATCCCCAGGGCATCCTTGAAAACAGCCAATTGCACAAAACAATGGTGTAGCTGTCACCTTGATGGCAACACACTCCTTCAGGTCACAACTCCTGCTGCAGCAGTTGGCATAGTTCAGTGATAATATCTCAAGACATCCTTAAACTGTAGTGACAATGAGCTTCACTCATCTGCAGAAAATGGCTTCAGAGACAGGAAACTTTGGGCCTGATGAAGCTCCTCCACATCCTGTGCATTCTCCACGTGGAGGCAAGCACTGGAGTTTGCTCCTGGTGCTAGGCTTGCTAATGCATCAGTTCCTCTTCAACTTGTCTGCATCTTCATCACACTGCTACCATAGTGGCAATACCCTTGCTGCAAATCATTTGTAATTTGAGCAGTCAGATTTTGTATCACATACAAGTAACAGTTTAGCATCATCCACAATGTAGGAGTTACTGAGTACTCTGACTAGGATGTCCATGGAATGCCTTTACGTGGTCCTTTGACATTGTAGGCCGGATGTCTACAGCACTAGCAATGTCATACAAATACAGTCAGAAATTATAAATGCTGTAAGATTAATGTTAACTTGCCCCTCACCACAGCATCACTCACCACACCCTCCAAATCACATCATTCAAAAAAGGCTGCATTGCCTATATGAGTATACAGTTTAAGGTAAGTGGAAATCAGTTTCATGTTCCCGTGCAATTTATGAGATTTTGATTTGCCTTTGTGATTGTAGACTGCAGGTGCCACTTCTAATGTTTCCTGTGTTTGCTGCTGTCTTGCAGAAAAGACTATCCTCAACTTTTAATGACAAATGACAGATTGCTTGTGACCAGGATTTGTACCCCAACTGTTGGACACTCCCTGTATTTCACATATAGGGTACAAAGACAACAGATATCTTTAACGTGCAGTCTTAAAATGTCTGATCAATACAATTGCCCTTCTAAGGGTCTCAAATTATTCACACATCCTGACACAGGGAAAAAACAAACTTACTTCATCCATTCTGTGTATGTGTTTTAATTGTGTTTGCAAATTTGTGATTTAGTTGAGAAAAGAAGGCAACGCATGTTTCGCTTCACAGAGTAAGTCTCAAGCTAAATTTACTGAATATAATTGAAGGAGTCAGTTAATGCTGGGTTAACCACATCGTATGTAGCTGTAATCCCATTTTAAAGATAGTGCTTGACATTAGCATTATAATCAGGTTGTCCATTAACAACGCCCCCACCAACGGTTGTTGCACTTTGCTGTTTCTTAAACGGTTTCTACATCGTGATCCTTTGATCTAAGATCCTTTCTCACAAGAACACTGTTCTTAACCCTTGTTATGAGCACCAAGTCAACTCCTTTTCACTTTTGCCTAACCTTCCAGGCAATAAACACACTTGGACTTTCAATTCTCAATCTTGGTCAGTCTGTTGCTAGATCTCCACAATGGCATTTAGATTATACCCATTTATGTCAATTTGTGGTTTCAAATCATCAGCTTTATTGCAAATGCTGCATACATTCATTTAATGTGTCTTTAATTCTGTCTTTCCAACAGAGATCAGCAACATAGAAACATGGAAAGTAGGAACAGGAGTAGGCCATTCAGCCCCTTGAGCCTGCACTACATTCAATATGATCATGTCTGATCATGTACTCAGTAATCTGCTTCCACTTTCACACCATATCTAGTGATCCTTTTAGGCCTAATAGTTGTAATTGATGCCTTTTTGATAACATTCAGCGTTATGGCCTCAACTACTTTCTGTGGCAGAGAGTTATATAGGCTTACAACTCTCTGGGTGGAGAAATTTCTTCTTATTGGAATCCTTATTGGCCTACCCTGTACCCATAAACAGTAACCTTTGGTTCTCAATGCACTGGTTGTCACAATCATCCTTCTTGTGTCTAGTGTACCTAGTCATGTTAGAATTGTATAGGTTTCTATGAGATCCCCTTGCATTCTTCTGAACTCTAGTGAATATAATCCTAATTAATCCAATCACTCTTCAAATGTCAGTCTTGCCATCCCAGGAATCAGTTTGGTAAACACTCCTTGCTACAATCCTTCTGTAGCCAGAACATCCTTCCTCAGATAAGGAGAACAAAACTGCATTAAATACTCCAGGAGTCGTCTCACCAAGGCCCGACACAGTTGTAGCAAACTACCACTCTTCCTGTAATCGAATCCATGGGAGAACAATATACTATATGCCTTCTTCACCTCCTGCTGCATCTGCATGCTTACCTTCAGCAACTGATATGCAAGGACACCAGGCCTCTTTATACCCTATCCTTTCATAATCTATTGGCATGCAGACAATAAACCACAAACCTGTTTTTGCTACCAAAGTGGATAGCCTCACATTTATTCATATTATACTTCATCTGCAATATATTTGCCCACTCATTCAACTTGTCCAAATCATACTAAAGCATCTCTGCATCCTGACAGCTCACCCTCCCATCCAGCTTTGTGTCATCAGCAAACTTGGAGATATCACATTTAATTGTCTGTTCAAAATCATTGATATATAGTGAATACCTGAGGACTACACAATGAGCCCTGTGGTACACCATTGGTCATAGTCTGTTACTCAGAAAAAACTCGTTTATTACTATTCTTTTGTTTGCTGTCTGCCAACCAGTTCTCCATCCATATCAGTACACCATTGCTAGCTTCATGCTCTGTAACTTTACATGCTTATCTCTTAAGTGGGATCTTTTCGAATGTTTTCTGGAAGTCCAAATAAACCACATCTACTAGCTTCTCATATCAACACCCATGGTTACATCCTTCAAAAATCCAGTTGATTTGTCAAGCATGATTTCCCTTTTGTAAATTTGTGCTAAATCTGTCCAGTCCTGTCAATGATTTCCAAATGAATTCCAGCATTTTCCCTACTATCAATGTCAAGTTAACAAGTCTATAATTCCCTATTTCTGCTTAGATCCTTTTTAAAATTGTTGGGTTATATTAGCTGCCCTCCAATCCATAGGAACTGTTCCAGAGTCTATAGAATCTTGAAAGATGACCACCAATGCATCCATTATTTCTAGGCCACTTCACAACTGTTAAATATGAAGACAGTTAATTGATCATATAAAACTTAAGTATTTCTAAAGATAATACAGATTGTTTCAAATTATTGTCTGGGACTCACCAGGACAGATGCAAGAATACCAAATTTCATGTAGAGCAACAATTTATACTCATGTAGAAAAGGTACTGATTAGCTTGTGTTCAACTCTGATTAGTTGGACACCATGGGAGTTGTACTAGGGATTTATTGTCCTCATGCTTTAGTTTCATTCATAAAAGGCACAATGCCTGTACATGATCCCTTTTCATTGTATACAAATATATACATATAATGTCTAACAAGCTTGAGTGAAATTCCATCCAAGGCCTGGTTACTTCCATGGAAAGTCAGACATCTGCCATTGTGATTTCAGTTACCATTATTCAAATAAGCTTCTAGGACATAACAGAAGAACATCAATAATTACTTCAACAGATCACTGTGATGGTTAAGGTACTGCTCTGCATTTGTATCATTGCTTTCATAGAATAAAGACCTGCTGTCCCTACTCAGCATGTTTATCCTTGAAGTATATGCTCAGGGGATAGGAGAAAGAAACAGAAGGGAAGATCAATGGTAGAAGTTTAACTTCAAGGGTATGGATTCAGTGGATCAAGTTTAATGATCTGACTTGTTATCAAAGTGAGTTTCATCTTCAAATGGCATTGTCAATTCCATCTTTCTCAGTCAGTACTCAACCATTCAATTCACATGCTTCAACTTGTCTTGGCATATTTAATATTGTTTCAAACCTCACACCCATAACTCATAGCTTACATGGACCAGCAGCTATTCACCATGACAGCTGCATCAAACATACACAAGACACATCTCATCCTGTCTTTCAGAAGAAGTTGACACATCACAGGAGGCAGCAGGAAAGAACTGTGTCACCTAAACATGAGGAAAATGCAATGGCCATCATGAGGAGGAGCATAATCGAGGCCATCGGCAGCATTAGAGATTATACAAATTAGATGATGAGTATCTCTGCATATACAATCAAATATTTGATTCACTGCCTGTTCTCTGCTCAATGTCAAAGAGATTGGAGCAGTCCAGCACCATGAAGCAGGGTTAAATACAGAACTTGGAAGCACTTTTTCACACATGGAATGAGTGGTCACCCCATGTGTGGAAACCAATATAAGATAGTATCAAATCAGCTTCCATTACAGCAGAAACAACTTCTAATAAGACCTGAACATTTCCTCAGAAGCTCAGACAGCCACTGTTGTGTCTTTGAATGCCATTGTTCAAAGGATCTTCCAGGACATTACAGCAGAACATCAATAAATACGCCAACAAATCACTAGAGCAGCTAAGGTACCATGCCAGCTGTGTATTGACTAAGAACATGGTACTCTTATTCTTGCTTAAACCCCCATACCCTCTACCTATGTCCTAGTTGTTGACTGCTAGCTATCTAGCAAGATGGTGCAGTTTGCATCTGAGTGTCCTCACTTTAAAGTTGTTTGAGTTCATCCTCCAAAGTCATCCACAGTATCCCCAGTTAAAATCAATGACCTTCTACTGCCCATATTGCTACCACTGAGGAAGAATCTCACAGATGCACAAGGCAGGGAAAAGGAATGGGGAACACAGGCACTAATAAAATGCAGCAATATGGTTAGCTTTGTTTTGCATGCTGTATTTAACAAGTGTATTTAACAAGTGTATCTGGATTTGAATTCACATCAAGTAATGTTTGTTTATCTCTGAGAGAGGAAACACATAAGTTTAATCAGAAAGAGGACAATATGATGTTCAGTCTAAAGGGAAAGCTAAGAAATAGGAACTGCCAACAAATGGGGTAGTTTGATTCAGGTTCCAGGTATCTCTCATGAATCATCTGACCACATAGGGTCCTGGAAGAAAAGGCACGTTTACATTGTAGCCTCCCTTCTACCAACTCTTTCTCACGTTGTCAACCACTAGATCATAGAATCATCAAATCCTAACAGTGCAAATAGAGGTCATTTGACCCATTGAGCCTGACCCTTTGAAAAGCATCCCACCCAAACCAACCCTCCACCCCATTCCTGTACCCCCCTATTTAACATGACTAATCCACTTAGCTCACACATTCCTGAACATTATGGGATAATTTAGCATGGCCAATCCATCTAATCTGCACATGTTTGCACTGTGGGAGGAAACTGGAACAACTGATGGAAACACATGCAGGCACAGGGACAATGTACAAACTCCACATAGACAGTCGCCCAAGGCTGGAATTGAACCTGGGTCCCTGCTGCTGTGAGGCAGCCATGCTAACCACTGTGCCTCCATGCTACTCTTTTCTTATTCTTATTCTTCCTCTACCTCTACCAGCACTTTGTCCTGCTCTGTTTAACCATTTTTAATTCTCTTGGGCATTAGTTCCTCATTTGATCTCTTTAAGATTGTGTTCAAATGTGTGAGGTCAAGGTGAGGAATGAAGTAAAAAAAAATGTCAAGCATGGTTTCACATCATAGTTTGTCTGCTTTGGAGGCTACCAGTCATCATTTGGCATGTGGTTATAAAGCCTTTTATCAAAATGATGTCCTACCCACTCTTTGTCAGAATTATGTGTGTACATCAGATTCTAGATTCATCATTGACAACATGGTGTTATCCAAAATGCACACACAAAGCTGAAATTTGCCTCCATTGAATCCTTTGTAATCTGTTCCAAGCATTGGCCTCTGAGTAAAACTGCCTGTCTTCATCATCTGGCTATCAGTGTCAGCCAGAGCTGTAGATTTTCAAAATTCATCACCCTACAAGAAGAGGAAAGACAGACTGTCAGAAGTTTTGATGCTAAAAGGTGATGGATTATTGTTTTCTCTCCTTTTTTTATGAAGACAAGTAGGCAAATGACTTAAAATAGCTTTCAAAAGTTGATGTATGGCAGGGTAAGGTTTGATAGAGTAACCCAGACAATGTTGAATTAACTAACATATAGGAGTATTGTTGCTCAAAGCCACTTACAGAGATATTATAAACAAAAGCTTATTCAGATGCTTAAGAGAGAATAATAGCACATCTAAAATAAACGTATTAAACTTTATTAAAACATGAAAGACAAACTTTTCACGTAAGAACAGTTTAACATGTGTTGCATCAACATCACACAGCAGAATTTGAGCGCAGTTGTGCAGAATAAAAGTTTAATCATGAATTAATAGTAACAGCATAGTTTAACTTTAAAGATACTTGAAAGCCAACAGAATAAATCACTGAAATGCACTAAGTAATACTGCTTTCACAAAATTAGACAAAATTTTTTTGCTCTATGAATATAATTATGCCACCGGCATATATGTTAATACAAGTCCAAGATATTAGTGAATTTTAACTTTTGATTAAAGGCAAGCCTTTCATCACAGTCATATTCATAAACCACATCTAAGAAGACTTTTGGAGAGTTCTGGAGACTCCTTGGATCTTCAAACAGACAGGGTCTGGATTTGATAGTCCCGCTCCCATTTCCAACACAACCCATTTTTTATGCTGGAGGAAGGGAAGCAGGCTGGGACTCACATCTCAGTTTGAACTCAAACAACAGCAGGACCATTTGAACTCAGTGCTGAATTCAAACAGATCCTATTTTCACTGTAACAAAGGCCTCAATCTGAAGTGTAGAAGTTAGGAATTTTTAGAGTAGACTTAAATGCTCTTGAAAGTTGTCGTGATTGTAATAACGTTAGCCAGCTGGATCTCATCAAATATGAGTGCCCTTTTCAGATCCAATCAGGGAACCCTGGCTGATATATGAAAAGGATGAGTGTCAGACACTCTGGTACCTAACTCTGAATAAAACAGTACTAAAGTCAAGGACTGTTCATGCAAAAATAAAGGGAGACTTAGTGACAGGATACTGGCCTCTATGGAGTTATTTCAAATATCTGTGGAAGTTATTTAAATCTCGATCCCTTTAAAAAAATGAAAATCAGGCAACCCGCGTCCGTAACATTCAGAAAAAGAAACTGATCTAGCAACTACAATAGCTGCTTGTATTGTACTCCAGGGGCTGTTGCAATATTACAACTAGTTAATTATTAATGCTTTTCTGATGAAGCGTCTAGGCCTGAAACGTCAGCCTCTCTGCTCCTATGATGCTGCTTGGCCTGCTGTGTTCATCCAGCCCTGCACCTTGTTGTCTCGGATTCTCCAGCATCTGCAGTTCCTACTATCTCTGATTCAATTATTAATGCTTGGCTTCTTTCCACAGCATAAAAATACAATCTTGCTCATGCCTCATGCCTGAACATACTCCAACGAGCCAATTTCCAACAGTTCTGAAACAAACAAAAACAAAAATTCCTGGGGAAACTCAGCATGTCTGGCAAATCTATGGAGAGCAAGCAGAGTTAATATTTCAAATTGCATTCTGAGATTTTGAGTTCTGTAGAAGAGTCACTGGGCTTGAAATGTTAAATCTGTTTTCATAGATACTGCTAGACCTGCTAAAGTTTCCCCAGCAATTTCTGTTTTTGCTTATTTCAGATCTCCATCATGTGTAGCTCTTTATTTTAATTTGCTCCAACATTTCTGGATGGCTCTAACATTGCAGGGGTGAATATTATTTGTGCCATGGAATGCATAGTTCGATGGAGAGAAAGCTAGGTAAGGAATTATATAAGGCAGTAGCTAAATTCCTGTTTCATGGTCCCAAATTCTACGTATTCATAGAAACCGAAAGGACTGTGAATGCTGTAAATTAGGAACAAAAACAGAAGTTGCTGGAAAAGCTCAGCAGGTCTGGCAGCATCTGTGAAGAAAAATCAGAATTAATGTTTCAGGTTCAGTGACCATTCCTCAGAACTGAGGGTAGCTAGGAAAATGTTGGTTTATATGCAGATTAAAGGGTTGGGGGAGGGGGTAAGGAGTAAACAACAGGTGGGGATAAAGCCCAAAGAAAGATTGACAGGGCTAATAATGTGCTAATAGACAAAAAGGAGCATGTTTCCATTAGCTTCTCTTGCTGTAAGTAATCCCAAAGATGAAGCATGAGACCTATATACCCTCAGGTCACATGCCATGATATAGTGATGATATCTTCAGATTACATCTTAAAGGCGCCCTGATATATTAACTGTGAGCCATAACACAACAGTATTTATCCAGTGTTTCTTTCTCAATTCCTGAAAGAAAGAATAAAGATGGAATGAGTTGAAACCTCAATGAAAGGACCACATTGAGTTCAGAAAGGAAAATGTACAAACATGCAAGCAGAATTAAAACCAAACTGAAGGATATTTAAAGGGAAAGACAAGGTGGATGTTTTGCCTCATCTGGAATTCTAGAGCCAAGGAATACAATTTCAAAATAAGTTGGAAGTCGCTTAAGAACAAGATAAGGGCAATTTGTTTTGTATTGTGAATCATTGGAAATCTTTACCCCAAGGGTTGCAGAAATTCCATCAATTGAGTGTGTTTAGAGATTGATGGATATCTAAATACCAACGGCATAAATTAACGTGTGGGAGAAAAAGTCTTTGAAGGAAATGATCCCCCATGATTATTAAGGCAGCACAACGTCTCAGCAGTTAACACTGCAGCTTCACAGTGCCAGGCATCCAGATTCAATTCCAGCCTTGAGTGACTGTCTATGTGGAGGTTGCACATTTTCTAACTGTCTACGTAGAGGTTGCACATTCTCTTTGTGAACCTTGCATGGGTTCCTTCCATATACTCAGGTATCTTCCCACGATCCAAAAGTGCGCAGATTAAGTGGATTGGTCATGGTGAAATTTTCAGTAGTGTTGAGGGATGTACAAGCTAGGTTAATTAGTTTTGATGAATGTGGGGCTACAGGGATAGGGTGGTGGGCTGGTCTGGGTAAGATGCAGTTCAGAGGATCAGTGGAAAACTTAATGGGCTGAATGGCCTCATTCTGTTCTGCTGGGATTCTATGGTGTTGAAGGAACAGGTTTGATGGACTGAATGGTCTACACTTGCTTCTAATTCAGTATTAAGAATGACACTCAAAGCATCCTACTGCTAATCATAGTAAGCAATCACTGTCAAAATCTGTCTTCTTGTTTTCCCAAGAATATTCCTAATTTAACTATACTTTTAATGGTATGATAAGGTTGTCTAGCAATTTTTCATTTTTACAATAGGAACACACTGATAACTTAGTCAGAACCAGTATTGAGCAGAATAATCAGTGGTGAGATAGCAATGGGAAATTTCTTAAGACCTGATGCATCCTTCATTTGAATCAGTAGGGAAATGGAACAGATCATTTTGTGTAACCGCAGCACATCTCTGAAAATAAATGGCACTCAGTGTAACTGGAAAATCGAAAGGCATTTTGAACTACCTCAAGCAAGTAGTACAGACAATCTTGATGCTTACTCAATGCTTCCAACATATTTCTTCAAAGATATTAACTTAATATTTGCTCCAAAAAAAATTAGAGAAGCTTCAGTTCCAAGTGTGGTTGCACCTTTGATTCTCTATTCGAAAAATGTTACTAGAATACCTTTCTGTTCTTCAAAGCTTCATGTAATTTCAAAATGAGGATTTGTCCGTCTAACATGGTGTGTGACAAATGTACTAACTGCAGAAGTCATGGAGATAAAATGTCAATGAATTTTTAATGTATAAGTTAATATCTGTGGCTTAGCAGCAGTAATTTTCCTCTGATCTAAAGCCCAAATTTGAAGTTGAAATAACAAATGATGTATTTTGCTTGATTTCTAAAACCATTGATTAAAGAATATTTGGGACATAATGATGGCAATAATGGAAACCATAACAGCAATAACAGAAACTGCACCTCTCGTTTAGAAAAAAAATCCCAAATTTCTTCACAGAGGCATAAAGTAATGAGACAAAATATTTACCTCAAACATCTTTTAAAGAATATTATTTCCTACCCCTTCTCCTACACTGCATATGCAAGATAAAAAAAAATCAATCATGTTTAATTGTGGACAGACTGTCATCAAACAAATAAAAAAGCAAGATGAGACAATTAAGCTTTTGTATGGCACATTTTAGAGGAGAGGCTAAATTAGAAAACCTTCAGTTAGTAAAACAACTAGGGCTGAGAGACTGGGTAATTAAATGCATCTCCATTTTTACATTAGTGCACTTAATGGATGTCTCCTTGCTTTGTAGCTAAGTCTGCATTGACAGCTTTGCTGTGAAAGGAGGGTTCAGGCAACAAGTAAAGTGAGTGCAGAGAGACTTTTGTATAGATTGAGTAAGTCATCGACAGTGCTAAGAGATCATTTGCTTACTGTCTATCTGTATGTTTGTTGAGTGTTGTGCCACAACCTCTTCTTCAGACTTCTCCTTAACTTCACTTAATGTTTCTTCATTGGAAGAGGTTTCTAGCTATGGCTTCACCAAGTCTGTACACCATTGAACAGCCATATAGGACAGAATGACACTGACCAAGATTTTACAATGTAATTTGTCAGCTATTTCGGATAAGAAGCTCCCAGACTGATCAAATTGCTGCAACCTTACCTTCAACATACCAATGGTGTATTCAATGATGTTCCTGGTGGTCCCAAACCTACTTACAACAGCTAACCATCACAGGCTGACAAAAGTAAGATGTTCCTGTGGTAGGATAGAAGGAGTCTGAGGTAAAAATGGTAGGTGCAGTGATGTTGGAAGTTACCATGAAAGCATGACATCTCATTCAACATTCAGTTGATACAGCTGCAGGAGGCTGCACAGATCATATTAGATTTTATGGTTAAATGGGCACTCTAATTCACTGTTCCTTTGAGATATCCAAGGAAGTAGCTGTTGGTCTTTACAGATTATTGACTGAGTAATGCTTCTATGAGCATCCATCTCACCCACTGTGCCTTAATATGTGCAACTGCAGTTGCAATGTTTGCTACTGATACTCCTGTTACCTAAAAAGACCTTTCATCCAAAATAAAGAGACAAATAATGTTACCATAAAAAGGTGAAAATAAGGTAAGCAAAAGTAAACAAGCAACCAAAAACCCCAGCTTACACCTGGAATGCATTAATCAGGAAGATAAAGGAATCCATTGGTTCGGGAATTCTATTATTCTAGGAGGGACAGAGGTGTTTTTAAAAAAAGGGCAGCACATTGGCACAATGGTTAATATTGCTGCCTCACATTGCCAGGGGCCTGGATTTGATTCCACCCTTGAACGATTGTCTGTGTCGATTTTTGCACATTCTCTCCATGTCTGCATGGGTTTCCTGTGGGTGCTCTGGTTTCCTCCCACAGTGCAAAGATGCGCAGGTTAAGCGGATTGGCCGTGCTAAATTGCCACATAGTGTCTGGGGATGTGCAGTCTAGTTGGATAAAGCATGGGAGATATAAGATTACAAGGATAGAGTAGGGGGGTGGGATACTCTTTGGTGGTTTGCTGTGGACTTGATGGGCTGAATAGCCTGCTTCTGTACTGTAGGGGATTGTATGACTGAAGTTATAAAACTGCAAGTGAGTGCTGTTTGCAATTTGCTGGCAGGTTTTAGCTGATGGTAATGTTCACTGATGATTGCACAATGTTCAGCACTATTCATGACTCCTCAAGTACTGAAACAGTCCATGTCCAAATACAGCAAGAAATGAACAATATCCAAACAATAAATGGCAAGTAAAATTTATGCCATGCAACTGCAAGAGAAAGCCTATCCATTGCCCTTTGATATTCAATTACATTGCCATGAATTCCCCCATTAGCATCACTCTAAGAGTTACCGTTGGACCAGCCATAAAAATATTGTGGCTGCAATAGGAAGTCAGAGAATAGGAAGGCTGCAGTGAATAATTCACCTACTGACTCTCCAAAGCCTGTTCACCATCTACAAGGCACAAGTCACGAGTCAGATTGAATACTCCCCATTTGCCAAGATGAAGGTAGCTCTAACAACACTCAATAAGGTTGACAACATCCAGGATAAAGCAGCCCACTTGATTGGCACCACCTCTATAAACATTCATTCTATCCACCACTGATGAACTGTAGCAAAATCCATTACATGAAATTCACCAAGACCTCATGAAACAGCATCTTCCAAATCCACAACCACTAGTGTCTAGAATGACAAAGCCAAGAGGTATGTGAGAACATCACCATGTGCATATTTCTTCAAGCCACTAACCATTCAGGCATCATGATCTGTCACATTTCCTTAGCTGTTACTGGGTCAAAATCCTGGAATTGACTCCCTTACAGTATTTTGGCTGTAGCTACAGGACATGGACCACAGCAATTCAAGAAGGCAGTTCACCAGAATCTACTCAAGGGCAACTAAGGACAGGCAAGAAACGCTAATTGAGCCAGTGAAACATTATCCACATAAACTTTGAAAAAATAATGACTAAGGCTTAGGATGGCAATATGATTTAATGATGATTCAGAAAAAGCATAATTTCAATGGATTTTCTTACTCCTACATTTCCCTTAAATTGCCAACTCAAAGCAGACTGCATTTTAATAGGAAAATTGCAGCCTTTGAGGCTACAGGTTCTTAATGCTCAGGATCTAAATAAACTTTTATCATATGCATTCTTACGAAACTAACCGAATGCTCATCACTTTGTATGACTTTCGCATTATATTTTTTATTTTCTTGTCAATATTCAACGGATTACTATGAGTAAGAATGAGTACGAAAAAAATTAGCAACACAATATTCTGTTTCAGTTTTGTGTTAGCTACCACTCAGGAGTAACACTGGCCTCTGATTCAGAAGATTGCAGATTGAAATCCCATCATAGACACTTGGGAACAAGACTTAGAGTGACATTGCTAAGATTTCTATTCTGGCATGTCTGCTGTCTAAGATGGCTGCAAAAGATTCAGTGAAACTAGTTCAAGACATGTTTCAAGAGCAAGAGGCTTAGATGGGGTGGAATTTGTTAAGTTCATCCAAGAGGGTTTCTTGAAACTGTGTGTGGATAGTCCAACGAGAGGAGGGGCCATACTAAACTTTATATTGCCTAATGAGTCTGGCCAAGGACTGACCTTTCAGTGGGAGAGCATTTTGGAAACAGTGATCAAAACTCCTTATGTTTTAAGATAGTTATGAATAAGGATAAGTCCCGGAAGGTACTAAATTGGTGGAGGGCAAATTACACCAGTATTAGGCAGGAGCTAGGGAGTGTTAATTGGGAGGAGTTGCTATCAGGCAATTTCATATTCGACATGTGGGAACTGTTTAAAGACCTACTGCAGAGGGTTCAAGACCGGCATGTTCCAGTAAGAAGGAAGGACAAGGAGGATAAGGTAAGGCACCCATTGATAACAAGGAAAGTTATAAATGTTGTCAAAAGGTGAAAAAAGAAGCATATACAAGGTTTAGGAAGCTGAAATTGGACAGCACCTGTGCAGAATATAACAAAAGCAGGAATGTACTCAAGCAGGGAATTAGGAAAGCAAGAAGGAGCCATGAAATGACCTTGACAAGTAGGGTAAAGAGAATCCCAAAGTCTTCTATCGATACATTAAAAACAAGAGGATAACTAAGTGATAGATAGGACCCCTGAAGGATAAAAAAGAAAACTTGTGCTTGGAGGCAGAGAATTTGGGTGATATCTTAAATGAGTACTTTTCATCAGTATTCACCCGGGAAAAGGATATGGAGGATACTGAGATTTGTGTGGAGCACACTAATATGCTAGGGCATTTTCAGATCAAGAAAGAAGTGCTGTTGGATATCTTGAAGAGTATTAAGGTGATAAGTCCCCAGGGCCTGATAGTATCTACCCCAGGTTATTGAGAGAGACAAGAGAGGAGATTGCTGGAGCCTTGACCAAGATCTTTGTATCCTCACTAGCCACAGGAAAGGTCCCGGAGGACTGATGAGTAGCTAATGTTATTCCTCTGTTCAAGAAGGGAAATGGGGATAATTCAGAAAACTACAGACCTGTGAATCTCATATTAATGGTTGAAAAGCTATTGGAGAGAATTCTTAGGAATAGGATTTATGCATATTTGGAAAAGCATGGCTTAATTAGGAAGAATCACCATGGCATTCAACAGGACAGATCACATCTTCCTAACTTGATTGAACTTTTCGAGGAGGTGACAAAGGTGATCAATGAAGATTGAGCAGTGGATGTTGTTTACATGGATTTTAGTAAGGCTTTCGACAAGGTCCGTTATGGTAGACTCATCGAGAAGATTAAGATGCATGGGACCCATGGTGACTTGGCCATGTGGATTCAGTATTGGCTTGTGCATAGAAGACAGAGGGTAGTGGTGGAAGGGTGTTTTTCAGGCTGGAGGTCATTAATTAATGGTGTCCCGCAGGGATCTGTACTGGGACGTCTGCTATTTGTGATATATATGCCTTGGATGAAAATGTAGATGGGTGGATTAGTAAGTTTGCAGACTATACAAAAAATGGTGGAGTTGAGGATAGCGTAGAAGGTTGTCAAAAGATACAGTGGGATATAGATCAATTGCAGATATGGGTGGAGAAATAAGGGGAGGCAATGACCAAGTCATATTATCACTGGACTGTTAATCCAGAGGCCTGGATAACTTTCTGGGCTCCCGGGTTTGAATCCTGCCATGGCAGATGGTAGAATTTGAATTCAATAAAATATCTGCAATTAATAATCTAATGATGACCATGAACCCATTGTTGATTGTTGGAAAGACCCATCTGGTTCACTAATGTCCTTTAGGGAAGGAAACTGCCATCCTTACCTGGTCTGGCCTACATGTAACTCCAGACCCACAGCAATGTGGCTGATTCTGAACTGCCTTCTGGGCAATTATAGATGGGCAATAAATGTTGCCTAGTCAGTGATGCCCTCATCCTGTGAATGAATTTTAAAAAATGGCAGATGGAATTTTATCTGGATAAGTGTGAACTGCTGCATTTTGGGAGATCATATGTTAAGGAAAAGTATACATGTAATGGCAGGACTCTGAACAGCACTGATGTGCAGAAGTATCTTGGGGTTCAAGTCTACAGCTCCCTGAAAGTGGCCACGCAAGGAGATAGGGTGGTAAAGAAGGCATATGACATGCTTACCTTTATTGGTCGGGGATTTGGGTACAACAGCCAGGATATCATGTTGCAACTTTATAAGACTTTGGTTAGGCCACACTTAGAGTATTGTGTTCAATTCTGGTCACCACGTTACAGGAAGGATGTGGAGGCTTTGAAGTGGGTGCAAACAAGTTTACCAGGATGCTGCCTGGATTAGAGGGAATGAGCTATAAGGAAACGTTAGAAAAACTCAGGTTGTTTTCTCTTGAGCAGTGGAGACTGAGGGAAGACTTGATAGAAGTATAGAAAATTATGAGATGCGTAGATGGGGTTGACGTCAGAATCTTTTTCCCAGAGTTGAAATGTCTAATACTAGGAGCATGCATTTAAGGTTAGAATGGGAAGTTCAAAGGTGATGTGAGAGGTACGTTTTTTACACAGCGAGTGGTAGGAGTTTGGAATGCACTGCCGGGGTAGTGGTGGAGGCAGATACAATAAAGACATTTAAGGGACTTTTAAGTAAGCACATGAATATGCAAGGAATGGAGGGATATGGACCAAGGGCAGGCAGAAGGGATTAGTTTCATTTGGCATCATGTTCAGCACAACATCGTGGGCCAAAGGGCCTGTTCCTGTGCTGTACAGTTTTATGTTCTATGTTCTATGTAAGTGAGTTTGTACCTGTCCTGATCAATATCTAATTTTGTTTGTTCAAACCCTTACTGCATGCATCGTGGCGGGCTTGTTCCCTATAATTCAACTGGAATATATTTCATAAGTGATTTTAACCCCACTGCGAAGCCTCTTCTAAGGATGCCTACCTTGAAGAAGTTACCCTCCTCCCTCTGGAAAGACCTCAGTGGATCTCTCTCCCACAGCAACCCTCTGGTAATGTCTTCGGCCCTGAAAGTGTTCGCCCACATCCTGAAGCAAACCAGGTACTACAGCCACATTACCTTTCTCAGTACCTGCTTACGGAATCGGATCATCGCCAATGGACTACAGTCCACATTCAGGCCTTCCTAATTTGGCCCCACCCGCGACGACCGCCACATACAGAACATTCAGATCCTCCAAAAACGCTTTTCTCTGTGACTCCTCAAACACACACTCACAACAATGCACTGGCATCTCCCGGCCCTACAATCAAGCCTACCCCAGCTCAGAGCCTCCCTCTCCCAGACCTGCAAAGGACCTCTCTTGTTTTTCATTCTTCTCAGGATCCACAACCTCAACTCATGATTCTACTCTGCCTTATTGGACATTAAAAACCATAAGTATACTAAACTTATTGGCGCCCGCCACCCAACACAGGCCTCTTCCACACCCCAAATTCCCAACCATACCCAGGACCTTCCCCACAATGTACCCACCACCATTGGCCATGTGGCCACTATCAGGGCACCCATGAACTCTACGGATAATGTCACATCCGCCGATGCCTGGTACGCCACTTCTGGTATGGCTACCGCCATCCACAACGCTGATACCACCGCCTCCATTTCCGTGACCGATAGCACTACTGACATCAAGGACTCAGCTGCCAACGCCACTCCACCCGACGCCGCTCTGCCTGACACCAATACCGCACTGCCCACCATCAATGCCACTCCACCCACCGCCAATGCTGCTCCGCCCACCACCTCCACTGCCTGCAGCTCCAGAGTATACACTAGCACCCAGCCCTTCTGGGTCTTCACCATTCCGCACACATCCCCCTCACTGAAGACGCACGGTCAGTCATTAGTAAAGGACTCACCTTTATCCCCCTCCACCCTAACGTCAACGAATACCTCTCACGCCTGGACATCGAATAGTTTTTCCACCTCTGCGCTTACTTCTTCAACAGTGAGCCTAACCACCCCCCTCTATTGACCCCTTCTCCTGCCTCCAACACACCCTATCCTCCTGGACACCACCCCAAGGCCTCCTACCCTCCCTCGACCTCGTCATCTCCAACTGCTGTCGAGACATCAATCGCCTCAACCTCCCAGCCCTCCCACCCACTCCGACCTCTCCCCCACAGAACATGCAGCCCTCCGCTCCCTCCGCCCCAACTGTAACCTCATTATAAAAGCCGCGGACAAGGGAGGTGCAGTTGTGGTATGTTGCACTGACCTCTACATCACCGAGGCCAGGCACCAATTCTCTGACACCTCCTCCTACCGCCCCCTTGATCAAGTCCCCACCCCCGACCACCAAAACATCATCTCCCAGACCATCCACAACATCATCACCTCAGGTGACCTCCCACCCACAGCCTCCAACCTCATCGTTCCCCAGCCCCGCACCTCCTGTTTCTATTTCCTTCCCAAAATTCTCAAACCCGACTGCCCTGGTCGACCCATTGTCTCTGCCTGCTCCTGCCCCACTGAACTTATCTCCACTTATCTCAACTCTCCTTTCTTCCCCTGATCCAGGAACACCCCACCTATATCCGTGACACCACCCATGAGCTTCACCTCATCCAAAACTTCCAATTCCCTGGTCCTCAACATCTCATCTTCACCATGAACATCCTGTCCCTATATACTTGCATTCCCCATGCAGATGGCCTAAAAGACTTCCGCTTCTTCCTCTCCCACAGGCCCAACCAGTCCCCCTCCACCGACACCCTTATCCGCTTAGCCGAACTCATCCTCACCCTTAACAACTTCTCCTTCAACTCCTTCCACTTCCTACAGTCAAAGGGGGTGGACATGGGTACCCACATGGGCCCAAGCTATGCCTGCCTCTTTGTAGGATACGTGGAACAGTCCCTCTTCCGCAGCTACACTGGCCCCATCCCCCACCTCTTCCTCCATTACATCGATGACTCTATCAGCACCACCTCATGCTCCCACAATAAGCTTGAACAGTTCATCCACTTTACTACCACCTTCCACCCCAATCTCCGCCATTTCTAAAGAAGGGTCCAGACCTGAAACGTCAGCTTTCCTGCTCCTCTGATGCTGCTTGGCCTGCTGTGTTCCTCCAGCTCTACACCTTATTATCTCAGACGCCAGCATCGGCAGTTCCTACCATCTTGGAATATATTTCATGTTGCTTTGCAGTTCTGAAACACTTTCTAAGACTGAGTCCTTGGCACCATGACTGTGAAAGCTGTATGGAGAAGGAAGAAGGGAATGTAAGATGGCATGTTGCCTTGTTGGTGCCAGGGTTCACCAACCAGCTTCAGAGCCCTCTGAACAGCAGTGTGAACCACGTGTGGCTGTGGTCTACATATCTCCTAAAATGTTGTTAAAAACGAAGGTGCAGTTCTGCAAAAAGAGTTTAGCAAACTATCAAAGAAACAAGCAAACAGGACAGCAAGTATTGCAACTGTTTGGAGACATGCATTTGTACACTGTGTCTTGCTGTAGTCATGTGATGTAGTTGCTTGAGTTTAGGGAACAAAATCATTAAAAGCTCGTAGGTTAGATGTGGAGTCAGAAGTGACTGCAGAATCTATTTGGATTTTGAGAGCTGAAGGTGAAAGTACAGTATGAAACCAGGTAGAATTAGAGCCGCAGTTTGCAGCTCTGTACTGCCCGGGGGAGCTCAATTGGCTGGGCAGCAGGGTTAGAAATTAAAGTGATGTCCACAGTGTGGGCTCAATTCCTGCGTCAGCTGATGTCATATAGGATTCTCCATTTTAAACTCTCCCCTTGCTTGAGGCATGGTGATTTCAGGTTAAACCACCACCAGTCTGTTTTATTCTCTCCGATGAGAGAAGCAGCCCTTTGATCCAGTTTAGCTATGGCAAATATATCTTTAATTTTACTGTTGGATGAGTCAGTATTCTTGACATTTCTGTCCCTGATCTTGCGGAGAGGAAAGGCAATTTGAAAATGAATTGAAAATCCTTTCAGTGTCAGTAGCAAATTTATGAGATAGCCGTAGCATTAAACAAGAAGCCTCAACAGCCTAGAGCAGCACTTCTGTTGTCTATGCTTTGGACACTTTGACCCCCAAGTGTTATTGACAGTAAGGGGGACAAATAGATACAAAATTCAGTTTGTGGCTCAACTGGATTTTATTAGCAAAAAGGTTCCTTATTGAAAACATCATGTGAACATTTCCTAAGTGCCCACAACATTTAATCTTTATCTAGCTCTATCTGTCAGAAAAAGAAAATTACCTGCAATGATTCATGTGTTTAAGCTGGACTATTGAAATCTTTTCCTTTTTGACTTAGACCTGACTCTCTTCCATGAAGGTGTGTGTCACAGATCAGGGTGGATCTTCTTTCTCTCTCTCCAAGTGGTCAGAGATCCATTGCTGGACCATGTTGAGTCTTTGCTGTGAGTTTCCTCTAAGCTTATTCACTGAGGGGATGACTTCCAGGTGAGTGTGTTTTTTTTTATCCCACCTCACCTCAGACTTTCCAGAAGTTCAGTGGCCTTTGGCCAATGCAATCATGGTTCAAATCATTCAATAGGGTCACACTAACACCCTTCACCGTTGCCATGTTGGGTGATATAAAGTGCACATACTTAGGTAGTCAAGGTGCCAGAAAATCTGATTGATATGTTTCCAATACACAAACCTAGGGCTGGTTGTAACAGTTTCTGCTTGATGCTTTGTAATCTCTTTGACATTGATTTCCAATTTTCTCTGTAGCCAATAACTGTGGCTGTTGTTTTAACTTGGTCAATTTTCCATCAGGCTGTGTTTTCTCCTCAACTTATCAAGTCCAATTTTGGACCAACAGTCACTTGACCACAACCCTGTTATCAGTACTGGAAGGCAGCCATAAGCTGCATTGTACCCTACTTTTCACTGAAGGAGCAGGAGGGATGGAATGAAGAATCAAAGAAGCCTTGAAGACTCCATATCTACTGAGGATATTTATGAATGATATGTGCTTGACATTGGAGCTCAGGAAGAGTGATGAAGCATTGATCAGCATTGAGACATCCAGCTGAATCTAGTGAATTTGTACAACTGAAAGATTATCTTGTCACAGATGGGATTATCTGAGGTTTAAAACAAAATCCTGAGGTAAAAAAAAAACTGTGAAAGCACATCTTCTGAGAGGTCAGAAACTTACTCTAAAGAAAGTGATTGATATGTGTAGAAGATATGAAGTTATAGAGTCATATAGAGTGGAACAAGTCCAACAAGCCCATGCCAACCATAATCTCAACTAAACTATACCCATCTGCCTGTACTTGGCCCATACCCTGCAAACATTGTTTATTTATTTACTTATCGAAATGTCTTTTGAACATTATCACTGTACCCTCATCCACATTTCCCCTGGAAATTCATTCCACACACAAGCTGCACTGTGTAAATAGTTGCGTCTCATGTCTGTTTTAAATCTTTCTCCTGTAACTTTTAAAAATACTCCCTCCAGTCTTGAAATCCCACACCCTGGAGAAAAGGCACCTGCCATTCATCTTATCTATAGCTCTCATGATTCTATGAATTTCTATGAGGTCACCCCTCAAACTCCTGCGCTCCAGTGGAAAAAAGTCCCAGCCTATCCAGCTTTTCCATATAACTCAAACCTTCCATTCTCACCGAAATCCTGGTAAATCTTTTCTGAACACTCTCTGGCATAATAACATCCTTCTTATAATAGGCTGACCAGAACTGGATACGTTACTCCAGAAGAGGTTTCACCAATGTCACGTACAACATCAACATGCTGTTGCAACTCATATAGTGAATCATGAACTAGAGAGAATTAATGGAAAAGCTGACAAGGCTTTCCTTGATGCTGAAGGACATGCAGACCTAATAAGAACAACACAATGGAGAATAGGAAGCAATGTTTCCAGAATAGGTTGCAGAAGGATATGAAAGAAAAAGAAGCCTGTCACAACTTGGGAAAGCAGTGCTTAAACTGCAAGCAGCTGAATCATTTTTCACGCACTTGCTTTGCTTAAAAGAGTGTCATGGAATGCTCCGCACTGATCTGGATGATGCAGCCTCAACAATAATCAAGAATCTTAACACAATCTAACCCACTTGATTGGCACCCCATAGACAACCTTCAACAAATAAAATAAACAACCAACGACAAGTCGCATTTACACCATTAACAGCTCTGAACTTTCTTTCTATTCATTCTTCAAATGTGGGTGTCATTGTCTGGGCCAGCATCTGCTGCCCATCTATTGTTACCCTTGAGAATGTGGTGCTGAGCTGCCTTTTTGAAATCCATTTGATATGGATGCAGCCACAATGTTATTCGGGATGGGATTCCGGGACATCGAACTAGTGACATTGAAAGAATAGTGATATATTTCCAAGTTAGGAGGCTGGGTCGTTCAGAGAGGAACTTGCAGGTAGTGGTGTACCATTGTATCTGCTAGCCTTGCCCTTCTAGATGGTAGTGGTCTTGAGTGTGGATAGTACTGTTTTAAAGAGCCTTGGTGAAGTTCTGCAGTGCATCTTGTAGATGGTACATACTGCTGCTACTGAGTGCTGGTGGTGGAGAGAATGAATATTGGTGAATGTGGTGTCAATCAAGTAGGCTGATTTGTGCTGGATGGCGTCAAGCTTCTTAGTATTTCTTGGAACTGCACTCATCCAATCGAGTGGGAAGAATTTCATCACTCTCCTGACTTGTGCCTTATAGAAGTTAGACAGCTCTTGGTAGCCAGGAAGCAAGTTACTTGCTGAAGAATCCTTAGTCCCTGACCTGCTTTGGTAACCATTGCCTTTATATAGCTAGCCCAGTTGAGTTTCTTGTCAATGATAACACCCAGAATGTTGATGATGTTGAGTGCTTCAAGAAACAATGTGAAGCAGCAGACTAAAGTGGGACAGAACAGAATGAATAAATAGTTTGATTCATGAATGATAATTTGGAACAGTGATCTGCAAATCATTCACCAAGTACCAGTTTGGGAGCACAGGATTAGGGCAATACAACAGATGAATGCATGGATGTAGAAATTGTGCAGGAGAGAGGGTTTTAGATTGTTGTAAAATTGAGAAGAGTTCAGAGAGAGTTTGGATTTGTTGAGGCAAGTTGCACTTTAATACAGCCAGGACTAATGTCCCTTAGGTGATACGTTAGAGCTGTTCACAAAGTTTAAAGTAACTTTCCAGATAAATGATGATCAGTAGGTAATATTAGAGAGGAAAATCAAGGTGCACAATAAATTTGATAGATGGTAGTACAGCAAAAATTACGAAGATATTAGATGGGGTTGAGTGGGAATGTAATAATCTAAAATAGGAATGTATTTGAATGCATATACTCAGGCAAATAAAATTGGGAATGGGCTGCGACAGAGTTAGACATTCATGAAATGAACAAAAACAAGCCAGCTCAGTGAGCAAGTCAACATCCTCACAATGTTGTGGTGATGATGAGGTGGCTTGAAAAGGACAGTATTGGATACTAAATATTGCAAGGTGCCCAGTTGGGAAATAAGGAAACAAAAAGGGATAGCTATGTTGATTAAGCAGTGTGTTACTGTTCTGTAGAGAAAGAATATCCTAGACAGATGAAGTCCAGAATCTGTTTGATTAGAACTAAGAAACATTAGCGATCCGATTGTACTCCTGAATATATTCCAAAAACTAATAGCTATTTGGAAAGAAATAAAGGAACAAATTTACACTGCAATTACAGAGAGATACATGAATTATAGAGCAGCAATAATGGGAGATTTTAATGATCCTGTAATAGACTGGGGTAGTAATAGAATAATAGTGTTAAGTGCAGAGAGAGACAGGGAGCGAGACAAGAGTTTATGGAGTTGTGTGTTCAAGAGAATTTTCTGCATCTGTTTCTATAATAAGGACGGATGCTGAATCTGGTTCAGCAGAATGAGGCTGGTTACTTGATCAAGGGCCATCAGCTCATATTTAGGGTGTAATAAATGTTGTATCAGAAGATTTGGTTAGCATGGGAAAACAGATATGGAACAACTCAGAATAAAAATGATTGATTGGGACTGGGGTAAGAAGGGAACTGATCCAGGTAAACTGGAATCAGAGGTTGGCAGGCAAAACTGTAATAGAACAAGAGGCTACCTCAAATGAGGAGAGAGTTTGGGAGCAAACAAGGCACATTCCCACAAGGGGAAAAGGTAAGAAAAAGAAGTCCAAAGCTTCCTGAATGTAAAATGTGGTAGAGACTAAGATAAAGCAGATAAAGAGCTTAGAGTCATAGAGTTATACAGTACAGAAACAGACCCTTCAGTTCAAACAGACCATGTCGACTATAATCCCAAACTAAAGTAAACCCATCTGCATGCGCTTGGCCCATGTCCCTCCAAACCTTTCCTATTCATGTTCTGAGAATGTGGCTGAATAGAAAAGGTTCAAAGTGTAAGTGCAAAATGAATAAAAGAAACAAAGAGAAAGCATGAGACAAGACTGATAACTAAGACTAAAGAGAACCTAAAATTCTTCCTTAGGAACATATAAATAGTCAAATCTGGTGAAAGAAGGAAAAAGGCCAGGAATTAAAAAGGATTCAAGTGCATGGCTTCCTGTATTAAATATTTATATTGCATCTGTGTTTACTAAGAAAGGAAATACAACCCAAGTCAGAGGGAAAGAAGCAATAGTCAAAATCGTGGATGAGCGAAACATTAATAAAGAGAAAGCATTAGATAAGCTGGTCATACTCAAAGTCAGTACATTGTCAGGACTGGATAAGATGCATCAAAGGATGCTAAAGGAAGTAAGAGTGAAAATTGCAAAGGCATTGGCCACAACTTTCCAGTCTTCCAGAGATACTGAAGTAGTGCCAGAATCACTGGAAAATTTCAAAATTTACACACTTCCTCAGTAAGAGTGATAAGCCCAGCAACTACTGGCCTGTCTGTTTAATTTTGGCAAACAAATAGCTTTTAGACTGGAAAATTGGAGGCAAAACTGTCACTAAAGTGAATATAGTTTAACTAAAGAAAGCAGGCATGGATTTTTTCAAAGGTAAATTGTATTTCACAAACTTGTTTGAATTTTTTTATAATGTAACAGGAAAGTTGAATGAGGATCAAATGATTAGCATCATGTACATGCAATTCCAAAGGGTGTTTAATGTAATCCTACAGAACAAGATTGCAAGCAATGTTATTCTATGGAATAAAAGGGATAGTAACAGCATTTGCTGAGTGACAGAAAAGAAAGAATATTGGTTCTAATGAAGATCCACCGGACTTGAAATGTTGTTTTCTGCTCACAGATGTTGTTGGGTTGTGCCAGTAAATTCTGTTTTTGTTTCAGATCACCAGCATTCACAGTTCTTTGTTTATATTGAAGAATATAAGTGATTTTTTTTCAGATTAGAGGCAGACACATAGTGGAGTTTCACAAAATTCAATATTAAGAAACACCGCTTTTTCTTGATATATATATTAATGACATAGACTAGAGTGTACAGAGTAAAGACACAAAGCTTAGAACTTATGACATAAACTGGGAGGGAGGGGGAGCTGTGAAGAGGGGGCAGAGATGCTTCAGTGTGATTTGGACAAGTCGAATGAGTGGGCAAATGCATGGCAGATGAAGTTTCATATTGATAAGTGTCAGCTTATTAATTTTGGAAGCAAAACAGGATGGCATGTTATTATCTGAATGGTGAAGTTTGGGGTGTAGGATGAAAAAAGGCCTAGGTGTCTTTGTACACCAGTTGGTGATAGTATGCATGCAGACAATGAAGGAGGGAATGATATGTTGGCCTTCATAGTTAAAGGACTTGAGTACAGGAGCAGGGATGTCTTGATGTCTTGCTGTGATTGTACAAGCCCTCAGTGAGAACTCACCTAGAGCATTTTGTGCAGTTTTGGTTTCCTTATCTGATATTCTGGTTGTGGAGGGAATGCAACAAAGGTTTGCCAGACTAACTTCTGGGATGACAGAACTGGTGCTTGAAGAAATGTTGAAATGGCTTGCTCTATATTCACTGGAGTTTAGAAGACAGAGGGGGAATCTCATAGTAACCTATAAAACCCTAACACGACTGGCAGGTTAAACTCAGGAAAGATGTTGCCAATGACTGGAAGTCCAAAATCAAGGGTCACAGTCGAAGGATATAGGGTAAGCCATTTAAGACTGAGATGAGGAGAAATGTCTTCACCCAGAGAATAGTGACCCTATGAAAGCAGTTGAGGCCAAAATGTCGAATGTATTCAAAAAGGAGTTTATTACATTTCTTCCAGCTAAAGAGATCTGTGAATATGGGGAGAAAGCATCAGCAGGGTATTGAGATGAATGATTAGCTGTGGTCATATTAAACAGTGGAGTAAGCTCAAACAATCAAAGGGCCTACTCCTGCTTCTACTTTCTTTGATTCTATGTTTCTAGAAGTTTTGTGAACTGTCAGGAGGTTAGTGATAAACATTAAGGGGACAGAGGTAGGCTGACGCAATGTTCAAATGAAATTTAATGCAGAGGATTAGGAGCTGATTTATTTTGAGGGAAGATATGGTGAAGCAATATTAAATAAAGACTACAAATCTACAGGAGTGCAAGATGAAAGAGAATTGAGGATATATATTAGAATGTAGTGAGCAAACGAGAAAGCAGTTAATTATGCAAACAGAATTCTGGGTTTTACCAGCAGGTGGATCGAATACAGAAAAAGGGAGTTTTGATAAGTCTATCTCAAAAATTGGCTCAACTTAAACTGGAAATGTGTCCAGTTTTAGGAAGAACATGAATGCATTAAAATAATACGAACAAAAGTTTCTTAAGAGTTACCTCCAGTTATACAGATAGTTTGGAGAAGCTGAGGCAATTCTTAGAGATGAAATGATTAAGAAGAGATTTATAGAAGTGTTAAAATTCAAGTGGAACTGGACAAAGCAGATATGGAGGAATAAAAGTATCATCAGTGGAATTATCAAGAAACGGAGGACACTGATTTACGCTGATTGGGAGCAGAAACAGTAGCATTGTGAGGAAGAATTTATTCACACAGGAAACAATTATAATCTGGCATATGCTGCCAAAGTGGCTGGTGGAAGCGTATCCAATTGTAATTAAATAATTGATTTGTAAAGAATAAAAATGCAGGGCTGCAATAGAAGGAATCCATTAATATGTATCTATAACTATAAATCTTTAACACATTTTCATGCCATAAGTACAACATTTTGATTCTGCAACTCATCTGTCTACCCACAGCAGTTGCATTCTTCACAAATTAACTTCCCAAATATCCTGCATTTTCTGTTGGCCATTTGGCAAAAAGCCATTGAGGTAACTAATTATAGTTATCCTATTTATTAGGATTTGTGTGACAATGTATAGTACATTATCTTTCAAAGTCAACTAGCCAGTATAAATTTAAACAAGAGCAAATGTCTGAAACATTGAGTTGCCTCTAATTGATCAAGCAGTGGAAATGAAGCTTATAACTTTGAATGCAGGTTTGTACATGCCAGAATTTTAAAGTTAGGATATAAAGAATATTTGTTACCTACAAGGGTTTGTACTAATTCTCTTGTCAGTCCTTCAGGCTGAAGACCATTACATTCACCTTTCAAAAGATAATGAAGGAGAGACCGTTTCATATCAGTTGCTCCAATTATAATGATATTCACATCATTACAGGAGAAGTAAACAACAGAATAAGAAATGTTTCAATAATGTGATCGATACCTGATTTCAAAAATCTCTTTTGTGCAAATATTTCTATGTTTGAAGAGAGGTATGAAACTCAGACTGCCTGCCATTATTTTTATGTTTGGCACTTACGATTGATCCTTAGTGATACAGTACCAAAAGAAGTAATTGTGAGCAACTTCTATTGGACATTCTGGTCAGTCATCATTGTGCAATCAGATGGCTGTGCACGGACAGAACAACTTCTCAGACTGAGGTCATTTTTGCAGCAAAATGCTTTGTGCTAATCTAATGTAACTACAAAGTTTGGGTTCAGTCAGAGTTCAAAAACTGCACCTCTGAAATTCTTAAATCAAGTTTATTTGACCATAAATGCTGAGAGCTGTTTTGTTAAATGTGACATTTTATTTATACTGATTTGCTTTTTTCACAGAAGAGGTCTACTCTTTTCTTTTCCACCTCGAACACAAGAAGAATAAAGACAAACTGTCTATATTGTAATATAATCCAAATGTGACTTTCTAAACAGCAGGTTTTACACAGAGCAATGCTTAATTGTACACACTGTACACACACTGGGATTTACATTTATTTGTCATGTATTAATGTATAAATGCAAATAATGCTCCATGGCCTCTGCAATTCAAGTCTTAAACTTTGCAATTTCCTTCTTAAACCCAACCTCTTCTCTATCCTTAAGACATTCTTTGAGATCCGACCAAGTGTCTGCCTGCATATCTCTTTCTGTGGCTTGGTCCAAAGTTTTGCTTGCCATATCAATTCTTAATTTGATGGGATGTGACTGCTTGGAGAAGATGGAGAAACACTTTCTTGAACTGCTGCGACCCATGTGGTGTAGGCACACCCACAGTCCCTGGAAGGGAGTACCAGGATGAACTCAGGGTATGTACGGGAACATGAAACTGGGACATCATTGCTATTACAGAAACATGGCTGAAGGAGGAACAGGACTGGCAGCTCAATTTCCTATAGATGCTATAGGAAGGATAGAAAGGGAGGCAAGTGAGGAGGAGGGGTGGCATTTTTGATTCGGGAAAACATTACCGGTGTACATAGGGAGAATATTTATAAGGGATCTTCCAGTGAAGCTATATGGGTGGAACTCAGAGATAAGAAGGGAATGATCACCTTGATGGGATTGTACGATAGGCCCCTTAGTAGTCAGCAGGAAACTGAGGAGCAAATATGTAGGCAGATCTCAGATATCTGTAAGAATGATAGAGTTGTAATAGTAGCAGATTTTAACTTTCCAAACATAGACTGGAACTGTCATAGTGTTAAGCATTTGCATGATGAGGAATTTGTGAAATGTGTTCAAGAAAATTGTTTTCATCAAATTTTAGATGTACTTACCAGAGAAGGCACAGAGCTTGAACTTCTCTTTGGAAATAAGGCAGGGCAAGTGACTGAAGTGTTAGTGGAGGAGCACTTGGGAACAGTGATCATAATTTTATTGATTTTAAAACAGTTATGGAAAATGATAAGCCTTGTATAAAAGTTAAAGTTCTGAATTGGAGCAAGGTAAATTTTACTGGTACATGACAGTAGCTTTCAAAAGTTGATTGAGTGGTCCATTCACAAGTGACGGGCTGGCAAATGGGAGTCTTTCAAAAGTAAGATAACAAGAGTTCAGAGCCTGTCTCTGTGGCGCTGTCGGTTAGCGTGTTTGGCTGTTAACTGAAAGGTCGGTGGCTCAAACCCACCCAGAGACGGTTTGCTCCTTCACTTTGGGGTGGCACAGTGGTTAGCACTGCTGCCTCACAGCACCAGGGACCCAGGTTCGATTCCACCCTTGGGTGACTGTCTGTGTGGAGTTTGCACATTTTCCCTGTGTCTGCATGGGTTTGCTCTGGTTTCTTCCCACAGTCCAAAGATATGTAGGCTAGGTGGATTGGCCATGCTAAATTGCCCATAATGTTCAGGGATGTGGTGGGTTATAGGGGGGTGGGTCTGGGTGGGATGCTCTGAGGTTCAGTGTGGACTTGTTGGGCTGAAGGGCCTGTTTCCACACTATAGGGATTCTATGATTATGTTGATAACAAATCTATGGCTTTAAGAGGTCTTTTTCCCCCATTTTTTAAAGAGAGGATTTATGACAGAGGTGGGGATGTGTCTAGTTGTAAAGCAACTTGAATGGTGTGGTCAAACTCCCACAGAATCAGGATCTTTAGTTTAGATTTCAGCGGTTGCTGTTGGAGTCTTGAAGAGACATTTTTGTCCCTCTCTTGGTTACAGCCAAAATTTGAGGGTTCTCTGCCTCTATGGGAGTTGTATTTGGGACAATCTGTGTTCTGAATTTGCCTATGGTATGTTAATGGGATGTTGCTATATTAGAATAGTTAGTTAGTAACGGTTACTTTAACTATCATATTGTTAAGTTTTCCAATAGAGTTAAGTTGTTCCAAGTTCCTTTCTTTTCATTGCATTTTAACTACAGTGTTTAAATAAGTTGTGTTTTGCTTAGTGTTGAGAAGTTTGACCAATCATATTGCATCCGGAACACAGCACCTCACATTTACCTTTAAAATAAGAAAAAGTTAGGGTCTTCACTGCCTTCTTAATATATTTTGAGGTGGTCTGGTCTGGTCCTTAACAAATTGAGGGCTCAACTGTTATCGAAATCTCTAATTCCAGGTTGGTTTAGGATTATTGGACTCAAAGGCAGTGAGTGGTCAGTGTTCATGTCGTTTATTTTGGGTGTTGAATTCAGTTGGTTTAAACAGGATGTGCTTGGTGTAATAATAATTATTTAAGTCACTAAGAGTATCTTGGGGGTGGAAGAGGTCACTTTAGAAGTTTTACAAAATGTGAGCAAGGCAAAGCTTTTGGACTTGGCAAAAAAATTGGAGTTGCAATTGGCTGTATCTGTGAGAAAAGGGAAAATATTTGTGGCAATTGTGCAACATTTACAGTTGTTAGGAATGCCATTAGAATTTTTCAAAATGGCTAATATTCAATTGCACATGAAGCAATTTGAATCACAGGGGAAAGACTAGCCCTGGCTGAACAAAAAGAAAGGGAAATGAAACAGTTTGAATTACCATTGAAAGCAGAGAAAAAGCATACGAAAAGAAAAGAAAGGGAGAAAGAGAGGGAAGAAAATGAGGAAAGGAGAGTTTTTGAACTTCAGAGGCTGGAACTGAGAACTCAAAGTTGACTTAAAATGGCAGAGGTAGAGATGAAGACAGTGATGGAGAGTGATTCCATTGTAGCCAAAGGCCTGGTGGGGATCTGTTTAAATACGCCCAAGCATTGCTTAACTTCAAAGAGAAGGATGCAGAAACCTTCATCATTTCACTTGAGAAAGTGGCGAAATAAATGAAATGGATGGTGTGATGTCCGTTTGATATGTGAAGTATGAATCCAGGCCTTCTTTCCCCGAACCTTGACAGCTGACTGGGTAATCAGTAGTAATTGGTATGGTCCCTCCCACTTCGCATCCAATGGTTCCTTGTGGGCCTTCTTCACGAGTACCCACTCGCCAGGTACGATGTTGTGTCCTCCCTCTGGTGGGTCTTTCCAGGAAGCCGATACCTGTGAGGAAGCCCCTTACTGTACCGTCTAGTGGGGGCTTGGCTTCATACTTGCGGGGAAGGCATGTTAATTCTGCTCCTGCGTCCAAGAGACACTCAATATCTAGGTCACCCGCCTTCATGGTCACATAGAGTCCGTCTCCCCTCTGCTGGCATAAAGCCAGTAGGAGCGTGGAGGGACACGGGGTGGGCTCATTCAGTTTTTTGTCAAATTTAGCAGCTCCTGCTGCTGTTGGATGGACAGCCTTTTGAACTGTTCCAGGAGATCGGGATTATTTCCTGCAACCAGGGTTTCTCTTTCTTTAGGGCTCTTAGGGGGGCTGTGCCCTTTCCCCCTGTGCCAGCAATTCTTGGACCAGTGACTCTCCTTCCCACAGATGTGACATTTCCCTGGGCGTCTGACCTGGGTTTTTCCGGGGTTGCTGGGGGTCTGTCTCACTTGTCCTGTCTGCAGGGCTCGCACCTGAGCTCCCATATCCCGGTCGAGCTGGTGGGCTCGGTTAACCAGTTCATCGCATTTGGTCCCCCTTTGGTCCCAATCTGGTTTATTGATTTTCAGCATTTTGGAGAGCTCTGGTTTGAGTCCTGCAACAAAGGCAGATTTCAGTGGGCCGTAGTCGCAGTTTTCAAAACCTTTATCATCCTTTACATGTGGCACCCCTCCATATTCCTTCGACGTTGTCCTAAACCTTTCCTCATATTCGGGGACTTCCTCAGTGGCTTTTTGACAGCAGGCTGTGACCTTTGTCCAATCAGTCTTAGGTGGACTATATCCCCTAGCCACCGTTTTATTGCTGTCCAGCCAGCTTGCAGCTCCTGCTCGTACTCCCCGAGGGCACCTTTAACTGCCTCATGGAGGTGGCGTCCCTCTCTCTTGGTGACTATGACAGTGAGGATTTGTACCCCATCCCAGCGATGGAGCAGGTATATTCCCCTTAACTGGTCTAGGCTTTCCCAGGTTTTCATTGGCCCTTTCTTTGGATGAGGCATTTCTTTAGACTGCCTGTTAATGTTCTCAGGGACCGCAGGCACATGTACAATATGGTTTTCGGTCTGCCTCACCGGGACATCTACTTCCCTGCCGTCCTCTAATCTTTGTCTCACTAATTTCTCAATTTTTACTTTTTTTGGCTTTAAGGGACTGTAGAAAGGGTATTGGGGTGTATAGTCTTCATCACTGTTGCTGCCTGAGGATTCCTCAGCTTAAGAGCCATTGCTTTGTTTCGTTTAATCACTTCCTGGATTTCGCAGGTGGTTGGGTATGGGCTCGGCATTGGTTTTGGAGCCAGGGGAGAAAATGACAAAACTGTCAGTTCATCTTTCAGTTTCCTGTTCTCCTTTACAAGCTCCTGATTTTTAACTTCGGCCTCCTCTCGTTTGGATCTCTCCATCTGCAGTTGCTCATGCATGGTTTTTACCTGTGCTTTGAGTTTATTTATTTCTCGGTCATGAACTGACCGGGTCATGAGTTCAGAAACTGGGGGAAAAGCTCAGCAGGTCTGGCAGCATCAAAACTGAGGAAGGGTCACCGGACCCGAAATACTAACTCAGATCTCTTCATAGAATGCTGCCAGGCCTGCTGTGCTTTTCCCCCAATTTCTGTTTTTATTACAGGAAGTATATAGTAGGATTTTTCTTAGGAGCTAATAAGGTCACAAAACCACTGGATGAAGCAGGAGGAGAAATCAAAGAATGAAGATAAGGAAATTGAAGTACAATTAGCAGAGACCACGTTTGATCAAATGGTTGAGAGAAAAACATAAGTACAGGTGAAGGACAAAGTGGGTATTTTTAGTTCAGAGAAATTAACTGAATTACAACAGAAACGTGAAAAACTAAAGTAGTTGTATTACAAAGTGTACACAGAAGAATAATCTGAGTGTATCCTGGAATGTTACTATATTCAGGTGAATGAAAATGGGCAGGATCTCATCAATCTGTATTACTGATGGGTTATAGAAAGGAAGTGTTGCAGGTAGCACATGAATTACCAGCAGGAGGTCATTTGGGAGTAAGAAAAATTCAAGCTGCAATACAAAAACATCTTTATTGGCCTGGGTTGCACAAGGATATGGTTAAATTTTGCCAAACATGTCATATTTGTCAGGAAATTGGAAAACCTCAGGCAGTGATAAAACCAGTACCATTTCCACATTTGAAGAACGTTTTACAAGAGTCTTAATTGATTGCATAGGATGCCTATTAAAGCAAAAAGTAAGAGTCAGCATTTGTTGACCATAATAGATTTATCCACTAGATTTCTAGAGGCCTTTCCATTCCACAGTATCACTGCTGAAAGGATTGTAGAAGAGTTACTCAATTTTGTTTTACTAGATACAGACTACCCACAAAGATACAATAAGATCAAGGTACAATTTTACATCAAAATTATTCAGGAAGTTATGCATAACTTAGAAATAAAACAATTCAAATCCACTGTGTACAATCCAGACTCACAGGGAGCAGTAAGCAGTGGCATCAAACTTTAAGGACCATGTTGAGGACATGTAGTCAAGAATATCCAGAGGATTAGGATAAAGGAATTCCCTACGTACTTTTTGCAATTAAGGATGCACCTAAAGAATCTACCAAATTCAGTCCATTTGAATTATTTTTTTGGTGAGGTGAGATGACTAGTAAAGAAATTGGTGAGTCAAGAAAATTGAATTATCATCAATGGAAATATTCCATGATTAAAAAAGAAACCTTGAGCTTTGTGTTGGCATTACAACATTTTAACATTTAAATTGCTAGTAATGTGTCTGAGACAATTGTATGTACTGATACTAACCCCTTAAAGCTTTCAGAGAAACTGAAGGACAAAAATTCCAGACAGTTTATTTGGAGCTTATTGTTGTAGCCAATCAATTTGAAAATTGTACATGTGGCAGGACGAGAGAACATAATTGCTGAAGCGTTGTCATGACTGGGATGAAGGAAAATGTTGGCAATCAGTGGTGAGAAAAAATGGATTGAAATAGACTGTATTAGGGAAAGTTTGCTTGCTTTAAGTCAATGTAATGTATATGTATTGTTTGTAATAATAGCGTAAGTCTAAGGGTTTTTAAAAATGAAGCCATCTTTTGATATTGATGGCTTTTTTGGGACAGGAGGTATGACAATGCTATGCTTTTAAGACATTTTTTCCATTTTTTTTAATGAGATGTTTTAAGACAGAGGCGCCAAGCTGTCTATTTGGAAAGCCAGTAAACAGCTTGTGAGGACTTTTTTTTTATGTTGGAACACTAGAAGCAACCTGAATGGTTGTGTCAAACTCCCACAGAACCAGGACCTTTGGTTTAGCTTGCAACAGTTGCTAGCGGGCCTTGAAGAGGTGGAAGCAATTTTACTTTGTCCCTTTCTTGGTTACAACCAAAAGCTGGTGGTTCTCTGTTTTCTATGGGACTTGCATGTGAAACTTTGCCAAGGGTGTGTTTATAGGATGTTACTGTGTTGAAATAGTTAATTAGTAATAGTTACTGTAGTATTATTCTGTTCAGTCTTCCAATAGAATTAAGTCATTTCAAGTTCCTCTTTCTTTTGTCCCATTTTAACTATAGTGTTAGAATAAATTGCGTTTTGCTTAACATCGAGTAGTTTGGCCAATTGAATTGCATCTGATATACAGCACTACATGTTTACCTTTAAAATAAGAAAACATTCGGGTCTAGGCTACCTTCTTAATATATTTTGAGGGGGCCTGGTCTGGTCAATGACATGTTCCTGTTAGATTGAAGAGTAAGGCTGGTAAAAGTAGGGAGCAGTGGATGAATAAAGGTGTCGAGACTCTAGTCAAAATAAAAGGAGGCACATGTTAGGCTAGGACAACTGGGATCAAGTGAATCTTTTGAAGACTATAAGGGATGTAGGGACATTCTTAAGAGGGAAAGCAGGAGGGCTAAAGGAGATATGAGATAGCCTTGGTAGATAAGGTTATCAATAATCCAACAAGATTCTACAAGTACATTAAGAGCAAAAGAGCAACAAGCGAGAGAACAGGGCCCCATAAAGATCAACCAGGTCATCTATGTATGGAGCCACAAGAGGTGGAACAGATACTAAACAAACATTTCTCATCAGTTTTTACATTGGAGAAAGACTTGGAGGCTAGGGAGCTTGGGGAAAAATAATATCTTGAAAAAACAGCCCACATTACAGAAGAGGAGGTCCTGGAGATTTTACCAAATATAAAAGTGGATAAATCTCTAAAACCTGATCAACTATATTCCAGGACATTCTGGGAAGTTAGAGAAGAAATTGCAGGGCCACTAGCAGAGATATTTGTATCATCTATAGCCATAGGTGAGGTGCCGGAGGACTGGAGGGTAGCTAATGTTTGTACCTTTATTTAAGAAAGGCTGTAAAGAGAACGATCGGCTGATGCGTCTGATATCGATGGTGGGAAGGATGTTGGAAGAAATTCTGAGATAAAGAATTTAACTGCATCTAGAGAGGCAGGGACTGATTAGGGATATTCAGCATGGCTTTGTGCATATGAAATCGTGCCTCACAAACTTGATTGAGTTTATATATAGAGTCCCACAGCCCCCCAACAAGTCTACATCAATCCTCTGAAAAGCATCACGTCCAGACCAATCCTTTTCGCTATCCCTGTGTTTCCCATGGCTAATGCACCTAACCTTCACATCCCTGAACACTACGAGTAATTTGCATGGCCAATCCACCCAACCTGCACATCTTTGGACTGTGGGACAAAACCAGAGAACTTGGCGGAAAACCAGAGTACGTAATCAAAAAGGAGTGATAAGGGCAGAGGGATAGACGTTGTCTACATGGACTTTAGTAAAGCCTTTGACAAGGTAAACATATTCATGATGTTAGATCACCTGGGATTCAAGGAGAGATTCTCCATTGGATACAAAATTGGCTATGTGGTAGGAGGAGAATATGGTGGTGGAGGGTTGTTTTTTGGACTGGAGGCCTGCAACCAGTTGTGTTCTGCAGGGTTTGATGCTGAATCCATTGGTGTTTGTAATCTGTATTAACACTTTAGATGAGAACTTAAGAGGCATGGTTATTAAGTTTAAGGTGAAGGGAGAAAGATTTAAAAGGGACCTGAGGGGCAATGTTTTCACACAGAAAGTGATTTGGTTGTGGAATGAGCTGCTAGAGGAAGTGATAGATGTTGGTATAGTTACAAAATTTAAAAGGCATTTGACAGGTACATGAATGGGAAATATTTGGAGGGATATGGGCCAAAAGCAGGCAAGTGGGACTAATTTAGTTTGGGAATCTTGGTCAGCATGGGCGAGTTGGATCGAAGGGTCTGTTTGATTCAGCAACAGTAAAGAACCAGCAATACAATTCTGAGTCTGGATGGAGTGTGGCTTCGAGAGGAACTTGCAGGTAGTGGTGTTCCCATGCAATTGCTATCCATGTTTTTCTAAATAGTGGAATTCATGGGTTTTGAAGGTGTTGTTGAAGAAGCCTTGGTGAGTTCTTGCATTGCATCTTGTAGATTCTACATACTGCTGCCAATGTACCAGTGAGGGAGTGGGTGAATGTTAAAGTTCATGGATGAGTGTCAATCAAGCAGGTTGTTTTGTGTTTGATGGTGTCAAGCTTCTTCAACTTTGCTGGAGTTGTAGTCAACCAGGCAGGTGAAGATTATTCCATCAAACTTTTGACTCCTGCCTTGTAGATGGTGAATGGGCTGTGGGGGTCAGTAATTGAGTAACATGCTCAAGAATTTCCAACTCTTGTAGCCACATTTATATGGCTGATGCAGTTCAATTTCTGATCAATGGCAATCACCGTGCTCAAAAACAAAAACAAATTGCTAGTAAAGCTCAGCAGGTCTGCCACCATCTGTGGTGAGAATTCAGAGTTGACGTTTTGGGTCTAGTGACTCTTCCTCAAAACTGAAGGTAGCTAAGAACACTTTGCTTTTTACGCATAAGATAGGGTGGGCAGAAGGGGGAAGGAGTAAATGATAGAACATAGAACAGTACAGCACAGTACAGGCTCTTCGGCCCACGATGTTGTGTTGACCTATTATCTGACTCTAAGATCAAACTACCCTGCATACCCTATATTTTACTATCATCCATGTGCCTATCCAAGAGTCACTTAAATATCCCTAATTTATCTGACTCCACTGCCACTGCCGACAGCGTATTCCACACACCCACCACTCTGTGTAAAGAACCTATCTCTGACATCTCCCCTTCCTCCAATCACCTTAAAATTATGCCCCCTCGTAATACTCATTTCCAACCTGGGAAAAAGTCTCTGGGTATCCACTCGATGCCTGTCATCATCTTGTACACCTCTATCAAGTCACCTCTCATCCTTCTTCGCTCCAAAGAGAAAAGCCCTAGCTCCCTCAACCTTTCCCCATAAGACCTGCCCTCCAGTCCAGGCAGCATCCTGATAAATCTCCTCTGCACCTCTCTAAAGCTTCCACATCCTTCCTATAATGAGGCAATGATAGGTAGAGACAGAGCCCAAATAAGGAGAAGAACAGTTGGGCAGACAAAGGAATGGATAACAAGCAGCCTGGGAGAATGAATAGCTATTAATGGGGAAAATTAGTGGCTAAAAATGGATTGTGTGTAATAGCAGACCATGTGATAATAAGGCCTCACATGTGGAGGGTGGGGAAAGGACATGGGAGAAGGTGCCTAAAGCCCTAAAATTGTTGAACTGGATATTGAGCCCAGAAAGCTGTAGATTTCCTCAGTGTAAAATGAGATGATTTTTTTTCCAGCTTGCGCTGAGCTTTGCTGGAGCACTGCAGCAAGCCTGAGACAGAGATATTGGCCAAGGGACACAATGGTGTATTGAAGAAGCAAGGAAGTAGAAGCTCAGGGTGTTTTTTTTTGCAGACAAACGTAGGTGTTCTGCAAAGTGGTCACCCAGTCTATGCTTCATTTCCTCAATATAGAGGAGACCACATTGTGAGGAGCAAATGTAATAGTCTGGATTGTGTGAAGTGCACTGCTTCACCTGGAAGTTGCGTTTGGGCACTCGGATACTGAGGAGGTAAATGGGCAGGTTTTACACTTTCTGCGATTGCAGGACCAGGTGCCATGGGGCTGTGGTTGAGTGTCGAGTGTAAAAGAAGAGTGGACCAGTGCATTCTGGAGGGACTGGTCCTTGCAGAAGGTTACCAGGGGAGGGGAGTGAAATATGTGCCTGGTGGTTCATCCCACTGGATGTGGCAGAAATGATGGCTAATGATCCTCTGGATGTGGATGCTGGTGGGATGGTAGGTAAGAAAGAGGGAGACCCTATTGCTGTTGCAGGAGGGAAGAGAGGGGATGAGGGCTGAAGTGCGAGAGGTGGGTCAGACTCAGCTTAGCACTCTGTGAACTGCAGTGCTGGGGAGTCCTTGGTTGAGCAAGAATATGGGCATTTTGGAGGCCAACTTGTTGAGGTTTTCATCATCAGAACAAATGCTACAGAGTCAGAGGAACTGGGAGAATGGAATAGAGTCTTTACAGAAAGCAGGGTGTGAAGCAGGCAATCACCATGATGTTAATGCGGGGGACAGTTAGATTGTTTCTTATTGCAGATGGTCATTTTCTGAGTTTTGTGTAGTGTGAAGATCCTTTTCACTTATTATCCAAAGCCCGGATGATTTCCACATCTTGATTCATATGGACATTGCTTGGTTTAATTCTTGCGAAGTTGTGAATGAAATTGAATCTTTTGTTGCATGTTTTTTATGGCACACAAAATGTTTTGAGTTTTAGACAGACTGTTAAGGAGAAGGCAAGTCAAGGTTTGTCTTTGGATTTATTCTTCAATGTAACACAATGCAACAGACCTCAGACTAAATATTGCTACATAACAATATTATAACAGGTTGTGATATATAACTGTATTAGGTAATGACTAATCTTTCTTCTTTGGGTATCATGTCCATGTCTTTCTATCAGAGGGTCACACATTCCAATGAGCTTCTTCCAATGCTCTTTCCAGACTACGCTTACTCTATCTATGGTGTGGAATTTATACCCGGTGATATATAATTATGTGATGTCATAGCACTGTTGTTTCAGGTTCCCATTTCCCTTACAAAGTACTGAAAATGAATCATCAGTAAACATTCCTGCTTTTGAACCTATGATGGCAGGATGTTTATTGACATAGCAGCTAAAGATTGTTGTGCCCAGGACACTAGCCTGAGGAACTGCTATGGTGATGTCCTATGGCCGAGATAATTCACCACTGATGAATATAAAATTTTCTTTTGTATTAGCTATCACTCCAACAAGTGGAGCCTTCTCCCAATTTCCATTAGCTTTAGTTTTACCAGAGCTACTTAAGAATAACGTCAAAGGCAACTTCCATTGTTTTGCTGATGATCAACAGGAAGTTGAGAAGGTGGTCATTAGTTTGGATTGAATTTTTCCTGCTTTTAATGGACAGGATATACCAAAGCAGTTTTGCACATAGTCAGATCAATACAAGATCATTAACTGTACCAGAAAAGGTTGGCTAGAGCTGCAGCTGGCTTTGGAGCATAAGTATTTAAGACTGTTATAAAAATGTAAAGTGCTGGAGAACTCGAAGCATCTGTGTAGAGGTAAACAGAGTTAACATTTTGGGTCTAATGTGATTCTTCTTTCAATGAATGTTATGATATTTTATTCTGTGAAAGTTACAGTTCTTGCCAGACTTGCTAATTTTCTCCAGATCCTTATGTTTTTATTTTAGATATCATACATCCGTATTATCTTCAGTATTACTATTGGGAAATTGTTAGGGCCCATAGGTTTTCCATTATATTGTGCTTTCAGCCATTTCTTGATATGATGTGGAGTGAATCAAATTTGCTCAACATCAGTCTTTGTGATGTTGAAGATCTACAGAGAAGGCTGAGCACTTCTGACAAAAGATGTTTACAAATACTTTGTGCTTGTATTCCCAACTGATGTAAATGCAGATATATTTGATGTGTGTTTTGTATCCAGCAGGATGTAACAATGCCTATGTTATTTTTTATAATAAGTAGAACTAGGCATGGTTACCAAGGTACTGGAGGATCCAACAGATATTTATTATGGCTGGCTAATATATTCAGGCATTGCATTCACAGACAAATAATTTGGCTAACAGACTAATTATTTGTATTATTCAATTATTTGCTTACAGCTAAAGTTATGCTTCATGCAACATATCGTGCCTCAAGAGATCTGAGTTAAGATGGAGTATGTGATCTTTGTACCATTACGTCACAATCTGTGATACAGTGATTATGTCATGAGTATGTCTCAAAGATATACTGACATACTTGTCTGTGAGATATAACATGGTTGGATGTTGCAGGACTGCAGAAGTAAGTTATGATCTATTGGTTGTGGGGTTATTTAGCTGTGTCTATCAAATTTTGCTTCTGCTGTTTGTCTCACAATTAATCTTGTGTTGTAGATTCACAGGTTTGATGTAATTTTTAGCTATGCTTGGTGCTGCTCTTGGCCCACTTCATTGAATCAGTGTTGATTCCTCAGCATGATGATAATGGTAGAATGAGGGCTATAGCAGTTAATGAGAATACAGATTGTGTTTGAATACAATTCGCTTACTGCCAATGGCCCACAGCACCTTATGGATGAGGTTTTTGAACTTATGGATCTGATTTAATCTATCTCATGTAGCCATATAGCATAATAGAAGGTATCCTCAATGTGAAGATGGGATTTCATCTCCAAACAAACTGTGCAGTGGTCATTCCTACTGATCCAATCAACAGATCCTTTCTTATTTCTTCAGTCCTATAACATCTAACCATGAATGATGGTGAGCAATTAAAGCAACTAACACAAGGAAGAGGCTTTGCATATTGTCATGTTAAATCTCACAATCAAGTATTTCAGTATACCTTTGAGACATACTCATGGGCAAATGCATCTGTGAAGTTTGATGACGAACAGGTCTAGTAAGTTTTCTCAACTTAGTTCTTCCCTCAGCACCTCCTACATGTCCATATTGGTCTTCATAAAAATTGATGCTGGGAATATAGTAACGGGGAACCTTGAAATGGCAAAGGAGTTAAACAAATACTTTGCATCAGCTTTCATAGTAGAAGACACTTAAATCATTCCAAAATTACTAAATATTTAAGGGGCAAAAGGAGGAGAGGGATTAAATACAATAACTATCACAAGAGTCAAAAGTGCTAGAGAAGCAAATGAAGCTAAAGACCAATATGTCTGCTGGAATGCATCCTTGGATTTGAAGGGAAGTAGCTACAGACATAATGGATGAACTCGCAATCTTCTAAGAGCCCTTAGATTCTGAAAAAGTCAATGGTGGAAAACTGCCAATGTAACATCTTTACTTAATGAAAAAAATGCACACATAACTACAGGACATTTAGCTTCATGTCTGTTATTGGGAAAATGTTACAGTCTATTATAAATGATGCAATAGCAAACCGTTTGGAAATACATAATATAATCAAGCAGCATCAGCATGAATTCATGAAGGGAAAAACATATCTGATAAATTTACTAGAATTCCTTGAAGAGGTAACAAGAAGGTAGATAAAGAAGCAGTAGATGTAATATATCTGTAATTTTTCAGAAGGCATTTGATAAAGTACTACACATTAGGCTTATTAATAATATAAGAGTCCATGAATCAGAGGTAGTGTATTAGCATGTATAGCGGATTGGCTAACTAATAGAAGAAAAGGAATTGGAATAAGAGGACATTACCTAGCAACCTGTAACTAGTGGTGTGCTGTAGGATCAGTGCTGGGTCCAAAATTACTTTCAATATATATAGCAATAACTTTGATCAGGAAGGTGAATGTACTGTAGCGGAGTTTGCGAATCACAAAAATAAAGGTGGGAAGGCAAATGGTGAAATTGAGAGAAAAAAGGATATATACTGTTAAGCAAATGGGGAAAAATCTTGGAAGATGGAATATAATGTGGGAAAATATGAGTTTTGCAGGAAAAATAGAGGAGCTGAATTTTATTTAACGAGAGAAAACCTGCAGAGGCTACAGAACAGAGGGGTTTGAGAATTCTTGTCCTTGAATTACGAAATGGCAGCACCAGAGTTCAGTAGGTAATAGAGAAGGAGATGGACTGTTACCCTTTATTTCAAATGGGATGGAATATAAAATTAGAGAGTATACAGAGCACAAGTCAGACCACAGCTGGGTGACTGTGAGAAGTTTTGGGTGCTTTATATAGGGAAAGATATATTGCATTGGAGGCAGTCCGGGGGAGATTAACCAGGCTGACACCACGTAAAGAGGGACTGTCTTAACAGGAGAAATTGAGTGGGTGACATCAATGAAACTGTACTAATCAAATACTGCCATGCAAGAAGAAGGGCTTATTATGTGAAAACTCATTTTGGTAATGTGGAGATTGCTTTGATTTCTGACTAAGTTAAATCCTGAGTAAATCCAACATGCAAACAAATGATCAGCTCCATCTCTCCCTTTCATTTTTTTTCAATCAAGTCTTTATTTCCAAGTATCTTTCTGCACAGATGCATGTTTGCTAGTTCTCACCATCCTTTTTGACCTTTTCTGATTCCAGAAAGGACCTCACATTCGTCTCTCTGTTCCCAATCCTTGATGAATTCTCAAACACAAGATATTTGTTCAGTGCAACTTCTACCAATGTAACCTCCAGGCTTCATTCTTTGCTCAGGAGACTCACAATTGTAATTCTGATCTTTTCCCTAGTACATGTAACAGCTTGCTCATCAGCTCTTTAAACGGCCAAGCATAAATCAAACAAAACAAAAGGTTGAACAGAAGTTGGACCATGTACATCATAAGTACATTAGTCATAAATCATGCACCTTGAGAGTTAGCAATTTATTAACTATAATTCATCATGCACTTCTTGCATTAGTGTATATTGTCAGGATGAGAGGAAATCTTTATTAATTTCCAGGCCTACTCTTTTAAAATGTACTGTTGTCTAATAAAAACATCAGATAAAATAATAAAACAAACAAAGTTGATAATAAATTATTATAATTGTAGCAGTCAGACAATAAACCACTTAGAATAATTAAAATGTGACTGGCAATAATGTTGGTAAAATTCAGAAGATTTACCTTTTCTATTCCTAGTTTGATGTTACACTGAGAATTCCCAAAAAATACCCAAAACCAGAGCTGTGTTGATAAGCAGAACCATACTTACTGTCAATCTAAACAATGGCAATTGGTTATACAAACACCTCCAGCTATTTAACTTCATGACAGTACAGTAAAGGTCCATTTGTCTTTATTTTGTTAATATAGGATTTAAAAACTAAAGTTGCAAACCCAAAATTGTAATTTCTTAATTTCTCATGAGTAGGGTTTCACCAGAAAGCTTTTGTTTGATACAAAAGTGACATTTCCCTCATTGTCACAGGTTGCAAATAGAGATGGAGCATAGTCACGGTTCATGAAATTATGCGAAAGACTTCGGGTAAATGCTATTGATATGTTATGAGAATTTTAGTTCTGCTGGTTTATTGATATTCATATTGATTCTGAACTAATATTAATTTCTGGAACTAACATGCATGGATAAGTTTCACAAATTCTTTGAAGATTATTTATTGCTTATTGTGCCATTAATTTCAATATTAATGTTTTCAGGCTTACTGGGTTAAAAAGGAACTAGGTTGACAGTAAATGGTAGGCACGGTAATCAAGGGCAAGAGACAAATAGGGCCACAGTACAAAGAGAAGTTAGGAAGATTAAAAATGGTAAAAACCTAAAGGTTTTATGTCTTAATGCACAAAGCATTCAGAATAAAGTAGATAAACAGGCAATACAATTTGAGGTAAATGGATATGATCCCACAGCCATCACAGAGACATAGTTATAGGGAGATCAAAACTGGGAACCTAACCTCTCAGGGATATTTAACCTTCTGGAGAGACAGAAGGGGACAAAAATGTGTGAGGGTGGCACTGAAAATGAGAGATGAAATGAGATAGTTGTGAGAGATGATATAGGCTATAGAATCCATTTGGTTGGAGGATAAAAGAAATACAGAAGGGAAAGAAGACATTGGGAAGAATGATACATAGACCTTCAAGCAACAACCACATTGAAGGGTGAAAAATCATAAGTAATAGGAGCATGCATAAATAAATAAAGCAATGATTATCAGTGATTTTAATCTTCATGGTGATTGGATTAATCAAGTTACAAAGGGTACATATGACATCAAATTCATAGAGAAGATTAGGGATATTTTTCTGGAGCAATATGTCATGGATCCAATCAGGGAACAGGTATTTTGGATCTGGTAATCGATAATGAGACAGATTTAATAAATAACTCAGAGTAAAATAGTGCCAAGAACGTAGTGATCATAACATAATACAATTTGATGTTCAGTCTGAGAGTGATAAATTTGGTTCTGGAACAACTGTGTATAACTTAAATAAAGGGAATTATATTGAAATGAGGATAGAGTTAGCTGAAGTTAACTGGGCAGATAGATTAGTTGGAATGATGGTATGCAAGCAGTAAATGACTTTTAAGGAAGCAATTCATGACTCTCAGCAAAAAAAAAATAAGGAAGAAGGATTGATATTAAGGAATACAAAATAGAAATTAAGTACCATCATTACCATTACAGAATTAGTATTAGACTAACTAATGGGGCTAAAAGCAATTAAGTCCCTTGACCATGATGGCTTGCAACATAGGATCCTAAAACAAGCATTTGCAGAGATTGTGAATTCATTGGTTATAGCTTTTCAAAAATCCTGAGATTGATGGGTAGTACCAGAGGATTGGAAATTTGCCAATATGACAGCCACACTCAAAAAGTAAGAAGACAAAATAGTTGCACACTATAGGCTGATTAGCCTAGCATCTATTATTGTAAAAAATATTGAAATCAATTATTAAGTAGTTCATCGCAGCTCCTTTGGAATATTATGATCTAATCAAGCAGAGTCAGCAATGGCTTCTTGAAAGGGAACTTATGACTGACTAGCTTATTACAGTTGTTTGAAGATACAACAGAGAGGCACCAGTAGATGTTTCTGAAGAAGGGTCCAGACCCGAAACATCAGCTTTCCTGTTCCTCTGATGCTGCTTGGCCTGCTGTGTTCATTCAGCTCTACACCTTGTTATCACCAGTAGATGTGTTGTATTTGGACTTCCACAAGGCATTCAAAAAGGTATGATACAAAGGTTAAGTCATAAGGTAACATCTATGGTGTTAGAGGTAGTATTTTGGCATGCAGACCATTGGCTCTTGCAGGAAACAGCAAATGGGCTGAAGGGGTTATTTTTCAGGTTAGTGACCTGTAAATAATCGAATTCCAGAGAGATTAATGCTCGGACAGACAGAGTGCCGAAGAAGAGTCCCGACCTGAAACATTGACTTTCCTATTTCTTTGATGCTGCCTGACCTGCTGTGTTCCTCCAGCTCCACACTGTGTTGACTCCAAATGCTGAGACAACAACTGTTTGCAATATACATTATTGATTTGGAGGAAGGAAGTGAATATATTATAGCCAAATTTACAGATGACAGAAAAAAAAGGTTGCAAGGAAAATTGTAAGACAGATAGAAATAATTTTAGCATCATAGAATCCTTACAGTACAGAAGCAGGTCATTCAGCCCATCGAGTCCACATCACACCTTTGAAGAGCATCCCAGCCAGATGAACCCTCCCTATCCTATCCCCCTAACCCTGCATTTCCCATGGCTAATCCACCTAGCCTGCATCTCCCTGGACACTATGGGAATTTAGCATGGCCAATCCACCTAACCAGCACAACTTGGACTGTGGGAGGAAACTGGAGCACGCAGAGGAAACCCATACAAACACGGGAAGACTGTGGAAACTCTACACAGACAGTTGCCCAAGGGTGGAGTGGAATCCAGGTCCCTGGTGCTGTGAAGCATCAGTGCTAACCATTGTTTCATCAGCTGCCTTCATGGTTGTGAGTGATCACCTACTTCAATGCCTTTTCCCCACACATCCATTTATGCCATTGCTACTTAGAAATCCATCAATCTCTCATTTAAAAATACTCAATAATGAAGTTCCTGCAAACATCTCGGGTAAAGAATTCCAAAAATTCACAACCTTTTTGGTACAAAATGTATTCTTCTCATAGACATCAGAAGGGATAGTCAGTTGAGAGTTGCTGCCACAATCAGTCGGGGACTTGTCCTTTTCCCATCGAGAAGGTGGATCATGGTTAGTCAAGCTCTTCATCCTACCAGTCTTCAGGATCCATCTTCTTCCAGTCTAGGGATTGGGCCACAGTTAGTCCTTCAGGCTAGGAATCAGAGGTCAGTAGTTGGTGTGCTGTAAAGAGTTCACGGTTGGGGTGGTGACAAAAGGTGGGACAATTTTTCCTACAGTTACACGAGAGAAGGGGTTGAGCATAGTTGAATTGGATACAAGATCAGTTAGCGGTGATGCCTGAGCAGAAGAAGTGGTGAGTGGGAAGTGCTGATGGCAGGAAGGGCAAATAGGATGAAACATGTTAGAGCCATTGAGTGCACATGATACTTCTATGAGACCTGTAGTCTATGAAACTCAGTGAGGTTTCTGTGCAAGGACAAAGTTAGAGTGAATGGTGGCCCTGTGAGTGTGAGAGAGATAATGGTGACACTTAATTTTACAGAACACAGAAGACTTTCCTCTTACACTGCTGCGCATCCCTTTTCATCTGAGACACAGCACAGATCTGGGCTGAGATCAAGATCAGTTAAGTTGGCCTTGTAGCATTTGGCCGGAAAGGGAACATATTCATCTTCGTGAACCTTCGATCCACCACCCCTTCTACTCCCCCCACCCCGCCTCCTTCCATTACCAACACCTCAGATTCCTGTTTGGCAGCAAGCGAGCGTGTTAAGGCTTGAATTCCACAATGTGAGGGGTAGTTTCTGGCCTGCAGTGTCTCAAATGCTAAACAGTGGGGCTCTAAACATGACACAGTCATATGAAAGCTAGAAAGTCCTGGCAGAGGTGACCGCATTCACCTTTCCAGCCATCCAATTCCCCAAGAAAGTCATCCAAGAGCGAAGTGGCATAAGCATTGAGACGAATAGATAGCAGGAACTGCAGATGCTGGAGAATCTGAGATAACAAGGTGTAGAGCTGGATGAACACAGCAGGCCAAGCAGCATCAGAGGAGCAGGAAGGCTGACGTTTTGGGCCTAGACCCTTCTTCAGAAATGGGGGACGGGAAGGGGTTCTCAAATAAATAGGGAGACGGGGGAGGCGGATAGAAGATGGATAGAGGAGAAGATAGGCGGAGAGCAGGCAGACAGGTCAAAGAGGTGGGGATGGAGCCAGTAAAGGTGCGAACCGAGTGTAGGTGTTCTGCAAAGCGGTCCCCAAGCCTCCACTTGGTTTCCCCGATGTAGAGGAGGTCACAACGGAAACAGCGGATGCAGTATACCACATTAGCAGATGTGCAGGTAAACATCTGCTTGATGTGGAAAGTCTTCTTGGGGCCTGGGATGGGTGTGAGGGAGGAGGTGTAGGGGCAGGT
>NC_063337.1:71897464-71910594 GCF_021869965.1 Rhincodon typus
CCCCTACCGCATCCCAAAACCAGCCCAGCTCGTCCCCGCCTCCCTAACCTGTCCTTCCTCCCACCTATCCCCTCCTCCCACCTCATACCCCATCCCCATCTCCTACCCAATAACCTCATCCTGCCCCCTTGACCTGTCCGTCCTCCCTGGACTGACCTATCTCCTCCCTACCTCTCCACCTACACTCACCTTTACTGGCTCCATCCCCGCCTCTTTTGATCTGTCTGTCTCCTCTCCACCTATCTTCTCCGCTATCCATCTTCTATCCGCCTCCCCCTCTCTCCCTATTTATTTCAGAAGCCCCTACCCCTCCCCCATTTCTGAAGAAGAGTCTAGGCCCAAAACGTCAGCCTCCCTGCTTCTCTGATGCTGCTTGGCCTGCTGTGTTCATCCAGCTCTACACCTTGTTATCTCAGCATTGAGACGAAGACTGGTACTCTGAGCTACAGTGGACAGATGCCATGAATTTCACTCAACAAAACACCTCAGCTGAAAATAGGAAAATACCACTCCAAGTTCTTAGAAATTTGTATTTTTTTTTAAAACAAGCTACTGCATATCCTTTGGAAGGTTCACAATAAAAAACGGCTGGAATTGAGCAACACACTCTAAATATCAGAGATGCCGGATCCTGAGCTGTCAATACGACGCAGTATATTGACATATCAAGAGGTCAATATAGGAGGCAGAATTGTTGCTCCATCACAACTGTTTCACTGCTAGTTAAGTGCTTTTTAAATGATTAAAATGAAAGTGTTTCCTATTGATTATTCAAACTTTGGTGTGAAAGATAGAGGCAAAGGAGGGTGAGGAGTGAGACATACCTTGACATTTGGACTAAGACAAAACTGTTGGTAAATTTTCAGCCCTAAATTCTATTGCTTTGTTTTTTTTTATAACATGTTCGCTTTGAACCAAAGGACAACTTGATTGCCTTGTTTGTGCCAATCACTTGCTGCTGAATAGTTGTTTTTGCTATCTGCCTGGTGCATAGAACTATAAGCCAATCACATAATTAACTTTGAAAATAAAATGGCTTTAGGGTCTGTCATGTTTTTGCATGACACTTTGTATGCTGTTACAGGCGTGTCTAAAACAAAGTCATCCTGAATTCAATTTTATTGATAAAATCCAACTGTGATCATCTTGCTCCATCCAGCAATTCTACCTTTTGATCCTTTCTGAAGGCTGTTAATTATAACTTCTGTATTTTTTCATTTTGCTTATCCTGGTGTCATGACTGAGTTGTAAGCTTTTGTAAAGAAAATCTTCATTTTCTTCTACATTCCTGTTCAACTTTAATTTTGATGATTTCAGCAAATACTATATTCCTGGTTGGTGTACCATTGAAAACAACTGAATGGCTATGCTAAACAAGTAACGTTATGTATGTATCTTAATGCTAAAATCATTTACACCAGGTTTAGGTCATAAATGTTCCTGCTTCTGTGCTTTATAACTTCATGATACAGCCACTTAGATTGTGTCTATTGGATCTTGTGGTCTGAAAAGTGCAACAAGACATCTTGTCTTTGTAGTCTCCCCTCCATTATCATTACCTGTGTCATTCAGAATATAAGCGTATTGCCATCTTTTCTATATTGTTTGGTCTCACTTATCATTAGACATCTCCCCACATTTAAATTATTCTCAAGGAAGAAAATACTTCTTCCTCTTTCAGACATTGATTGATAGTCTGCAAATTTGTACAAGTTGAAGTTAAGAAAAAATGGTGTAAACTCAACTTACCTTGAAAGTTGAAGGGGTCTTGTGGCAAAGTGATTGTGGTTCTATCTCTGAGCCCGAAGGTTCAGGTTCATGCCCCAGACATCTCATAATATGTCTGAGCAAGTTGGCTAAAACTATCAACCTTAAGACCTGATGAGATCCCTCTTTGATAGCATAGTTTTTGTTCTGTGTCATCCATTAGTGATCTTGCAATCTCTGTTTCATCTGTGGAACTCTGTCCTTTGGTGAATCATTTATCATTATATTTGACATTACCAGTCTCTGGCAGGGTTAGCACTGCAATCTTCTCAGCAGTTTGCCATTGGACGGGCTCTGATCTATACAAAGTTCATGTATATTAAGCATTTGCTCTCAAATCACTTTATCTGAACAATATTTGATAGCCCATTAAGCAATTTTTTTTTAATATGTAGAAAATCATGAACTATGCTTTCTGATGAATATTTATTGCTGGCTATTGCACCCAAACTTCTTAATCATTACAAGTTACAAGTTTAGAGATATAAGTATCGAGAGAAGGCAAAATATATTGATCTGATCTGGCACCATGTATTTCAAAGCACATTACCGTAGGATCTTCCTCTAATGTTCATAGTGATCAAAATTCCTCTCAAATTGTCTTATTTGTGCCAACTGATATTTTTTTCCAGTAACTTACCCATACCACAATATTCTGAAATTCCACTTCATATCATTCATCCTGTCAACTCATTATCTAACCCCTGTCCATTATTTTGCTGATGATTTAGCTTCATGGTTATTGACTCTGCAGTGGTCAAACAGTTCAATGGTCCACTGTCTTCACAGTAGAGTATCTGAATCATATCATTCTCATGTCATTCTTTTCTTTGGGAAATCGAAATACTTGCTATCAATTTTCCTTCACACTGTATAAAACCTTACTGGGAGAAAAAACATACAGATGTTAATGTTGCAGTCCTTGCTTTATGTTCAGATGATCAAATGGAGGACAACATGACTCATTTTGTATCCCTTAGCAATGTAATAGCTCTTATTTCTTACAATTCACAATTAAAGATTGAGTTTATAGAATCCCTACAATGCAGAAGTAGGCCATTTGGCCCATCAAGTCCACACCAACCCTCCAAAGAGAAGCCCACCCAGACCCACCCCTTACCCTAGACACGGTGGGCAATTTAGCACAGCCAATCCACCTAACCTGCACATTTTTGGACTTTGGGAGGAAACCAGAGGACCGGGAGGAAACCCATGCAGTCAAGGGAAGAATGTACAAGCTCCACACAGACAGTCGCCCAATGGTGGAATTGAACCCGGGTCCCTGGTGCTGTGAGGCAACAGTGCTATTCACTGAGCCACTGTGCTGCCCCTAGTTAGCTCTCCCATATTTATAATCTTTTCTGAAACCACGAGCTCCTTGACCTCCAAATTAAATCTACACATTTGCTTAACTTTTTAAAGCTCAATGTCTAGCAGGATATGAATGCTAGTCGCAAGATTTATGAAGGATGTCCTAACATTGCACTCTCTATTTCTGAAAATGATGAGAGGTTTCTTAGCTTTCTAGTAGAATTTGGATTTCTAACTAAAGTGTGTGTGCTACTTTGTGAAGTGTTGAAACATACAGATTATGTACGGGCCAATGATTCAGTCATCAGTCTATGCTGGGCTAGCCACCTTTAGTTAAAGATTCATATACAGTACTAAAATGAGGAAAATCAGTAAGACCCCCAACCTGATGGAAGTGATTCTTGCTGGAATGTTTACTGATATTTATGTTGAACATTGACCTAGTCAGATTCAGGTGTGATATCTGTCTGATGAATATTTTTGGCAATACTTATGGCTTCACATTACACATCCCCCTCCCATTTCACTTAACTATATCCTCACGTTATGGTCATAAAAATAAACATCAAGACGGACTGCTGATGGTGAAAAATTTTAGTCCACATCTGCATAATGATATCTGAGCAAAGGTCAGTGTTCTCATAGTCTCATAGACATTTATAGCACAGAAGGAGGTCATTTGGTTCATTGTGCTCTTGCTGGTCAACAAAGATATGACTACACTAATCTCAATTTACAGCTTTTAGCCCATTGCTCGGGAGTCTATGGCAATGCAATTGATTATTTAAATGCTGCTTAAAAGTTATGAGTTTTTCACTCAACTTACTTGTTCTGTGATTTCCAGAATTCCACCACCCTCTGAGTGAAAAGAATTCTCTTTAATTCTCATCTTAACCTCTTAAATCTATGCCATTTTGATACTGATGGAAAAAAGGCACCTTCCCACCCATGATACCTATGCACCTCAATCTTATCGTGTCCCCTGTCAACCTTCACTGCTCTTGAGCTCGGATCTCATCTATTCTGCCCGCTTTCCTTTTTCCTTTTCTTTTTTTTCTCAGTTTTCTCTTTAGTTTTCAGTGTTTTGAGGTTGTGGAGGCAGTAGCAAAAACGGAGCGTGGCAGCAGTTGTGTCCAGCGTGAGCCTGGTTGGTGGCAGCGGCAAAGTCATAATCAGCAGCTGGCAGCGAAGTATGGTGGCGAAACGGGGGTCAGGGCTGAAGCCTTGTGAAAACACATCTAGGCTTATCAAATCTTTCTCATAGTCTAGCCGAGGCAGCATTCTGCTAAATCTCCACTGCATCCTGTCTAGTGAAATCTTTTCTATAATGCAGTGATCATAATTGCACATAGTATTCCAGTTGTTGTCTAACTCATGTTTTATACCGTGCGTTGTATAAACATGTAGGGATCTGAAAGAGTTCATGCTGAAAAGTACCTTAGAACCATTCACTTTGCTGATGTCACATGGACATTGGCAGAGAACAGCTTTGGATCTTGAATGAGTAACATGTACAAAAATATAGCTATGGAGCTTCAAAGACTGAATTCATAAGAAGCAGAATTGTTATTAGACCACTGAATAACCAGCAAGAGATAGATTTAGATTTAGATTTAGATTTAAGTTTTATTATCACGTGTGCTTATATATGGGTTACAAGAGTACAGTGAAAAAAGTACAATATTACCACATGTGCTGCCATCTTAGGTACAAAGTGCCTAGGTGTAAAATCATAGTTATAAAAATAGAAAAGTAAAGAAATAAGTTAATAGTTCATCACTACAGTCTTCTTAGTATAAAAATAAAATGCCCTTTCTTAAGCCATAGCCCTGTAGATGCTCCAAACTGGGCTTTCCCCTCTCTTCCTCCCATGCCGGGCATACTTTCACCCTTACTAGGCGAAGACCCACCTGGGCATACCAGTCTTCACCACCACTCACAAGGCTTCGGTCCTGACATCCACATCGCCACTATCCTTCGCCGCCAGCTGCCGAATACCACCTTGCTGCTGCCGCCATCCAGGCTCACGCTGAGCCCCAACCACTGTCATTCTGCATCGCTACCACTGCTTCCACGGTTTCCAAACACTAAAGACAGAAACAAAAATCTGAGAAATGAAGAAAAGAAGTAAACAATAAAGGAAAGTGGGTGGAATGGATGAGATCTAAGCTCAAGAGCCCAGATGCTGCCTACGCCACCACATCCTTGGAAAGGAAAAAAGAAAAAAATGATGAATTGCTATTTGGGCAAATCATGGAAAAAGTAGTTGTACTGGGTGATTTTAAGTTTCCAATCTTGAGTGGGATGCACTTAGTGCCAAGGAATTAAATGGGGCAGAATTTTTTAGGTCCATCGAGGAGGACTTTTTGAAACAACATGTCGATAGTTCGTTTAAGGAAGGGCCCATACTAGACCTTGTATTGGGGAATGAGCCTGGCCAAGTGATCAAAGTTTCAGTGAGGAAGGATTTTGGAAACAGTGATCATGATTTCGTAAGTCTTAAGCTATCTATGAATAAGGATGAAACTAGTCCTTGAGTGAAGTGCTAAATTGGGGGAGGCTAATTACAACAGTATTAGGCTGGAATTGGACAAATTAGATTGAAGGTGACTGTTTGAGGGTAAATCCTAATCTGGCACGTGGGATTCTTTATAAAGGCTAGTTGATCAGAGTTCAGGATCAGCATGTTCCTGCGAAGATGAAAGATCAGAATGACAAGATTCAGGAACCATGGATGACAAAAGTATTGAAAGATTAGTCAAAATCAAAAAAAAAGCATAAATAGTTTTAGGCAACTGAAATCGGACAAGGCTCTTGAGGAATGTAAAGGAATCAAGAAAGAACTTAAAAAAGGAATTACTTGGACTGAAAGGAAGAATGAAATATGCTTGGCAAGTACAATTAAGGAAAATCCCAAGGCATTTTAAATAAAGAGCAAGAGGATAATTAAAGAAAGAGGACGTCCACGCAAGAGCAAAGGAGAGAATTTGTACAAGGAGACAGAAAGTGGGTGAGATTCTTAATGAGTACTTCACTTTGGTATTCACTAAGGAGAAGGATATCAATGATGGTAGGATTAGGGAGGGGCATCTCAATATTCTAGGGCATGTCAATATTAAGAATGAGGAGTTATTCAGTGTCTTAAAAAACATTAAGGTAACTAAGTGCCCTGGGTCTAGTGGGATCAATTCCTAGGATAATGAAGGAAACCATAAGTGGATTGTTAGGGACTTGACAGAGATCTTTGTTTCCTACTTAGCCACAGGCAATGTCCCAGAAGACTGGAGATTAGCCAATGTTGTTCCTTTGTTTAAGAAGGACAACAGAGACAATCCAGGAATTTACAGGCAGAAGAGCCTTACAGCAGTAGTAGGCAATTTATTGGAGAAGATTCTTAGGGGCATGACTTAATTGCATTTGAAAAAGAATGGAGTTATTAGGGATAGTCAGCATGGCTTTGTGTGAGGAGATCTTGTCTCACAAATTTGACTGAGTTTTTTCAGGAAGTGTCAAAGATGATTGATGAGGACAGGGCAGTGGATGTTGTCTACCTGGACTTTACTAAAGCATTTGACAAGCTTCTTTCTGGTAAGTTGGTCTGGAAGATTAAGTTGCATGTGATCCATGATGAGTTGTCCATTTGGATACAAGTTTGGCTTGGCCATAGAAGACACCGGTAATCGTGGAGGTGTCTTTTTCTGACTGGAGATTTATGACCAGAAGTGTTCTGCAAGGATCAGTGCTGGGACCTCCGTTGTTTGTAATATATGTCAATTATTTGGATGAAAATGTAGCTGCTCTGTTTAGTAGGTTTGCAGACAACATGAAAATTGATATCATTGCATATAGTGAGAAATGTTGTCAAAGGATACAGCTGGATATAGATCGATTGCATAGTGAAGCAGAAAAATGGCAGATGGAGTTTAAACTGCACAAGTGTGAGGTGATGCAATTTGGGAGTTCAAATGCAAGAGGAGAGTACACAGTAAATGACAGGACTCTTCAGAGCATTGGTATCCAGAGGGATCTTGGGATGCAAGTTGATAGCTCCCCGAAAGTGGTATCACAAGTGGATAAGGTAGTAAAGATGGCAAATGATATGATTGCATTCATCAGCAGAGGCATTGAGTATAGATGTTGGTGAGTCATGTTGCAACTACATAAAACATTAATTTGACTGCATTTGGAGAATCGCATCTAGTTCTAGTTACTTCAGAGAGGAATGATGTGGAGGATTTGGAGAGGTACAAAAGAAGTTTATCAGTATGTTGCCTGGATTGGAGTGTATTAGCTATAACAAGAAATTGGACAAACTTAGATTATTTTTGCTAGAGTGGCAGAGGCTGAGGGATAACCAGATAGAAGTACATAAAGTTATGAGAGGCATGGATAGAGTGGATAGTCAGAGTTTTCTTCCCATGGTGGAAATGTCAAAAACTACAGGTATAGGCTGAAGGTGAGAGGTTAAAGTTTAAAGGAGATGTGTGAGTTAAGTATTTTACACAGAGGTTGGTAGGTGCCTGGAATTGGCTGCAAGGGGAGGTGGTAGAAGCGAATATGATAGCAATGTTTAAAAAACATTTTGACAGATATCTGAATGGGTAGAGAATACAGGAATGTGGACCATGTGCAGGAGATGGGGTTAGTTTAGAATGACATCACATCAGTGTACAACATGATGGGCTAAAGGGGCTGATACTGTTCTAAGAGATTATGTTTGCTGAGGATTGCATCATGTTATCACAGTCCAAAGAAGACCTGACTCTAGATCAAACCATTCAGATGATGAGTGAAGCAAAGTCTGAAAGTGACGTAGTTAAATCTTAGAGGAGACTATCAATCTTATCATGGGATACTAGCCAAGTCCATTCAAAACCCCTAAAGGCATATGTGAACAAACAATAGGGTAAGGAAGGCAGACACCAGGTACTAATAGTTATTGTCAGTGCTGCAGAGCAAGAAAACCTCACAGGCAGAAGCAGTGCTCAGCTAGTAATGACGAATACTTTATTTGTAAAACAATAAGCCAGTTTTATAAAATGTCCTAAGGTAGAACTCAGTCATAGAACAACTAGAATTGAAATTTTTGCACAAATAAGGTTGTGAGTTTGAACAGATTGTATAGAAATAATCACCTGGTCCAGTGTTCCAGAGAAATCGGAAAGGAAAGTGCCTGTTTCATGCACACAGCTATTCTCAGTGTAGAAAATATGAGACTAAAAATCCTCCAGATACTACAGTGGAACAATTGCCTGTTTAAATTGGAAAGATGTACTCTATGAAGAAAATCCAAGAGATTAAAAGGTGCTTCTTTAAAGAGACTGGAATCAAAGTTAACAATTTTCAACTCAGAGACATATAATTTTCAAGAGAAGTACTTTCAAATCAACTGAATTTGTGAAGTCAGAGATTGAGAAGGGATGCATTATGGTATATACAATCTATAAGTATTCATAATAGGAAAAATGTTTCGGGCTAATGTTGCTTAAGGCGTAAGAATCTGAAAGAGTTAACGTTGGACTGCCTTATGCTCCACCCACCGCAATAATGTTATATGGACTTGGGGTGTTGTATAAGACAGTTAGCACCTGAGCATTTAACTGACCTCACAGGTTAAGTTCTGCTCATCAAGATTTTATCCAAGAGACCGCCATGTAACTCTGATGTAATGTGATTAGGTGTTAAGCTTTATGTAATAAACCGCCTCTGTTTATCAGGACTGACTTACACTTGACAGGCAGATGCTGGATATCCCGAGCAGGGAAAAGGATTGGGATGATTCTGTTAACAATAATCAAAAAAAAATCCAGCATGAAAATATAAACAAACAAAACTCAACATTGAAGATTTACTGACTAAAATGTTGTCATTGAACTAAATTAATTGACTTTTTTTTTCACAGTATCTTCTTACGCTGATCAGATTCATCTTATTTTAGCAAGACAGCCATTTACTTTCAGCCATGAAGTAAACTTTAACATTTGTGTAAAGGCTAAAACCTCCAGTGGGGACTTAACGTAAGAAAAGAGTTAAGAAATAGAAACCGGACTTCGAATCTGCTTGACAATCCAACAAGATCATCCAGGAAACTCAGACCACATTATCCCCATATCCTTTAACTTATTTAGTACACAAAAATCTACCAGCATCAGTCTGGAGTAAACTCAACAACTGGTATCCACACCTCCCTAGAGCAGAGAATTACAAACATTCACAGTCCTTTGAGTGATAAAATACCTCCTCCATTGATGCCCATGTCCATCGATTTAATCTCAGACTGTGACTATATGAATCAAATTCCTCAACCAGAGAAAATACATTTTCAGCACATAACTTGCCATCACCAATGCCCTGACAGATATTTTATCACTTCATTGATCTTATGTTCCAATCAGCAAATGCACTGGTACTTTTATGAGGTTGCTATATTGTTTTTTTTTTATATAACGTTTGCCTGTATGTTTATTAGGACAATGATAAGATATGTGAAGTGAGTTAAAGCTAGTTATTTTTAATGTCATTTTTCCCCTGATTTGCAGGAGCAGCTTTTCAAAACTGAATATTGAATTTTTCAAATAAAATTAATTTCAAAACTTGCCATTTTTTGTCTCATTAGTTCTATTGTGTGTGGAGCATTTGTGAAAGGTATGGGGAGTCATAGAAGGGATGCACAGTTGTATTGGATGAAATAGAGGGGACATTGAAGGCATGAAAGGGGAATGGGGTGCTTGGTGCAAGTTGTGGTGTCATCAGAGATTGGATGGGGAATTTGGGCATGGAATCATGAGAAGTACACAGGAGGTGACCAGATGTGTGGATGAAGGCCAAACAGTCTTTAAAGTCCCAAAGAACTGAGGTGGACCTTCTGAACACTTGACTGCCTCAGTATCTATCTCTGATTCTATTCTGCCCCTGCCTCCCCAGGATGAAAATTTGGTGGATGGGGTTGTTTTAAGGGAGATAGTCGCACTGAGTAGAGAAATTTCCTGACTTAAGATGGTAAAAATCCCATCTACTGCCAACCAGATAAGATACCAAGTTGGGGAGGGGCTAGGACGTCGAGGATTAGGGGGCCAGATGGGTAGGTTTCAAGGTGGCAAGGGGGCCAGGTAAGTTGTGCAATGTTTATGATATGTCAGAGTGGATGGGAGAAATTATGTCCAGGACTGGGGGAAGATGAGTGTTGGGTGTATACGGTTGTGAAGGTGTCAGGGAGAACACAGGCAAATTAGATTCAGAGCTGCCAAGGGTGTGAGGTGATTATGGGATCAGTTGACTGGTTACTCAGACTAGGTATTTAATAGCCTAATATTTCTTGAGTATTTGTTTCCTTAATTTCAATAGAACCCACTGAATTCTCTGATTTAAGTGGAGATCTTCAGAGGGTTCCTGGTGCAGTGGAAATGTCCAGTGGAAAATTCAATTATTTTGCAATTCTGGAGAATCTCGTAGTACACTGTCCATCTATGCTGACATAACGACTGCCTGACCAATGGAAAATCCAGGCTATTGCTGTGAGGGAAAGGGCAGAAAAAACTACTTTTGAGATCACGTTACAGATTTCCCTGTAAGTCAGTGGATATCACAGATAACTAGCAGTTCTGTTTGGTCAGCAGAGAGAAAAGATGACTCAAAATGCAAGCAAACACAGCTGGATGAAGAAGGGTGATACTCTCTCGTCAACAAAATACAACCTACAGCCTCCTAAGGACTTCAAAAGATTTATGCTGGTTTGGCTAGGAGAAAGAAGAATAATTGAAACAGCTTTAAACAGATTTAAGAAACTCTCTGCAAACTGAGAAAAATGACTGGATATAGTACAATGTTGATATTCAGTGATATAGGGATATGGAGGCCTATTTGAAGCTGGGAGCAATTGTGATTCTGCAGTGAGTGTGATGTATCTCAAGTATAAAATGAGAGCATTCTTCTCTGTAACTTAATGTGTAAATTGCCTACTAAAAGAAAATACTGTTCCGTCATTCGTGTTTTTTTTAAATAATGTGTTTCTCGAAATGTGGTAAAATGAATCTTCTATTTTTTTTCAGCTTGGCCTCTAAGCAGCCTACAAAACTGAGGCTCTTTGTGGGACTTTGAAACCACAGGCTGAAATGGATCTACTGGAATTTGCTACAGTTTAGATAAACAAGTTTTCACAATGATATCTGCTGTATTTATTGAGCAGTTAAAAATGGATTTGTCAATTGCGACACTTCCTCCAATAGATACGATTTGTCTTTGACAACCTTGCAACATTTAAAAATACCTCAGTTTAGAAAAAGGAACAGTAGAAATGGATTTGAAAATAGGCGCTAAGAAGTCAGAAGTATTGGCTCAATATTCGAACGTTGAGGAGGAGAAATGTAATATAGATAAAATACGGATTGAGTTGACTTTGATTCAGTTACAAAATGTGCAATGCAAAATGGTAAGTGAAAGCAAAAAAGAAAGATAGGGAATGCCAATGAAAAACAAACTTGCATTTGAATTCCAAAGAGAATGATTAGAAGAAGTGGAAATGAATAGACATTTTGTTGAAGGAGATTCATGCTACCCTAATTGCCATGTCCCATGGAGACTTTTCTGTCACAACATTACTCACATTAATGGCTTCTTCAGCGTCGTCTCATGGAATCATACAATAGGAAATACAAAGCTCATAGAAAGGAAGACAGCCAGCATCGGCAGGTCTTACTATCTCATAGAAAGGAACTTGTGTTATTTAGCTGGCTGGAGAAGACACCTCTATTCATGATGGCTTTGAAAGGTCCAACTAACAAGTAAGCTTTATTGTCCTGCCTGCTTGCCTATTATCACCAATGCATACTCATTCTTAACGCACACAAGTTGTTATCCCCATCAGACTGCTACAGTCTTCTCCCCTCTCAAGCTGCAAGGCTGAAAATGCAGGGTCATGTCATTTTCATCCATTTCCTTGGGTACTTTTCATATGCTTCTTCTCCCTCTGGAGGCTGTTAAGCAGTCAGTGGAAGATATTGTTCTTATTTAGTTTGCTAAGAAATTTGTAATTGCTTTCTTATCTTATGCTGTCTTAGCCTGTGAACCAAAGACCCAAGGTCTCCAGCTGCACTAATGTACTTTTCACTGTGTGCACTAAATATAATGAAGATTATCAGGAACAGAACAGGACTTCAGTGATAGGGTATATCAGGAACAGAACAGTTCGGTAATGGTACTATTGAGCCTTCATATCAAATACAATGAAGCATCATGTTTTGCCCTCAGGGTGGCATGATGGCTCAGAAGTTAGCACTGCTGCCTCACAGCCTTGGGTGACTATCTGTGAGGAATTTGTACATTCTCCCTATGTCTGCATGGGTCTGCACTGTCTTTCAGCATCAGGTATAAAATGTGATTCAGCATTTAGTGCAATTCTGAATAAGGGTCATTGGGTCTGAAACATTACTCTGTTTTCTCTCTGCAGATACTGCCAGACCAGCTGAGTTTCTCCAGCAATTTCTGTTTCTGCGTAATGATCATAATTTCTTGAGGTTATCATTTATAATATGAATTCTTGAAAAATGAACAGCTTGCTAAGAATATAATTTGATGTCAAACAAGTGGCATTACAGAATCAGTGAATGTTTGTTTCAGACAATTACCCCTAGCAGGACCTCAAAATAAAACAATTTATTTCAGCCCACACTGTATGGGGTGCAACTATTTTACCTCATTATTATACTGTTGACTTTGGATTGACAATAGCAAAATGTCAATTTTGATTCTTCATTAGTGATTTGTCGGCTTACATGAGACACAAGAACATCCTTCACATTCCCTATTAAGTTCTGCCCTTATGTCCCTCTTGACCTTTCAGCTTCTACTACCTCTTCCCAGCCCCCACTCCAGCCTCAATTCATTTCTGTTCAATCCTTTATATAACCATTAATGTCCCCAGTTTACTCCATGAGCTAACAAGGTGTAGAGCTGGATGAACACAGCAGGCCATGCAGCATCATAGGAGCAGGAAGGCTGACGTTTAGACCCGGTCTAGGCCCGAAACGTCAGCCTTCCTGCTCCTATGATGCTGC
>NC_063337.1:71910994-71986016 GCF_021869965.1 Rhincodon typus
GCAGCATCATAGGAGCAGGAAGGCTGACGTTTCGGGCCTAGACCGGGTCTAAACGTCAGCCTTCCTGCTCCTATGATGCTGCATGGCCTGCTGTGTTCATCCAGCTCTACACCTTGTTATCTCAGATTTTCCAGCATCTGCAGTTCCTCTTACTCGATGAGCCCATGGCTTTGTGAATTGACATGCCATTTTTGGCTATTATTTCTCCCCATGTTGAGGCCAGAGTGATTGTGACTTATGTAAACAGAGGCCCCCATCCCTTCCTAAACTCTATGGCATCTTGTTCTTTATCTTGAATTTTCTCCTTTTACTATCATCATCCCTTCAGTTACCAAGTCCATTGAAACCATAAGATCTTAAGAAATATGAACCATCATAGGTCATTTGTCCCCTTGATCCTTGTCCACTATTCCATAGGATCATTCCTGATGTCCACTTTGCACGATTTCCCTACTAATCATAAATTGGCCAATCACAGCCTTAAATATACATGAAAACTCTCTCCCCACAGTTCTCTGTGGCAAGGAGTTCCAAAGACTCGCACCTTCTGAGCGAAGAATTTCCTTATCTCAGCATTAAATTAACACTCCTTTATTCTGAGAATATGCTGTCTGGTCCTAGACTCACCCATAAGGGGCAGTATCCTCTCAGCAGTTCCTTGTCAAGCCCTCTAAGGAACCTATATATTTCAATGAAATCACCTTTCATTCTTCTGTATTCCAGTGTGTAGATTCCCAAATTGTTTATCTTTTTATAATTTTGATTTTATTGCTGTGCATATTTTACAGTAAAAACCTAAGAAAGTACAGTAAAAGCCTGTCATCTGTTGCCACAAAAGGCGCCATTTTAAATAATTTAAGAATAAGGAAAAAAAAAGAAAGTATAGCTTGAAGAGAGTCCATCAGTCGTGAGCCAGATCATCAGTGTCAATGACGCTTGTGCTGCCATCCCTCTACAACCATTTCACTAAAGTTGTTGATCCTCAGGTGCCATCTTTGCCAGTGGTCCAATACTCTTCTGTCACCACTTCATTTTTTCCTGCAGCAGACCCACCAAAACCAGAATCACATCTCTTACCATTGGGCCAATCTCATTGATGGTGCTGAGACCCCTCTCCGCCACCAGCTCCAGACCCAACCAAAAACAAAGAAAAAGAAAGGGGAAAGAAAAGAAAAAAGAAGTGGTCAGACTGGATGAGCTCCAGCACAAGAGCCCTATTCTGCCGTTATCTTGGACCAGAAACCTTTTGCACATAAAACAAATCCTCCATACCAGGAATCATTCTAGTGAACCTTCTCTGAACTGTAATAGGATTAGAGTTAGGGTTAATAAGAAAATACCTTTCCTTAAATAAGAGGAACAAAAGGTGGTCTCACCAACAACTTGTACATTTACAGTAAGACATTCCTACTCTTATACTCTAACCCACTTGTACTAAGGGCCAACATTCCATTAGCCTTCTGATTACCTGGTGCACCTGTACGCTAGCTTTCTGTGTTTTGTGCACAGGTATCCCCAAGCCACTTTATGTTGCAGCTTTCTCCAGTTTTTCTCCATTTAAATAATACACTGTTTTAGATTCTCCTTTCCAAAATGAACAACTTCACATTTGCCACATCACATTTCATTTGCCGACTTTTTGACCATTGACTTCATATATCAGTATTTTGCTGTAAACTGTATCCATCTCGTAAATTGCCTATCCACATATTTTTGTTCTATTTGCAAATTTGGCTACAGTACATTTGTTTCCTTCCTCCAGATCATTAAGATATATTGCAACCAGTTGTAAGTCCCAACATGGATCTCTGTTGGAACTTCATTGGTTATAGATTGCCAATCTGAAAAAGAATACTTTATCCCTGCTTTCTGTTGACTGCCATTAACTAGTTTTCTATCCATGCCAATATACTCCCTCCAACTCCATAAGCTCTTATGACTTAGCCTTCTATGAGATATCTTGTTGAACACCTTCTGGAAGTCCAAATACAACACATTTACTCGTTCCCTTCTGTCCGCTCTGGTTGAGACTTCCTTGAAAAACTCCAAAAAATTAGTCAGACATGACTTCCCCTTAACGAACCCATTCTGACTCTGCTTAATTTAAGTATGGCTTTCCAAATGTGCTGCTATTACTTCTTTAATAATTAATTTCAACACTTTCCCCACAAACAGTGTTAGGCTAATCAGCTTAGAGTTACTGATTTATGCCTCTCTCCCTTTTTTGAATGGGGGTATCAGAGTAGCAGATTTCCAATCCTCCAGTATTATCTAGTGGACCATTATCTCCGTGGTTACTTCTTTTAGGATCCTAGGATGCAAGCCATCAAAACAAGGGGACTTATCTGTCTTTAGCTCCATTATTTTGTGTAATACTACTTCTCTAGCTCTGATGATTCCCTCCCTAATTCCTCCCCCATATCTTTTGTATTAATGGGATAGTTGAGGTATCTTTCACCAGAAAGACTAATGAAAAATATCTGTTTAACAATTTCCTTGTTCCCGATCACTACCTCACCAGATTCACTTACTCAGGGGCAAATGCTCACTCATCTACAGAAATGACCTTATCACTTTCCCCAGGGCTTTGTGGATTTCCCCATGAGAAAAACCCAGATCATTAATATTCAAAATTGCAAGAGTGATGAAGGCTCTCCCTCCAGAATGACTTATCAGGACAGCACTTACTGAGCATTGCTCAACCCACCATTTTGAAGTCTCCACAGCCCCCAAACTGACATACCTGTAACTTTGGTTTGGTTTCATTTGATGTGCAGATCTGGCTGAATCTCTAGATTCCACAAACATGGACCCCTTGGTTCTCGTAAGACCAAGCTCCTGAATGACTGTGGCCAACAGCCTGAATTGGAATTGGAATTGGATATGCCTCTTGACAGAATGTGGTGGTACCTTCTGAATGACTGCAGTCCCCTTGACTCCACAAAAGATTGATTGGATAGTTTTAGTACATTTATTTTAAAAGGATAAGCATTAGAGAGTTGTTCAATCCCTTTGAATGAACAGAATGCTGATTATGAGACAGGTAAGCGCGTTAAATGAGCATGAGCTAGTCCCAGAGGTTTAGAGGTAACAATTTAGAAACTGAGAAGGAGGGAGAATCAGACTTTTGTGGAATATGTTACAGAAAAACACTTGTGTTTGATTGATGACATCAGGCAATGAAATTTGAACAAGATTTTGGAAACCTTAGAGAAGTGTTGTTACTGGAAGAATTTGAGGAACAGTACACCTTTACAGATCAGGACCCAGCCAAAAGACTCCAAAGTTTCTAAAATAAGAAGTGCTGCAGTTTTAGCAGGTAGCTACATGCTATTCAATATTCATATGAGTAGCAGCAAATCCAGAGAAGCTGGAGAAAAAGGTGATCTGATTATGAATAGATCACAAATGACCTAAGGGGAAAGAAAAACTAAAAAGACGAATGATTCCAGATTATGAGAGATAAGAATGATTTAAGGAGAGCAACATATAATTTTTGCCACAAAACAGTATACATGAAAGCTGACTGCTGAAGATTTAATGCTAAGACAATGGCTTTCATGGCTGAATCTTATGTTTCTCCAGAAACTGGGACACCCATGTTTGATGACCACAACAAAACAACATCATTTAATGTGTTTACAGCGTGTATAAATTGACAACTGAAGATTATGAGAGTTTTGTATTTGAGGATGAATTAACTCCATTCATGAAAGTAGCAAATAAAGAATTACAACCTTGGGATGCAGAGACAGCTCATGATAGCAAGACACAAATTTCCTTCTAATGAGTTTTCTGAATATGAAGTGTATTGATTCAGTTGGAAACTATTCCATTTCACAGAGTAAACTTTAACTATGCTTTCGCAATGGATCTGTGACTATTGAAATAGTATTGTTTGGCAATAACGCTGGTTTCATATTAGAAAATGAGTTTGTTATTGTGAGGGATGATGGGTTAGTCTATTGGGTCTGACAATATGTCAAAGAAATCAGGTACAATTGTAATCTGCTGTAGAAAGTCATGCTTTGACTAAAAATCTGTCCAAATAATCTAAAGCTCAGACTTATGAGAGTAAAGAAATCTAAAAATGTCCAATCATCAGGAAAGAATTAAATTCAAATGCTCGTACACCAAAACCCTCTCCTTTGAATTTGTCTGAAGATCCTAAGCCATAAGTATCAAAGCAGAATTCAACAGCCATGCTCCAGGGGAACAGAAAACAAAAGGGAGACGATGGACAGAGAAGTCCCAGCCCCTAACCCACATGAGCTTTTGGGTAAAAGTTGGAAAAATCGTGTGCGATGACCAGTGAGGAACTTCTTGACATCAAGAAATAAAATCCCCATTTTTCTAACCAAGTTTTGAACAGTGAGACAGGATTCTTGCTTGTGAGTGGTGAAAGATATATTTGCATTGATTAGCATGCAGTAACATCTCACTTTTACTTAATCTTGCCTTACTGATATGCAGTTCCCAATTCTCCCACTGTCAGAATGAAACTAGAGGGTGACAACTCCAGATTTGAAAGTCAAGGCAATTACCCAGCAACTCCAGTTTACTGCTTGCTTTCCCTAATCTCAATCTCGGACACCAACATCATAGGGCCACATTCCATGGACAACAACTGCCTGCATCCCCCATCCACAAACCTTGACACCTGACACTGCACCATTATGGCACATGTCTGATCAACTTACAATATCATTCTTCCTTTGGAGCACCTAAAGCAACAATACTGCTGTGTTAAGTTTCACTGGGTAATGCGTTAGAAATAAAGCCCTGTCACTACTGGAGTAGTTGCAAAATTTAAAGAGTTTGTAAAACTATAATATATTTACAATTTTCCAGTCTTTGATGCCCAAGCTACCAGAAAACAAAGACCAAGTTCCTTTATTGAACGAGAATTACTATTTATTAAAAATAAATAGATTCTAGCTAGAGGGAAACAATTATGCACTGTTGACGTATAACTCCACTAGTTAAACTCTAAAATCTTATAAAACTCCCCCTTATACACACATGTAAAAATATATTGCTGGTATGGGCAGAGGGAAGGACTTGGAAGGCAGTTCAATGATCCCTGTCCAGAACCTGAGACGTCTCCTCCTTAGCTAGCTGCAGAAATATGGCAATGAAATGCTGACCAGCATGTGCTCCTTACTTTATTCTAGAGAAAACAATCCCTTGAAAGTGGAGTCACAGGTAGACAGGATGGTGAAGAAGGCATTTAGCACGCTTGCCTCCATTGGTCATAACATTGAGTTTTGGTGTTGGAATGTCATGTTGTGGTTGTACAGGATATTGGTGAGGTCACTTTTGGAATAATGCATACAATTCTGGTTGCCTTTCTGTAGGAAAGATGTTGTTAAACTTGAGAGAGTGCAGAAAAAATTTGCAAGAATGTTGCCAGGACTGGAGGGTTTGAGCTACAGGGAGAGGCTGAATGGGCTGGGGACTTTTTCCACGGAGTGTCAGAAATTGAGGGATGACCTTGTAGAGGTTTATAAATTCATGAGGGGCATAGGTACGGTGTATAGACAAAGTGTTATTCCTGGGGTGGCGAAGTCCAAAACTAGAGGACATAGGTTTAAGGTGAGAGGAGAAGAATTCACAAAGGACCTGACGGGTAACTTTTGCATGCAGAGGGTGGTTCATGTACAGAACAAGCTGCCAGAGGAAGTGGTAGAGGCAGATACAATTATATAATTTAAAAGGCATCTGGATGGTTATATGAATGGAAAGAGTTTAGATGAATATGGGCCAAATGCTGGCCAATGGAACCAGGTCATATTGGGATGTCTGGTCAGCTTAGATGAGTTGGCCAAAGAGTCTGTTCCTGTGCTGTGTGACTCCATGACTTCATAAAATAACTAATGAGTCGTCAGTGTCTGAGCTGGTGAAAGCTGCAGGAGGCAGTCGTGCTTGTGCATGCTCTCAGGGATTCATGACCTCTTCCCCCGAGATGGCAGAGGGCTATCCAGGCAGTGGCAAGTGTTTCTGCAGAGAGCAGGTGGGAGAATATGACGGAAGGGGTGCTGTAAGGGCGTGGTCTGCAGGTCATGAGTGTGGAAAGATAGCGCAAGAAAGCCCGCTCAACCTCATGGAGAGGAACCCTCCGTGTGACTTGACACAAATATTTTTCAAATGAGTTTTTTTGTCAGATTCAAGCCAATGCTTTGAATCAAATAAGTTAATTGTAACTAATGCTAATGTTGTGGAATGACAGGTCCGCTTCGAAGTTTTGCAGCAGAAGATAGAAGTTCAAAATGCAGATGTTATAGATGTTTAGAAAGGGCTGGACAAAGGCCATACTTAACAGGTAAAGGAAATGTAGAAAGAGCATTGAATTTTAAGTACAGTGTCAGTGACTGTTTTCCCATCAGATCATCATGAGTCTCTCTTGTTGAAAATATGGTGGAAGCCAAGACTTTGAATATTTTTAAAGTAGATGTCAAGCTAGGGTGTCAGAAATTGTGAGGGATCAGAGGGAATTAGGATTTAAAGTTACAATCATATCAGCCATTATATGATTGAATGGAGTAGTATGTTAGTGGAACCGAATGATCCACTTCTGCATCTTGCTTGTCTGTCTGTTTAATCTCAAAAGACTTTTAAAGCAGTAAAACAGAGCACTAAACCTGTTTTTAAAAATGAAAAAGGACAACTTGGATGGCTGCCTGGTTGAAACTTTCATTTTTGAAATGCAATGTGTAATTAAAGTAAAATCAGGGCATTTTTATATGTAGAGATAACACAGTGTGGAGCTGGAGGGACACAGCAGGCCAGTCAGCATTAGAGGAGCAGGAAAGTTGATGTTTCGGGTCGGGGCCCTTCTTCAGAAGGTCATATTTCACTTTCTGAAGAAGGGTTCCAACCTGAAACGTCAACTTTCCTGCTCCTCTGATGCTGCCTGACCTGCTGCGCTCCTCCATCTCCATGCTATGTTATCTCTGACTCCAGCAGTTCTTACTATTTCTGACATTTTTATCTGTACTTTAATGTGGCATTTAGCAAGAGAAAGTCTCATTGTGGCAATGTCACTGGTCTTTCCAGAGGATAAGGTTAATTTTCTAGAGAAATGAGTTCAAATCCAATTATGGCAGTTGATGACGTTTAAACAATGGTATTGTGGGTCTACCTACATCAAATGGATTGCAACGGTTTAAGAAGGCAGCTCAACTTCACCTTCTGAAGGGCAACTGGGAATGAGCAATAAACGCTGGCCCAGCAAGTAATGACCACATGAAAAAATAAAACATTATAAATTGGAAACTAATCTCAGTCTGATGGCTATGAACCTATTAGCAACTGCAGTTAAAAATTTCACTAATGTTCTTTAGGAATGGTTGGTCTGGCTTATATATAACTCCAGATCCATAACAATGTAGTTGGCTTATAGCTTGCTTCTAAAATGGCCAAGTAAGCCATTCAGTTCAAGTGCAATTATGTTTGGCAACAAATGCTGACCTTGTCAGTGATGTTGACATCCCACTGAAAAATAAAGTTTAAAAGTCATTTATAACAGTAAAAGTTTTAAAATACAAAATGCTCTGTGCCATTCTTTCAGTTACTAACTGAATGCTTGAATCTCTTCTAACAGTTTGTGGTCTCTGTGTCTATGTAGCTATATAAGTCAAACTACAATATATATTAAGTAATTGCTCTGGTGAGAAAGCACTTCTGCATAAATGCAACTAAAAGGGGTCAAAACAGGGCCATTCACAGTAACAGCAAATCTTGCCTTCTTTGCTGTGAACATTCTTGATTTAGTCTTCCAGTCAATGCCATCAGCTTAATGTTGCTTTTTAGCAGTGTAATATAAAAAAAGATTAAAACTGAAACATACTGTTTAAAGGTAATGACAGATTTCAGTCTCATAAAACAATGGTTTGCACCATGATGATCAGCTTTGTGTTAAGCATCACCTAATGTAGTTCAGGAGTCCTGGTGTTGCTAGGCAGTTTCTGCCACATTTGCTACAGGAGAAAATAATGGGCTGAGAGTGTGCATGATTAACTGGTCTCTGTTTTCTCTGGGTCCTCTACGTGGCTTTTCATTTCTGCTGTCTAACACACTTGTATGACATTCACACATATGCTCTGATGACAACAATATCCTGTCCTAATCTCCCTCTATCACTATTTCATGTGTTAAAGCAGTTCCAGTGAATTCTGTTTCATATCAGTAATAGATACTAGTTTCAATATAAGACAGAGCTAACTGTAAAGGGTTTTTTTAGCATGGCAAAATTGGTACATCTAAATTAATGTACAAGATACGTTTTACTTCAGGCACACTCCTGAACAACTTGCCAAAGATGGAAAGTTCTAAAATAACAAATCAGTCTTCAATTTGTAGTTTAATATGGAAAGAACTTCTTTTGATGTGAAAAAAAAGCCAGTTATTCTGATATTTTCAATGCTGTTTTATTTAGATAGAAGGATTGTACAGGTACTAAGGATTGTCTAATGGTAATAAAGCTCAAACGTTAAAATCTCCTGGGCCTCTCTGTCTGAGGAGTTGACGGATCATTAACTACTTTACCTTCGATATCTCAAATAACCCCCAGCCTCACTAGAGTAAAAGCTTACTCCAATAAGCAACGGTATTAACGTTTTAAAGTTGGGTAGATTTTTGCATATGAGTCTTAAGATGGGAGACACAAACCCAAAGGGGCAGTACGGTGGCTCAGTGGTCAGCACTGGTGCCTCACAGTGCCAGGGAGCTGGGTTCAATTCCAGCGTCGGGTGACTGTCTGTGTGGAGCTTGCACATTCTCCCCGTGTCTACGTGGGTTTCCTTCGGGTGCTCCGGTTTCCTCCCACAATCCAAAGATGTGCAGGTGAGGTGGATTCGTTATGCTAAATTGCCCATAGTGTCTAGGGTGGGAAATGCAGGTATAGGACAAGGGGTGGATCTAGGTGTGATGCTCTTTGGAAGATCAGTGTGGTCTCGATGGGTTGAATGGCCTGCTTCCATACTGTAGGGATTCTATGATAAGTGAGTTTGATGACATGAGACCCAGCTACTCCTAATAGCTATGTACTATTTCCATTCCTGGTCACATTTCATTGCTGAGGTGACTGGAGGTGTGTTAAATAAGCAATCCAACAGACTCAATGTCAAAGAGTCAAGGAAAATTGTGTTGGATGCTGTGGAAGTCAATCTTGAACAATTGATGGGTAAATCTTGGAAAATGTAAGGTCAGCATGCAGCATGAATTGATCCAGGTTAATGTATTTCCATGATGAATGATTTAGGGAGAGTTATTGGGTTCACCAGAATGACACACATCTCCAGTCCAAGATCTTCAGTGGGAGTAGAGAATAGCTGGATGACAAAAATGATCAGTGGTGTTTTGAAACATGAGTTGACTGATGAGTAGCTGTGACCATGAGAGTCCACAGGCAGAATGAATCTGAAATAAAGGTACCTATTGTGAATTTGGAAGAGAGACAAAATAGAAAGACTATTTTTTTTTAAAGTTTAACTTATAAACTAATGTTGATGCAGTTTTTTACCTGGAGGTTTAATTATCTTTGACGACAAAGCAATTTGATAATTTTACCAGAACAAATCATAGTATACTTCATTTTAGCTTGAGGGTCCCAAGGCAGGCAGCCTGAAGGCAATGTTTTTTAATCAGGTTTACTCACACTGTTAGACATAATGTGGATGAATTTTCACACGATCCGTTCCACTATTCGTTGCAGGTTCAACAGAAAAGCAACACATACTCCGGAAATCTCATATAATTTCGTCGAGTTTCATTGCCAATTCACTCAAGTTATGATGAACTATCTGGAGATATTCTGAAGAATTTGATCCCCAAAGAGCTCATATATTGCATTATATCAACTCTATAGTAAACTTCATAACAAATGAATTGCAGCACCATCTATAAGGATAACAATTATTGTTGCTAATCAGGATACTTACAAACTGCTGGAGATTTATTTTGTTTTATTTATTCATGGGATGTGAGCATTACTAACTAGGTCAGCATCTAACCTATCCCTAATTTCCAAGAGTGCAGTTAGAGTCAAACACATTACTACATTACCGTGGCTCTGGAGTCACATTTGATCAGATTTCGTTCTCTACTAGGCATTATTGAACCCAAAGGTTTTTACAACAATTGACAGTGCTTACATGGCTACTATTAAACCAGTTTTTGTTTTAAATAATTTCAGGTTTCTTCTTATTGAATTCAAATTTTGCTATTTGCCACGATGGAATTTGTATCCGCCTCCACTGCACACGATCTGGATTACAACCCAGTGACATTACTCTATGCCACCACTTCCAATGCCAAGACTTCCAATGTATTTTGAAAGGGAAGTCACTCACTATTTTTGATATATGAAATTGCAGAACTCCTCAACATTGTTGAATGCAGTTATCAATTAATTGCTTTCACTAAAAATGCAGCTGTGTACAAAGAGTTTGGTGAAAAAAAAACACTGGTATAAATAAAAGTGTCCATGCACATTCAACAAGACCATATATATCTCCTCCCTGCATTGAGCTTGCATTCATGTTTCCATATGACCTTGCAAAATGCTTCTTAACAATCTGATCAAAATAGATATGGAGAAAAAAAAAAGTAATGGAGAAACTCAACTGGTCGAGTAGAACCTGTAGAGAAAGAAATACATATAACGTTTCAAGACCAGTGCAACTTTTCTTTAGAACTCCAGATTTGGCTCTGGTTTATATTCTATTCTCCTTATTTGTGTTTACAATGTAAAGAATTTTTAATTAAACATTTATATTTCAACTTCAACAAAATATGACAGTAAATTGTAGTACAATTAATCTAACCTGATAATAATAGATCAATATCCTGCTAAACGCATCCAAGAGAGTTAGAAAAAAAATTTAAATAGTTTATTAAAGATTGTGCTGCTGCATCAGAGCTATGGGAAATCAACTCCTATCTCCATAGAGTGTGAATCTGAAAGCAATTAAAGAAAATTCTCAAGTAATAGCCAAGAAACAACTTCTAAGCGTATTGAATCAATTTAAATTTCATCAAAAAATATTCAATATGGATTTGATTCAGTCTCTGAATCTGGGGGACAGGGGATTTTCAAAATAATACAACTTCAAAAAGCAAATAAACAATCAGCTTAATTTATCAACCATCAAATAGTATTTGTAAATGTCGTCCCAACGGGCAGTAAATGGAATTACGTGTTATTAGACTGAAACTGGACTTTAATGGAGATTTTATAAGGATGCAACTCAAGTTTAAACAGATTAATTGTAACAGAATAATGTTGATGTGTCTGTAATAAAAAAATAGAGACATTTAGGAGGTGGTGATGATGGAATTAAAATTCATTCCAGTATATTGATAACAACATAAAGGCACTGGAGGTTAATAAGTGTTGATAAAAAGAGTAGAATTGGAGATAAGTAAACATTTTCAATGCATTGTCAGTTATTTACTTAGACCCTTATATTTCATTTTCCATTAACCCCTCACCTTTACAGACAAGATTCGTTTCTTCATGTTCTTTAATTACTTCACAGTATTAGTATGGAGACTTACCTATCAGGAGTCAGCATTAGAAAACTGGGTATGTATGAGGCATAATTTTCTGGTATCTCTGGGCAGTCATGATGTGATTCTTTTGGGCCAAGTTCCCCATAATTGTGTAATTAGTTAATTATCCTTTATAATACAACAACAAAGTCCTTTCATTTTTTTTGATCTTCAATGCCACCTGCTCTATTGACTGAATTTTTCCAAAAGCTGGGTGATTATCTATTTCGGAGAGTTTCATGGTGGGTTTCTCCCGTGAGTTCCAGTGAATTTTCTCACGAAATTCTCTATGGCTAGCCTCATCAAGTATACTACTGCACTGCTCTCACATTACCTAGCATTCACTGGGGACAGAAATGCTTAATGCTGCCAAGACCCTTTGGGCTTGTGCAAGATGTTAAAACAATTTTTCTAAAATGATCCGCAAAGAAGAGTTGTATTATCTTCTCATTTTCCCTTTTGGCTCAGGAACATCAGTAAAACATTTTACCTATCAAAGATCATGTGAGGCCAAACATTTCAAAAATAGACTACAAAGCAATCTAACTTGTACTGAATGTGTACGTGATGTATTTTGAGAGAGAACATACTTATTATGGATAAAGAATTCTGTTGGCAAATGTGTCAGTAACCAAATGGTACAGATTAAAGTAAATGACAAAAGAACCAAAAGGGGACATGTTGTTAGAAATATTACATGGCAAGTTATGATCTGGGATGCATTAACTATATTCATGGTGGAAGCAGATTCAGTAATAATCTTCAAAAAGGACAAATACTCGGAGAGGGAATATTTACAGATCTGCAGGAAAGACCACTAATTGAATAGATATTTTCAATGAACTGGCAGAAGCTTGAGGGACTGAATTGCCTCCTTTCTCTCCTATGAAATATCATTCTATGATTGTACGTAACAGATTTGGAAAACTACCAGAAACAGGTATAACAGTGTTCAATGCAACATTCCAACAGAGTAATGCTAAAAAAGAGACGTGCTGTTTTCATATTTTCATCTTGCACTCACCAGGGTAGGTGCAAGAATATCAAATTTCAAAATAAGTCTCAGTTTATACTGTACTCAAAAAAGGGATATTGATTGGTTGGCAAGTCAAGCTTTATAAGTGGAAATATTACCATGGAGTTTGTATCAAAAGACCCCTTGACCCCCATGTTTCTGTTTAATTTTAGAATGGTGCAATGCAAGCTGTTGCTGCCACATTCATGGAGGAATAAAAGATATTATCTAATTATAGAAATGCTGTGGCAATGTTATTTCTTTATCAGTGGGGGTAAATTAGAACAGGTGACTAGAGAGTGGTACAAAATAAAATGAACAGTATGGTTTGAAGTACCATACTGACTGTATTAGCCATGGAGGTCATCTTGTTACTTTACTCTACACTTGTAGTATGGTTACCCTTTGACATATGCAGAATCAGTGGTGTCTCTGTAATGGAGATATGCCTATGGGTTCTTTGTGGATTATCTTTCCCAGGGGGAGGTGAGAGGCTAGTGGTATTATCACTGGACTGTTAAAGCAGTGACCCAGTTAATGTTCTGGGGACCTAGGTTCAAATCCTGCCATGGCAAATGGTGGAATTTGAATTCAATAAATATCTGGAATTAAGAGTCAAATGATGACCATGAATCCATTGTCGATTTTTGGGACAAACCCATCTGGTTCACTACTGTACTTTAGGGAAGGAAACCGCCATCCTTACCTGGTCTGGCCTATATATGATTTCAGACCCACAACAATGTAGTTGACTCTTAACTGCCATCTAGGCAATTAGGGATGGGCAAAACATGTTGCCTAGCCAGCAACATCCTCATCCCATGATTGAATAAAGAAGAAAAATATATTATCTCCTTATCACATTTTTTGTCGCTTTCATATCAATGACCTTGTAGGATTGCTTTTTGTGAAATTAGTGACTATATTGCTAATAACCAATGGTCAGCTACAAGTCATGAGTTTTGATGATCTGCTTGTTATTTTAATTCAAATCTGCCAGCCTCAATCTTACTAATACATATACATAAAGTAAATCAGATCAGACTTGTGATTACATTTTCATTCTAAATCTAATTTACTAATGGCAGTCAGATCTGAAAATACATCATTATGATCAATTGCTGGCATAATCTAAAAAAATTATTTCAATCCAATTATTCTTAAACTGTAGAATACTTTCTTCTGTTTTGCTCTTTCTTAACACTTTATCAAATCCATTGTATAATCTCCTCTTTTCGCTGAGAACAGTCATCTTCTGAAACAAGTAATGATTCAAATTGTTGTGCATGCATAACAAATGATATAATTTCTTTATGTGCCCTCCCCAGGCCATGATCTTCCCTGTCATAAACACATCCTGAATGCATTCAAGCGGAATATTTACCCCTAAATGTCATGAGCTTTTTGACTCAGGGAACATCATAAATGAGCTTGATCCTTTCTCACTCGTCTTCCACATACAGACACACCCAGCAGGTATCAATGGAAAGCAAGCAAAAGCCCCAGTTGATTTTCTTCCTGTCTAACAGAGGGTGGCTGAAGCTAATTAGAACGTCTGTCCTGTAACTCTGCTTGAGATCAATTAATTTCAGCAGGCCAGGATTCAGAACTGGCACCAACTCATACCATGATCAGTTAAGTTACACTAAAAAGCTCCTTAAAATGTTTTTTTATTGAAAAAAGTCTTTATCCAACTGATACAAAATTCTCTGAATTACTATTCAATTACATCCATTTCTGTATCCAATCAACAAGAGACAGAGCATAGTCTGAGCTGAGATACTGTCAAAATTAACACTCAGGTTTTCCTTTTGCTTTGATCCCATCTGATGGTAACACTGGACACGTTAGATCCCAAATGAAACCTGCTTGATAGACCATCATTTTTATTTTCTCCAGTTTGTTTACCATGCTTGTTAGTCACAGAATATATTGACAACAAGCTGTCAAAGTACATTTAGCATAAAAAGTTATTACATGCTAAAGGAAAAAATGCAAACTCTTTTGCGTTATGTTAGAACTATTTGAGATGATCTTATTACAAATATCAGAACTAAATATTTAACTAATTTATCCTTAACAACAACGTCACAGACACTCAAACCTCAGTGAATTGTTATTCTGCCTTTATTTAAAACTTTTCTTTTCTTCAGATGGCCTGATTGTAACTTATTTTGGAAAATTTTGCATTCACTGTTAATATCTGTTTCTGAGATCATTTAAACAGCTTGGTCATACAGGTCACTTGCTTTTCATTCCTTAATTTCTTCTTCCACAGATTCCTGTTTCTGGAGATTTCCTCTCACAAGCAATAATCTAATCGGGACTTCTTTTCTTATGCCCTGACTGTTCTGGAGACTGCTAAATTACAATTTGCTGTTAACAGTCTGTTTTGCTGAAATATTTGCTTTTCTCTGAATAAAATTTGCATGCTGCTTTTATCAAAGAACTTGTTTTTGTTTTTGCCTCCACATCGCCCAGTATCAATGAACCCCTGGCTCGATGCTGCAGCCCATTTTTCCTCCCTGCTTTTCTCTTACTTCTAATGTACTGAATTTTTCACCTCTGCAATGAGCTAATTCAAATACTTTTAAAGAAATACTTCTTTGCAATCCAATGTCACTCACAAAAACAAAATATAAAGCTAAAACTATGTCCTTCCCATTCTAACACAGAGAATATAGAATACAGATCAAACTTAAAACTATACATTATTTATCTAACTTAGAATTCAAGTTTACATATAATAATATATCATGAAACCTCATCATGCTTTCCTGCATAAATACAATTTCAACACAAGGACGGTGCTGTAGAATCCAAAGATTCAAAATTAAAGTTGTTGGTGCATTCCACTGTGTTCCCATGAATTTGAATTGTTTGTTGTTTATTGAAAATAAAAAGCTAACTTAGATTTACCAATATATTTTTCAGTCTCTTGAACAGACAGAAATATAAATACTTCACTTGTGGTATTATGCACAAATCTTACTCATAGTGGTTCAAATCTCATTTCATAATTAGAATAGAGAATGTTTATGTTGCGGATGGTGGCTTGTTCCAACATGTGGATGGAGAACAATGAGAAAAGCAGGCAGGGAACTTTACCTACCCATAGGATCAGCCATGAAATTATGCAATGACAGAGTAAATTCAAAGGGTGAATGGCCTACTCTTGCTTCTAATTTGTATGCTCATGTAAAGGAAGACCACATGCAATTTTACATGCACTTTACTGGATGGATAGTCAGGCAGGCAGAATGACTGATGTGCACATTTCTGAATAAATTTGTCTCTTCATGCTCCTCATAAGTAATGATTCATATTCATGTGCTAATGAGGAAAGCTTGCCCATATCTATGGACAAAATTTCAATGATGGTGATTTAAGTGTATTCTAAATCATTTGCCACCAAGGTACAGGAAACAAACACATATGATATATCCAACATAATATGTTTCAACTTTGTTACTGTTAAACAAATCAGAAAACTAAACTTTGCAGTCTTTCCACAACCAGATTTACATTGTGGTGGGCAATTAAATAATTAACAGAAAGAAGAGGTTCCACAAATATTCCCAAATTGAATGATGAGGAGCTCATTCATGCAAAAGACAAAGCTCAATCATTTACATGTACCTTCAGTAAGAAGTGCTGAATGAATAATCCATCTCAGGCTCCTCTTGTTGTTCACAGTATCACAGATGCTAGTCATCAACCAATTCAATTCACTCCACCTGATATCAGGAAATTCCGAAAGTATTTAACACTGCAAAAATTAAGGCCCCTGACAACATTCCAAAATAGTACTGAAGATTTGCACTCTAGAATGTGCCACGTATATAGCCAAGCTTTTCCACAATAGTTACAACACTGGCATCAACCTGGCAACATGAAAGATTGCCCAGATATTTCTGGTGCTGCCATGTAAAAATTACAGAACAAATCCAACTCAGTCAATCATTGATCCATCAGTCTTCTGTTTTATCAGCAAAGTAGTGAATGCTGTCATCAACAGTATTATTGAGACGTTCTTGCAAACTAGGACTGTCCTCTGGCTTACGTCATACCTGGCACAAAGGAAAATGGCTGTGGTTGTTGAAGGACAATTATCTCATCTCTAGGACATCTCTGCAGGACTTCCTCAGGATTGTGTCCCAGGAAACTCATCCTCAGCTGCTTCATCAATAACCTACCCTTCACTTCAAGTTTGGGTCAAAAATCACACAACACCAGGTATTAGTCCAACAGGTTTATTCAAAGGCACAAGCTTTCAGAGACTTGCTCCTTCCTCAGGTGTCATTAAGCTTGGGAGTGAAGATATTTGTTGATGACTGCATAATGTTCAGCACCATTTGTGACTCTTCACATACTGAAGTAGCCATGTCTATACAGCAAAAATTGGATAACATCCAGGCCTGAGCTGATAAGTGGCAAAATAAATTTGCACCACACAAGTGTCAGACAACACCCATCTCCAACAAAAAAGAATCTAATCATGCCCTCTCAATTTTCAATAACATTCCTGTCTCTTAATCCCATTTATGAAGGTATAAAGGGGTTACCATTGACCAGAAACTGCACTGGAAAAACTATATTAATATTTCCAATGCAAGAGCAGGTCCGAGGCTAGAAATCAATGGAATGCAACCCATTTGGCTAGTCGGATGCAGCTCTAGCAGCCCAAGAAGCTTGATACCTTGACGTCTCAATAACACTGTTAATGACATCATTCACTACTTTGCTGACAAAACAGAAAACTGATGGATCAGTGATTGATGAGTTGGATTTGTTCTGTAATTTTTACATTGTAGCATCGGAAATATCTGGGCAATCTTTCATGTTGCCAGGTTGATGCCAGTTTTGTAACTATTGTGGAAAAGCTTGGCTATGGACATGGCACATTTAGACTGCAAATCTTCAGTTTATATATTTTCAAGCATCTCACATGACTCACTCCCAAATTACGACAACATTCATTGACTCAATGTTCCAGTGACAGAGAGTGGAAACACTGTTTACCTTCTACAAGATGCCTGCAGTAACTCACCCAGGCTCCCCCCAACAACACTTTCCAAATGCACAACCTCTACCGCTAGAACAATGAGAGCAGCAGACACATGGGAACACTACTACCTGCATGTTTTTCCCCAAGTTATACACAAAACTAATTTAGAAATATATTATTGATCCCTCGTTGTTGCTGGATCAAAATCCTGGAAATTCCTCCTTACTGCACTGTGGGTTTCCCTACACACCAGTAAATTCATTAGTTCCAAAAGGCAGCTCACCACATTTAATTAATGTAAAATGCCTCAAATTTGTAGTTATCTGTTTATATCACATTGAAGATTGGCACTTTACTATCTGCTCTGATTGGGGAAAAAGCGTTATAAAGATGATTCCTATCAATTGTACCAGTTTGACAATGCTGGGCAGGGAAGTTCTAACAATTATACATAAACTTGGGGTGGTTCCAATGTTACAGTCATGAAACCTTGGCCAAAATGGGCTTGCAAGGAACATTAATAATAATGGAGTAACCAGCTATTCACTGCATTTCTGTTTATAGAACTTCTCTGGGTACAAAATAGTAGCTATTACCTGTGTGGAGTTGCTATTGTCTTACCAAACCACAGAGCTATTCTCTCATAGAAGACACACAACTAGTGATGGTTTAGCGTGAGGGCCACCACATCTCAGGTGAGGGGAGAGGTTGAGAAGAAGAATCCTTCATGTTAACCTCAGCCTGTGCAGGAAGTGAACCCTAGATGTTGGCATCACATAAAAAAAAGGGTGATGTTGTAGTACAGACTAAGAGTGATAATATAGCTACATAAATCATAGAATCCCAACTGTATAAAAACAGGTCATTCGGCCCAACAGGTCCACACTGACCCTCTGCACAGCATCCCACCCAGAGCCATCCCCCTACCTATCCCTGTAATCTTGTATTCCCATGGCTGATACACCCAGCCTGCACAATGGGCAATTTAGCATGGTCAATCCACTTAACTTGCACATCCTTTGACTGTGGGAGGAAACTGGAGCACCCGAAGGAAACCAACACAAACACGCGAATCCACAATTAATCATTATCTCCGAAAAAGTGATGAAGAATAATTGTCTTAGTATCTCATAGAACTCATAGAATCTTCCAATCACACAAAATAAGACCATTCAACCCACTGTGCATTTGTCAACAAATTGAAAGATCTATCCTTGCCTCCTGCATTTCCCCTGCAGCCCTGCACTTTCTCTCGTCATTTATTTATTCCATTCCTTTTTCAACATTGCTGTTGAATCTGTTTCCAAAACTCTTCCAGTAAGTGAATTCTCAACCATTAAAAGTTTACCATGGAAAAGAATATCACTTCTTCTTTAGATAACAAGGTGTAGAGCTGGATGAACACAGCAGGCCAAGCAATATCAGAGGAGCAGGAAAGCTGACCTTTCGGTCTGGACCCATTTCTGAAGAAGCGTCCAGACCCAAAACGTGAGCCTTCCTGCTTCTCTGATGCTGCTTGGCCTGCTGTGTTCATCCAGCTCTACACGTTGTTATCTCAGATTCTCCAGCATCGGCAGTTCCTACGATCCCTGAATCACTTCTTCTTTGTCTGTTTTTCAAAGTGCGTGAAATTGGTATCTTCTAGTCAGTGACTATTACTTTCAAAGTATTTCATTATATGGAATCATTGTGAAATTTGAGGAGATTTCTATCCTTTCAAAGAAATAATTTCTAATTATAGGGTCTGTGTTGTGTGCTGGAGTAGTTCATCAACACTTAGATTTTTTAGCTTGAATGATCACAGGACCCCTGGGAAACCTGTTCTGTTTTTTACCTACAGGTCTTGCTGTAGGATCTGAGGGGCTATAGTGAGGCAAACTCTACCAAAGAAAGAAAGATTAGAATAACATTTCCAACCAACCAGACATGGATGAAGAGTCTGAGGAAGCTAAAAACAGAGGTGAGTTCACTTTAACCTTGAGACAATGCACCAATGGGACCTTGGTCTTCAGGATGGTCTGGCAAGTGAATGATATAACACTTTCAGATGCCAAGACCCAGTCTAAAACATATACTTTATTTCTTTCTTGACCTATTGATTATTTCCAGTACCCTTTCTCTTCATTCTAGATATCCAGTATTGTGCAGTAGTTTGAATTCGTGTCAGGGCTGAAAACATATCAAACCTCACCAGCTTCTTCATCACTGGCTCAATCCAATCTTTCCTCACCCACATTAATATTTAATCGTGAATAGGTGTTTATATATTTTCATGCAAGAAAGTACGGTAAAATTAGTGACCTGTTGAATGATCCTCTTTGGTTGTGCACTGTAAACTATTGCATTTTTTTTCTCTGTAAGAAGAGCAATGGGGATATAATGAGAACTTAAACACATTGATGTATTCTGCTTAAATATTTTTGTGATGTCATTCAGTGTCACAGTTGTTGGGGTAACATGCACTTTTACATGCATGATTTTGTCTGGAGACTTGGTTGCAGGAAGTCAATGCCTAAAGTAATGGACGGAATGTAAATCAAGTGGAGATCTTGCCATGGATAATATTGAGCTTCTTTAGTGTTATTGCAACTGCACCCATCCAGATGAGTGAACAGAATTCCATCAGAATCCTGGCTTGTGCATTGTAGACGGTGGACTTGCATTGAGGAGAAAGGAGAATTACTTGCTGCAGTATTTCTAGCCATTGATCTACACTTGTAGCCATAATATTTACGTGGTTAGTCCAGTTCAGTTTCTGGACAATGGTTATCTTTACCAAATCAAATCCAAAAGAACTGTGATTGGTGAAAAAGCTCAGCAGGTCTGGCAGCATCTGTGAAGAGAAATCAGAGTTAACGTTTCGGGTCCGGTGACCCTTCCTCAGAATCTAACCTTCCCCAGTCTGGGGATGAATATACTGTCCTCGACAAAAGACTTAGCTCATATCCTTACGCCTCCACGTTAATGATATTTGAGCTTGTCATGATGTTGAACAGTTTTTCCACTGCCGCTATCTGCGCACTCACTTCTTCAGGCGGGACTCCCCAACCCACCATTCCACTGATCCCTTCACCTGTCTCCAGTATTCATCCTCCACTTGGACCCCTTCCCCTGGCCTCTTACCTGCCCTCGGTCTCTTCATTTGAAACTGCTGACATGCCTTTGGCCATCTCAAATTGTCTGCTCCTGTCACCCGCTCTAAAATGTCGCCTCCTAAAATTGCCACACTTGTTTCTGTCATGTCTAACCCTAACTTTGTTGTCAAAACTGCCGACAAAGGTGATGCTGTTGCAGTCTGGCACACTGATCTTTACCTTGTGGAGGCTCGAAGCCAACTCTCGGACACTTCATCCTACTACCCCCTGGACCATGACCCCACAGCCAAACATCAAGCCATTGTTGCCAAAACTGTAACTGATCTCATTACTTCTGGAGGTCTTCCCCCATCTGCCTCCAAAGTTGTCGTATCCCAAGTCCAGACAGCCTGCTTCTTCCTCTTTCCAAAACTCCACTAACCAGACTGTCCCGATAAGCCCATTGGATCAGCCTGTTCTTGCCCCACCAAGCTCATTTCCTCCTATATTGACTGCATCCTCTCGCCACTTGTCCAGACCCTGTCCCCCTACATCCAAAATTCCTCTGATGTCCTCCACCAATTTCCAGTTCTCTGGCCTTACCTGCCTCCTGTTCATCATGGACGTATAATCCTTCTGTACCTCCACTCCCCACCAGGATGGTCTGACAGCTCTCATTTTCTTCCTCGACCAGAGGCCTGAACACTCCCCAGCCACCACCACTCTCCTCCACCTGGCTGAGAATGTTCTCTCACTGAACAATTTCTTCTTTAATTCATCTCACTTCTGCCAAGTCAAAGGTTGGGCTATGGGCACCTGCATGGGTCCCAGTTAAGCCTGCCTCTTTATGGGGTATATGGAATGATCCTTGTTCCAGCACTAAATGGCCCCCTCCCAAAACTCTTTTCTCAGTGCATTGACAAATATTTTGGTGCTGCTTCATGATCCTGCCAGGACCTTGAAAAATTTGTTCATTTTGCCTCTGATTTCCACCCCTCTATAATTTTCACATCATTCATTTCTGACACTTCTGTTCCTTTGCAAGGCCTCTCTGTATCCATTTCAGGGAATAAACTGTTCACTGCCATTCACTGCAAAGCTGCTGACTCCCATAGCTACCTGCACTACAGCTCGTCACAGCCCACGTCATGCAAGGACCCCATCCCATTCTCCCAGTTCCTTCATCTACGTCCCATCTGTTCAGATGATGTCACCTTCTGAAGCAGCACTGCTGACATGGCTTGCTTCTTCCATGACATTGATTTCCTGCCCACTATGATTGACAGGGCCCTCAACCGCATCCAACAAATCACCCATGCGTCTGCCCTTGCCACCTTCCCATCACTCACAAACAGCATGGTCGGTTCTCTCTTGTCCTCACTTTTCATCCCACCAGCCTTCACTTTCAAAGCATTATTCTGCACCATTTCAGACAATTTCAGCAGAATGCCACCTCCAAATGAATTTTTCCCTCACTCCCCTTGTCAGCATTTCGCACGGATTGTTCCCTCTGGGGCACACTAGTCCATTCCACGACCACCAACACCACCCCCCATCCCACGGCACCTTCCCATGTAACCACAGAAGGTGCAACAACTGCCCCTTCAGCATCTCCCTGCCCACCATCCAAGGGCCTAAACAGTCTTTCCAGGTGAAGCAGCATTTCACTTGTACCTCCTCCAATCTTGGGTATTGTATTCGCTGCACCCATTATGGCCGACTCTTACTTTGGAGAAACTAAATGCAGACTGGATGATTACTTTGCAGAATGCCTCTGGTCCGTGCACAAGCAGGACCCCAACCTTTCTGTAGCCAGTCATTTCAACACAGTGTCCTACTCACAGGCCTACTTGTCTGTCCTCAGCATGTTCCAGTGAATCACAGCGCAAAGTGGAGGAATGACATCTCATCTTCACACTGGGCACTTTACAGCCTTCTGGACTTGCTATTGAGTGCAACACCTTCAAATTCTAAACCAAATCCCATTTCTTCCCATTCTTTTAGCTTTGCTTGTTACATTCTCCCATGCTTCCCTTTGTTTCAGCTTTACTTGTTACGTTCACTGTCACTGTGTCCTCTCTGTTCTCCCCCCCCACCCCAATGGGACTGCCTTCTCTTTTAAGTCTGGCAGTTGAACACACTATTGTTCTGCCATTCTCACATTCTGATCACTTAATCTGAATTATCAACATCTTTTCTCCACTAGCACTATACACCCCACCACCACCACGCACCCACTAACTATAGCATGAATGCTGCCCCCTCCACATCGATGAAGAGTTATCCAGACTCAAAACGTTAGCTTGCTCTGTCTCCATGGATGTTGTCTGACCTGCTGTGATCTCCAGCATTTGCTGATTTCAGCAGTTTGACCACAAATTGGTTAGTTATTCTCATTGCCTTGAAGATATCTGCTATAGAAAGAGTGACCTCTTACATCCATCTTCAGTCACTGAAATGAGACCATGCAGGTCATTGACTCAATTAAGGGACTATAGTTGCTAACATAACTCCCACTTTAAATAGATGATACTTGCTTTATTACAATGTGCCATTGATTCATCACTTACCAAGCTACACACCAGCAGGATGATAGGAGTAATTTGACACTGATCCAACAGAGGGGGGAGTCACAAAAGAGGGCATTAAAGAGGAAATTCTAATCAAAGCATTCCAGCTCTCAGACATTGCCTTTGAAATCATCCTCTGCCAACTAATTACATTCTGGTTTAATTAAATTATAATGCATGAGTTTTCACGTCCTGATACGCAAATTCATAAAGCATTCCAGATTTTTTATAAGTTCCTGAATAAGAAAAGTTTTCGTGTTATGGTCGGCATGGACCAGTTGGACCCAAGGGTCTGTTGCCATTGCTGTATGACTCAATGACTCTTTATATAGCCAATCTGGGAATACAAATTCAATCATCATATTCTTATTTCACTCCAATCTTTCCTCGTTTAAATGTTGAGCCTTTTCATCCTCCTCCAGCTGCAATCTTTCTCTGCTGTGCAAGGATGCAGCACATTATTATTCTGGACACCCTCCCTGATGAGAACTAAACAATGACTTCAGACCTATTTACACATGTGAAACAATTCCTTGACATTTCAAAACCTTGCTCTGTGAGAGATTTGGTAATCATGTGGTTTTGTTGTTGTGCTTCTACCTCTCATCATTGGATATCCTCAAAGTCTCATGTGTTAATTTTGAAGGGAATGTCTTTTTGTCTCCTATGAGTCAGCCATTGAGTCAGCTACCTGAAACAAAATGATCTGCAATGTTGGACTGTCGCAGTATGAAGACATCAAGACAGCTCCCAGGGAATCCACTGTCAGATTGTATTAATCTCTCCTTATACCTTCCCTCCAGCTGTGCATCCAAAGATTAAAAGCTCCTGGTTGCTATGTTGGTGCTTGGTTTGCTTTGTGAGTGTAATTGATTATATTCAGTACATGTGGGAAGTCAATCAGAGAAGCAATTCCAAATACACATTTGGTCTGGCTATTATTATCAGAGGAAGCATTTACATAACTTCCAGTGCAATGTCAACATTAATATGCCTCCCAGAGCACACAGGAGGGGAACAAAGGTTCAAAAAAAATTAAGAGAGTTGGTGATTTTCACAGCCATACATAATGCAGGACTTCCAGATACAGCCACTAAAGAGATTTCCTCTAAAAATCTGCAGTTATCTATGACCACATAGCATGGCAATCTCAGCCTGCAAAAATCACTTCAGAGAGAGAAGTCAAGGAAGTTCAGCCATTTTCTGGCTGAACCCCTTGTGTGGGGTTCTTGTCACATCCTCAAGCCCTCTGTTGTGTTTTTCAATTTCTGTGTACTTGTTTTACCTTTCACCAGATCATTCCTTCCAGCAAAAATATTCAGTGCAGATCCCTGTGAAAGCCCTGGAGCATCTCCACTGCCTGCAGACTGACAACAAATTTCTGCTAAATGGACCATATATTCATATATGTTCATATATTGTGAACAAAAATAGAAGCAGAAATTGGTAGAAAAACTCAACAGATCTGGCAACATCTATGGAGAGAAATCAGAGTTAATGTTCCGGGTCCAGTGACCCATCTTTAGAAGTTTTTTTGTTTTTTTTTTGTTTGTTGCAGATCTTGTGGTTGGTTTGTCAGAAATTGGCAAACTGATATGAAGTGAAATTAAACTTTCCTCCTTTTAACTGGTCAATTTTCCAAGTTTTGAAAAATTTATAGTAGATGCCATAAAATGAAAAGAAAGTTAAATTGCTGAGAATATATTCTAATTTACATCCAATTATTTTGTGGCATGATCAGTTTACAGACAGATGTTTTGGACAGATTTGTCTCCAGATATTAGAACATAGAACAGTACAGCACAGTACAGGCTCTTTGGCCCATGATGTTGTGCTGACCGATTATCCTACTCTAAGATCAAACTAACCTGCATATCCTTCATTTTATTATTATCCATGTGCCTATCCAAGAATCGCTTAAATGTCCCAAATGTATCTGACTCCACCACCACCGCTGGCAGTGTATTCCATGCACCCACCACCCTCTGTGTAAAGAACCTACCTCTGACATCTCCCCTATACCTTCCTCCAATCACCTTAAAATTATGCCCCCTCGTAATAGTCATTTCTGCCCTGGGAAAAAGTCTCTGGCTATCTATCTGTGCCTCTCATAATCTTGTACATCTCTATCAAGTCAAAATATTATACTGCTAGTGCCCATGGCCTTTTGTGCAAGAATTCTTTACTTACAGCTAAAGATATTTACACATTGGACATTGATATGAGATGACAGATAATATAGATAAATGTGAGGTTATCCACTTTGGTAGCCAAAACAGAAAGACAGTTTATTATGTGAATGGTGACAGGCTGAGAAAAGAGGAGATGTCACAAGGCCTGGGTGTCCTTATATAAAAGTCTCTGAAAGTAAACATGCATGTTCAGCAGGTGGTAGAAAAGGCAAACAGTATGTTGACCTTCTTAGCAAGAAGTTTTTGCCACAAGAGCAGGGATGTCTTTTTGCAATTATACTGGCAGTTATACAATTATAAGTAAGACCACACCTGGAATATTGTGTACAGTTTGGATTCCTTCTCTGAGGAAAGATGTTCTTGCTATGCAGGGCATGAAACAACGGTTTACCAGACTGATTCCTGGGGCGGCAGGACAGATGAGAAGAAGAGAGACAGGATTGGTTGGACTATGTTCACTGGAGTTTTGAAGAATGAAGGCAATCTCATAGAAACCCCTAAAATTCTAACAGGGCTAAAAAGAGTTACAGCAGTCAGAATGTTTGCAGAGTCCAAAACCAAAGGTCAAATTCTCAGGATATGAAGTAGACCATTTAGGACTGAGATGAAGAGAAACTTCTTCACCCAGAGAGTGGTGAGCGATGGAATTCTTTGCCACAGAAAGTGGCTGAGGCCCAAAATTTAAATGTTTTCAAGAATGAGATGGATATAGTTCTTAGAGTTTGGGCAGAAGATGGGAACAGGGTACTGAATAGTATAATCAGCCATGATCCTATTGAATGGCAGAGAAGGATTGAAGGGCTGAATGGCCTAATCCTGGTCCTATGTTCCACATTTCTACATTGGAGCTTCTGCCTCTTTCCACATTGCTCCAACCATTCACGTGCCTCTGACATCTTTGTTACACAGCCATCATCTACGCTTCTGATGTTAACTCTACAATGATCACCTTAAATGATCTCTTTACCTGCCAGTGATAATATTCTTGGCTCAAAAAGATTTGAAAGCCAATGAATTAGTGTTCATTTGTGAAGATGGTTAGTTTTCTATTCAATTTGTCCATAAACCTCGTCTCAACACATCTGTTCTTATCTTTTAAAATTGTTCCCTGATGACTTTGAAGGTTTTGTCTTAATTGAGAGACTTAAGTCAAGTTGAGAGATTTGTTGGTCTCAAACTAAGCCTTCAAAATTGATCAAACATTTGCTAGGAGTCCAACACTAGATTGAAAATGAGCAAATTTGTGGTTAAACTTTAGAACAGTTAACTTGAAACGATTGAAATGTGATGTTGACTTTTTAATAAGGATATGTGATATGCAACCCATTAACCAGTGAATTAAAATATTATGGGTTTGGGAGAAAGCAAGAACTGCACAAGGAGCCCTAAGACATAATTGTAATTTCCTTTCTTCCCTACTCCTACAATATGAACTGGGCAAGAATCTGTTCAAAAGCACTGCCTGCTCTGTGGAGGGGCTGTTTGTTATTGATGAATGTGGAAGACAGTGAGTTTCTTCATGTTGCTGTTGTTGTCTCGCTGACCTGATTTAATAAGGATTTGTCACTGCTTCTCAGTTGCAAAGACTGGCAGTCAGATGGCCAGGCCACCAGCAGCAGGTCATGATCACCGAGACATGGAATGGTCAGAATTTTCTTCGGAGACAGAGGAAGAATGTATTGCTCAAGAACGTCGAAGGTTTGAGAGATTATCAGAATGTTTGAGAGAGGTTGAGTCCAACTGCGAAACTGAAACAGCCAAGGCACCTATCTCCTAGACCCAGCAGTCACTATTATATATGTCGCCATCTAAATTCCTTAGAAGCTTACATGTCAAGTATGCAGGACTGTGAAAAGAGTCTTGGAGAATGAATAACTTGCAGGTAATTGCTTCTCTGTAACTATTTACATGTTATAAAAACAAGCTCCACATAATTGCAAATACTGTTGGGAGGATCAAGCCTTAGGTCTATCTCCCACATGATTCTACTTTATTCTCCCACCAAGTTCTCATGACATCATCACAGTGGGGCATGTTTATAGTGTTCAGTCAAGTATTAACACTGCCAGATCATTCCCAGTTCATAGTTGAAACACCTCCCACTTTCTTCAGCAGATAACTGTTATTGTTGCACATTTATTTACATATTTACATTTCCCAGTACCCATGTCTACCCAAGGTTTTGATTTTACAAATTCAGATATTTTACCAGTTTCCTCAGACACATTCTTTTCAGATTTGGAAGAATAGTAGCTTGTTGTCCTGGATTGTCTTCCTGATGGCCTGTTATAGAGTCCCCACAGTGTGGAAACAGGCCATTCGGCCCAACAAGTCCACACTGACCCTCTGAACAGCATCCCCCCCAGACCCATTCCCCCACCTTATCCCTGTAACCCTGCATTTTCCATGGCTAACAGACCTAATCAACACAACCCATGAACACTATGGGCAATTTAGCAGGGCCAATCCACCGAACTTGCACATCTTTGGACTGTGGGAGGAAACCGGAGCATTTGGCGGAAACCCACACAGATACGGGGAGAATGTGCAAATTCCACACAGACAGTCACCCGAGGCTGGAATTGAACCCGGATCCCTAGTGTTGTGAGGCAGCAGTGCTAACCACTGAGCCACTGTGCTGCCCATTTCCAGTTTCCTCCCACAGTCCAAAAATGTGCAGGTAAGGTGGATTGGCCATGTTAAATTGCCCATAGTGTCCAGGAATGCAGGGATAGAGTGCGTCTGGGTGGGGTGCTGTTCAGAAGGTTGACGTGGACTTGTTGGACTGAATGGCCGGTTTCCACAATGTTGGGTACTACGGTATAATATGGTATGAGATCTGAGGTTTTCTCCTGAACTGAACTGAAGGACCCCAAAATGCTTGCATTTCTTTTATGGAGAGTGTCATCTTTGCTGGAGCAGATGTGGTCAAGTGACCATGGGTCCAAAATCAGACATTCACAGCTGGAGAAATCATGCCTGACAAAAAATTTACCAAACTAAATTAAACAGCAGCCAGCAGCTATTGGCCACAGAGAACAGTGAAAACTAAAGTCAAAGAGGTCACAACGGTTCAGGGGAGTTATGTACAACCAGCCCTCAAGTTGTGTATTGGAAGACTATCGATCAGAATTTCTGGCACCTTGATTTCCAGCCAACGTCTGAGAGTGTCTACTTTACATGCATGGCAACACTAAAAGGTGTTGGCACAGTATTATTGAATGCTTTGAACTCAGCTCATGATGCCATTGGCCAAAGGACACAGAACATTCAGGAAGGTTCAGGGTAAAGGAGATTAAAACACAAACCTGGAAGCCACACGCTCAGTGAAGACTCGCAGCATGATTCATGGCAGAAGACTGTGTGGCAACTCAGGTAGACTCGGGAGAAGATCTGCCCTTATCCTTCAATTTGTGTCAGTGAAATTATGTTCTCAATCCATCGATAGATCTATGCTGAAGTAGATAGGAGGTTTTACTTTCATTTAGCGATTAGTTTGGGCTTTCTTGATCACCCTCAGTCTTTGAAATACTGGTGAAAACAACTTTCACAATTGCATTACCTGAAGATTTATTCCTGCTTGGTGTGATATTTGTATTTTTATTGTGGGTTCTTCTTTGGAAGGAAGGGAAGTCAGATATTCTACTTGAGCTTGTCTCTTCCTAGTCATCTTAGTCATCAATGTGTAACTTGGATTTGTCATAATCAGCTGTTCACTCTGCTATGTCAGAATCTGAGTCAATTAAATTGCAGATGCTTCAATTGTTTTGGCTGGGATATACTGTTCTATTGCTTGCTCTTTCTTTGCTTTTGTTCTCGAAGTTTGTTGATACTTGAAATCTGATCTCTCTTTGGTGTTGACACAGATGAAAAACATTTCCACCAAACAAACATGGTCAGAGCTTTCCATTCCATTGTTAGCATGAAACCAATTTTTATTCTATTGTTATTAACTTTAGAGGATTCGACTAATGTTTACATTTTCTCATTAGCCTGAGCCTTGTAAATTCTTCTGCCACGTATTCCTTAACGAGTTGTTCATTTACCAGTTATTCTTTGATGTTTTGTTTCTTAACCCCTTCCTGAAGTTGAATCAATGCATACCTTTGAATTGACAAGTCAGAATTGCTGGTTGACAAATAAATATAGATTTTTATTAATATTTGATATCCTCTATATTATACAGTTGCTTGAAGCAGATGTTTAAGTTTAAATGTAATGCTCAATACTATTTGGTTGAAGTTCTGTGGTTGTAAAAATGTTTTGTTAACTAAGCTATCTGATAATGTTGTGATGCTTACTTCTGTGCTTAATTTAAAATTCATAAAATTTTCATTAATATAAATGTCAGTTTGCCAATTTTTTTGGTCTGGGTCACAAGTTGTCCCTCAGAAAATATTCGGTTCACCTTCTGTTTGAGAATGATCTCCCTCATTTACCTGTTTGTCTTGGCAGTTCTTTGGTGTTTTGATTTTCTGTGGTTGTGCCTTGCTTTGGCAAGTGTTGGCATTTACAAGAAAACATTTTGTTTTAATCACTGGGCACGGTTTGTGCCAATGAATTTCCATAACTCCACATCATTGGCAATGACTTTTAACTTCTGGTGTCTGTCCTAAATACTGCATGTGATATCATGTGTTTTTGTCATGGTCCTGTATCGTAACAATTGGGTGAATTTCAAATATATCTTCCGCCAAGTTTGAATTTCTCCCCGGGATCAATCTTTTCTGTATCCAGAACTCTGGTAAATTCACAGTCTGAATGGCTACCTCTAGGGTTGAATCTTTTTTAGTTGGTAATAAATTTGATAAAGACTCATCAGACATACTTGCAAATATCTGCTCTCTTATGAATTCTGACTTAAAGTCTGCATAGTTTCATCTCTCCACTCATCTGAAGGGATCATAAATTTTTTTTTTATCAATTCATGTGTGTGATTTGGGCAATACTATCTAGCATTTATTGCTCATCTCTAATTACCTGGAAGACAGTAAGAATCAACTAAATTGCTATAGGTCTGGGGTCATATGTATACCAAACTTGGTAAGGAGAGCCAATTTCCTTTCCTAAGGAACATTAGTAAACCAGATGGTATTTTACAACAATCAACATTGGTTACATTGTTGCCATTAAACCTTGTTTCTTTCTTATTCTAAATTTAAATTTCACCATCTGCCATGGAATTCAATCTCATGTCCCAGAGCATTAGACTGAGATTTTGGGTTACTCGTCAGCAAACTTTGCTTTAACCAGCACCTTATGAGCTGGCACTCTCGATAAAGAAGTGGAAATTATATACCTTTATTATTGGAAGTTTATTGTATTATCACAGTCACTGCAATCTCTGATTAGTCAGTTGAGGGTACGTGTGAGAAGGCTTTCTGCCGATAAGTTTTATTTAAAGCAAAATTACATTATTATTTAATTGATTTACGATGTAAATAAATTAAAACAGTGATATGTATACCCTCTACGTTATGTTTCTATTATTTAGTATGTGTTTTTACAATGATAATGTGGACCTCTTGATCAACCAAAATATTTGATCAATCGGCACACTGCTGGTGGCATAGGTGCCAGTTAATAAAATGTGTTTGCTGTATTACTATACCACAAACTCCTCTCATGAAATTACTTACAGATTCCTCTTAATGCTGTATTATATCTTGCTTGGTCATGAATTATATATAAGTTTAAGATAATTATCAAAGGCATTTGGTGCCTCTTTGAATGTATCTGTTTCTTATTTTATGCCTTAGTGAGCAATAACATCATCTGTTATCCTCCTGTGTATGAAAGTGTATTTACTTGGTCAGCTTTGCATCCAATGTGTATGCAATTCAATACTTCAAAAATTGTCTTCTACAAATGTTCAATTTTGTGTTCTATTTGGCACATCTGGGAAGTTAAATCTGGCCATACCTTTTCTGATGCCATGTCTTCCTAATGTGATTAGGTATTTTATCTTATTTAAAGTGAATTATTTTACAGTGATGATGGCTCTCTATGCTTTGCTGTTTCTGTGGAGGTTTCTCAGTCTTCATGGCTTAAAGAATGCTGTTTAATTCGTAAAACAAAAACAATAACTCTTGGAAATGGGTGTGCAGCTGTACTAGACCTCCATTTGGAAGTATAAAAGACAAATACCACCAGTATGCTTCATTTGTCATTTTTACTGATTTCCCTTTTGGGCTAGACCAGAATGTTTAGTTCTACGATTTCCTTGGTCATCCACTTCCAGATGGTAGGTTTTCTTTTGGCCCTATCAGTTCTGAACTCTTTTTTTATAGTTGCATCTTGTGGTGGTGATGCCTCATTTGAAATGTAATTCTTTTGAAAAGTCTTATTATTTCAACCAGAATTACTGCATCATTTAATATTTCCCCATTGTACTAGGGATTTTTAGATCAGACACATTAAACCCTCGATAATTTCTTCACTCTCCTGCTGAGCTAAGACTTGCAACCATTTTTCATAAATGACTGCCTCATGATGCAACCTGTAGCTCTGCCTTGGAGCTGCAGATATTTTCTGTTCCACCATGTCTCTAATCGTGTATGAAATGCTGTCTATCTTGTTCTTTCAATGTATTCTCTGGTGTTGAACGATGCCATGAGGTTTCTTGGCATTCACTGTCATCAGCAATCAGCCAAATCTGTTTCACTTGAAGTCTCCTGGACTCCCAGCATATATACCTCTTTAGGATTTTTGCTGCCAAATGAAATCTTCAAATCCTAGGTTACCACCATATTCATGTGCTACCATCCATATCTTCAAAGAGTGTGGCTTCTTTTGGGGATGACATAGTCTAGTATATGTGAGGGTAGCCATCTTCTGGAAAAATGAGAAGAGTTTTATTGCATAAACATGCTGTAGTTGATTGCTTCTCTGTAGCTGTTTACAGTTTATAAAACTTTTGGAAGGACCTAGCCTTAGGTAGATCTCCGATGAGCTTCAACTTGACTCTCCCATTAAGTCCTAATGACATCATTACAATAGGTGGTGATTATCGCACTCAGTAGACGATAAATTCTTTTAGATTCTTCCAGACCTACATATATTTGGACAGGTAAATGAAGCAGAAGGTTTAGAGGGACATGGGCTAAATGCAGACAAATGGGAATAGTTTTGTTTGTGAAGCCTGGTCAACATGGATGAGCTGGACCGAAAGTTCTGTTTTCATGTCACATGACTCTATGACACTATAACAATCCGTGATGTTTCAAGTCTGGTATGACTCCCCTCCAGAATGGAAGAGTTCTGAAGCAGTGTCATAATGAAGGTGAAATGTTAGTTTTGTTTTTTCTCTCTACAAATGCTGCCAAATGTGCTGAGTTTCTTCAGTATTCTGTTGAGTTGTTTCAGATTTCCAGCATCGGCAGCCCTTTGCTTTCATACAACAGCTCTCGCTTCTCTACAGCTGACAGGTTTCTGGAAACTATGGAAACACCAATGTCTAGTGTTAAATTTGAAGTGGTGATTAATTCTAAAGTATATGGCCTCATCGTAGAATTTAAATGAACTGCCCACTTATTACAAGCAAATTGATCGCCCACGGCATATTCTATCCAACTATCCCCCTTCCTGTTAGCCATGCGTTATTTACCCTGTTTTGCATCAATCACTTTGAATCATGTCTCTGTTTTTTATTTTTTCACATATGAATGAATGTAAACTGGTGGTGAAATGAGCTCTGTGTCCTGAGTTTGCCTCATGGTGGTAGATTGACAAATCACAGTGAAATGGTATCCTGACTGAAGAAGTGCACTGGGGGTTTGCGAACAGAAAGGCACGATGGGCAATTAAATCAAGACGCAGAACTGTGTGCTAAGATGAACATATTCTTAAATTGATTTAAAACTGTGCTGGAGTTTGAGAGACAAGGTATCTCTTTGTGTGACCAAAGAAATGCCTCCTACGCTGTAACATTAGAAATTTATAAGTGTGTCAATAAGGATACTCTGGGTCCACTGCTTATGTTGATTCAAGCTTAGCCTTGCTTGGTGAAACCCAAACAGAGTTCTGGCAGGAATGTCAGACACTATGGTAGTATAAACAAAAACACATTAATTAAGCAAATTGCCACTTACATCACACAGCCATAGCAAGAAAGGAGTATAAAGAAAGATTTTATTAAGGATTTGTTGTGGCAGTGCAGAGGAAGGTTTGGTCACCCACTCTGGGCATGTCATTCTTGAAGATTTCTAAGCATCCAGTGTCATTATCAGTTTGTAATACTGCTTAATGTGTTCGTCATATTTATACATTTAGCGCCATAGTATCCAAATTGTTGAGTGTCATCAATACTACAGTAAAGGAAGTAATATTTAGTATCAGGAGAATGGGTCTTGCTGCCTCTAATAGAACCATAAATGGACAACTTGGAACACGTTTGGACCAGGTTTCACATTTTTACAGTTTTTATATTCTGTCAGAAACATACTCCACCTATTTTCAGGGGATTAAAATTCCCCTTAAATTCTTCCCAAACTACAGAAACATTAAAATATCAAGGTTTTCATATAAATTAAAATTTTAAAGTGGAAAGTTAACCTTGAATGCCTCCCTGCTAGCTTGTTCTATTAAGGTGAAAAACATTTACTGCTCTATTCACTTATTCTCAAAGTAAAGTAACTTCCTAGGCAATAGATTTTAAATGAAGACAAATGCCCTCATTTCCTAGAGTGCATAGAACAACTGCTATAACGCCAAAGGGTTACAATCAATAACTTTCAAAAAGGAATTGAATATATCCCTGAATAAGAAGGATATGCAGCACTAAAGAGATAAATGCTCAGCGATAGAGGAAGAATCCTTCCAAATGACTGGTGCAGGTAATGATGTGCCAATTGTCGTCCTTAAATGTTTCATGGCTCTATGATTTTATACGCAATTATTTTGACAATGTGATTAGCATATTAAAATTCTGAAACTGACCCTATGGAATTTTCTGCCAAAAAAAGAGTAAAACCTATGTTGAAAAATGCACAACAGCAAGAACACATGAGCACACGGAAGATGAGTGATAAAAGACCATATAGTGCATTGAACCTGCTCCACCATTCATTATGACCAGGTACCCTCTCTCTTTCACCTGTTTGGAGTTTGTCCCATCTCGTTTTTCATTGGAGAAGAGGAGAATTAGAAATTACATATAAATAAGATGAGTTGGGATTTTAATGAGCTGCAAATGCATGGAAATAAGGTAATCACTGCTCAATGGTTTCATCTCTACTTTCGTCCCTGCTCCCCCATATCTCTTGATTCTCTGATAAGTGAAAATTCTATCTTTCCCAGTTTTAAATGTATTTAATGCTGGACCATCCACCATCCTTTAAGGGAGATAATTCCAAATGTTTCACACATTTTTAAGTTGAGGAATTTCTCTTCATCTCTTGTCATAAACGATTCACAATTATTACTGAGAACGTATGCCCATGTTTTGATTCCCCAACCAGTGAAAGCAATAACTCAGTTTCACTCTGTCAAATCTGTTCCGAATTTCGTAAGTTTTAATAAGATTATTTCTTTTTCTCTGAAGTCCAGAGAATACAGATCCAATTCACTCAGCCTTTCAGGACAGGTACCAATATAGTGAACATTCTTTGTAATTCCTTCAACGCATGTACACCTTTCCACAACTGTGGAAACCAGATCAAAACATTGTATTCAAGGCATGTTCTCACCAAAACCCTGTACCATTGCAACAAGGCTATACAACTCTTGTACTCCATCTCCTTGCAATAAAGGCCAGCATGCCAATTGCTTTCCTATTTGCTTTGCTTAGCTGCATGCTCGTCTTCTGCACTCCTTATACGAGCACTCCCGAGTCTTTTTACCAGTCACATTAGCAGATTTTCTTAACTTAAAATATCACCTCAACTTTTGTAGAAGTCATGTGAAAGTGGAATATTGTGACAGATTCCTTATTCCGGTATGAGGATTCTTAAGGAGATTTGATAAAGCAAGCATGTAAAAGCACAATGATATGAAACTCAAAGAGCAAAGCTGATTACTCTCCTGGATTGACACTGAAATCTTTGTTTTTAAGGCTGGAGAGGGATATTGATTTGCTAGATGTTTATTTGAATTCAGATTATTGGATAGTCACTTTCCCTAATGAACTCAGTAGGAACATTTGAATTTTATTAACTGAGAATCATCAAGACCATTAAACCATAAGACAATGAAATATGAACAGAATTAGGCCAATCAGCCCATTAAATCTGCTCTGCCATTCAATCATGGATGATATGTTTCTCAACCCCATTCTCCAGTCTTCCCCTTTCACCCTTGATCCCCTGACCAGTCAAGAACCTATCTGCCTCTGTCTTAAATACACTGAATGACTTGGCTTCCAAAGCCCTCTGTGGCAATGAGTTCTACAAATTAATGACCCTCTGGCTGATGAAATTTCTCCCAACTTAGTTCAAAAGGGTCATCCCTTCACTCTAAAGCTCTAGAATCCTAGTCTGTCCCAATAGTGGAAACATCTCCATATCTACTCTATCTAGGCCTCGCAGTATTCTGTAAATTTCAATGAGACTCCCCCCTCGTCCTTGCTCAGCATCAGCAGTACATCTCTGGTCTTGTATTCTAGCTTTCGTTTTCATTGCATTTGCCTTTCTAACTGCCAACTAAACCTGCATGCGAACCTTAAGAGAATTTTGAAGTATGACTCCCATGTCACTTTTGTGCTTCAGATTCCTGAAGCCTTTCCCCATTGGGAAAATATGCTTCTATGGTTCTATTCTTCCTTCCAACATGCATAACCTCACACTTTCCCACAGTGTATTCCATGTGCCACTTCTTTGTCCACTCTCCTAGCCTGCCCAAGTCCTTCTACAGCCTTCCTGTTTCCTCAATACTACCTGCCCCTCCACTTATCTTTTTGTCATCTGCAAACTTGCTAACGATGCTGTCAGTTCCTTTGTCCAGATCATTAATGCATAATGTGAATAGTTTGGTCCCAACACAGACCCCTGTGGAACTCCTCTAGCCACCGGCTGTCACCCTGAGAAAGACCCCTTTATCCTTACTCTCTGCCTTCTGACAGTCAGCCAATCTTCTATCCATGCCAGTACCTTGCCCTTAACACCGTGGACTCTTATCTTATTTGGCAGCCTCCTGTGTGGTACATTGTCAAAAGCCTTCTGGAAATCAAAATAGATCATGTCCATTGGCTCTCCTTTATCTAACTTATTACCTCCTCAGAAAATCTTCTAATTGATTTGTCAGGCATGATACTGCCTTGATGAGGCTGTCTTGACTCAGCCTTATTTTAGCACGCACTACCAAGTACTCAGCAATGTCATCTTTAATAATGGACTGTAAAATCTTACCAACAACTGAGGTCAGGCTAACTGGCCTAACATTTTTTGTCTTCTGCCTTCCACCCTTCTTAAACAAAAGTGTTTCATTAACCATTTACCAGTCTTCTGGGACTGTTCGTGACTCCAGTGATTCCTGAAAGATCACCAGCAAAGGCTCGACAATCTCCTCAGCTATCTCCTTCATAACTCTAGGGTGTAGTTCATCTAGTCCACGTGATTTATTCACCTTCAGATATTTTAGCTTCCCAGCACCTTCTCCTTAGTGATGGCCACAGCACTCATCTCTGCCCCCTGACTCTCTTGAAGTCCTGGTAAGTCCCTGGTGTCTTCCACTGTGAAAATTGATGACAAAGTACCTATTCAGTTCCTCTGCCACTGCTTCATTCCCCATTACTACTTTCCCGCCTTATTTTCCTGCGGTCAATTGTACAATCTTGGCTCTCTCTTACCTTTTAGATATCTAAAAATACTCATGCAATTTTCTTTTATATTGCCAGTTGGCTTACCCTCGTATTTCATCATCATCCCACTATCACGCACCCCCCCCCCCACCCCAAAACCCCTCTCCCCCTGTTACTGCTTTATCAGTTAACCTTTGCTGGTTTTTAAATGCCTTCCAATCCTCTAGCTTCCCACTAATTTTCACCACATTGTCAAGAATTTATCAAGAATTGTCAAGAATTACACTGCAGCGGAACATCCATATCCACACATCAAGGAATCACGTGAGAAGGTGTTATGACAGCTGAGAAAAAGCCAGGTCTAAAAGGTTTTAAGGAACATTTTAAGAAAGTTGAGATGGATGGTGAGGCAAACAAATTTAGGGAGTGAAATCCGGAATGTAGATGTAAGTACAGTTGAAAGAATGCAGCAATGAGGATCATGTTTCCAAAAGATTACAAACAGACTATTCAGGTTTAATTTTGATCGGTAACCAGCAAGAAGAGGGTGTCAGTGTTGAGAGACAGAGTTTATGTTATTCACCAAAGACAAGAGACTGAATTTTCTCACAGTATATGAAGGTCCATCGCTGACATTGAAAGCAGGAGCAGATGTTCCAATGATGGATAGTTGTGCTCTCAAGAACCATTCTGCTTCCAGTGATCAAATAACAGGCAACTGCAGTGGCTGTCCCCCTTAATTGAGGTCAATGGCCTAGCCTCAGGATTCCAGCTCAATTTAATGGCTGGTGTCTCCACCACCTGGACTACATTATCAACAGTGATAATGCTAAGGCTACAGGGCATATAAGAGGGCATCTTAAGATACCTCAATGGTTAGGCATAAGCTTTTAGCAAGCCAAGGACAAAAATAGATCATTTCTATCTCTCCCATATTAATATAGGAAGAGTAAGATGAATAGCTGCTTAGAAAATGGAGAGGACAGGTGCAATACAGTACTTACAGTAAGTCACAACTTACAGTGGTTACTTATAAACATATTGTTTTAGGACACTGGGTACATAAAAGTATAGTTTCCTCAGCTAGAAGGAGAATTCGTTTTTTGTACAATTTTAATGTCTGCAAAATCATTATTCATCAAACAAAAACAGCAACTACCTAGTTAAAGATAATATCATAAATATCATGACTGGGTTCTGGATGGCTCTGAGACTGTAAACCACACCAGGGCAAGCTGATGAACATCTATGAGCCATTTACAGAGACATGGATCAGCAGAACTCTACTAAAACATTCTTCCGTCAGGTCCAGTTCCATGTGATCTGACATCATTTGACATCAATGGCAATGTACTTCATCTCTTAGCATAACAGCTATTAAACCATTAACCACACTAATAAGCCAAACAATTTTAATCTAGAGTGGTCATAAATGGCACACAATAATTCAATGTTCACATTCAAAATACTCGGTAACATCCCTGAACTATAAAGCTAAAAATGTTCTGTAATTTTTGTAAACGTGCATATTTTTTGAAATTTTTTGTCTTGCACTCATCAGGACAATTTGCAAGAATTTACTGCCATGTGCAATGATGCTATCACTTTAAGAGGTTATTTTGTCCTTTCTTTTAAGACCGGTTATAAAGCAAAGCTGCTGAGCTGGCTAGTTAAGATTACTTGAGTGACCAGCTTGGGAGGCCTTTTTTTAGCAACTTGAATGCATGTGGCCAGCTCTCATAGATTAGGATTTCTGGGTTTTGAGTTTTCAATAGAATCAGAAGCTATTGGGGTCTCAACAGAGTTGGAAGTTTCAGTGAATGGCTCCTGGCTGCTCCTATCGGTTTTTTTTCCGCCTGGACGAGAGAACTGCATGTGAGAATCAGTAACTGAATTGTCCTTTTTTGCCAAGGTGTGTGTTTATGGGATGTTACTATATTGGAACAATTTATTAGTAATAGTTATTGGATCTATTATGCTGTTAAATTTCCAGTAGAGTCAAGTTATTCTAAATTCCTCATTCTTTGTTTGTATTTCAACTACAGTGTTTTAAATAAATTGTATTTTGCTGAATGTTGATTAATTTGACCAGTCACGTTACACCTGGAACAGACACTTTAAACTTGACTTTAAAATAAGAAAAAGTTAGGGAGTCTAGGCTACTTTCTTCAAATATTTTGAGGGTGTCTCGTCTGGTACATAACACAGTAACACCTACCCTCCAGCCTTATCCACTTGCCTCACTTACCATAACCCTTATCCATCCCATGATCTTACACACTCAGCTTGCCCACCCGAACCCCTTACCTGATCTACCCTCATGTGTACTTTCCTTAAAAACTTGGCTTCTCTCTGTACCATTTCTTAGTTTCCAATTCTTAGTTTATGACCCTGTAGTTTACAAGCGTTCAAGCATATATTCAAGTATTTTCTAGTGTTTCAACAGAAATTGATAAGGAGGCGGTATCAGATAAGCTGTGTATATTAACATTGATAATATTGATAATGCTCCATGGCCAGATAATTTGCATGCAAAGATTATGATGGAAATAAGAATAGAAACTATCAAGGGACAGGCCATAATTTTTCAAATTTCTTTTGATTCAGGCTGGTGTCAAAGGATTGGAGAATTGCAAATATCATATCCTTGTTTAAAAATAGTATAAAGATAGGCTACTAGAGACCACTCAGTTTAACCTCTATGATTGAGAAGCTTCTAGAAACAATGACTTAGGACTAAATTATTAGCCAAAGGTAATTTGAGTAAGAAAGCCAATATAAGGGCAAGACATAATTGAGTGAAAGTTTTGCTCACTTAGTTGTAGATGCTGGAAAGCAGCCTGGTAAATTAGAGATAATGCAGGAATTGAGAGAAGTTGAGGGTAACATCGATCTGACAGGTCAGTTCTACCACATGGCAGCATTAGTGACATTTTGCCCCATCGCTGCTGGGAATCCTGCAGTCCTCTTTACTTTCTGCACTAACCAGTATTAACGCAGGAAAATATTTGCTGCAAGGTCACCTTAATGGGAACACTAGAAGCTTCATTTGTTAATTTCAGTCATGATTTAAGCTTTACAGTAAGTTTTTTTTATGTGTAAGATGGCTGCAACAGTTCACAGGTGTAATAATTAAGCAGTAACACTGAACATTTCTGAGTAAAATATTGATGAAAGAATGAAAAAGAATATTAAATACTGATTAAATTCAAACGTGATGAAGTCCTGTCATAAAATATCATGGTAATTGCTGTAAAAAGTGGCGAACTCTGGCCTTAAAATCTTAAATTTCTGTTTTAAGGTGCTTTAGAGACTAATCTCATGTGAACTGTCAGAAATTTTATTTTTCCTACATGTCAAATCTACTGCTGATACTGATAAAATGTTCTAATATTAACCAAAAACATGTCTTTCCTTTTTATGTGAAATTCAAAAATGTTTCAGGAAATATGTTTCTTGATTCCCTAAAGGGCAATTGTGTTCCAATGTGTTGTCACCCTGGTAGGAGTGTGTGCAACTTTAAAATTTCTTGCCTTCATACCTATCATAGTTATATAATTTCTCAAGAAAAGCTTTTAATAAAGCTCTCATCATCATTAGATGCAATATTCCACTACACTCAGAACACAAACTTTTGAGAAACTGAAGATAAAACTTGCCAAATAAAAAGTGAAAGAGCTGTAGTGGACAAGAAAAAAGATTGGCATGGAAATCCTGTTGGGGAGAGGAGCAGAGCTGTGTCAAGCTCAGCATTCATACTTAGAAGAGATGTGGCAATCAGTTAAAATACTAAATAAAAAGTGAGTAGACTGTCATTCTGAGGAAGGGTCACTAAACCAAAAAGTTAACTCTGATTTCTCTCCACAGATGCTGCCAGAACTCCTGAGATTTTGCAACAATTTCTGTTTTTGATTAAAATTTGCCAACTTGTGCAGTTTAGCATTCAGAGGGAAAGGCGATCATGAATGATGCCAAGTGGTTCCTCAAACTGAATTGATTCCTTTACATCCTATACCCTCACCTTCAAAAATAAGCACAAATCAATGATAAAATTTGGTTACCAATGTAATTACCTTTTGTTCAGCTCTATTTGCTGTCTCATCTGCATCCCTTAGCTCACTTTGCTCACTTTTGCTCAAGTTTCCCCTTACCCTAACCCTGAATTCTCAAGTTTTTTCTCTCATTTCCCCTTAACCCTCATGCCTTCTCTGAAGTTATTTTGTCAATTCAACTCGTTTTTTACTCTCTAATGTTATTTCTACTAATCTACTGACTGCTAACCTTCCCTTCATGGCTTCTCTGAGATAATGAATGTGCTGTCCATGCTTTGAGTATTTCAACCAGTTTTTATATTAAAAGCACTTTACCCAAGGGCTCTTGATGGTGAGGTGAACAAAGCGACAGAGGATTTGGTTTGTAATTCAGCTTCATTTTATGAACAAAATATTCCTTGTGATTAACATCAAATGAGCATTTCCCAAATTCCCATAATATTTACTCTCTATTTTGGCTTTTCCATCTGAGGAAGTATATTACCTGTAACAATGCAAGTGTTTAAGTTGGGCAATTGGAATCATTGATGTAGGGCTGGCTCTCTTCCATGAAGGTTGGTCTCACAGGTCACTGCAGATTTTCTCCCGGGTCTTTGTTGGCTGCCACACAATTTTCCCCATGAGTCTTCCTGTGATTCTTCACTGAGCAGGTGGCTTCCAGGTGTGGGCTTTTACCCCTCTCACACCACACTTTCCTGAAAGTTCTTTAGCCTTTGGCCAAAAGAGTCATGAATTCAAAGCATTCAATGGGGTCACACCAGCACCCTTCATTTTGACATGACATGATAATGTGCATGTCCTCAGGCATTGGCTGGAGGCCAAGGTGCCAGAAAGTCTGATTGCCTCCTCCAATATACAACTTTTGGGTTTGTTATAATTGGTTCCTCCTCAACTTTTAGGACCTCTTTGACCTTGGGTTTCCACTGTTCTCTGTTGCCAATGGCTCTAGGCTGCTATTTAATTTAGTTTGACCAATCTTCTGTCAGGCCTGATTTCTCCAGCAGTTGTTCAATTTAGAATGTCCAATTTTGGGTTTATGGTTGCTTGACGATAAATGTTTTTTTTTCTTTCTTCATGTGCTCTCCTTAACCCTTGATCATTATTAACTGAACCCCAATGACAGATAATGGTCCATCCCTCAGACTGGTCTCTTCACATCACCCCAACTTATCTGCACTTGACCTCGTTGGCTGACCATAACCCATTCCCTGGACTGCAAGTGCACAGACACTCAGACTTGCACAGCACTAAATGTCTTACTGGTGATTGACCATGGTCACTTCTGGACACTAATTGGAACAGTCTCTTGACTGACTGGAGGTAATCCCTGATTAAATCGAGTCTATCTTAACCTCACCAAACAATAGTCTTGTTTGACATACTTGCATCACAATTTCAGCTCAAACACATACAGTGTCTGCCTTGTAAGCTAATGGCACATGCTATACCATGCCATGCATTTCCATCCCCTGTCTGCTGATACCTTTATTCTCCAGTGCTCTGCACTGCCAAAAGCTTTCTGATTCAAGCTAAGACACAGAGGCTTCCTGCCTCTAATTCAGTTCTGAATAGCTTGTGCATTAAATAGCAGGCGAAGACAGGGAGATTCCTTGTTCCATGTCAGCACTAAAAATTCTGTAGAGATCTGTATAAACCTGGTTATCCTTCAGTACAAACCAACCTAGTAGAAGCATTCGAATGCTGGCTATCCCTCACCTCCAATATACATGTTTGAAGTCTTTAAGTTATGGCAGAGTTAGGGCTGAGAGGCAAGCATGATGATGTTGTAAGTCTGGTCTTTGCTGTTATCAGGTCGTGCGGATGAAGTGTACAGGAAGAATATGGCCATTGACAATGAGGGACATTATTTAGGAGAAGCAATTCCAAATGAAGTTAAATTAGATGGCCAATGCAGCTATTTCTCAAACTGTAAGGAACACTGACAGGACAAATTGCCTGGTACTGGCAGACTGTTTTACTGGTCAAGTTTTTGTGCCATTGAGATTTTTGATTGTTGGAGAGGAAGATGAGAAGTGCAATATTAATACAATGATTTGGGCTATTAAGGTGAAGCAACTTTATAGAAATAAACCTCACCATCCGATGGTAACGTTCTCAGTTCTTCATCTAAGGAATGATAACTTAATTGGTAAAGTTTTTCTCAATGTTGAGAATCTGAATTTTGGGCTCTTGTCCAATTGCACAGTTTTGCTTATTATCAATGTTACCAAAAGAAAGAGGGGAAAAGTCCACATATGGCCTCAATTTTCACATGCCTGCTGATAAGTGTCACCTCTACTCCTTTTCCATGTTCCAGAAATCTCCTTTGTCTTGAAATTATCTGATTGCTTTGCCAACCATCCATAATGGATTTGTAGAAATTTCCTTTAACTAAATACTGGGAAGTCAGATAGTATTATTATTGATCATAAAAAGAGCAAAATATTGCACAAGCTGAAGATCTGAAATACAAGCAGAGAAAGCTGGACATAATCTGATGAAAGGCCATTGACGTGAAATATTAATTCTGTCTCTTCCTTCACAGATCCGCCAGACCTATTGAGTGGTTCCAGCTTCTTGTTTGTTTTTACACCATCCCTGCCACAATTTCTGTTCAAAATTGTTGCTGACTCTCTTTCTTGCCCTGGCAACTGCCTTGAAAGTAAGCCAGACTACCACTGCATATTTCACCCTGAGACGTCCGCACCATCATGGAGACCAACCGTTTTACAACTCTTTAATATCATCTAAACCACAGCTGCTTCAGCTTATTCATTGCTGGAACTCTCAACAATGACTGGGTTTACCCCGATTTGAACGTTCCAGTGTATTCCTAGATAACACCTCATGTTCTGCGCTTTGAAAATTGATGTTAGTGTCAGCTTTACTGCTCATAACCTAACATACAGCAAGTCCCAGTCAGGCTTCTTCCCTGACCTCACTGATCTCTATCACCCCAGTAAAGCAAAACGTGAGTTTTAATGTACTCATGTACTCATCTCTCTTGTCAAATCTCCCACTAAGTTTGCCCTTCCATATCTTTATAATCTCATTTTGACCAGACAACACCTTCTAGATCCCTTTGCTTCCCATTTCAGGCCTTTTGTTCATGTTTTTAATCTTTCCACCATTGGTGTTTGGGCATATGACTGCCTAGCTCTCATGTTCTACAATTCCAGGCTTGTCAACTTTTCTTTCCTCCTTTAAGATGCTGCTTTAAAAGTATCTCAATAACCAGGCCTTTTTTTTTGATGACGCTGATTGTGTCTTTCTGTGGCTGTCTATCATATCATGCTCCACATATTCCTGAAAAGCAAGTTGGAATTTTTTTTTTACATTAAAGTTGCTTTATAAATGCACATTTCTGCTCTTGTAATATCCTTCATGCAAAACACCTGTTATTCTTATCTCGACTGTTCTATATGTGACTCCAGTGTACAGTTCATAGGTGGCTATGCAACTGCTCAGAACAACCTGAAGCTGGCCAATAGATACTTCTGCCAGATTTGCTTTGACTATTACAAGATAAGTACAAAATAACCAGCAACTATATATTTTCCCATTGTAAAAACAGATATCAGTAACGTAGATGAAAGTTTCCTTTCTCAGTTCCAAACGTCTTGCTCACTGATTTATTCAAGCCTATTTTGTTTTATTATAATGTACCATAATGTTAATTTTAACATTTGATAGCGTAAGGAGCAAACGGGTCTGCCATTAATTATCCTGATTGATTACTCCCTTCATTCAAATCAATCAGTATCCGGATCGAAAATAACAAGGTGTAGAGCTGGATGAACACAGCAGGCCAAGCAGCAGCAGAGGAGCAGGAAGGCTGATGTTTCAGGCCTAGAGGATCTAGTCAGGAGGTATAATGGACAGTGAATCCACTACTGTTCATTTTCAGATGAAAGTTTAAATCCACCTTAATATTTCTGAATAAATTAAATATAAGACTATAGCTTTACAATTAATTTCTTGCATTTTCCCTTTTCAGCTGATCATTTTGCAGCCACATTCCCAAATTAATTTTGAATCAATTTTGGATCAAGGAGTGAAATAATCATGAGATCTGGTTCCCAACTGTATACATTCATGAATTCTGGTTTATGCTGGTGTCTGAGCAGATAGAAATAATCTGTTTGGGAATTAGACTTTTGACAGTAGGAGGTGAAATCCACATTTTGTCAAACATCAGATAATTAATGACATTGAATCGATGAGCATTTGTACTGAGTGCAGCTTTTAACAAGTCAGATGATATTAATGTAACCCCATATTTAAACTCAATGATGACATTTCCTTCTGCCATTAGCTGCTAAATAAATTAAAGACATCAGGTCTTCATCCTGGCGAGTCAGTACTGGACAATGAAAATTATAATTGAAACATTCTTAATTCTTATTTTGAGCTATATATGAAGCCGGTCTTGTCTGAATACAAATAATGAATGTTTATTGACAAAAACTTACAGTAATGTGAAAAACAAAGGAAAATTGATGTACAGATTACAGTTTGGCTGTTTTTCAAGTTTAATCTCTTGAGGGATACCTACCCACTACTAAAAGAAATATTAACAAAAGCTTTTTTGGAAAAAAAGGATTGTTTAGATCACTACCATCTTAATATAAAAAAAGGAAACTGGGCAGCTGCTTAGAAAATGGAAAAGTTAATAAGATGGCAGATGCAATCAGGTGATGCAGTGATTACGTATTCACAAACATATTAATACAGGATACTGCTGTTTATGTAAAAAAGTACTTTCCTCAGCCAGAAGAATAATTTGCTTTTTGTATAATTCTAATGTCTGCTAAAATGTAGAAACATTGACTTAACTAAGGCAACAACTACCTAGTTAAAGAAAACATAAATGTCATGACTGGGTTCTGGATGCCTCTGAGAGATGAAGACTGTAAACCACACCAGGGCAAGCTGATAAACATCTATGAAACATTTACAGAGACATGGATCAGCAGGAATCTACTGAAACATTCTTTCATCAGGTCCAGTTCCATGTGATCTGACATAATCTGACATCACTGCTAATGTACTTCACCTATTAGCATAACACCTATTAAACTGTTAATCACACTAATAGGCCAAACATTTTTTAACCTGCAGTGCTCATAAATAGCGCACAATAAGAATTTTAAATCTAAGAAGATAAGGGTTTTTTCATTAAATGTTCATTCATGGTTCATTGTTCACATTCAAAATGCTCGATGAAATCCCTCTCAATAAAGCTAAGAATGTTCTGTTATTTTTGTACACATGCACATTTTTTGAAATTTTTTGTCTTGCACTCATCAGGACAATTTGCAAGAATTTACTGCCATGTGTGATCATCACTTTACGAGGTTTTTTTGTTCTTTTTTGAAGGGAGGTTACAAAGCAAAGTTGTTGAGCTGGCTAGTTAAAACCATTAAACCATTTAAAGAGACATTGATCAGCAGGACTCCACAAAAACTTTCTTCCATCCAGTCCCAGTTTACGTGATCTGGCATTATCTGACAGCACTGATAATGTACTTCACCTATTAACATAACAGCTATTAACGTGTTATACTACACTAGCACACCAAACAATTTTTAACCTACAGTAGTCATAAATAGCACGCAATGGGAATTTTAAACACATTCATGGCTCATTCTTCACATTTAGAATGCTTGAGCATATTGTTGAAACATTTTGTCTTGCACTGATCAGGACAATTTGTAAGAATAGCAATTTAAGAGTACATTTAAGGCCAAGTGACACTCACTGCACAGCCTTACGCACTTATCTTATTACCATAACCCCTAACACGTTCCATTGTCTTATATAATCATTTACTTACTCAACCCCTCTATTTGATTTAGCCTCTTGCACAACTTCCTTATACCTTGACTTCTGTCCATGGCATTTGTCACTTTCCAACTCTTGGTTCATAGCCTTCTATTTGCAACATTTCAAGTATACATCCAAGTATTTTCTCGTGTTTGAACAGGAATTAATAAGGAGGTATTAGACAAGCTGTACATGTTAACATTGATAAGCCACCAGGATTAGGTAAACTGCATCAAGGATACTGATGGAACTGAGATTGGAAACTATGGTGATAGTGGCCATAATTTTGCAATCTTCCTTTTTTTTCAGGGTTGTGTCAAAGGACTGGAAAATTGCAAATGTTACACCCTTGTTCAAAACAGGTGTAGTAGAGATGAATCACGAGAGGCCAAACCATTTAACCTCAACAGTTGAAAAGATTCTAGAAACAATGATTCAGAAAAAAATTGACAGCAATTTGGGCAAAGACAGGCTGAGTAAGGAAAGCCAGCATGAATTTGTTAATGGCAAATTATTTTAACTTATTTATTAGAGGATTTGATAAGATAATAGTCAGGGTTCTTGGAAGCAATGCCAGTGGTTTGCATTCATGGACTTCCAAAGGGGATTTGTTTAATGCCATACAACAGACTGAGCTTATGTATCTAAAGCAACAGGAGCAACAGAGATACAAAATTGATAACAACAGGAACAGTGTAGTCAATGGATATTTTTAGAATTGGAGAAAGGCTTAGAGGTGTAGGTACTGTTGTAAGATTCATCTTCACCAGTGTTACTATCTTGATATTGGGTACATTTACTGCCACCATCCCTTTTGTTTGTATGTTAGAGTTCTACAGGGTCCATTTGGTCTAATGTGGTGGAAGATAACTACTTTGTTCACTAATCAGAAAAGGTTCTTGTCTTAGAGATAACAAGGTGTAGAGATGGATGAACACAGCAGGCCAAGCAGCATCAGAGGAGCAGGAAAGCTGATGTTTCGGGTCGAGACCCAAGTTTATTGCATGATAGTAATCAGAAAAAAAAAGTTACCCTGATGCGCTTAACTTTGTTAGACTAGATTGGTCCCCATAATGTTACATAATTAGCTCCAGGATTTTGACCCATTGAGGGTGTCTTAGAAGCGAACTTGCAGGGGGTGGTGCTCCCATGTATCTTTTCCTTCTAGATGATATTATCGGTTTGGAAAGTGCTCTCTGAGGAACTTTAGTAAATTTCTGTAATTTCTACTGACCTCTTTCTCTCTCTGTCTCATGCTGTTGGAGGTGCAACCATCCAAGCAAATGGGGATGTGTTCTTTGTGGGTGGTGGACAGGAAGGTGAGCTCCTTATCTCAGAATTTCTAGCTTCTGACTTAATTTTATAATCACAGTATTTACATGACTAGAAACCCAGAATGTTGAAAGTGGTGGGATTTAGCAAATGTAATGCTACTGAATGTAAAAGGGGAAATGATTAGATTTGTCCTTGTTTGAAATGGTTATTGCTTGACACTTGTGTTGAATGTTTATTGCCACTTATGAGTCCAAGTCTGGATATTGTCAAGACCTGCTGCACATTGAGAGGGACTGCTTCAGTATCTGAGGACTTATGAGTGGTGCTAAAAAATGTACAATCAACAGAGAAGATCTTGACTTTTGACCTTCTAATAGATGGAAGGACATGCAATAAACAGCTGGTGATTGGGCTCATGACATTACCTTGACAAACTACTGAAGTGATTTTCTTGGACTGAGATAATTGACCACCAGCAATGTCAATCATCTTACTTTGTGCAAGATATGACTCCAAATAGTGAATAGTTTTCCTGTTTCTGATTGACTCCAGTTCTGCTTGAGCCTCTTTATGCCACACTCGATTAAATGCAGCTTTGATGTCAAGGGCAATCGCACTTATCTCACGTCTGGAATTCAGCTCTTTTGTCGATCTTTGAACCAAACCTGTAATGATGTTAGGAGCTGAGTGACCGTGAGTGAACACAAACTGAGTGTCAGTGACTAGGATATTGCTGAAGATGTATTGCTTGTTACTACTGTCAAAGTCTCTTTCCATCACTTTTCTGATGATTGAGGGAGGATTGATAGCGTGATATTTGGTTGGATGGGATTTATCATGATTTTTGTGGCAGGATATACTTGATAGTTTTCTGAATATTGGGTAGATGGCAGTGTTGTCATTGGACTGGGCCAGTTTGGCTGGGGCTTTTAGCTTTGGAGCACCAATCTTCAGCACTGCTGGTGGAATGTTGTCAGGGCTCATAATCTTTTCAGTAACCATTTACTTCAACTGTTTCCTGACATCACATAGAGTGAATACAATTGGTTGATTTGTGATTCTGGGGTTCTCCAGAAGGATGCTGAGTAGGATCATCAACTTGGCACATCCAGCCGAAGATGGATGAAAATAGGAAGGCAATAGATTGTATTGAAAGAAGCCCATCACGCTGTAGGTGCCAGAGGTGGTGGAGATCATTATTTAAATAAGGATGCTCATAGGGGCAGCAAGTTAAGAGGAATCCTATAGTTGTTCTCGGAGGAAGGAGAAAGGCTGAGGGCTGAAGAGTGGAAAATGGCTCAGACATGATTGAGAGAAAAGCAGTGAGGGAAAATCCTCAGGTGAGGAAAAAGGAAAACACGTCAAAAAATTGTTTGGAAGGTAACATCATTAGAACAGATGTGATGGAGACAGAGAAACTATAAGAATGGAATGGAATTCTTACAGGATGCAGTGTGTAAGGAAGTATACTTGAGGTATATAGTCAAGAATATTAATTGAAATTTGCACCATGCATGTTTTTGTCATCTCAATCAGATTTTACAATGGTGCGTAAGTGAAGTTAGATCACAGATCAGCCATAATCTCCTTGAATGTCACAAGAGGTTGAAGGGGCTAAATGGTCTGCTCCTGTTCCTATGTATGTAAGCTACTAATATTTTAATGACATGATTGAAGTTTTTAAAATACTTTATGCAATGTGAGCATTGATGGATAGGTCAGTATTTGGCGCCCGTTCTTAATTGCTCTTAAGCAGTATTGAGAAACCTTCTTGAATTGCATCGGTCTATGAAGTGTAAGTATACCCACAGTGCAGTTAGGGAGGAAGTTCCAGCATTTTGCCTCAGCAATAGTGAAAGAACAGTGATATAGTTCCAAATCAGAATTGTCTTGGAGTAGAACCCGCAGGTGGTGGTGTTCCAATGCATCTGCTGTCCTTGTTGAGCTCATAGAGGTCATGGGTTTGGAATGTGCTGCCAAAGGAACATTGGTGAGTGGCTAGAGTGCATCTTGTAGATGGTATTCATTGCAACTACTGTACATCAGTGGGGCACAGAGTGAACATTTAATGAGGTGAATGGGGTGCAAAATATAACGAGTGTTTTGTCCTGGGTGGGGGTTGAGCTTCTTGAATGTTGTTTGAGCTGTGTTCAATGTAGATCTAGTCTACACAGGTCACAATGGACTTTTAGGAAATCATTATATGCCTGTAAAATGGATGCAAACAATTCAATTTATAGGCCCTGATGTTTCTATTCCATTGTTTATTGTTATTCTACTCACGGATGTAGCAGTCTCTTTTGTGTTTCCTGATAACTTTTTTTTCCCATCAGAAATGTGTGCTCTGTGAATTCTCCATGTGTTTCTTCCAATCAGCACAGTAAATTGAGAATTTACATTTGTATCCAGGTTTATATTGATGACCCAATAATTTATCAGGACAAAATCCTAAGAAAGTTCTTGCAGTATCATTTGCATTATTCCAGAGAAAATTGACTCAATTAGTGTGAAGAAAACCACCTAAAATTGTACAAATGCATTAGAACAATATTCTAAAATCTGATATATACATTCTTAAGTCACAGTCAATACACTTACTACTGTCACTATTCTAAACATTAAAGCTTTTTCAACTATTGTTAGAACATCAGCAAGAAGATCAATAACACTGTGTTCCAAGGCATTAGTAAATGAAATGTTATTCTTTGTACAATGGAAATGCTGGTCTCTTCTTCAGAGCATTGCGGCTGCTGGTGTTGGGAATCATGTAGCCATATGTGGTTGATTCCAACTGAAAGGAACTTCAATTAGCATGCATAGTTATCCCTGGTTCCAATTTTAACAAATATTGCTGATGCTTTTAATGTCACTGCAAAATGAACGTATTTAATATAATATAGATATTTGAGACACTTCTATTTCACTGGAACCCAGTCAAGTCAAATATTAGCTTTTGTTAACTTTTTTGATTATCATGAAAAGTTGTTTGACCTCTTTTTGCCTTGTCCCCTTGAACAAGATAGAAACAGGTAGAAAATCAAATGCCATTGTCCTTTTACTCTATATATTCCAACTCACCTGATTTATTTAAAGAAGGAATGTTCCTGTCAGAACACAGACGGAGCCTGTGAGTACACTTCAAGTGAGGTTGTCTGACAGAGTCCCAACACTTTGCTCTCAAATTAGTGCCAACTCTAGCATTTGTCAATAAACCACAGGTTGTTTCAAGGGGAGTATATCACAATCAGTTTCAAAAGACCAGCTCCTCCTCATACGTAATACTGTAAGGAACTTTTCAGTGACATTTACCATTTGTAGCCATTTCGACCTTAGGCAAAAATTCTCTCAATTGTTTTTGTAAGATCTGGAACATAAAAGTGCTTTTGGCATTGCATTTGTTTCAATTTGGGAGTTGTTGTAGGAACCCTACTGGTGGAATAAATGCAGGGGGAGGAAAGAGCAAATAAAGAGCAAGCTGATGGAAAAGAACTTAAAGGAATCCTTAACCTCTCAGTGGAGTTAATGGACATGGAACAATACATCTGTCATTTACCAAGGAGTTGGGTAACAAGAAAAATCATTCATCCAAAGTAATATCAAGTCTTCAAGATGACCTGGAACCAATTGCAGCAGCCAACACCACATTGTTTCTTACAGTCAAGAATACTTCAGTCTTGAATATTCACTTGTGCTTTCAAGGAGATAGGGTAAACTAAGGAGATAAGAATGTAGAGTATTAGTCTCAAAAGTTAAATAAAAGTAGTGTGAAAATAGTTTATTTAACTATTAATATCATTTTAATGAATTGCATGAATTTAATGTGAAGGCATATACCTTCGAATGCTTAAATACAAATGCCATGATACCAGTTCTGCTTGAATTTGTCCTTCATATTAACTTGTAAAAGGCAAGGTGTTTAAATGTATCTCAGCATCATTAATTGTAATTAGCTATTCATGTGTATTTTTAAATTGTTTTTAAATGCTTAAGTGATTCTGACAGAGATATTCTGACGTCGCATCTTCCAGTGTAGAACATGGCAGATCAAGAGATGGCAGTGAAGAGAGCTGCCAAAATGTTACTGATGAAGATGTAGTATTTTTTAGCTAAAGTGAGATCAAGGAAGAGAAGGATTTTGCCTATTTTCTATTCTTGCTCTTCATGTTGAAACCCACTTCTAACTTTACATTCAATATTGTCCTAATTCATTTTCCTGAAGACAGTATTCATTAATGAATGTTTCAAATTGTGTCGTATCAATTCGATTGCTTTTGTGCATTATCTGCTATTACTGTAAAATAATTTTGCACTGGTATATTTAAGTCAAGTTTAGATGTTAACAACACATTTTTGCCCTATTTTGTATAGCCTAAGCAAAGTTTTTATTTACCATTAATACTGACAAATAATAATAAATTAACAGTTCAGGTTATGTGGGACATTCAACATGACTATCTTAGAAAATGTTTCTATTTCAAAACGAATGCCATTTGTTTATATATTGGCCAGCAATCACTTTATGATTCCTGAAGGGAAGGAGAGAAATACAGAAGGAGGCAGGGAAATGCAGAGGGATGGAAGAAAAAACAGAGAGAGGACAAGAAATCCACAGGAAGAGAGAGAGATGTGCAGGAAGGGAAGGAGTGAGAGAGGAAGAACAGGATGTAGTTACATAGGCAGGAAGAGTGGGAGGTATAATCGGCTGATAATTTTAAGGACATCACATGTCTCCAGATGGCAGTATCCACTCTTAAAATGTATCTGTAATAACCTGTTCAAATTGAGTTATCACACTATATTCAAGGTCCATCTCAATAATTCAGCAGCATATTTACTACAGAGGCTTTAGGTCCTGTTTCCACTTCTCTGAAACTTTTATTTCAAAGTTTTTGTCAACATGAGTTAGGAACAGATCATTAAATGTAATGCATTACAAATTCACATCAACCATGCTGTCTCATGCAAAACCTCTCCAGCAGCTGAAGACGGTCTAGGCACCAAAAATAACCTTATTTTCATAAAATGTTATAAAATTTTTGACATGATCACTTTTCAAACAGACTTCAGATCACTTAGATAGATAGATTTAGATAGCTTTTAACTTTTTAAAACTGACCTTCAAATTAACACATGCAAGCCTGAAATTCCAAGCTCCTCTTAGACCATGTATCTTCAGGGCGTTGAGTTAAAACTTATAATTTTATTTTAATTTCATTTGTGGCCCTTGCTTCTCTATAATTGGTCCAGGATAGTAAATCACAGATGTGGAAACTTCAAAATGTAGTGCTCGGCCATTAAATGTGCTTCTCCATGCAATTGCTCAAGAATCAAAATTACTTTGACATTATGACATTGGACAGAGACAAACTGAGCTGACACAAATCTCAACCAGCAAGGAGTTAAGAAGACAAATGGTATATTAGCCTTCATTGCAAAGATGTCTTGCTACAGTTGTACAGGACCTTGTGAGACCATAGCTAGCGTATTGTTTGCAATCTCGGTCTCCTTATGCAAGAACATATATAATTGCCATAGAGGAATCTCAGTGAAGATTCACCAGGCTAATTCCTGGAATGGCGGGTTTGTCATGTAAGGAGTGATTACGTCGATTAGACTTATATTCCCTGGAGCTTTAAGGAATGAAAAGGAATCTCATTGAAACATAAAATTCTGACAGGGATGGACAGATTACATGCAAGGATGATGATTCCCCCTTGCTGTGGGATCCAGAACAAAGAAAAATTTGTTTCAGGATACAGAGTAGACTACTTACAATGGAAATGAGGAGAAATTTCTTCACTCAGAGGATGCTGAGCCTGTAGGATTTTCTACCATATAAGATGGTGAAGCTCAAATCATTGAATATATTTACAAAAGAAATAGATAGATTTCTAGACATTAAACCCATCAAGTATGAAGAGAGAGCAGGAGCATGGCATTGAGATAAAGAATCAGCCACAATCAAAGTGAATAGCACAGTAGGCTTGAAGGGCCAAATGGCCTACTATTTTTATTTGGCTTCTGAGTTCTATCACCATATCCAATATTGATTGGCTGTTTGTCTTCCAATTGCCTCAATTGTAATCTCTTCACAACATGAGAGCTTATAGTTTAGCAGAACTTTTTTCCACTCCTTTTTGTTTGCCCTTTGTTATCAGCAAAATTCTATTAGAAGAAGAGTAGAAGAGGATTAATGTGTGCCCAATTCGTACATCCTCAACATATGTATGTCCTAGCTTGCCAAGATGAAAAAGAAGAAGCCAATGTGGTTAAAGATTTGAATGTGCTGTAGCAGTTTTTGAGGATGTGAGTGGAAATAGAAAGCGGATGTAACAAATCCTTCCCTCATGACTTGTGAAAAAGGAAGCAAAGAAAAGTAGGACTTATTGGATAGATGTATAGGTGGTGCCCTATGAGGCTGTGCAAAAAGAATGAAAGGTGTGATGGAGATCAAGTCTTTGGCACTCTTCAAGAAACATTCTGTGATTTTCTGCACTGTACCTGGGCCCTGGAGAAAATGTTGCTTGTATTAAGATATTGCGCCATCTTTTGCAATTCCTTTACATAAAAAAAATCTTTGGTACGATCTTGAGAGGGAGATCATTCTCTCTCTCACACACACACACACACACACACACACACAGAGTTTGTAAACACATATTTAACACTTCTATGCCCTTTGTGAAATTGAATTGATTTCCAACTGTTAATTTCTGGTAAATAAATGAAGACAAATAACTTTGCCATTGAGTAGATTGTATTGGATACAATGAACTGGATGTAATGTAACATTTCTGCAAGAGTACCCTCAGAGAGTATAGTATTCAAACAGAATATTGAAAGGTTCTGTGTAGATCAGAAAGTGTGATTTTGTTTTCTTCTGAAATTGTTAGATGAGAATTGATTGCTGCATTATTTGAACACAATTTATTTTAGCTACATTAAAATAACTTATTTATTTTAAATGCCTTAACACCTGAATTAAAACAGTGAAAAATGTAATTTGAAGCAAGCATTTTAAGCATTCACACTATCACAATACCAACTGCGATTTCCTGATTCTTAAAATTTCAAGATCGGTATTGAATTCCATTTCAATAAATAATCTAGCACTTTTGGCTGAAATTGCATTTATGACAAAAACATTATTAAAGTTGCTCCCTGATCTTTCAGTTCCTCACCTACATTGTTCTGCAGCAGAACATTTCAGCAGGAAAGCCCATGTATAGAAAATGAGATACCACTGGTATAAAACTGAATGCTTCAGTAGCTGTGTACAATGCACAAGGTCACAACTATTGTGTAGAGGATAATCAGTGCCTCAGCTTGAAAAATCAATAAATCTACACAGTTGAAATTCAGATTAAATGAATCACAAACAAAATGATAGAATAGGTAACCTTAAGAAACATTAAGGCTTCAGAATGCAATATTATTAGCAGGATCAAAAAACATCTTTTGATCCTACAGCTTCTTTTGAAGAGTTATAAAGCCAATTACAGCCATAACAAACAGGACCAGAAGTAGGCCATTCAACCCTTCGAGCCTGCTCTGCCACTCAGTTAGATCATTGCTAATCTGATAATTCTCAACTTCATTTTCCTGTTTCTTCTTCCCCCCATTACCCTTGATTCCCTTACTGATTAAAACCTGTATATCTCAGTTTTGAATATACTAATCACAGAATCCCTACAGTGTGGAAACAGGACCTTCGGCCCAACAAGTCGACACCGACCCTCGGAGTATCTCACCCAGAACCATCCCCCTAGAACCCACCTAATCTACACATCCCTGAACACTACAGGCAATTTAGCATGGTCAATCCACCTGACCTGCTAATCTTTAGATTGTGAGAGGAAACCGGAGCACCCGGAGGAAACCCACACAGACACGGTGAGAGGATGCAAGCTCCACACAGACAGTCAACTTGAGGGTGCAATTGAACCTGGAGTCTTGGTGCTGTGGGACAGCAGCGCTAACCACTGAGCCATCGTGCCGCCCAGCCTCCTTGGTAAAGAATTGCACAGATTTACAACCTTCTGAGAGAAGGAAATCTTCTTCATCTTTGTCATTAATATGTGACCACTTATTCTCAGATTATGCCCTTCGATCCGAGACACTTCCACATGGGGAAACAACATTTTTGTATCTACCCTGTCAAGCCCCGAAGAATTTTGTATGTTTCAATACAATTGCCTTTCATTCTTCTAAACTCTGATAAGCACAGACCCAATTTAGTCAACCTGTCCTCGTTACACGTCCCTCCATACCTGATATCAGTCTTAATAAAAATGACAAAAGAAATACGGAAACTGTAAATCAGGAACAAAAACAGAAGTTGCTGGAAAAGCTCAGCAGGTCTGGCAACACCTGTGGAGAAAAAAATCAGAGTTAACATTTTGGGTCGGGGACTGTTCTGAGGAAGGATCACCGATCCCAAAACATTTACTCTGATTTTTTCTTTACAGATGCTGCCGGACCTGCTGAGTTTTTCCAGCAACTTCTGTTTTTGTTCCTGGTATCACTAATGCCAGTTTATCTTTCTTCAGACAAGAGACCCAAAGCTGTTTATGGTACTCAAACTGTGGTCTGGCTATTGGATTATACAGTTTTAGCAAAACGTCACTACTTTTATACTCCACTGTCTTGAAAATAAAGACCAACATTCAGTTTCTCTCCCTATTGCCTATTGAACTTGGATGATAGCCATTCTCCATTTAAATAATAATCAGTTCCTCGATTCTTCCTGCCAACGTGTATAACTTCACATTTTCCCACATTATATTTAATCATCTAAGTTTTTGCGCAGTCATTTAACCCATCAATATCCCTCTGCACACCCCTTGTGTCATTTTCACCACTTGTCTTCCCACATATTTTGTGTTCTATGAAAATTTACTTTCTTTATCCAGATCATTGATGTATGCTGAAATAATTATGAGTCCCAGCACTGAACTCTGAGGTTTACCATTAGTTGAAGGTTCACTGTTACTATCATTTGCAAGTTTATCCTCAAGGTATATTTTAACCCTTTTATTATTTTTGATCATCTTTTGTTGGTTTTTAAAACTTACCCAATCCTCTGGCTTACCACTGTGCTACATTATCCCAACTCTGCCTTACAGTAGTTAGTAATTCTTCCTCAATGCTACATTCAACACGATGCGCTCCTATCTTATAAAATAGTCTAATGTGCAGTCTCTTATCAATCAGTTTCTGAGAATATAAATATATTACATCTACTACTTCCCATTTATCTATTCTCAAAATCTCTAGTAAATGTTTCAGAATAATTGACATTTATGAAGTCACACTGACACTGCTTGATCATATTATACATATCTAAATGCTCAGCTGTTACATCCTTCATAATGGGATCTTGAAATAACTCCACTGATACCAGTATTCCATCACAAAGTTACCTTTTATTTACATGTGGACAGTCCTTGGGCTAGCTCCCAGAGTGTCAAAATGTTTGACAACCCTCTTTTTATCTGTCAGACAGGACTTCCTGATTGAATGAGACTAACAGCCCCAATCAGAGATCTCATATTCTATGAGGTCCATCTGGTTGACCTCGTTATAATCACAACTCTAACATTTTACCAATAACAGATGTTACGTTAACTGGCTTGCAGTTACCTCTTTGCTGTCTCCTTCAAGTAAGGGTATTGTATGCTGGTAGTTTTCCAATCTTCTGGACTCTTCCAGAGTCTAAGGATTCCTGGGAAATTACTACAAGTGGATTGACCATCTTTATAGCTAGTTCTTTTAATATCAGAGAATACAACTCATCAAGTCCAGAGGAGCTATCAGCCTCTAACCCCATTAATTTCTTAGCATCCTCTAATTTAGTTATTTTATTAATTTCCTCTTCTCCTTTTGCCCCTTGAATTGTCATTTTTGGTGTATCCCACTGTGAAGATTGATACATATTATATGTTCAAAACCTCTGACATTTCCTGCTTCCTCATTATTATTTCTAAGAGACTTAAGTTACCTTTGACTATTCTCTTACGTTTTATACATTTAAAGAAGCTCTTGTTGTCTGTCTTAAGTTCACCCTCAAAGTTTATTTTCTCCCATTTTCTTATTTTTTGGTCATCTTTTGATTTAATTTTATTTGATTTATTGTAGTCACCTGTTGCTAAGTACAGTGAAAAGCTTTCTTTTGTGAGCAGTATAGGCAGATCCTATCTTCTCCTCTATCCATCTTCTATCCGCCTCTCCCTCTCTCCCTATTTATTTCAGAACCCCCTTCCCCTCCCCCATTTCTGAAGAAGGGTCTAGGCCCAAAACGTCAGCCTTCCTGCTCCTCTGATGCTGCTTGGCCTGCTGTGTTCATCCAGCTCTACACTTTGTTATCTCATACAGATCATAAGGTGCTTAGACAGAGCGAGGCATACAAGGTTACGGCTGCACAGGAGGTGCACAAAGCAAGTTCAACATTAGCAAGATCAACATTATTTGAAGTTAGAAAGGTCCATTCAGCAGTCTAATAACAGCAGGGAAGAAGCTGATCTTGAACCCTTGTGTGTGTGTCTTCTGCCTGATGGAAATGATTGGAATGGAAACAATTGGAAGAGCACATTACCAGGGTGGGAGGAGTCTTTGAAGATTTTGGCAGCCCATCCATGGCAGTGAGAAGTGAAAACGGAATCCATGGATGGGAGGTTGGCTTCCTGATGGTTTGGGCTATGCCCACAACTTTCTGTTGTTTCTTACGATCCTGGGCAGAGCAGTTGCTGTAACAGGCCAATATGCGCACAGAGAGAGAATGCTTTTTTACGGTGTAGCTGTAAAAGTTGTTGAGGGTCCTTATGGACATACTGAATTTCTTAAGCCACCTGAGGAAGAAGAAGTGTTGTTGTGTGTTCTTGACCATTCCATCTGCATGGGAGATCCAGGATAGAATGTAAGCTATTGACACTCCTAGGAACTTGATGCTCTGAACCCTATTCCACCTACATTGCTGTAGACAGTGTCCTCCACCTATCTTCCTGAAGTCAATGATCAGTTCTTCTGTTTTGCCAACATTGAGAGAGAGATTATTTTCATTACAGCACATCACCAAGCATTCTATCTCCTTCCTGTATTCTGATTCATTGCTGTTTGATATCCGTCCTACCATCGTAATGTCATCGGCAAACCTGTAGATGGCATTCATACAAAATTTGGCTATGTAATCGTGGGAGTACAGAGAGTTCGGTCGGGGGCTGACAGCACATCCTTGTGGAGCGCTAGTATTGAGGATTATCATGGAGGAGGTGCAGTTGTCTATCTTCACTGTTTGTGGTCTGTGGGTCAGGAAGCTGAGGATCCAGTTGCAGAGGGTGGAACCGAGACCTAGGGCTTGGAATTTGAGATTAGTCTGGTAGAGATTATGGCATTGAAGAGGAGCTGTAGTCAGTGAGTAGGAGCCTGACTTAGGTGTGCATGTTATCCAGGTATTCCAGCATGATGGAAATGGTAACTGCTTTGGACCTGTTTTGCCGTTAGGCAAATTCCAGGGGATCAAGGCAGGCTGGAAGACTAGAGTTGATGTGGCCCATGCCAGCCTCTTAAAACACTTCATGATAATGAAGGTCAGAGGCACCTGGGTGGGAGTCATTAAGGCACATTGCATGTGTTTTCTTTGGTACTGGGATGATGGTGGTCTTCTTGAAGCAGGTAGAGACTGGATTGCAACAAAGAGAGGTTGAAGATGTCAGTGAATGCTTCCACAGTTGGTCCACCAATGATCTAAACGCATGGCCAGGGACTTTGTCTGGGCTCATCGCTTTCCTTGAGCTTATTCTCAGGAAGACCAACCTGACGTCTGCAGCGGTGACAGAGGGGTCAGGTACTTCCGGGGCTTTCGGCCCAGGTGACACCACGCCACTGGAATTCTGCTTGAAGTGAGCATAGAAAGCATGTCAGGAAGGAATGTGCTTGTGTCCGCTACCTTGTTGTGCTTTAATTTGTATCCCGTTATGTTGTGTAAGCTTTGCTTTTGTTGGCTTTAAAAATTTTCCCAATCCTCTGGTTTACCACTAAATGTTGTATGTTTATTTTTCTTTCAATCTAATAGTGGTGTCAACATAGACAATTACTAATGGATCCTTCCTGTCTATCTCCAAGTTCTTCTTTTGCCTCAGGGAGATATCCCAAACCTTGGCACCATACTGGCAACAAACTTTTGGGACTCCTGCTCAGCACTGCAGAAAACAATATCTATCCACCTAATTATACTGTATCTTCACACCAGTACATTCCTATCTACTTCCCCAGCTTGAATTGCTAAGATGCCATGGTCATATATTTTTCATTCCCCATAAAAGTAGTCCCTGGTCTTGATTGTGCAGCTTGCAATATCCTTGTAACTAATAGACAATTGCAGGGGCTGAGACTCCTCAATTTTTCTCTACTGGAGGAAGTTCAGTGAAGGTTCACTGAGATGATCCCCAGTATCCAGGGACTATCTTATGAGCAAAGACTCTCCTCACCAGAGTTTAGAAGAATGAGAGATGATCTCATTGGAAGATATAGAATTCTTAAGGGGCTTGGCAGGGTAAATGCTGAAGGATGTTTCCCCTCATGGGAGATTCTAGGACCAGAAGGCATAGTTCCTGAATATTGGAGCACCAATTTAAGACTAAGATGAGGAAGAATTTCTTCTCTCAGAGGGTTGTGATCCTTTGGAACTCCTTGGCACAGAGAGCTGCAGGGCAGACTCTTCGGGTATATTTAAGGCTGAGATAGATTGATAGGGGATATGGGGAAAAGTCAGTGGACATGAGGAATTTCAGAGCAGCCATGTACCGATTGAATGGTGGAACAGAACAAGGAATGGCCTACTCCAGTCGCATTTCTTATGATCTATGTCCTTGAATTTTAACAGTCAGATTCAGGCAGCTGCTCCTTTAATTAGAGATAGTAGGAACTGTCGATGCTGGAGTCTGAGATAATAAGGTGTAGAGCTGGATGAACACAGCAGGCCAGGCAGCATCAAAGGAGCAGGAAAGCTGACGTTTCGGGTCTGGACCCTTCTTCAGGAAGGGGGAGGGGAAGGGGACTCTGAAATAAATAGAGAGAGGGGGAGGCGATGATGAAAGGTGGATAGAGATGCAGATAGGTCGAAAGACTGGTCAAGGAGGTGGGGATGGAGCTAGTAAAGGTGATTGTAGGTAGGCGGTTGGGATGAGGGTTGGTCAGTTGGGAGGGAGGGGCAGGTAGGTGGGAGGGAAGATGGATAGGCTTTAAAATCTCCCCACCCCCGACCTCATCCCAAGGCCAGCCCAGGTCATCCCCGCCTCCTTGACCTGTCCGTCTTTTCTCCCGCCTATCTGCTCCTCCCACCTCACTGACCAACCCCCATCCCAACCCCCTACCTACACTCACCATTACTGGCTTCATCCCCACCCCCTTGACCCGTCCGTCTTCTCTTCACCTATCTCCTACCCTATTCACATCATTACAGCGCGATCCCCCCCCCCTTTATGTCTATTTCAGAGGCCCATTCCCCTCCCCCATTTCTGAAGAAGGGTCCAGACCCCAAAACGTCAGCTTTCCTGCTCCTCTGATGCTGCTTGGTGAGCTGTGCTTATCCAGCTCTACTCCTTTAATTAGGCTACTTTGCTTACTTACCTAATATGATGATATCTCTACAAACTGGACCTGTTGAATGATACTAATTGAGTTTCCATTTTGAATCAATTCCCAATAACAATCAGTCAGTAATTCATTTGGCCTTCATGTCACTCAACGGAGGTTCCATGCTGTTCCTGTCCCATACTGACCGTGTTAATATAATATTGGAAATACGATAGTCAAGTGGAAAAGTGTTGTACTATAATTCTATGACTCACAGCAGCAATTAAAACCTCATTAGAGTGATCAGATCTCAACACATTTTTATCACCTCTTACAGGGCCTCAAGGTAAGTTTTGATTATTGGAAGATAGTCACAAGACCAATGATAAGTAATAATATGGTGCAGAATTGGTAGCTGCACAAAATTATTGTTTAAGAAATTACAGAAAAACAAGTGTGAGTTGGAAGCTTGACTTCATGCCCTTTGGATAAAGCTCCAATTGAATTCAATACTTCACCTTCTCAGGGAATACATTTATAATCATGAAGATGTGAGAAAAGAAATAAGAATAGAAAATGATTAAACCACTCAACAAGTCTGGCAGATTTTGTGGAGAAGGAAAGTGTTAAAATTTCAGCCAATGACCACTCAACAGAACACTGATTCCGTGTAAAAATAATTGATTAATCCCCAGATGATAACACTGATTTAAGGGGGCCCAGAACACTACCAGCTCTCAATCAACTTGGATAGAAGGCAGCAATGGTACAATGACTAAATTTCTCTTTCCTTTTCAAATCATGCATATAAATATTGTGGAAGACAAATCAAGAAGAAAATGTTCCTGTTCACTGTTTTTCACATGCTGGAAATGTTCTCCAGTTAATTGTTTAAATGAATATGGAATGTTTTCCTACCTTGTGATAAAATGTGTTCTTGCTTATGTAGACTGTACTGTTTTTTTTCTTCCTTTTTTTGGATTATCATTCTATCAATATGATATGCGGGTCACATTTTTGCAAGAACACAATTCCTTCTTGAATGCAATCAATTTCTTACATAAAACAAAGAAGTGTGGATGCTGGAAATCTGAAACAATAACAGAAATTGCTGGCAAACCTCAGAAGGTCTGGCAGCGTCTGTAGAGAGAAAACAGAGTTAACATTTTGGGTCCAGTGACCTTACTTCAGAACAGTTTTATTTTCGTATTCAACACTTCTCCTAGGGGAGGTAATGGCCTCGTGGTATTATCACTGTTCATCCACAGACCTGGATAACATTCTGGGGACCTGGGTTCAAATGCCACCACAGCAGATGGTGGAATTTGAATTCAATAAAATATCTGGAATTAAGAATCTAATCATCTAATGATGACCATGAATCCATTGTCGATTGTTGGAAAAACCCATCTGGTTCACTAATCTCCTTTAGGTAAGGAAACTGCCGAACTTACCTGATCTGGCCTACATGTGACTGCAGACCCGCAGCAATGTGGTTCACTCTGAACTGCGCTCTGGGCACTTAGGGATTGACAATATATGTTGCCTAGCCAGCGACGTCCTCATCCCCTGAATAAAGGGAAAAAAAATTCAACCAAACAGAGGTTTTCTATGTAAAAGCACATTCAATGTTCACTCTCAAATAGGCAGGACATTATAATCAATACAATGCAGATAGAGGCCATTCAGCCGATCGAGTCTGTACGACCATTCCAAGAGCACCCCACCCAGACCTAACCCCCCAACCCACTCTATCCCCGTATTTGCCTTGGCTAAACCCCTAGCTTACACATCACTGGACCCTATGGGGCAATTTAATGCGGCCAATCTACCTAACCTGTACATCTTGTGTCTGTGGGAGGAAACCAGAGAATATGGTGGAAACCACACAGACACAGGGAGAACATGCAAACTCCATACAGACAATCACCCAAGGTTGGAATCATTCCGGTGCTGCGAGGCAGCAGTACTGACAATTGTACCACCCAATATTAGTTTAGGGGTGGATTATAAGCTTATTCAGAAGATAGAACAGAATTCATACACATTCCTCGAAAAGACAAAGTAATAGATGATATCTGACAAATATTAATCAAGCCAGCAAAATGCCACATAACAAGTTGATGAAAAGTGACACTATCAGTCATTACAGCTATCCCAAAGTAATAACAATTCTATAGCTTTTAGCCCATTGTAGGTGCGTTGATAATCCATTTAAAGAAGGAAGAGCGTGTTACTTTCTGCAAATTCTGTTTATTATTCAAATCAAAGTATTTCTTTCTCGTCTCATGCAATTTTCCAATCTATCAAGCTCTGCTATATGACATATAACACATCCACTAGAAACAGACCATGCCATCTCATGTTCTCAATTGGGAAATGATAATAAGCTCTTTCTATCCAACTTCATTCTAATTTTTAAATGCATTATTTACCATTCTCGAGGAGAAGTGGGAAGACATTGTTAGGCACATGTTCACAGCTGCCAGAAATTCTACCAATGTTGGCATTATCATATTCCTTTAAACTCGACTTCAATCAAATGCCAACAACTCTCCTGTGGCCATCATTTCAGAAATGGATTTATGACTAGCTTCCCTTCAGAACTTCGATAACACATATCCCTGTAAAGTTCAATATCACCACTTTGGCACAACATATTTCAAACTATGCCCAAATACAGGATACCCAAGAAGTTGCTTCATTCATCTGCAGGGGGTAAATGGAGGATATCATGATGTTATAAAGTCATAGGTTTCAAAGTGTCAATTTTGAATATTTTGTGTTGTAAACAATAATTTCTTTCAAAAAGTATTTCAGTAGTCAGAGAGAATATTGCTCTTTGAATATATGTCAGATCATGGCCAATGCTCCTTGTAAATTGAAATAATCAAAAATGCTGCAGTATTATACATTTTGAGTCTTAAGGCAAATAACACATAAATAGTATTTTTTAATATTAAAAAGGTCAATTTTACCCATATTTTGACAGTATCATTTTGATATATCATATTTCAAAATATGCATAAATTAAATAAGCCTAATAAATCATTTATTCATTTGCAGGAAGGTAGAAATTAGGACAAAAAAACAACTATTGCCTTGCTCCATTGACTTGCCAACCCATGAAGAAAGCTATGTTTTACATCATACTTATACTAAGCAATATAGAAAATCATAAAACTGAAAGAGTTTGGAAACGATCAGTTGATCAAAACACCATTTATTAATGTAATTTTGACTTAAATCTCAAAGGATGGTTTTGGTAATTAGTATGAAACATTTTCCACAATACTGAATTCAAGATAGCCTGTGGAAAATAAATGTCAGTAATTAGATTACACAATCACGAATAAATCCACCTCAATTTCCCAGGTTGTTTCCAGTTGAGCAGAATCACTGTGTAAAATAAGTTGCTTTAATGAATCTTACTCTGACCAAACTTACTCTGTTATCCTTGCATCTCGCCATAATAATGCCAGAGGTGCTCTTTATTTACACAGCACTGAAATTAGTACAAGTTGACAGAATTAAATCAAATTATTGCAATAATGTAAAACTTCTCTTAATTTGTGCCACAATTCTTAATCATTGTGGTATCAACATGAGTCAAATGCACCAACTCATATAGTACAGTTGTTTCTAAGTTGTTTTACAAATACATTAAGAGTAAATAGAGGGAAAGAAAAGGGTTCACTATGTATCACAGACATAATTTATGCATGGACCCAAAGAATGTAGGCCAGGCTTTAAGTGAACATTTTGGGTCGCTGTTCACTAGTGAGAGGACAAAGTGGGGATAGAAATCATAGAGAAGGTCTATGACACAAATAAATAAATTAGCATAACAGAGAGGAGGTTCTGAGTGGTCTGGCAGGCTTGATAAATGTCCTGGGCTAATGCAATGTCTCCCAGGCTGTTGAGTGAGGCAAAGGAGGAAGTAGCATCGGTGCTGGCAAAATGTTTCAGTTCCTCTCTGGCCATAGGAGAGCTGCTAGAGGACAATATGATTTTGTTGTTCAAGAAGGGAGTAAGGGATTAACCAAGAATCTACAGGCCGGTCAATTTAAACTCAGTGGTAGGGAAGCGATTGGAAGCAACTCTGAGGAGCATAATTAATCAGCATTTGGAGAGGCAGGAATTAATCAAGAGCAGTCAGCATAGTTTTGTTCAGGAGGATATACGTCTGACCAAATTGGCTGAATTTTTCAAATTACTGCTGTGGTCCTTAATGACCCTACTCTTTCCATCATTATCCATTTGCCCTTAATGTACATTTAATACAGCTTTGGAACAACTTTACTAGATAGGTTGGGACATTTTACTCATATGACTCGCAGCAATTGAATTTTTCAAAGAGGTGACCAGTTGTGTATATAAGGGCAATGCTTTTTGCTATAATCCATTTGGACTTCAGCAAGGTTTTTGATAAAATCCTATATGGGAGAGCGATAGCAAAATTAAATGCCTATGGGATCCAAGACCCTGGGAAGCACCAAAGATCAGAGACAACACAGTGTGGAGCTGGAGGAGCACAGCAGGCCAGGCAGCATCAGAGGAGTAGGAAAGTTGACGTTTCTGGTCAGGACCCTTCTTCAGAAATCAGAGGCACTTTGGAAGCACCATAAGGTATCGACACAGATGGATAAGGTGGTTCAGAGGCACTGTTATGCTTGCCTTATTAGCCAAGGCATAGAGTCGAAGAGCAGCGAAGTGGTGCCAGAACTGTACAAAATGTTGGTTAGGACAAAGTTATAGTATTTTGAGCAGTATTTGGAATCCACATTATAGGATTGATATGATAGCGCTGGAGAGTTCACAGAGGAGATTTACCATGATGTTGCCTGGGCTGGAGAGTTTCAATTATGAAGAAAAAGTAAATTGGGAAATGATTGAGATATATAAAATTATGAGGGGCTCTAGGGTAGAGAGGAAGAAACATTTCAACTGATGGAGGAATCAATTACTAAGGCCATGGATTTAAGGCAAGGGGCAGAAAGTTTAGAGGAGATATGAGGAAAAGCATTTTCACCTAGAGGGTGGTGTTAATGTAGTACTCACAGCATGTAATTAATGGTGTTAGAGACAGAAACTTTCATAACATCTAAAAAGTATTTAAATGCGTACTTGCAATGTCAAGGCATACAAGGGTATGAGACAAACACTGTGAATTTTTTTTTAGAACAGTTAGGTGGTTGCTTTTGACTGGCGCGCACATGATGGGACAATGGGCCTTTTTCTGTGCTTTAGACTGTTGTGATTCTATAAAGAGAACTCAATGCTCTGGGATTAATTTACTTATCATTATAATCAAGCCTGCTTTTTAAATTCCTTAAATATTTGAATGAAATATAGATGTTTCAAAAATTGATTTTTATCAGATGACAGGAGGAATGCTAAATCTAGAACATTGTTTAAAACTGCAATGCGATCATTTTGTTTTGAAGTTTTCCACAAATGTTCCTATTTTCACAAACATTAATGATTTTCATAGGGCTGAATTTTATGAAAATTAACCTCAGTGTCAAATTTGGTGAATTTCATGGAGGTTTTCTCTTATGAGTTCTTGTGAATTTTCTTGTGCTATCTCCAGAAACCTGCCTCATTACCATGCGCCAGATCACTATGGGGCATCGTTTGTTGTATTCTCTCATATGCCTCCAGTAGAAGTATTGGTCACTAGCAATATCTCCTGGAATTCATGGTACTGGTCCAGCTGTGCACTTGGTTGAGTGCTTGCAATCTACAACTTGTAGTAGAGATTACGGCATTTGAGGCCCTGCTTTTCTAAACTGCTACATAGCTCCTGAAATTCTTGTTACAGGAGTGAAGATTCAAGCCTTGCCCTCTCTTCATCCACTGCCTGGGAAGAGATGACCCCTGATGGTTCAGCAGTCTCCATTCCCAGCTGAATGCATTTATGTGGCACGTGCAGGTTCAACAATCTTGCCACGGTTTAGTTTACAGTGAAATAGAATATTTATTTAGAATAAAATTATTTCTTTACAATGAGTACAGACATAACTGGGGGAGGGGTCAATTTGTTTCATCAACCGGAGGCTCTGGATGAGATCAACAAGTACTATGAAAAGGTATATGTTTTTGGATCAGTTTCTGTTACAAAGGTGAGGATCTGGAGGGGATCAATTTTTGTTAAAATAGCCATGATCAGGAGAAGATCAACGCTGTTACAAAATTGAGGATCTGGGGAGATCACTCACTGATAGAAAGGTGAGGATCTGACAGAGATCAGATGCTGTTACAAAGTTAAGGATCTGAAGGACATCAAATTTTGTGATGAAGCTGAGGGGAGCCATTGGTGTTACACAAACGTTGATATTCAGTAGATCTGTTAGTATTTTGAGGGTGAGGATCTGGAGCAGATCAGTTGGTTTCAGGAAGACGAGGGTCTGGGCCATTAGCAGAGCCTGATGTATTGAGGCTTCATTTGGGTGCTGGGCAGAAGCAATTGCCAAATAATATTTTGTACCAGGAGGTCCATCAGGTGAGTTGGAAGCGATGTGTCTGCTTCATGAGTAATGTTGCCAAGGCCGCTGCGTGATTATGGAGATGGTCCTGGTTAGAGATGAAGAACACTCAGTCCGAGATGTAGGAATTCACCATGTTGGGGTAAACATCAATGAGTTGTTGTGAAACGTGCCTCAGAAAGTTCAGTTAACTCTAGCTTGGCTCCTCCAGATACCTTTCAACTAAGGAGAAAACCTTTGGAGATCTATTGAATGAGAAGATCATCTGCAGTTTTGTACTACAACATTGGATAATTTTCTTACACTTACTGCCAAGTGCAATAGCAAGCACACAATGTTGGTGTGGAGCTGTTGCTGGAAGTCACCAGACTCCCCAAACATGGCTCATAAGCCCAACGTTTGGAAAGCTTCAACTGAAACTTGCTCACTCCCTGCCCCAAAGAATGGCTGAATCCTGGTGAGGGTTGACTCTGCTGTTGCCTAAAGAATGTTTCTTTTGCAGGCAAGGCAACACAGTAAATGTGAATACATTGGTGTTCTCTTTATTCCCCAACAGGCTTACAACTACATCGGTCACACTCCAACAGTGTCATCTCAATCCAAAATCAAAGTTTTCTAAAGCTCTAACACAGAGCAACTGGGAAACCGGCAAGGAGTTGTACCCGCACAGGTATCTGATCAAGCTGTTAATCACAGTGTTTCTGAGACCAAGCTCAGAAACACCCAGAGCTTTCAGGAATTCCCAGAGGAAGTCAATCACAGGAACTGCCTGTCAGACAGCCTTGGAGCCGAAAGAGTTGGGAAACTAGTCAATGAACAGTGTCACACAAATCATCGCTGGCAGGTGTAGACATTGCTCTGACCAGCAAATGCAAACCCCTACTAGCTGCCACCATCCTCCTACCGTCACCATCTTGTCTCAGATGTCACTTTGACTGGTCAGATCAAACAGGACCTCGAGTGACCACACACATTTTTCATTCAACTTTTATCAACATCAATCCTAACTATGTAACTTCTCCACTGTGATATAAATATACAAATCGTTGGGCAAAAAGAAACCCACCCCATTGGGGAGAGATATAAGTAGGCCACTGAATATCCATTGAAACAATATCATCACCACGTGAGCCATCCTGGGCTTAGTGAGAATTTTACATAGGCCATGGATGGCAGTCAGCAAAACATTGGCCTAGTACATGACTCCACAAATGTGTGAGCACACAAGATGTTGATAGTACTCACCATCAGGCTTTATCCTCAGCTCCTGCTCTCTACACATCCTGGATGAACTTGTCCCCAGGGCAGCAACAAAGCTATAGCTGGGATATAGCTGCTATCGGGCTCTGTGAGGTCAAAGCAGTTATCCTTCATGGAACTCACCATTTCACATCCTGGTAAAACCCCAGCACTTGAAGGAGTGTCTGAGACCCAGTCCTGAAGTTGTCGTCTCTGTTGTAGGATGAGGCTTTCTAAGAGCAAGGAAATGACACAGGCACAGCTGAGATGTTGCTCAGACAGGCTGCCACAGGCCATGAGCAGCAGGTTGTCTAACTGACCTCGCAGCAGGATCTGGCAAATCAGCTCCATAATCCAATGGCATCTCTAGAACTGGACTTGTTCATCAGGGTACATCAGTTCTTCAGAAAGCGTCTTCGGAATCCCTAAGCACTCTTGATGCTGTTCCAGGATGGTTCTGTCACTCACTAACTGGATGGACAGGATGGTATAGACTGCCTTGAGGTCCATCTGTTGAACCACAAGGGAAGATCAGCACAGTGTGGAATTGGTCCTCCAAGCAATGTCCCCATAAAATTCTCCAGCACTTCCCTGCTGACGTCAAACTACCTTGAATACAACATAAGTATCTCAGAGATTGTTTCTATTGCTGCCTCTCGGTCATTGTCTTCCACTGAGAAGATCCCCTCTTCAATTTTCTCGATGGTTTGAGATTTACCTTCTGTCTCAACAATGATCTTCTTGACTGCAACAGAAAGAAATGAAGAACATGCTTTATTGTTCAGTCTGCTTTTCAATATGTTCTAACTTTGCTGACCAATTCAACTCTGTCTGCTATCTCTCTCTGGAGTTGGGAAGATACGGATTGAGCTTCCCAGGCACTTGGCTTCGTCTCCTCTCTAGTCATCTCTCCTGCAAAAGTGCACAAATCTCTTCACCTTGTTTTGTTTTCTCTGACCCCGCGATGATTGTGTTGTCATGGTTCTCATTGTGATGGCAGCAACCCTCAGTTGTGATGTGGCCCTGACCTCCCAGTGGTTGTTGTGTGCTTGGATTTTCAAAAACAAACATTCAGTGAGGAGTCATAGGGGTTAGGACACAGAGTGAGGACTCATATGATAGAATCATAATGTCATTGAGCCATAGAGTCATACAACTTAGAAACAAACCCATTGGCCCAACCAGTCCATGCTGAACATAATCCCAAACTAAACTAGTCCATTTGCCTGCTCCTGGCCCATAAGACTCCAAGCCTTTACTATTCATGTACTTACGCAAATGTATTTTAAACATTGTAATTGTACCCACATTCATCACTTCCTGAGGAAGTTCATTCCACACACGAACGGCCCTCCATCTGCTATTTTTCAGCCCACTGAGCCTTTTGATCAACATCTCTTTGCAATCTTAGAAAACCTTCTTCACTGCCAACTATGCCATCAATTTTGGTGTTGTGTGAAAACTTACTAACAATGCCTTCTATATTCTCATCCAAATCATTTATATAAATGACAAACAAAAGAGGTTCCAGAACTGATCCCTGTGGAACACCACTGGAGACAAGCTGGTGACAGGCTCACCTTGAAACCCATGTGACCTAACTTTTCTAATCAGTCCACCATGTGGAACCATGTTGAAGCCCTTAATAAAGTCTAAGGGAACAATGTCTACTGCTCTGTCCTCTCAATCCTTTTAGTAATTTCCTCAAAAGACGCAATCAATTTTGTGAGACATGATTTTCCTCACACAAAACCATGCGAACTATCCCTCATCAACGGTAGCCTCGCTAAATGTCCATTAATCCTATCTTTTAGAACCACCTCCGACAATTTACCCACACCCAAAGCCAGACTCGCAGGTCTATAATTCTACAGTTTCTCCTCACAACCTTTCTTAAACAAAGGTTCAAAATTAGCCAACTTCCAGTCATCAGGCACCCAACCGATAGGTAAAGATGATGCAAATATTTCTGCAAGTGATCTTGCAATTTCCTCCCTCACTTCCCACAATGTTCTGGGATTCGTTAGATCAGCTCTCGTTTCATATCCATCTTTATATTCTTTAAGTCTTCCCGAACTTCCTCTTCTGTAATGTGAACTGTTTTTAAAACATCAAAATTTATTTCTCTGCTTTCTTTAGCTTCTATTTATTTCTCCATAGTAAAAACTTGATATGTAATATTCATTTAGTACACCCCCCATTTTGTGGGCTTCAACACAAAGATGACCTCTTTGACTTTTAGGGGGCCCTACTCTCTCACTAGTTATCGTTTTGCTCTTAATGTATTTGTGGAATCTCTTCAGATTATCCTTAACCTTATCTGTCAATGCTATCTCATATTCCTTCTTTGCCTTCCTGATTTCTTTCTGAAGAATGACCCTACACTCTTTATATTGATTAAGAGATTCAATTGGACCAAGTTGTTGATAACTAAAATGAGATTCACTTTTATTCTCCACTGGCACCCCAATGTCTTTATTCATCCATTGCTCCTTAATCTTATCAGCCTTACCCTTCATTCTCATTGGAACATGTGATGACATAATAATGAAGATGTTAACGCATGTCAATACATGCAAATAGGCCTCTCACTGCTCATGAACATGAAACTCAACTTACTGTTCTGCACTTCATTGGAAAAGGAGACCTTTTGTTCTCAATATCAAGAAGATCCTCATTTTCCAATTTACGTGATTGTCCAGATTTTCTTGCCAATGCCCATGTCATTTAGTCATGGGAAGATTTTGCCCCCTGTAAACAAAGTAGAAACTTTACCTCATAATTTTCAACAGATAAATCTAAAGACACAATTATAAATTAGAAAACAAACTCTCATGGAAATTTAATATTTACCAGATGTTAATATTTACCAGTGCTTTTCACCATCACTGGCTCAATGTATGTTATTCTGCTTTACAGTAATCTTTAATAGGTGGTGCGACAATCTGTGAGTAAAGAAATTTTCTGAGAATTGTAAGTTAAAAAAAAAAGGAATTGTTGTTAAACCCAGTAAGTCTGGCAGCAAATGTGGAGGGAGAGACTGTTTAGGACAGAATTTCATGGTCATATATGTAAAACCAGATATTTTCGAGAAACCAAACAGGATAAAATCACCTCCTGATGTCAGATCTCTTTTCTGCTTCTTTTAAAGGAGTTTCCAACTCTAAGCCCTTAAGCAGAGCATATACCCTGCCTCCCCGAGTTGTTGGTTAAACAGGGGCATGCTCTGCTCCAATACCAGCAGTATCATTGGGGGCAGTGGTTAATGCCAGTACTGCAGCTTATTTTCAACATGTGATTGGCAATGGAGCCCCGAAAATGCAGCCTCCCTGGGGCTGGTCAGGGACAGTCTGGCAATGAAGGCTGGGGATGGGGGAACCGATTTGAAAGTTAGGGAATATATTACTTCAGATGCCTGTTAAACCAGTTAGTGTCTCCCATCAGGGAATTCCTAAAAGTAGGCTGATACAGCATCACTCAAAGGATTTTTTTTTCTCTATCAGAAACTGTGGAATTCTTTACCACACAGGGCTGTCGAGCCTGCGTCCTTAAGTACATTTAAGGCTGAGATTGATAGATTTCCTATCATTAAGGCAATCAAGGGTTATATGGATAAGGGAGGAAAGTAGATTTCATGTCAGGATTATCAGATTGGCCATTTCCCATTGAATCATGGAGCAGAATCAATGGGCCAAATGGTTTACTTCTACTCCTCTGTCTTATGGTCTTATGGCACCCATCCACTCCTAGTTAGAAATCAGTGCAGACAGATTGAGACCCTTAAAGTGATCACTGAAACACATCAATTGGCCTTGTCTCTGCTGTCAACTTAATTGATGGGAGACAGGAAGACAGTATCTTGAACCCACACTTTTCTGTCTGTTTACAAAGGTCTGAGATCCCATGACTTAGCCCAATGCAGTGATGGAATTTCCCCCAACATCTGCAACGATGACAAGAGCAGGGGAGATCCAGCCAGCACCGGGAAAGTGTACCAAAGTGGAGGAAATCGCAACCTTGTAGGAAGTGTGGTCCCAGCATAGCTAAGCACTTAAGAAAGTCTGCAATCTTTGAACTTACAGCTTTATTTCTTAATATTTTGACTTAATACTAAAAAAAGACTGGAATGTTTACCTTTTAACTTTATTTCTTTTTGTTTATGCTATACTAAGAGTGACTGCAATGTTTAACTTTTAACTTTGTTCCTTATTTCTTTCTACTTTGTTCTTAAGTTTTTGTACTTGGGTACTTGTACCATGTGTGGTGACATTGAAAACTTTACACTGTATTCCAGTACTTTTGTACTTGAGTACAAGTGACAATAAAGTCTAAATCTAAATCTAATCCTTCCCCACCGCATGGAAACCTAGTCCCAGGGTATGGGTAGGGGTGGGAAAGGGGAGGTGTTGCAGGCTAATTAGTTTTCAACTAGTGTTTCAGGTAAATTGCTTTTCAGCTGACTTACTGAGGTCTTCTGATATTTTCTGTTTCTTTCACCTATTTGGGCTTCCACTTTCAGCTGTAACCTGATTATGAGATTTCCTTTGCTTCATTAACTAATCATGCATGACAGACATGACTACCATACAAAAATGATTATTTTCCAGAATAATTGGGAATCAATGTCTTCACCTATATTTAAAATCCTTATTACCAGTTGTGTTGAACTATCTATTCTTGCTTTATATTTTTAGATAAGTTAACTCCAAGAAATTTAAACACTTTTTTTGGACAAATTTGACATTTGTTCATTTTGTCATTGTACCATCTGATTTTGCAATCAATGTTTGCATCTATTCCTTCCTGCTTTTGGAAGACTTCCATTCTAGCCATCTTCAATCTACTTGCTCTGAACAGGGTGATGAGGAAAGAAAATGGGCAGTAACACATCCCTCTGCCCATTTTATACCCTGTCCTTCCCTTTCCCACTGAATTCAATGGAAATTAGACATATTGGATGTGAACCAAGCAGTTGATGCATTATTGCCTCCTTTGCACTTCAGATGAAGTCAACGGTTTTCTCTGCATGTCTCTTTAAAAGGCAAAACCCTGCCTTTGAGCCAAAACCTCCAGGTTTGAATCCCACTTTGGGACTTGATGCCCCAAGTAAGCTGAATCTGCACACAGCTACACAGAGTGAGTACCAACATGCAAATTTTTCTATATCAATATCAAGCAATAAGAGATTCCTGGTCAGCTATCTCAACGGAAAGAATGTAGGAGCTTCTATCATTGCTACATACAGTTCTAGACCATAGCATGCATGTAAATGGGCATTTGTCACATCATCTTGAACGCTCTGAGTGAACCAAAGCAAAACATTTTGAGATAACAAGGTGTAGAGCTGGATGAACACAGCAGGCCAAGCAGCATCAGGGGAGCAGGAAGGCTGACGTTTCGGGCCTAGACCCTTCTTCAGAAAAT
>NC_063337.1:71986416-72005780 GCF_021869965.1 Rhincodon typus
TTTCTGAAGAAGGGTCTAGGCCCGAAACGTCAGCCTTCCTGCTCCTATGATGCTGCTTGGCCTGCTATGTTCATCCAGCTCTACACCTTGTTATCTCAGATTCTCCAGCATCTGCAGTTCCTGCAATCTCCAAAACATTTTGTCTCTTTCCATAATGTGCAACCCGAAAACATGGAATCACACCTGCTGCTTTCACAACAATGTGTATAGGGGCTGGACTAGACCATTTAGCCATAGATCCTGCTCTGTCATTCTATATCGTGGCTGATCATCTACTTCAATGCCATTTTTTCCATGCTAGTGAATATCCTTTGTTGTTGTTAGTATCCAGGAATCAATTGATCTCTGTTTTGAATACATTTAATGATTGAGTTTCCACAGATCTTGGAGTAGATAATTCCAAATTCACACGTTGTGTGTCCTGTGCCAGTATCACCTTGAAGGTTTATCACTGCACTAGTGCACCAGTGAGAGTTTGTCAGTGCCCCAAGGCTCATCTCTAGGTATAATCAGTCCAGGGAAGCAGGCAATGCCACCTTCTACCAAGACATTGGAGAGATTCAGAGTGATACACTTGATAATTCTTCCCAATGTTGTTTGACCATTGGCAGGAGATCCCAGCATCTCAGTCATTAACCTATATCCCACCATGTTCAGCAGCCATAGTGGATTTTCTTACACCAGTGCAGGAGGGCCTGATATGCCCTGGCCCATAAATACTGAAAGACTGCCAGAAGACATGTACTGTGATCATCAAGATCAACTGAACATAGCAGGAACTCAGATATAGATTACTGCTTCAAGAAGTGGCTCCTTTGTTCTTAAGCACATTGATATCCCTTTAATTTTGAAACAAACACTTTAGGCTTAGTCACCTCATACCTCAGACTTAGACGATAACAGTGTCAGATTTTCATGTTTAATCATAAAGAAAAAATCTCCAATAACAAAACAACTCCATGTGTCTCACTCTTTTGCAAATTAAAAGAAATCTCACAAAGGCTCAGACGAGCTACATTTTTTTTGTTATCAGCTGTCAGTGAGTGAGTCATTGAAAGAGGAGACTCAAATCCATTTTAATTAAATGGGGAGAAAGAGGGAAAAAGAAGGTAATACTTGGAAATAAATGTACTGGATGTCTGGGCCTCCATTTTGAAGCAAACAAGTTGTGTCAAACTAGTATATCCCTTTCACCAGTTTTACTGGTTTTTGCTTCTGGGTGGCAGTATTATTCAATCCTGGTGATTTAAATTGCCTGTCAATTTTGAATATGATTGAGTTTCCCTCCGAAAATGGATTTCTTTCCCACTTATTTTACCTTCCATTGTCAACAAATGCAGGAGATGGTTTCCAGCTGCTGAGCTTTTGCTCTGTGGCCTCCAGCATGATTTTCCTCACCCACCATCTTCACCCCGCCAACTCCCTCTCTCTCCTACAACCACCTTGCCTTCTTCACTGAGCCCCACAAAATCCATTGCAAACAGTGTCTGTTGATTGTTATTTTACAGTACTGCTTAACATTCTTGTGGATACATTCACTCATTAAAGAAATTACTGAATCATTTAAATTACATTTTTGATATTTTCTTCCAGAAGCTGTTCAGTGGTTAATTAGCCCTGTTTATGGCTCTCATTGCATTTTCAGTACTTTTCATGAATGATGAAGAATCATAACCCAGTCTTTTTTTTGCAACATTTGCACCATTTGCATTTTGCATACCCATTAATTTTACATAATTCACATGTCAAATTCCTAGTACCAATATGCATTACCTCACATTTAAAATGCATCTGCCCTCCCTTAATCAACAAATCTCATTGGTCCAGATCCTTTTTCTGATCTCAGTCTCCTTTGCAACATCCGTTTTACTGTGATAACCAGGTGTAGAGCTGGATGAACACAGCAGGCCAAGCAGCATCAGAGGAGCAGTAAAGCAGACGTTTTGGGTCTGGACCCTTCTTCAGAAATGAGGGAGGGGGATGGAGAGGGAGAGGGGATTCTGAAATAAATAAAGAGAGAGGGGCAGGTGGATGGAAGATGGATAAAGGAGCAGATAGGTGGAGAGGAGATTGACAGGTCGATGACACTGGTAGGTAAGAGATGGGGGTGGGGCTTGGCCTGCTGTGTTCATCCAGCTCTACACCTGGTTATCACAGTAAAACGGATGTTGCAAAGGAGACTGAGATCAGAAAAAGGATCTGGACCAATGAGATTTGTTGATTAAGGGAGGGCAGATGCATTTTAAATGTGAGGTAATGCATATTGGTACTAGGAATTTGACATGTGAATTATGTAAAATTAATGGGTATGTAAAATGCAAATGGTGCAAATGGGGGTGGGGCTTGAGGTGGGAGCAGGGGATAGGTAGGAGGAAGAACAGGTTAGGGAGGCGGGGACAAGCTGGGCTAGTTTTGGGATGCGGTCGGGGGCGGGGAGATTTTGAAGCTTGTGACGTCCACATTGATACCATTGGGCTGCAGGGTTCCCAAGCAAAATATGAGGTGCTGTTCCTGCAACTTTCAGGTAGCATCATTGTGGCACTGGAGGAGGCCCAGGGTGGACATGTCGTCCAAGGAGTGGGAGGGGGAGTTGAGGTGGTTTGCGACTGGGAGGTTCAGCCATTTGTCGCGAACTGAGCGTAGGTGTTCCACAAAGCGGTCTCCAAGCCTCCGCGTGGTTATCTCCGAATCCGTTTTACTGTCAGGTGCTTGATGACATTAACAAGTTCTATAATTTAGTTAAGAGACCTACTGTTAACTATCATGTAAAAGATAAGCGACACAAAGCAAACTGTCAAAAGTTCTACTCTGCTGTATCAGTCACTGCAATGAGCTCAGGCTAGTATGAAATAGTTTTTCATTATAACTATAATCAATGGGTAGGCCACTATTTTTTCCATTACTAACTCTCATTGAGAAGGTAGTGGTCAATTTGCTGTAGGTAGACCCACAAAATCCAGAATTTTGACCCATTGACCCTGAAGGAATGGTGATATATTTCCAAGCAATGATGGTTGGGATTGCCTCAGAGGGCAACTTGTGGTGTTCCTTTGAAACTGCTGCTCTCATTCTTGTAGTAAGTAGTGTTTGTGGGTTTGGAAGGACCTGTCTAAAGAATCTTGGTAAGTTATTATCATGCACTTTGTAAATGGTTCGTAGTTCTGCTGCTGAGAGTCAGTCGTGGAAGGAGTGAATATTTATGAATGTGGTGTCAATCAAGTGAGCTATTTCATCGTAGATGGTGTCAAACTTCTTTTTGAAGCTGCACTCATCCAGACAAGTGGGGAGTATTCCATCACATTTCTGACTTGTAGATGGTGGATAGATTTTGGGGAATCAGGCACAAAAACGACACCTTATTATATAGATTGAAGTTAGCAAAATGCAATGACTTTGGCCAAAGTACTAATTGAGTCTTGTGTTAACAAGAAATACCTGTTTGAGAAAGTGGTTTTGACTCAAGATTTGTGGATGAATGTAATAATTATCCTGATGGGATTTCCCTTACTTCATGCAGAAACATATCGGTTTTGCACATAAGTGCTGACTTGGTGCAATTTTCTTGAGCAGTATATATGGGCTCCATTTAACAACTTTGACTGATGGTGTGCACCACTCTTGTTGGTTCATAGCAGCACGTTACAGGATAGTTCAGGGATTGATGGAACATTCACGTAGATTATGATTGTAGCACTGGAGGTTTGGGTAGAGGAGGATTGGAGGGATATCCTACCACTGCAATGAGGAAGGACACATGTCACCACATAAGAGGGAAATCAGAAGAGCAAAAATAGGATACGAAATGAATCTGGCATCTAAGGTTAAAGATAATCCCAAGAGGTTCTATAGCTATATTAAGAGTAAAAGGATGGCTAGGGAGAGAATAGGTCCCCTTAAAGATCAGCATGGTTGTCTTTGTGTGGAGCCACAGGAGACGAGGAAGTGTTTAATGAGGAGAGAATAATGGATGCTCCAGAAATAAGGGAAACAAGTGGGGATGTTTTGAATCACATACACATTACCAGAGAGGAGGTAACAAGGTGTAGAGCTGGATGAACACAGCAGGCCAAGCAGCATCAGAGGAGGAGGAAGGCTGACGTTTCAGGCCTAGACCCTTCTTCAGAAATGGGGGAGGGCAAGGGGTTTCTGAAATAAATAGGGAGAGAGGGGGAGGCGGATAGAAGATGGATAGAGGAGAAGATAGGTGGAGAGGAGACAGACAGGGCAAAGAGGCGGGGATGGAGCCAGTAAAGGTGAGTGGAGGTGGGGAGGTAGGGAGGAGATAGGTCAGTCCAGAGAGGACGGACAGATCAAGGGGGCAGGATGAGGTTAGTAGGTAGGAGATGGGGGTGGGGCTTGAAGTGGGAGGAGGGGATAGATGGGAGGAAGGACAGGTTAGGGAGGCGGGGACGAGCTGGGCTGGTGTTAGGATGCGGTAGGGGGAGGGGAGACTTTGAAGCTTGTGAAGTCCACATTGATACCATTGGGCTGCAGGGTTCCCAAGCAGAATATGAGTTGATGTTCCTGCAACCTTCAGGTGGCATCGTTGTGGCACTGCAGGAGGCCCAGGATGGACATGTTGTCTGAGGAATGGGAGGGGGAGTTGAAATGGTTTGCGACTGGGAGGTGCAGTTGTTTTGTGTGAACCGAGCGTAGGTGTTCTGCAAAGCGGTCCCCAAGCCTCCGCGTGGTTTCCTCAGAGAGGAGGTGTTTGCAGCTTTAAAGCGCATCAAGGTGGATAAATCCCCTGCACTGAGTCTCAGTAGTTAGCACTGCTGCCTCAATGTGCCAGGGACCAGGCTTCAATTCCACCCTCGGGCAACTGTCTGTGTGGAGTTAGCATGGGTTTCCTTCAGTTGCTCTGGTTTCCTCCTACAATCCAAAGATGTGCAAGCTAGGCGAATTGGTTATGCTAAATTGCCCACAGTGTTCAGGGACGTGTAGATTAGGTGGGTTGTAAGGGGATGGGTCTGGGTGGGATGCTGTGAGGGTCGGCAAGGACTTGTTCGGCCAAAGGGCCTGTTTCCACCCTGTAGGGATTCTATGATTCTATGAAGTCTATCCTCGGATATTGTGGGAGGTGAGGGAAAAAGTTGTGGAGGCCCTTGCAGAGATTTTTGCTTCATCTTTAGCCACTGGTGAAATTCCAGAAGAGTGCAAGGTGGCTAATGTTGTTCTATTGTTTAAGAAAGGTAGCAAAGACAAGCCAGGGAACAACAGGCCAGTGAGCCTGATATCAGTGGTAGGCAAGTTATTGAAGAGGATATTGAGGGACAGGATCTACCAAGACTTGGATGGTCAAGATCAGATTAGGGATAGTCAGCATGTATTCGTGTGCAGAAGGTCATGTCTGACAAATCTTTTTGAGTTTTTCAAAGAGGTAACTAAGAGGATGGATAAGGGTACAGCAGTGGATGTTGTCTACATGGACTTTAGTAGGGCCTTTGACAAGGTCCTACACGGCAGGGTAGTCATGAAAGTTAGGATGCATGGGATCCAGGAAAAGTTGGCTAATTGGATTCAAAATTGGCTCTATGGTAGGAAGCAAGAGTGATGGTTGAAGGTTGTTTCTCAGATTGGAGGCCTGTGGCTAATGGTGTGCCATAGGTGTCAGTGCTGGGACCTTTGTTACTTGTTATTTACATAAATGATCTGAAGGTGAGTGAAAAAGGCATGATTAGTAAGTTTGTGGATGATACAAAATTAGGAGGTATTGTTGATAGCGAAGAAAGTTATCAAAAGTTACAAAGGGATCTTGATCATATGGGGAAGTGGGATGAGGATTTGCAAACGCAATTCAATGCACAGAAGTGTGAGGATTGGCAAATGTAATTCAATGCACAGAAGTGTGGGGTGTTGCATTTTGGAAAGTCAAACCAAGGGAGGACTGATACAGTAATTGGTAAAGTCCTGAGGAGTGTTGTGGAACAAAGGGACCTAGGAGTACAAGCGCATAGTTCATTGAAAGCGGCATCACAGGTGGACAGGGTGGTGAAGAAGGCATTTAGCATGCTGGCCTTCATCAGATGAGGCATTGAGTATAGGAGTTGATACGTTCTGTTACAGTCGTATAAGTTGTTGGTGAGGCCAAACTTGGAGTATTGTGTACAGTTTTGGTCACCCTATTATAGGAAAGATATCATTGTGCTAGAAAGTGTGCAAAGAAGATTTGCGAGGATGTTGCCAGGACTAGTAGGCCTGAGTTATAGGGAGAGGTTGGCCAGGACAGGACTTTATTCCTTGGAATGTAGGAAAATGAGGGCTGACCTTATTGAGGTGTATGAAATCAGGAGAGACATAGATAGGATGAATGCATATAGTCTTTTTCCCAAGAATAGGGAATTGAAAACTAGACGGCATAGACTTAAGGTGAGAAGGGATAGATTTAGAAAGGACCTGAGGGGCAACTTCTTCACACAGAGAGTGGAGCATTCTTGGAATGGGCTACCAGAGAAAGCGGTTGAGACAGGTACAGTAGAAACATTTAAAAAAACATTTGAATAGGTACATGGATGAGAAGGGTTTAGAGGAATATGAACCAAATGCAGGCAATTGGAACTAGCTGAGTGGGCAACATGATCAGCATGGACCAGTTTGGGCCAAAGGACCTGTTTCCATAATGTATTAATCTATGGCTCTATGTCCTCTAGTCTATGTTTTCTGCAGCATCTGGTCATCCTTAGTTTGTCATCATGCCCTCATCCATTCCCTATTCAGATGAAGGTGGACAACCAACAAATGCCTAAGATCCTCCATTTGTCCTTATGACTCTTATGGTATGTTCAATCAGGTGGTGTAACACAAAATATACACTTTTGAGGTAAAGTCCTTGAAAGATATTGCAACATAAATGTCACTAGAGTTGGCTGAAATCTTGACTTAGTGGTCATTTATAGGTTTTTTCACAGATGCAGCTGTAATGACCTTGAAATGGTGGTTGCCCTTCCATTGAATAGTATACCTTCATATAACACTGAAATTGACACCAGGTTTACACCTAACAGCCTGGTGGTCATCAGGAGGGGATGCTAGCTGACATGCTAGATATTTCAATGCCATTTCAATCATGAGTAGTGGATGATAATATGCATTGCAATCAGCTGTTTAGCTAACATTGGGTTGGCAAGTCCCAGCTCTGGTTTCAACTTCTTCATTAAGGTCTTGCCCGCTGTATATGAGTCTGAAATGAATAAAGTTGAAGAGTGCCGTGAACTCTACTCAGTGTAATAATGTCATGTAAACTCATGGACAAAACAGCTAAGGAACTTGGAGAGAAACAGAACATTGGTTTTATTAATTCGTTGAATGTGGGCATCACTAGCCATGCCAGCATTTAATATCCATCCATCCTTGTCCTACCAAAAGTGATGGTGAGCTGTTTTGGCTCCTATAGTGTAGAGACACACACAATACTGTCAGGAAGGAAATTCAAGGATTTTGACCCAGCAACAGTGAAGAAATGGCAACATACTTCCAAGTCAGGATTGTGAGTGGCTTCGAGGGGAACTTACAAGTGGTGGAGCTCCCATGTATCTATTGCCCTTGTCCTTCTATGTAGTAGAAATTACACCTTACACAGGTTCTGTTAAAGGAGCCTTGGTGGATTCCTGCAGTGCATTTTGTAGATGTTACACATTGCTATCTGTGGTGAAGGGAATTTAATGCAGTGAATGGGGTTTCAATCACACAGGCTGCATTATTCAGGATGGTTTTGGTCTTCTTGAGTGTTGTTGGAGCTGTATCCATCCAGAAACTTGATGAATGTGCAATCAGATTATATAGCTCAGTGAGGGCATCTTCTTGCACATCTTGAAGGGACCGTCTGATCTGATCTGTTCACAGAGCGGCTTTTTGACAACTGGTCCTGGGCCTACTGGAGCATCTGTTCATCCACAATTTCTCTGATCCTTAATTCCACTAAGTAACAGTGATGATAAAGCTTGATCTGACTGGATCCATTGGTCATGGTTCCAATCAAGTTGTGTGAGAAATATCAGAACAGAATAAGTCCTTAATAATGTGAGCAGTCAGCTATCACACCACAAAAATAGCTGCTTAATGTAGTCCTTGGTACTATGGATCATGGGGAACTCCAAAACGAAGGGGCCTAGGATGCCAGGACACCGATCTTTGAAATCGAGGTATTACTCTGATTTATGCAACAAACCATGTTATGCAAACACAGTGGGAGATTTAAAGTGCTGTAGGCATATTGTAGCCTTTTTCAGCTCCACCTACCCAACAAACCACCCAAGAAAGGTAGTATTATTTCCTTTGGCATGTTGGCAAATACTTGCAGTTCAAGGTAAGAAGTAATCAGCTGTGTGCACATGGGCAACCTCATTGAGATCTTGGATTGTCTTTGTGAATTGTGACCACAGGTGATACTGTGAATTTAGCCTGTGACTGCTTCTGCTTCACAGAGATGACGAGATGACTATGACCAATTTGAAGTATACCAAGCTATGGGCCAAGGGCTAGAAAATGGGATTAGAACAGTTAGGTGGTTGTTTTGGACAAGTGCAAACACAAAGGCCTGAAGGGCCTTTTTCATTGCCGTAGATTTCTCTGACTCTATGACTATAATCTGCAAAGACCAATGACATGGCCAAGATTGCTTTTCACCAAGATTTGTTTTCAAATTCATTGGATACTCCATGCAGTTCACAGGCTGATTTCTATGATTACTGAAGTTTTAAACATGTTCTGTGTAAGTGTCTGATTAATGCAGTTACAACGAGAAAGGCTTATGTTCATCTGCTCAGACAGATTAGAAAAAACAGCTTTTGCACCCACTCCAAGTATGGTGACAGCCATCTTATTACATTGTAATTCGGATGATGATAGAAGGCAACACATATATTAGTTCATTCAGTGAATCACATATTAAGTCTCTCAGTCTTGGTGACTTCTCAAACTTTTATGTTCCTTCTTTCCTTATACTACCTATTGATCACTTCAGGTTTGACATTCCACAAATTCCCACCCAACTGATTAAATTCTGAGTCAAGAGCCTACAGATCAGTCATGCCAACCATTGAAATGCACTGTCCTCACATCAAAGCCAGGGTAGTGGCAACCATGGATGACGTCACCCTCACAGTATGCATGCCCACCAATGTACTGTCATCTCACACCCCTATATGTTGAGTTTCCACCCCCTTCACAATTATTGTGTCTTCTGCATCTCAACATGCTACCTCCAATCTCAATGTTTTGATAACTTACCCACCACAGCAGCAGCCTCCCACTTGACTTCCTAAGTACTGACCCTGGAACTAACTATGGCCCAGCCCTGAATGACTTGGAAGTACAGATCCAACTGATCAGTGTCAGTCTGCACAGGTGTGTTTTCTGTGTAGCTCTCTGACTGACTTACCTCTAATCCTCAGAATGTTTGCACCAGTCATGCTAGACTTACTGTGGTGTACTCTGTCTGTACTGAAGTAAAATTCCTGACTCTGAACTCTCCAAGCAGTCGACTGACCATGACCAAGCCCCTACTGGATGATGTCATTGACTAACTGTGATGAAATCCTTGATTAACAGCAGCCCCACTTGACTTGACCAAGGACTACTCGCCTTCAACTTTCAGACATGGCCATTTAGTTGACCCACACTGCAGTGTGTTTTCTGCATAAGGTGCTGGCTGATGCTGTGGGCGTGACATTGATGTAGCATGGTGCTTTACAGCAACATGACTTTACAGCAACGATGTCACCAAGTGTGACAACATTGGACACTTTTCACTGTACTCCTGTACGTGAGTACATGTAACAATAAAAACCAAATCTAAATCTAAATCTAAATCTCAAATCATGTTCATCCGCTTGTCTGTTCATTACTGGCAATTATGACAGACCGCTTGGTTTGAGTCTGTACTAAAGAGCAAGACAACACAGAAATATTGTGAGCCTTTACCTTCTGATTGAAGATGCAATATGCTAAAATGTAAGACAAAACAGAGACGTTGAGAGCATTCAAACAGGTGCAAAATAAGTGAGTATCAACAGAACAAGCTAAGATCCTAAGATGCGCCCTGTTCTAAATGAGATGTGTGCCTGGTCCGTCTGCACTAAAAGGCCTATCTGCAACATTAAAATGTAGGTGTCAGTGAGCTCTGAAGTACAGCATTGATGTAGTCAATTGTATCATAAAGTGAGTTAGAAATGTGAGAAAGATGATGTGGTAAGGCTGGTGCTTTACCAATGCCAACCTGCAAGAATGGTGGGGGCAGGCAATTACTGCCCATGAAGTATGTCCTGAGCTGTTTGTGGAATGCTGGAGTCCTAGAGCTGATGCTGGCTAGCTGCAGACCCTAGGTACCTGCTCAGACGTTCATATCAGGAATTCTTGTAGTCTAGTTTCTCTCCACTGTCTGGGAAAATACCAACCTGATTATCATTAAGGTGAGATTAAGTAATAATGAGATGTTAATATATACAATTAGGTCCCATGCCACTCATTAATGAGATTCTCATACAGACATTAAAAGCCTGGGTGGAAAATTGGACATTCTTTCCCTCTATGTCAAAAAAATCTGATTTTTCTATTCTTACCATATTTTCCCAACTGACTCACCATTGTCACATTATTTAGGAACTGGGAAAATTCAACTCTATGAGTATCATAAGGTGGACCGAGGCAGTGTGTCACTTTAAGGCCGCACCTTGACTATATCATCAACTCTTTAATTTCTAAAGTCATCATAAAAATTCATCCTCAGAAACTTGCAATTTGTAAACTAAAACTAGCAAATGAAACAAGACTAAAGACAGATCTTATCAACTTGAGCAACGTTGCACATTTAATAATGTAAAATTTCTTACTGTTGGACATCCCCACTGTCCCACTCTCTCATTAGAGATACTAGTGGTGGTTTAACCTGCGAATTACAGTTTCTCAGGCAAGGGGAGGGTTTGAGAATATGGGACCTTCACGGTGATCTCAGCTGGAATCAAACTCACACTGTTGGCATTACAGTGCATTAACCAATTGAGCTGACCAACCCGTAATTGATTAGTTATGCTAAAGATACTGTTCAGGACAACTGCAAATTTCACTTTCTACATTTCACTTTTTGTTTGTTTTTGTTTTTGTTTTTGGTTTCCAAACAAATGTTTCTGCTTTAAGAGAATTATCAGAATGTTTTATCCTATAATTTGAAAAATATTCTTGTCAAATGTTTGTTTCTATTATAGGTCTAAAAAAATCTATTGAGAAATATAGTATTTCCAAAGTATTGTGAATATGCAACACGTAAAATTATTATTTGGAAGAGCTTTATGAGTAAACATTAATCTAAAGGAAACTGACTTGCTTTTGAAAATAATTAATTGCTTGTAGTACAATTTTTGACATAATAAGTATATCATAGGGTCATAAAGTCATAGAGTCATACAGCATGGAAATAGGTTCTTCAGTCCAACTAGTCCAAGCTGACCGTGTTCCCAAACTAAACTAGGCCCACTTGCCTCCATATCACTCTAAACCTTTCCTATTCATGTCCTTATCCAACTGTCTTTTAAATGCTGTAACTGTACCTATATCTATCGCTTGCCCTGGCAGTTCATTCCACTCACAAATCACTCTGTTTAAAAAGGTTACCTCTCATGTCCTTTTTAAATCTTTCTCCTCTCACTTTAAAAATATGGCCCCTGGTTTTGAACTCCCCCACCTGAGGGAAAAGGCCCTTGCTATTCACCATATCTACGCTCTTCATGATTTTATAAATCTCAAAAAGGCCACCTCTCAACCTCCTATGCTTGAATGAAAAAAATCCCAGTCTATATCGTCTATTTCATAACTCTAAACCTCAATTCCAGGCAGCATCCTGGTAATTCTTTTCTGAACCTTCTCCAGCATGATAATATCTTTCTTATGTCACACAAAACCAGATTATAGTCCAACAGGTTTATTTGAAATCACAAGCTTTTGCAGTGCTGTGTCTTCAATGTTGGACTATAACCTGGTGTTGTGTGACTTCTGACCTTGCCCAACCCAGTCCAACACTGGTACCTCCACATCATTATCCTTCTGAGAGCATGGCAATCAGAACTGCGCACAGTACTCCAGAAGGGGTCTCACAAATGTTCTGTACAACCTCAACATGACATCTCAACATGACTCCTATACTCAAAGCTCAAGGCAACGAAGGCGAGTGTGCTAAATATATTCTTAGCCATCCTATCTACCTGTGATACAAATTTCAAAGAATTACGTACCTGAACCCCTAGGTGTCTCTGTTCTACAACACTGCCAAGGGCCCTACCATTAATTGTATAAGTCCTGTCCTTGTCTGTTTTACAAAAATGCAATACCTTGCATTTTTCCAAATTAAACTTCATCTGCCACTCCTCAGCCCTTTGATCAAAATGATCAAGATTTCTTTATATTCTTAGATAAACTGCTTCACTGTCCCATATACCAGCAATTTGGTGTCAACCGCAAACTTACTAACCGTGCCTCCTAATTTCTCATCCAAATCGTTTATATACATGACAAAGAAAAGTGGACCCAGTACCAATCCTTGTGGAACACCACTGGTCATGCGTCTCTAGAAGTGCAGTAACTGTCTTCATGTTTGTAAATGCAGTTGACGTTGTGTTCCGGCCAGATTTTGCAGGCAGCAATGAGGTGAATGATCAGTTTATTTTTTGGCACATTTTTGGTAAACAGGTAGCATGGTGGCAGAATGGGTATCACTGCTACTTCAGAATGCCATTGACCTGGATTCAATTCCAGCCTTGAGTGACTGTCTGTTTGGAGTTTGCACATTTTCTCCATATCTGTGTGGGTTTCTGCCAGGTGCTCTGGTCTCCTCCCACAGTCTGAAGATATGTAGGCTAGATGGATTAACTATGCTAAATGTGAGGTTACATGGATGGGGTGGGTTTCAGTGGGGTGCTCTCTGCAGATTCGGTACATACTTGATGGGCCAAATGACATCTAGCTGCACTCTAGCAGGATTTCGTTACCCACAGGAAATAGGCGAACCAGAAGAAGCATGTCAGGATTTTCTAAACTTTGGAAGGAAGGAAATACCTCAATAGATTCCTCGGCATTACTCATCTAGTGAAATTGCCACTATGCGACTGGCTCCTTTTAAAACAATGTAACATTTTTCAGGAATCAGCAACACTCTCCACTCTTTGTTTATACTATTGCAAAACTGTCTATTCAGATAAGTATATGAGAGTTTGTTAAACAACTGATTTAAAGATTGGTATCTCCAACTATACAGTACTCTTCCAATTCTGTATCTTAGATTAAATAGAGAAGTGCTGGAGTAGAGATTAAAATCACAATCCTGACTCAGAGGGAAAAATTGTTAACAGGTGAGCCAAGTTATACACATAATGACACATGCTCATCAATCTTAAATAAGTATTGATATTAAAGAAGCATTTAATGCACAAATTACTCTTTAATCAAAGCAATCATAAATTAACAAAAGCAAATTGATTGAAATATGTCACCAAACTATCAACTAAATGATAACAAGAAAAGGGCTGGTGGCACTGGATACTGCAAATAGTGTGGACATTGGTGAAACCACATCTCAGAAACAGAATTGATATGGCCCAGATGGAGGCCATTCTGTCCAATTGTTTCTGCACAGGTTCTATTACTTAGCGCCAATCTGCTGCAATTCCCCCATATCCCTGAAAACCACTTCTGTCCAAATAATCATCCAATGACCTCTTGAATGCTGCAATTGAACTTGCTTTCGTCACATTTCCAGGCAGTGCATGCCATACTATAGTGTGTGAAAATGCTCTTTTTTCTCACATTGCCCTTTCTTCATTTTTACGTCACTTTTAATCAATGCTCTTTCATTCTTCTCTCTTTGATGAGCAGGAATAGCTTCTCTGTATCCACTGTGTTCACGCCACTCATGACTTTGAAAACTTCAGGAAATCCTATATACCACACCTCTATCTTTACCCTCATTGACTTTTCTTGTTACCTCTTCAAAAAATTCTCGAAAATAAATTAAACACAATTTCTGCTTTAGAAATCAGTGCTGACTCTTGCTAATCTAGCTTTTCCAAGTACCTTTTTCCATAAGTTTCCAAGATTCATAGTTCCTTGAAAGTGGTGTCGTAGGTAGATAGGATAGTGAAGAAGGCATTTTGTATGCTTGCCTTTATTGGTCAGTGCATTGAGTATAAGAGTTGGGAGCTCATGTTGTGACTGTACAAGACATTGATTAGGCCACTCTTTGGAATACTGTGTGCAATTCTGGTCTCTCTATTATAGGAAGGATGTTATGAAACTTGAAATGGTTTAGAAAAGATTTACAAGGATGTTGCCAGGGTTGGATAGTTTGAGATATAAGAAGACAGTGATTAGGCTAGGGCTATTTTCCCTGGAACTTTGAAGGCTGAGGGGTGACCTTATAGAGGTTTATAAAATCATGAGGGGCATGGATCATGTGAATAGCCAAAGTCTTTTCTCCGGTGTGGAGGAATCCAAAACTAGAGGGCATAGGTTTAAGACGAGAGGAGAAAGATTTAGAAGGGATCTAAGGGGCAACTTTTTCACACAGAGGTGCTACATGTATAGAATGAGCTGCCAGAGGAAGTGGTGGAGGCTGGTACAACATTTAAAAGGCATCTGGATGGGGTATATTAATAGAAAGGGTTTAGAGGGATATTGGCCAAATGCTGGCAAATGGGAATAGATTAATTTAGGATATCTGATCGGCATGGACTGAAAGATCTGTTTTTGTGCTGTACAGTTCTATGACTCTATGACTTCATAACTACTATTTCTATCCTGAAATATAGTTTCTAAAAGGTTTCCTAACACCAAAGTAAACTCACTGGTGAGATGTTATACTGACATTTGAAACGGGATGTAAAATATTGGTTTTCTTAATGAAGAAAATATTAAATGCGTTGTTCAGAGATGTTCAGAGACGGTTTACTGGACAAAAAGCTGGAATGACTAGTTAGTCTTAGGAGGCAAGGTTTGACAGGCTATGCTTGTATCCAATGGAGTTTAGAAAAGTTAGAATCGATTTGATTGAAACATATAAGATCCTGTGGAATCTTTATAGGGTAGATGTACAAAGCATCTTGAGGATCTTTTATCTTTATGTGAGAATTCTAGAACTAGGAGTCATATTTTAAAATGGGTTGCTGATTTAAAGCAGTGGCAAGGCAACGTATTTCCCACAGATGGATTTGGGTCTTTGGAACTCTCCACCTCAAAAAGTGGTGAAAGCAGAGGCTTTCAATATTTTGAAGACAGCGTTAGATAGAGTCTTGATAATCAAGGGGATGATAGGTTATTGGGGTGGGTGGGAAGGCTCAAGGGTTGCACTGGCCTATTTCTGCTCCTAATTCATATGTTCATGTACATCAAGTTACCTTACACAGCAGCACAGATGATGTATTCTTCCATTAAAGCCCTGGCAAAGCATGACTTCCTGTGCCTTTACTGCTCAAGACCTTGCAGATCAATAATTGATTTCTTCAGTCATGATTGCTCATGCCATCACATGCTTTTCACCCTCACAGAACCTGCTGTTAGCATCAAAGTGAACACTGATAGCCTGATGTACTGGCATCAATGAAATGATTCAAACCGAAATCACTCAACTGTTCATCCATTGCTGGCTAAAGTTAAAGATTGACTTCAGATATTTGTCATAAAATCCACTTAAAGGGAAGAATGATTTCCAAGCACCAAAGCCATCTGTCAACAATTTGTGACCATGTTGAATTAGCATCATTTAAAGTATAAAATATTGCTGGAAATTTCACACAGATGCCTATGATTATCACAGGTAAATCAAATGCCTTTATTGTTTCTGAAGCTGCAGATTCAAATCCAATAGTAAAATCAAAAATTATTCACATGGGAAAGGGTGCTATAATGATTGCCAACGGGTTAGCAAAAATCAACATACAGATATTTTAATTCAAATTAATTACTATTTCTCCTGAGCTTTTAATCATAAATAGGTGAGAGGATATTTCAAAGATAGGGAGAAAATGAACAGGAATGGCTGCTGCACACATAAAACACACCTGGTTATTTTTGGATCATAATTTTTATCATAATGACTGATTTCCATAGTGTGAACTTGCCTGAAAGTGCTTAAACAGGGACACCTGCAAAGTTTAGCACTTAAATACTGATTAGATGCAATTCTTGTGGAGAAGTCAGTGGTGACTCCACTCATTCACTTCTACTGAAGGTGAGGAACAGACAGGCTGCCATGCAACATTTGATTTTAGGATGAGTCGAGGATTTAACAAGAGGCTGTGGAGGAATTCAGACACAGCACTGCATGTCCTAGTCGAACATAGGAACATTGGAACATAGAAACAGGAGTAGGCCATTCAATCTCTTGAGCCATTTCCACCATTCAATGAAATTATGGCTGATCTGTGGTTTAACTCCATGTACTTGTCTGTGGCCAATATCCCATAATACCTTCACTTTACAAACATGTACTGATCACAGATTTAACATTAACAACTGATCTAGCACAATCAGGCATTTGTAGAAGAGTGTTACAAACCTCTACCCCACCCTATGTGTGTAGAAGTGCTTCCTAACATCTTTCCTTATAATATAGCCCTATTATTTGACTATGGCCCTAGTTCTAGAATCTCCAACCATTGGGAAATAATTTATCTTTATCTACCCTGTTGTTTCTTGTTATTATCTTGAAGACATTGATCACCCCTTAACCTTTGAAATTCTCAAGAAAACAGCTGTAATTTGTATAATCCCTCTTCATAAGTTAATGTCTGAAGTCCAGGTGTCATTCTTGTAAACCTACGTCGTATTCCCTCAACTACTCTTCTGGTTTTCACCAGATCTGTTTGTAGACCTAGACAACCTCCTCAGGTTGAGCACCTGTTTACACTTCACAGCATTTAGACTTTTACTGCTAAGTACTCCCAGATTTAAACAATCTTGTTGGAACCTCATGCCAACTAGCTGAAGTGAGATGTGCTCCCAGAATGGAGAGATAGTGCGCAGAATCCTTGCAAAAGTGCAGAATCCTTCCATATGGTGACTTTAATTGTCATTTCAGTTTCACAGTAGTGTTTAGTACTCTTGGATGTGGAATGGTTAAAGTCTGTCAGATCCTGCAGCAAGTTCACTGGGCAAGTGAGGGACACAGGTGTTGCCTGCCCCATCTCTAAGATAGCTGCAATCTATGTGCAGTTCAGCAATTCTGATCCAAGTAAGAGTCACATAAATTAGAAATGTAATTTTTGATAAATTTGGCATGACAACTTGTCCAATCTCTCAGTTTTGACCAGGAAGCCATAACTCAGAATGCAATGGTGCTACTCAGTTAAACAGCCAAGGCAGAGTCAATTTCTTTGACAGAGTTATTCCTGATCCACTGCTAGCCTCTTTGCTGCATCCAGACCTGAAGTCAAAGCTCCAGGTGGGGAATCTACACTTAGTTAGTTAAAAATATCTAGCAGTGCATCAAGAAATGGTTCAAATTTGTCTGGGCAGTGGATCTTAATTGATACTTATTCACAGCTCTTATGATCAGCGGGGAATGCTTGAATCTCTCATAAATACCATATACTGACTTACTCCTGGAATGCAGTTCTTTTGACACAGTACTAATTTACTCTTCGATGTTGCAATTCAACCACTGTGAGACAAATTAAGCACAGAGAACTTCACTACAATCAGTTTACATTCATTAATACAAAAGAAATAAAAGTACACTTAAATGATCTATGTAGTCACATCAGACAAAGGACTACAGGGTCTTAACAAGTCTTTCAGCAAGTATATACCCAGTTCTAGATCTGAACAAATAACTAACTTGCCAAGCCACTAACAGACGAACGGGGAAAGTTAGGTGTGGGGTCCAGATGGTTAAATCCCCTTTGAAGAAAAACTTTGGCTTTTATACAGATTTGTTAAATTATAGTTCCCACCTCCCACCCACCCCCACTTCGGTGTGGTTTATCAGCATCAGAATTGTTGATGAGGAGAAAACTGAAGATTCCCAATAAAATGGTGCCACCCAGCCCCCATGCCCAGTTGAATCACAAGACTATAAGGCTATTTACCATAATAGAGTAATAATTTCTTACTATTGTTAATTCAAGGGCAACAGGTATAAATTAGGGACCTGAACGGGAATGGTATGGTTGTTCAAGATGCAGTGGATCAACAATGATTGCATCATATCCGTACAGCTGAGGGAGCTACCAAGAAGAACCATAAAAACCTGGTCTCACTGTAAATTGTTGACTGTGACAAACTCAACCAGGAGAGTTCATGAGAAGGAATATCTGCAAAATAAAGAATCAAGGTCCACACCTCTTAAGCCAAAGACCTACATGACTTGCAAGACTAAGAGAATGCATTCTGGAAGCATTGTGAAATTTCTTAATATAAGTTAGAGACTTGAGGGCGAGGCGGGGCTGTAGCAAGTGTACACATATGTAAATACATAAATATACAAATACTAACGATGGGGAAAAAAAATCTTGTGCAAGTTATATAAAGTAATGGTTCTGAAATGATTAAGACTGCAGGAAACTTCACCCAATCTGATGATGTCATACAGTCTAGGTGGGGAATTTGGGAGGAAGCTCTGGATCTTAAAGAGGATAGATGTGTCATTTATGTTTCCCTATAGTCTTAGTAACAATATCTAACTAGTTAACGTAAGCCAATCAAGGAAAGAGGACTTGTGGCATACCCACAAACATCACAAATACATGTGGCTTTTTCAGCAGCCCGACATCTCTTTCATTTCAAGCTTACAGGTTGCTTTTCTGATTCTTGTGAGCCATCTGTCTCCAACAGGAAGCCCCTGCTCCACTGCACATTTGCCAACATCAACCATAGTGAATTGACTTTTCAACTCGTCTTTGAAACATTTATGTGGTGCATCTCAGTCTGTCTTACAAGAGCAAAGTTTACCATAAAACACTGCTTTTAATATTCTGGAATACTTCACGTATGACAAATGTTGTAACCAGTGCAATTGATGTCAGATAAGAATTCATTCAATGTTGAACAGATTGGTTCCGATGAGCACTTCTTTGTAAGTGATATAGCTCTGATATGTGATATTCATGATAGGTTGAAGACTGTGCTGATGAACTGCCAAGTGATATCAGAGGGAGGTAGAAGACGACGAAATTTCTTAAATTTACCTTTTTGAGGACAATGAGAAACTTCTGGAATTTTTTTTGAAGTTTGTTAAAGAAGAAATTACATATAAAAACCTAAACAACTGTGGATGCTTTAAATCAGGAACAAAAACAAAATTGCTGGAAAAGTTCAGCAGGTCTGGCAGCATCTGTGAAGGAAAAAACAGAGTTATGTTTCGGGTCCAGTGACCCTTTCTCAGA
>NC_063337.1:72006180-72051200 GCF_021869965.1 Rhincodon typus
AAATTGCATCTGTTCAGTAGAAACATGCTGTTTGATGGGCTAAATTACTTCACTTGACACAATAGTGGGCAACAAGATTTTTTTTATAGATGGGCACAGGTGCTGTAGATCTTGAGTTTATAGTTAAAAATATACAACTCACTGCTGAGAAGAACACTCAAACACAAAACAAAAAAAAACAAGTACATTTTTTCACCCATTTTTTGAGTAACATGTTTAAGGCTTGCTGGTCAGCCTGTTCAAAGCCGACCTAAAGCCTGGCACAAATAGGGAAGGAACACTCCATTCAATCTGTCCAGAAATAGTAAACAGGATAATATAATTTTCATTTTCATTTTTGGAAAGCCTCCAATTGGAAACAGTTAGGTAAGCTACTTGCTTACTCATTTATGGACCCATCTGAAAATTTGGCTAATGCAGGTTTGGGTGTCAGGATGGTGGTTGAACCATCCACCGACTTTCACATTTTTTGACAGACAGTCAATGGTTTTTGTTTATGTCTGGAAATTGCCATAATAGCATCCTGCCACCAGCACTGTCAGTTACAACACACCATAGGCAAAGTGGTTTCTTTATTTAACTTACGGTGCTCATTTTTTCTTGGTGAACAAATGTATATCAGCCATATTATCTCACTGTCAATGACATGAATTAAGCCATTGGAACTAAAAATGGGATTGATCACCTAAACATGGATTGTCATTTATCACTGTAAAGCTGTCTGAAATGCTTTAAAGCTTGTAAGTCATGAAGCAGCTTTCAGGATTTGAACACTATTATCTAACATTAACATTTCCATGGTGTAGATTAGCATGAATTTATTAACAATTCAGATTTCATTTATCGATTTACATGCTTAAAGCATCTCTGGAGCATTTGCCAAGAACAGTTAAAATTCAATTTAGTCATTTCTTCTTCAGTGTAACTTCAGAATGAAGTCAAGATAATTTATTTCACAAAAACAGAAGTTGCTGGGAAAGCTCAACAGGTCTGGCAGCATCTGCGAGGAAAAATCAGAGTTAACGTTTTGGGTCAGTTCTGAGGAAGGGTCATCAGACCCAAAACATTAACTCTGATTTTTCTTCACAGATGCTGCTAGACCCTTTCCTGCAGAGTTTTTCCAGCAACTTCTGTTTTTGTTCCTGACTTACAGCATCTGCTGTTCTTTTGGCTTCAATTTATCTCACAACTAGTTGTTATAACAGTGTTTAGACAAAGAGTGTATCCAAGTGCAATGATTTATTTTACACCTCAAATCAAGTTAATTAAAAGCCTAATAAATTTGAACCCAGATTTCCCTTTTCACAATGATCACCACAAATGTTATGCCAGTGCAGAACTTGAACTCTGCCAAGTTTATTGTCATTGCATTATTGAATTGTGATTCTGAATGGTTTATTGTAGTGAAGATAACATCAATGTTTATGGGTATTAAAAAGGAAATGCTGTTGGTCCAATCCAGGCAGAGTGGGATTCACTTGTTGGCATTATAGTGAGCTCATTCTCAAAACGATACTGCCCTGTTTGAGTAGAAATGGTGACCAATTGGGGTGAGCCCAAGGGAGTTTTTGTGTGAGAAGTCAGATTTCATTTTGTTTCCCACACGCAGGACTCAGGAAAAAATTTCAGAAATAGAAGGCATTAAAAACTTATCTTGCTACCAATCTAAAGAGCACAAATATGTTTTTTTTTTAATGAATAAGATCAAATGGTTGACACTTTTATTGACCTGGAATAGGAGGAATTTTTTTAACATTGTAGGAACTTATCAATGAATGAAGTTTGAACTTTTTTTTACACATTCAAATTTTTGTTGTGGTGTTCATTATTTTTATAGAATCTACAGTGTGTGAATGAGCATTGAAATGTAATATGCTGACATGGAGTGGTGTTGTATGGAAGGGGATTCTTAACATCCTTTGAAATTTCTATTCCAAAGTTTCCATTATGCAGGCTATGGTTCATGACACCTCTGATGTGTGGTGAACAGTGAGTTTCATTGGCCTGTCACAATATCAAGAAAATTGAAAAGAATTGATAATGTCTGTCTCTGCAATGGAGCCGACCAGGTCACAGGGTACAGGCTTGTGGCTCAAAACAATCTGCACCCTCAAAAAATTCTGGTGAAATTCAGAATACCCAAAAGTAGGGTCAAAAATTCCATAATCAAGATCAGCCAACAATGGTTGAGGGGTCCCAATTCATCCCAAATCAGTAAAAATCTGGGTATCCTCCCATTGCACTCATTAACAAATGGAATTGTCCATCTAAGAGCCTTTGGAGACTTTTCCCTCAATCTACGTTTCTTTTCTTGCCAGTAATCAAGGGAGCCACCATTTTTGATATAATAAGTAACATTAATTATCTTAAGTAATATGAGCAAATAGATTTAGGGAACATATTGACACATGAAATTAAGAATTTTGAATTTAATAGTGAGAAACTTAGCACTTTGGTTAAAAGTAAAAGAAAGTCTGAGGCTTGTTATGCTTACATTATTTGCTACATATCATCAGACACTAAGAAAGGTTGGTGAGCTGGAGAGAAACATTTGACAGACAAAACTCCGACCATATACTGTAGACCTCTGCATTGGACCTACATCAACATCTTACAGAAGAGAATTCAATGCCAGACAATGTTTGATGATCTCACCTTTCAAAACCACAACCACTACCATCTAGCAGGACACAGATCTAGAAGCCCAGATCCTATGAATAAATAAAGGTTCATCAGTTCTGAAGAAGAGTTATACTGGACTCAACATGTTAAACCCGTTTTACTTTCCACAAATGCTGCCAGACCTACTGAGGTCCTCCAGCATTTCGGAGTTTATTTCAGATTTTCCAGCATCTGCAGTATTTAGCATCTATACCTGGGGCTTATCATAAACAGCTAGCACAAAATCATATTTTTTTATTCTATTCCTCACCAAATCATGCATGTGTTTGCTGAACTATATTGGCTCTCAGTTCCTTCAATTTAAAATTGTGACTCTCAAATTCAAATCCATTCATGTCTTGCACTTTCTTGGACTAAATATTCAGTCAAGGGTCAGAAGCTGGAAATGGGAACTAATTCCAGGTCAAGATCCCGTACGACATGTGTAATGATTTTTTTTTCCTGTTGCTATGGGAATTTTTACTGCGGATGCCAGAAAATTGGTGAATATTGTAAGATTAAAGGAACAGTTTTGAATTGCTGCTATATTTATCTGTTCCTAAATTCTATTTACATTCAATACTGGCAAGCAATAAGGATTGGGTTCGTTGCAATGTTTTCAATAACACTGTTAAAATAATCGCAGAAGCAAACTTGATGCAGAGAATCAACTGTTTAGCTAGGTGACTGAAAATGTAACTGTATTACACTAAGGAGGCGTAGATGGGGACTCATGGAGAACTTAAGAACAGTCAAATGGTTCTGTGTAGTCAAAGCTCAGAATGAAGATTGCGGAGTTAGTAGCAACTAAATGTTTGATTCTGTGTTCAACAATGTCTTGAGATGCTCATGGGCTCTGAAGAAGCTATTTGCCTCTGGTAATTCAATGTAACTGTGAGAAACAGTGACGGAAACTCACAAGCAGTATTGCTTCCTTGCATCTAAACAAGATTAGAGCTCAGGGGAAAATAAAAACAGTGAAAGCATTAGCTTAGTGAAGCTGACTGTTTGTGAAAAGCTGGAGTTTTGCCTGTGAATGAATCTTGCAGTGCGGTTTCCATGATTTCAGGGAAGCTTAGTCCTAGGAAGGTGAATAATCAGAACATGATCAGTTATTGAGTCAGTCAATGGCAGAATGTCTTTTGAGATACTATCAAAGCAAAATCATCAAAAGTGAAGGACCATAATTCTTTGAACAAAAACAGAAGTTGCTGGAAAATCTCAGCAGACCTGGCAGCATCTGTGAAGATAAAATCAGAGTTAACATTTTGGGTCCAGTGACCCTTCCTCAGAACTCTGAGATTTTTTTCTTCACAGATGCTGCCAGACCTGCTGAGCTTTTCCAGCAACTTCTGCTTTTGTTCCTGATTTACAACATCCGCAGTTCTTTCATTTTTTTATTGACCATAATTCGTTGGCGAGTTTAAATAGAATTTAGTTACCCAAAGTATCAATAATATCCAGGTGCGGGGTGAATTGCTGAGAAATAATGAAATCTGTCTTAGTTGCATCTAGTATTTGATGTATTCTGTGGGATATTCACCCTTTGTTTGTCTGTTACCCATATTTGCCTCATGTTAATTTTAGAATGTTAGATTATAAGTCATTTCTACATCTGCACAGTTTAAACCATTTCATCAATAATCTTTGGTTGTGATTTTTTAAAGTTGCATTTGTATGAAACTGACTATTCTTTGTTTTCTGAGGAAAAATGACACTGTCCAAAGCCTATATAAATAGGCATGTCTTCAACCTGGTTATGACCAATAGAGGAATGTGGCTAGAAAGGAATTTGATCCTTGGTCATAATACATGCTTTGGATTTGTGCATTGGGGTTTTTAAATCTCCAACAAATAAGAAGTCAAGGACTGGTTTGCTGTAACGTCAGCAATGGTGGATGGATTCCCAATGGTGCAGAGTTAATGGGACAATCTCAATCCTTCATTGATCAGCAGGCCTTGGCTGACGTGGGGACTGCAGATCTTTAGATGAAAACTGTGAGGGTAAATTTTAGAATGTTAGATTATAAGTCATTTCTACATCTGCACAGTTTAAACCATTTCATCAATAATCTTTGGTTGTGATTTTTTAAAGTTGCATTTGTATGAAACTGACTATTCTTTGTTTTCTGAGGAAAAATGACACTGTCCAAAGCCTATATAAATAGGCATGTCTTCAACCTGGTTATGACCAATAGAGGAATGTGGCTAGAAAGGAATTTGATCCTTGGTCATATTCTTTTAGGGGATGTGGGATTCACCGAAATTGCCAGTATTTCCTGTCAATGATACATTATCCTTATGTAGGTGGCAGTAAACTGCTTTCATGACCCATGGCAGCATATGGTGCATTTTTATGTTTGGACCTGGGATCTGTTTGATGCTGAAGGGACAACCCTCCAAGGGTCAGTCAGAGGCAAGATCTGTTATGGGTTGGGAGAGGGGACCCTCTTTCAATTCTGGTATTTCCACTCTGAACAGGAATGGAGCCTAAGTATATCTCTTAGTTGAAAATAATCTATCTGTATTGGCTAGTCGCACATGATCTGACCCTGAGCTGCCCTCAGAATTGCACAGAATCAGGTTTCTGGCAGTAAATGAGCATGGAGGTCAGCAGAACCAACCATTTTTGACAGTGTTCCATTGATCAAAAGCCCAAACTGATTTAAAAATTCAGCCCTCTATTTTTGAAAACCGTTCCAAGTCTACGAAATTCGCCCCAACATTGTAGCTGGGCGTGTCCACCTCATCTATGCTTCTGCTGCTTATACCAACTCCTACCAGGAGATCTGCTGTCATTATATGTCACACTCTTCTCTTGCACCATCCTCACATATCCACTTTAGCTCATCTGCAACTGCTCTTGACATCCATCACCCAATATTCTTAGACTGTTTCCTCCTTCTGCTGCCCTCAACTTTGCCATCATGAATAGAGCTCTGAGGCTTGGTTGCTCCTGATCTCCTATATACTTATATATTATATATAAATAACATATTTATTAAAATACATATAGTGTAGTACATGTGCATGTATAGTTGCATATATATGACATTTAAAATTATTTAATAATATAACACCTAACTTATTAAATATATATATATACACACACTGCATTTTCTATTGCCATGACTGTGTTGTATACTATTATATATTTTGCAGTAAAGTCTTTAAAACGGATGAAAAGTTTTACAAAATGGCTGCAAGAAGTCACATTACTATCCCTTTGAATTTTGGTTCTCATTGTGCCTAGGTTGTATTTGTCCTGGGAAGAAATGACAAGAGATGTTTTGAACTTTAGTGAATATTCCCAAGGAAAAACAGAAACCCTTCACAATGGTTTTACTGGAGGTGTGAACAGCTCTTTCTAGTTTACCAAGCGAATGACTAAAGCAGTTGAAAAAAAATTCACCTCAGTTATAAGAGAATTGATCCATCTCAATCAGAAGTCATTTTAAATTTGGTTCTGTATAAGAGGGACTGTGATCAACCATTTAAGACAGAAATCCTTAGGAAGAATTCTGAGACATATCCTCAGAGATAGGATTCCCAGCACAAGTGAGCATGGAGTGAAGGCATTCAACTGCTGCTCTTGCAATCCCCAAGAGTTCAAGAGTCACAAACACATGACAAGAAAGGAACAAGTAATCTGCCTCTTCCTAATCCTGCTGACTTGCTCAGACCAATTATTTGACAATGGAAGCAATTACAGCTGCTGAATTCTACATTACATTTGCAAATCCTTCACTTCAGAAAGAGAAATCTCAAGCAATCCAGATCTGCAACAATCATAGAGGTGGATCTAATTTTTACCTTCATATGTAACTTTAATGCTTCCTTACTTTAAATATTTGGATCTGTACTTCAGTGAAATGAAGTTATTATTTTTATGCAATAACTTTCAGCAATAGTTGTGTAACAAACCAACCCTTTAACTTATCGAGAGCATTAAGATGTGCTGTTAGCTATTTTTAAATTGAGACAAATAATCTAAAAAGGGTATATAACTGAGCTATACAAGTTCACAGTTCAGTACCAATCTGATTTGCTGTGGTGAATCTAGCTGTAGGTACACACACACACATGCATTATAATGTAGAGCTGTGTATTAAACACAAATATTGCTGTAAAATACATTTCATGATGCCATCTTCTTAAGATTGCTTTCCATAGTGGTTTAATAAAAGCATAATTGAAATAGCAGAGGAAAGATCTTGATATGAGTGCGTCTAATGTCCGCATGGTGATATCACTGACGACAGGTAGTAATCTTATTGAAACCTCTGACATTTTATTGATTTCAGCTGAAAGAAATATTGCTAAATATCATGTGTAAAAAATGCAAAATCCAGGTGCCAATACTAATGATCAGTTAGATGACATTATTGAAACAGTTAGACAAGTGGATTGGCTGAGCTGTACAAAGAATGAGCAGAATTACAGGTTATTGAAGGAATTATTACAGCTGGCAGCTGCCTAGATGAAGGGATCAGGACAAACTTGTGCATGTTTTTAATGAGATCTATAATTATAATGTTCACAATGACTGACATTATTCATATTGTCATTGCTATCCATTCCCATTCAATAATTCAATTCTCATACATATTGGGAAGAATCTTGTAGGGGCCAAAATGATGTGGACTGTGGCAAGAAATCTGAGAGAAGGCAGGTGCGTCCATTCTCGATGAAAGGAACGACTCGTTGCATTTTAAAACAGAGTTCCTAGCATTGAGTTAGTATTCTCACTACGCAGCAGTGAGATGCCTATTAACAAGGATAATAGCTTGTGGTCGGCCTCATTAACTGCAAATCTTGCCTCTTGCAGCTTCCTATCCTTCCAGTTGTCGTGAGGAATCTTGACATTGACAATTTCCAACATGAAAGTCAGAACGGGAACCACGTGACTTCAGCTCTCTACATTTTCCTTTTTGGAAACCTGGCAATAACATCTCAGGACACATTAATCCTAACCTTAACTCTCATCCATGGACACTGGCACCCAACGCCTCCCAGCCTCTCAGGATCCTTGTGGCATCTCTCGGATCCATTTAGAGATTGCTTTTCATAGAATCATAGAATCCTTACAGTGTGGAAACAGGCCCTTCAACCCAACAAGTCCACACTGACCCTCAGAGCATCCCACCCAGACCCATCCCCACTAATCTACACATCCCCGAACACTATGGACAATTTAGCATGGCTAATCCACCTAGCCTGCACACCTTTGAGCTGAGGGAGGAAACCAGAGCACCCAGAGGAAACCTACGCAGACACGGGGAGAATGTGCAAACTCCACACAGACAGTCGCCCAATGGTGGAATCAAACCCGGTCCTTGGTGCTGTGAGGCAGCAGTGCTAACCATTGAGCCAAAAGCTGCCTTCAGGGTGGACAGAATCAGCCATTGCAAAGCTGCTGCATGGACATTTTGAGCACAAGGACAGGAGTCCAGCTCACAGCTTAGATTAGGCTGCATTTCAGGGCTTGTCACTTGCTGTCTTAGTGTTCTCTTAAATTGCGGAGATCTGGATGCTCACAGTATCTCTGCCTTATCTTTCATTGCAGCATAATCACACAGCTGGGCAGCCTATCTTGCTGGTCATCAGTCCTGAGACAAGGAAACAGACCTCCTTCTATATGGCACTATGCTATTTCAATTTCACTCCTCCAACAATTACCTGCAACTTGTGGAGCAAACACTCTGCATGCACTGCAAGCAAACAACCATGTCCCAAAAGGAAGTGGTGTTCAGTGAAGTCCACAGAGACACACTGTCTGTCAAAGGATCTCAGCATAATAGGTCAAAGGCAGCCTCTGACATCAGTCCAAGGACTTGACAATGGTCAGGTATCTGGTTGTGGCTATCCGGTCAAAAGATCCATACCTCTGCAGTTTCAGGGAATGGGTCACGGTCAGCCCTGTGTCTCTGTAGCAGCTAGTCTAGAGGTTAGCATGATCACAATTGAGGAAATGTAGAGGCACCTATCAAGGGTCATGCAGACAATTTGAGTGGAGTCTGAGGAGGTGTGAAGCCTGCAAAGTTGACAGGGAATGCAGTCGCAAAGAGGAAGTGAATGTTCATGGATGTAATGGCATATAAAGGCAGAGCCTGGAAAATACTTTCTGAGCAGCAGTCACTGCCACCTTCCAGCATGCTGAAAAATGTGCATAGAAAATAGCTATGACTGACAACCAGTGTGGACAGGGTAAGTGCCTTTATCTATTAGGCAGGGAGCTGCAAAATTCAGCAAAGTGAGGTACTATGAGAGATGACGACGCTACACACAGATCCATTCAGTTGAAAAGACAAACACTAGCAGATCATAATCATTGGTGAACCTTATCCATTGTCTCAATGAGTGCTATACAACTCTCAGCACCAAACATTGCTGAGAATTTCATGCATATTTGGTCACCGAGGCCAGTGATGCTATACCAATGTGTCCTTTGGGCAAGTGATGCAAAGTTTCCACAGTCCCTTTTGAAATGTAATATTCACCATGCCGACACATGGTGCAGCAGCTTCTCTGATCAAACATTGTTCCATGGCACATCATGTATCTGTTGTCTTCCCTGATAGAGCAACAGTTGCTGTTGAGGCTACACAGAGATATAAGAAAACAGATTTAGTGCTGTTCTGTTTCAGCATTTTATGTTATCATAAAGTTTTAATAAACGTGATCCTTTACTGACAGTGAAATGTCACCTGTGCCACTGAAAGGGTTGAATCAGTTTCAGCTAGTTAAGGGTTAAATTTATAGTCTGTTGCAAATGTAAATATAAATCACAGACATACTATTGTAAATTAAAAGTATAGAAACTGCACTATCAACAGGATAGAACTGGCCTTTTGTGAACTACAGACAATGTCAGTAAAAACTGTGGGAAACAGCAGATGACAGCAGACACCTGTACAAAGAGGTATGGGAACGTTAAAGGAATGTTGTATTTTTTTAACAAATAATGGATTTATCTGTAAACCCATCAAAGTGTGTTTTACACTTCATGGTTATGGTTAGCTCTCTGCATGCATATTTGATAAACCACCACTGTCCTGTTTCCTGAAGTCCTCTGATTAATTTGTGAAGTTGACACCAATGTGTCCTCAAAAGTTTTAGTCTTCCCTTTCCCTCCCACCACATTTAAGTAAAGTCCCAGGTTCCACATCTGAGGTGAAGGGACCCTCCTTTCTGTTGGTTTTGGAGTTTTGGCCGGGTTACCCCCAGAGTGTTTGTGTCTAAGGGCACAAGCATGTTGAGGGTGTCCTAGCCAAAAGCAAACCCACCCGCCTGGCTTGAACTTCCATGCATGTGAGAGTTGCAGACTGGGTGGAGGTTAAAGACCCTGCCACTTCTGAAGTGGCCTGAGAGGTGATGGCCTTGTGTATGGTTCTGCCTCTGGCTGAGTGCCTCCTGACAGTGTCCTACATCTCTTGTTGCCTTGTTAGTGCTGGGGAACAATGCCCAGAGCAATGGAATGCAAGTTTGTGTGCTTATCAGTCTGAGACTGCACAACCTAGCTCTCCATAGCAACTGCCAACCTGTCCATGAAGGCATCCAGATGATGGAATGTCTGAGGCAGCAAGGTTCCCTTGATACAGCTGCCCTACTGCAGCCTGTGTGCTATAAGGACCATTTCAGAAGTCATACGACACCAGGCCATAGTCCAACAGGTTTATTTGAAATCACAAGCTTTCGGAGTGCTTCTCCTTCTTCAGGTCACCTGATAAAAGAACACCACTTCGAAAGCTTATGATTTCAGATAAACCTGTTAAACTATAACCTGGTGTCATGAGACTTCTGAACTTGTCCAGCCCAGTCCAAAACTGACATCTCCACATCATGAGGACCATTGCCTTTCACCTACTTATCTGCCATTCCTGTTCCTTCTGTGCGTACACAATAAATCCCTGATTGCCCACACCACAACATCATCTCCTGCCTGAGACTAAGAGGATGGCTGGACTTAGATGGTCCTCCAAATGCCGGTGAACTGTGTGTTTCCCTCTCAGTTAGTGGCAGAGATTGGCAGTAATGTGCACACCAGCTTGTTCTCCCACCTTTAATTTAGCTGAGGTTCCCACCAAGGTGTCAGGACCTCGGGATGCAGGAGGCAGCCTTGATGATATTTCCTCTGAGGCTACAGTAGTCTTCCTCAGAAGTGCTGAGAGCCTTTCTTGTGGGGCAGTCCTGTGGACCACTGACACTGCAGGCATTATACTTGTTTTTGAGAGACAAAAGAGAGGTGTTGATGCCAAGGCTTATAAGTTGTATGCAGAGAATGACAGTGGGAGTGGGCTTATTGTAAGAGTTGCACTGGGATGAAAAGCGGTATGAATTTATTTGGCATAACATGGATGCCTCATCATCGCTGCAGGAGTGATTGCAGTCTTCTCCTGCAAGGGCTAGGATTCTCTTTTCATGAGGAGATGTAGACCCTGATTTCAAGCACCAAAGTCTTGGCCCTGTCAGCCTAATTACTTGGAATGAGGGGAAGAGAGGGAGTGAGTGGGACAAAAGTGAGTGGCATAGCTGTTAGTACTGGTGTAGGTGGGGAAAGTGCTGAGGTATCCTGAGTGAATGGGTAGGCAGCACACAGGTCATATAAGATTAGTAGGGTGGGATACTTGGATGTGCAGGAAGGAAGATATAACATGCAGTAACGAGAGAGGTAGAGCATTAGCCTTGTTGGGAGATGGGTTTAATAGCTGAGCTTGAGTGAGGGCGAGGTAGCAGGAAGATGAGTGTCACAGAGCTGAGAATCCTGGTGGAGCCGAGAAGGTCATTGACTTTTTTGAGGCACTGCAGCATGTTCCTCCGAAGAGTGGAGGTTACACTGATCCAAGATGACAACTTCAGACCAGGCTGACAGGGTCTGGTGTTGTCACCTCCTCTGCCAGTCTTGGGGGACAAGGACATCCTACCTCTGCAACACATTGTCCATGAGAACCTCCAGGCAACCTTCCATATAAAAGCCACCAACTTCTTCTTGCCTGCCATGCCTGGGGCAAGTTTTATTCACTGTGCTGGGAAACATTGGATTGCTATTGCTCATCAAAGTGCACAATCACAATTTAAAGATGGCGTGGGTGCTAAAGAATGCCAGTAGATTCCGGAATATCCAATGAGTGGCAAGTTTTTTGAGCCATGACGAGATGGTAGAATTGGTCTGTTACTCCCTCTCTTCCCCTCATTCCAAGTAATTAGGCTGAAAGGGCCAAGACTTTGGTGCTTGAAATCAGGGTCCACATCTCCTCATGAAAAGAGAATCCTAGCCCTTGCAGGAGAAGACTGCAATCACTCCTGCAGCGATGATGAGGCATCCATGTTATGCCAAATAAATACAAACCACTTTCCATCCCAGTGCAACTCTTACAATTGGTCTGTTACTGGATGAGAGGGGTACATGGGGTTGTGTGGTAAGTAGTTAATGAAGTGAGTTTGGGATGATATCGCAAGACATCTGACCAAGCCTTATTGAAAGAAACACTCTGTTAAACTCTACAAGATTGACACTTAACCACATTATGGTAATATTCAGTCCTAAATGTTTATTAAGATGATAACTCATCATATTTACTAATCTGCCACTCATTTTCTAATGACACACAATGCTTCAATAACATATTTCTGTGGATTGCCGCCTTGCTGTGGTGGAGAAGTCCAAATGTTCCATTGATCACGGGAGTAATAGTATCAGGAGTTTTCAATTCCTGGCAGGGCCACTCATGATAATGAGGTCGCAAGGGAGGAAAATCAGACATAGCATAATTCAAAACAAGTTCTCAACAGCGATCCAACGAAGGATACTGGTATGATATCAGTCGCTGAAATGGCAGATTAAGGCTGCAGCAGGAGGGAAATCTCCAGTCATTGAGGTTTCTTTGCCCCTGGAACCGTCAAGTCTATGTGCCTGCTGATGTGCGACTGCATTCCCACATTAAAAGATGGTTTTACCTCAGCTTTCTTTACTACGGAGCAGAGTATCCATTCAGTATCCATTCTGCTCATCCCACATGGGGAGAGGGCTTAGAAAAAGTACCTTAAACATAGTCTTTTCTGTTGCCAACCTGGCTGGAAAATTGTATTGCCTACCTGTAGTCTATAAACCAAAGTCAAACTCAATATCAGAACTTGGAATGCATAAACCCTCATGGACAATGAGCAAAACAATCTGCAACTTGCCATGAAACAGCAGGCAACAGTCATATGTTCCTATGCTCCAACTGTTGATGCCACAGATAGATCCAAAGAAGACACTTACTCCACCCTGGACACCATAGTTAATACGTTGGTGATGCCACCCCTTGAGTAATGTGTGTAGTTTTGGTCTCCTAGTCTGAGGATGGACATTCATGCGATTGAGGGAGCCCAGCGAAGGTTCACCAGACTGATTCCGAGATGGCAGGACCAACATATGAGCAACGACTGGATCAAATGAGCTGAAATTTAGAAGAATGATGGAGGATCTCATAGAAACATGTAAAATCCTGATGGGTCTGGACAAGTTAAATGTGGCAAGAATGTTCCTGATGTTTGGGAAGTCCAGAACTAGGGGTCACAGTCTAAGAATAAAGTGTAGGCCATTCAGGACTGAGATGCGGAAGTATTTCTTCATTCAGAGAGTTGTGAACCTGTGGATTTCTCTCCCACAGGAATCTGTTGGGGCCAGTTCATTAGATATATTCAAGAAGGAGCTCGATATGGCCCTTGTACCTAAAGGTATCAAGGGGAATGGGGAGAAAGTGGGAATGGGATACTGAGATTGCCTGATCAGCCATGATTGCATTGAATGGTGGTGCAGGCCCAAAGGGCCAAATGGCCTATGACAGCACCTATTTTCTATGTTTCTATCCCCTAAGGAAGATAAAATTATCATTCTTGGGGAATTCGATAACAATGTTGAAAAGAATGACCAACTCTGGAAAGGAGCCATCAGAAAGGAAGCAGTCAGGAATTGCAACACCGGTGGGATTCTCCTGCTCATCAATATACAGATCATCACCTGATCATCACCAACATACTGTTCCACCAAAAGGATAAACTCCAGATTTCTTCTTGGCATCTATGATCAATGCACTGTCACACAGCCGACTACGTCATTATTCAATCCCAAGACCAAAAGGATGTCCTGATTACAAAAGCAATGACCAGTGCAGATGACTGCTGGACTGACCACTGGCTCATCCACTCCTCAATGTCCATCAAATGCCACCAGAAGCAGGTAAAGAAGAAGAATCACTTCAGAAAACAGCTCAACTTTGAGTAGCTTCAAGAGCCAAACAGGCTCCCGAACTTCTAATATTATCTTTACCGAAACCTACAAGGAGTTAATTTTAATGGTGTGGAGGAAATCTGGGAAGAGCTGAAGACAGCCATCATTTCACACTATAAAGAAAGTGTCAGCCACAAGACCAGGACGCACCAAGACTGTTTTGATGAGAATCGTCACATCGAAACCTCATCAACAAGAAGAGAAAAGCACTCCATGCCCGATAAAAACAAAATCTCCAGCGACACAAGGAGGAGAACTCATCAAACAGCGAAAGCAGAATTGCAAAGGAGAAAGAGGAAAATCAAGAACCAATGCTAATCAATACTTGAGAAAGCCAAGGAGCTGCAACTCCTTGTTGACAAGCACGACAGAGGTTTCTTTAGTGCCACCACAGCAATGTACATATCCAACACCTTTTGGAGCAGTGTAAGGATGGCACCCTTTGGAGAGACAGAGAAAACATCAGCCTCCAATGGAGAGGACACTTCAAAGAAATCAGTAACAATCATCAACAAGGATGTCTTTGAGGAAATGCCCCAACTCCCCATCAAAGATGATCTTGTGCTCCCACCTAGCATGGTAGAAGTTGAAGCCTCCATTAGAAGCATGAAGAATGGAAAAGCTGCAGCTGTGGGTGGGATTCCAGCAGAGATTTTCAAACTTGGAGGAGCAAAGCTTAACCATTATTTCCATCAACTGTTCTTGAAAATCTGGAACAAAGAAAAAATCCCTGCCATGTCACAGATGCTGCTGTCACCACTGTTTTCAAAAAGAGAAGACAAAATAGACTGTGGGAATTACCAAGGAATCCCTCAGCTCTCCATCACCAGGAAGGTCATCTCCCGAGCCGTCTATAGGCACCTTCTCTGAGTCTTGGGGAAAATTCTTCTAGAAAGCTGGTGTAGCTTCTGACCAAATTATGGAATATGGCTAACTCTAAAAATAAAATGCCAAGAACAACACCAACCACTCTACATGGTTTTTGACTCAGTCAGTCAGGAAGTGCTGTGGAAGATCCCACCAAAGGCTGGCATTCTAATGAAATTCATCAACATCCTTCACCTCCTCTACTGTAAGATGTTGGCAATGATCCTCAACAATGGTAATATGACAGAATACTTTGAGGTCAAGATCATTGGTCAAGCAGGGATGTGTCATTGTCCTCACTCTTTTCTTCATCCTTATCACCACCATTCTTCATCTGGTCAAGAACAAGCTTCCTAGTGGTGTTGACGTCGTCTTTGGGATGGATAGAAAATGCTTCAACCTCAACCAGTTGAAATCCAAGAGGAACACAATATTGATCTCACTTGTGGACCTTGAGTATGCAGATGACAACCTCAAGAAGACTAAAATCCTTTACCAATCCATCTCAAGTCAAATTCCAGCCCATTCTTCCATTAAGATCAATGCAGAAATCCTCCCAAATGTGGAACATTTCTCTGACCTGGGAGGCGACCTCTGAGCTAAGATTGATATCAGTATGGAGATACAACATTGCGTCTAATCTGCAAGTGATGCCTTCGGATATCTAAAGGTGAGAGTCTTTGATGACTGTGAAATCATGCTGATATCAAGATCTTTATGTATAAAGCAGTCATCTTTTCGATTCTTCCATATAGCTCCAAAACTTGAACTATGTATAAATGCTACTTCAAGGCCCTTGAAAAATACCATCAATGTTGTTTGAGATGGATTCGGCATCAGCTGGAGGGACTTCGCCGTCCTTGGAGAGGACAGCAGCACCATCATTGAGCCATGATCATGCAAAACAAACTCCACTGCACCATCCTTGTGCTTAGGATGCCTGAGTTCTGATTGCCAAAGCAAACCTTCTTTGTCAGCTGAAGTAAGGCACTCAAATGAGAGGATGAAAAAGGAAGTGTTTCAAAGATTCCCTGAAGGCTTCCTTCCAGAAAAGCATGGGAGATCCTCATTCAGAAGAAACTGACTTGGAGGAAACTCTTCTATTAAGGGACACAATTCTTTCAGGTCACTCAGTGGCAAGATGAAGTACAGAAAATGAACTGGAGAAAAGAATGCCAATATTCTCAGGGCCAAAGACCAATTCCAACTTCCAGAAATATCTGCCAAATGTGTGGTCACAGATGCAGCTCCAGGACTGGGCCCCTCTGCCATGCAATGACCCACAGAACCCATGACCAGTGCACAATCATTCACATTAGCAAATGATTGCTGATGGCGACAAATTCAATCACAAAGCATTTCAATTAAGGTAAGTTTAATTGCATGGTTACTGTTTTCTTTCAATTTATTTCAAATTATTCATTTATCCCATGAACAAATAAATTAAGGTAAAACTGAGCAAACTAGAAATAAAGCATTTGTGTAATTGATTTAAAAAATCTATGTTAAGAGTGTGATGATAAAGATTGGCTTTCTGCAAATAGAAGCTTAAAGTATTTTGTTTTCATCCAGGAGGCAGTAATTGAATTAGCAGTGACCTATGGCCAACATGACAGCTTTGAATCCTGGACAGACCATTCACATAACTACCAAACCAGAAGCACAACATAAACCTTTATCCTCTTCCTCCAGAACATGTTGCTGTTCAGCTAATAGTTGTTTATTGCTTCTAGCTACAGTTTATTCTGTTTTGTGCTTTATAAAAAGCAAACAAACATGCTATTTTGATCATAACCTTCAATTCAGTTGCTATTGTCAATTATCAAGCATTAAATAAGTCAACGTTGTTTTGTCCATTAATGTTATAATTTTGAGCTTGTACTTCTTCAAAGATAGGAAGAATGCAATGGTAGAGACCATACTCTGCAATTTTATATGTGTACCTGGGGAAACAGCCGTGGAGGTAATTCAAGAAAGGAGCAGTTTATCTTCCTTTTTACTTACAGCTAAGTTGTACCTACATGCAAAAATCATCTTCTCTGCTTGCAGTCTTCAATATAAACAAATAAAACAAATAACTGTAAAATAATTACAGCAGTGAATATCAGAGTTAGGAGGATAAACAGGATAGTGGTCTGGATATCATGTACTCCCACTGGGTGCGTTTTTGAAGGGAGGAGGCACATAATACGGAAGATGGGTGGTCACCAGATATGACAGAGCAGCCATCGTGAGTTGAACTTTTCAAAAGGTCAGTAGATCCATCATGACCTTTATAACACAGTTAACATGGGCAGCCCATTAATTTTGTTTTTCAAATGACTGGAAGGAAGAGGGGTACTAATTTTGGAAGTTGACCTTTGCCCATTGCAGGGCTCCCCTGAGAAGATAGCGCCTCCATCTCCTTTTTACTTGTCACTGCTTCAAAACTCACATCCTGACACCTTCGCCCCTTCCTACCCGCTTAGATACTCACCCTATCTAACACACTCTTTACCTACTACGCTCTGGGAGCTGTGATTGTCTTGCTCATGGACTTCCTTTCAGGCCAGAAATACCCACCAATAAGCTCTGGCACTCCCAAGGCTGCTGGACATTCTGACTAATCTGACTGCTACCAGCTCTAGAAGGTGTGACTGTCTTCCAACCGAGGGCCGAATGTCCTACTTTCAACTTGTTAGTACCATTCTCAGTACACTTTTGCTGGAGGGTGGACTTTATCTTCACTGGTTGATCTCTCCTTCCTCTGACCGCAATCTTTAACCCAGTGTCTTTTTTATTACTGGATATGAATTTAGTCAACCTGATCTAATTTTGGATAATATTAAATCTGCCAGACAGCATAAATATTTTCACATATGCAGGATCTGTGCAAAAATTAAAGTCAAAGTTTGACTTTATGTGGTACCATTAATATTCTCAGGAAGCCCCAAAGAACTTTCCAGTCAGTGAATTGGTTTTTGAAGGAAACTCATTTTTGTTTACTAAGCAAGCATGAAATCAAAATCCAATGGAAACATAAATTACAAGTTAATCTATATCATGTTCACAAGTCAATAATACAGATCTTTTTGTTAAAACAAAATATACCTGTTGGTGTATTTTTAAAATGGACTCATGCTCAACTTAGAATGGCTACTATTAACCACAAGACATTCAATTTGGCTAGGGACATGAAATTTCCAGAAGCTACCCCATTACTCTTGTGCAAACTCATGCCCATAATTGTAGAGACACTGCAAGTACACCAATTCCGTGAGGGCATAGACCTTCTGTTTCCGAACCTGAGCTAATAACAAAAGTCATCAAACCCTCTTTTGCTTGTTTTGGTGTGAATACCTCTACAGTTTTCACCAATGACACACAATGGTTTTGACCAGATATCGTAAATATCTTGATAGGTTGAAAAAGACTCATCTAGGAACTCTGCCTGTGTACTGTTATTATTAATGATATATTTTTGAATCGTTCATCTCAATATACTATTAAAATCCATACAGAAAATAGCAAACACCTCCAGGATCAAATAAACAGGAGGCAGTGAGTGAGATGATCATTTTTATTCTGTCTGCAAGAGTTTCCAGAATGAGAGCATTGACCACCACTGGAACTGTAGCAGGCCTGGGACCATGAACAATGCTGGATGCCCAGAGGACAGGTGAGTGAGAAGGACTTGTCAGGTTCAGCCTGGTAGGTTGCACTGAGGAAATGTTTTTTTTTAAATTCTCTCATGGGCATCATTGACTTTGCCTATCTTTTGGTGTCCTTGAGAAGGTGGTGGTGAGCTGCCTTCTTGAATTGCTGGAGCACAGGAGGGGGGCTTTCAGTATGGATAGCACTTGATGCCAGTAGGCACAGGGAGCCTAACCATTAGGACTCACACCGTCTGTGGGATAAATACTAGTGACAGTGGAATGAGGCACTCAAGTGACATTCAATTTGTTCCTTAAAGGCCACAATGGACTTAGAGAGAGGAAGACCACTCTCAGTTTTTCTTGCCTTTTGACTGACATATTGTGGGGGGATGATGATTGGTGTTGCAGGGTAACATGAGTCAGGGAGGGTCAGGAAGGTGATGGTCTCCACAACCAGTGCCACTTTGCTCAAGTAAAGAAGTCTGCTAGTTCCCAGCCTGCTTGGAGGGCAGAATTTAGTTCTACTCATGAAGTTCTTGATTCCTGAAGCAGGCATTTGCCAATCCTCTGAGGACTGGTTGGAAATTGAGGACTTGTGACCACTCAGCCTGCTGCGGTTTGGTTGGCATATTTATACATGAATGATCTCTTTTGTGAGGTGCCAGTCAACTGCTGGTGCTGTTGGTTGTTTCTGAATTTTGGCTATTAGATGTTTGAAATTGACTACAATTGTACCTATTGTTGAAGCTGCCCAATGCAAATGTTTCTAAAAATGATGACTTTTTGCTTGGAAGGTGGAGGCAGGAGGCAATGCTGACCCATAACATGATAAGAGAAGGCAAGCCAATTGTTTTCCTAATGGCATACTGCTTTACCAGAGGTTAAGACTGTGGTAGACGGTGGCACTTTTAAGTAGCCAATTAAGGCCCTCTTCCTGCTACTGATGGAAATTTACCAGTGGTGAATGGTCAGTCGACCACATGTGGAGACTGGAGAACTCTAAGAACCACTGTGTAGCTTCGAATGGCCCATACTGTTCTCCTTGGCCATGGAGGAGCCCCCATTTGATTTCTCTCACCTTGGGTCTGCTTCTTCCAGGTGCAGCCCCAAAAGTGGCCACGTGGCAAGGCTGTGTGTTCAAATCATGTTTGGCTCATAGTGCTTAATGGAAGCTGAATTCCTTAGTTACCACAGTTGGGCGACTCTGAGTGGAGTTTTCACATTCTGCCTGTGTCTGCATGGGTTTCCTCCCACAGTTCAAAGATGTGCAAGCTAGGTGGATTGGCCATGCTAAATTGCCAGTAGTGTTCAGGGATGTGTAGGTTAAGTGGGTTATGTGGGATGGATCTGGGTGGGATGCTCTGATGGTCAGTGTGGACTTGTTGGGCCGAAGGGCCTGTTTCCACACTGTAGGGATTCTATGAAATGAAATATGAAACTCCCAGTGGCACTGCTAAGACTGCTAGTTCTGGATGCTCAAATTGGCTGGCAGCTCTTGAGAGTGGGCAGCTGCCCCTAACATGGGCAGGAGCCCTTATGGCAATGGAGTACTGTAGTTGCTTAGCACAAGTAAACTGAAAACCGCATAAAATTCTGGCTGTGAACTGGGATTTGAATCAAACTATTTTAAAGATTGAAAATTTATTGGCAGTTTGCCCAGCATCTTTCAATTTACAATCCCACTGGGTACAACTCCCTGGTGCCCAAACATATTCCTATAATTGGTTCTTTTATGAGCACTAAACGTTTTCAGTTGCGCTCAGTCCCTAATTTCTTCTGTTCCATGTCCTTTAAAACTGGTAGAAAGAAGCTGAATAGCCAGCTTTTTTACACCTGCCATACGTGCAGTGCCTTGTACAAGTTGAGATCAAGACTAATCTCAGCAGGTTTAGCTGTGAATGACATAAATGAGGCAAAAATGGAGCTCCTTTCACTCTCCTGTAGGAGTGCAGTCAATAAATTACATCAGAAAATTGAGAAGCTAGCTGAAAAATAACAGACTGATTGTAGTTAGATCAGGTAAATTGTTTATTTGATTGGCTTGACCATGGTATCGATCAATGTATACTAAAATACTCCTCAGATGTATTAACCATGGTTTCTATTCATATTATTCAGGCTAAATTAACCAATGGTTAAGACCGGCTTAACTTCAGTTATGAACTTATTGCAGAATGACAACAAAAATAAATGAACCAAAATTACGTCAAAAATATATTTGGTATTTATAGAGAACAGCTCTCATAATGGTATGGATATTAAGACATTTCAAATGTTTAAAAACTGCATCCCTTGTACGATGGATCCTGATGTATGATCAAAGTGACTGCTGAGGCCGTTTAGGTGACATTAAAAATTCCACAGTCTAACAAGTTTTTCAGAAAGTTCTGCATTGAATTATAATGGGCAGTAGGGATGAGGTGTGTCTGCACTGGTTTCCTCCATGTGCTCCTGTTTCCTCCCACAGTCGAAAGATGTGCAGCTTTCGTAGATTGTCCACGTTAAAATGCCCATAGTGTCCAGAAATATTACTTTATGGGACATGCTTAATCAATTTTCCCTGTGGCATTTCACATCTTTTATTGAAGTTTGCTTCACAACGCAGTGACATTTGACTATGACCAGAAGACCATAAGTAACAGGAACAGATGTAGGCCATTCAGTCCCTATAGCCTGCTCTGACATTCAATAGGATCATGGCTGATCCAGCTTTCCTCATGTCCACTTTCTGTCCTTTCCCCATAACAATTGGTTCGCACTGTTGCCTTACAGAGCCAGGGACCCAGATCAATTCCAGCCTCGGGCAACTGTCTGTGTGGAGTTTGCATGTTCACCCTGTGTCTGCATGGGTTTCCTCCAGTTTCCTGCCACAGTCCAAAGATGTGCAGGTTTAGTAGATTGTCCACGTTAAAATGCCCATAGTGTCTGGGAACGTGGATTAGCCATGGGAAATGCAGGGTTAAAAGGATAGGGTAGAGGGGTGTCTGGTCAACATGCTTTTCAGAGGTGCTGTGTGAATCGATGAGCTGAATAGTCTGCTCTCACACTGTAGGGATTCTATGATTATATAACGCTTGATTCTCCTGCTGATTAAGAATCTATTACAGCCTTAAATATAGATAAATAGAATCATAGATAGAATCCCTACAGTGTGGAAACAGGCCCTTCAGCCCAACTAGTCCACATCAACCCTCAGAGCATCCCACCCAGACTCATCCCCCTATAATCTAAATAATCTGTACATCCCTGGACACTACGGGCAATTTTTTATGGCCATTCCACCTAGCCTGCTCATCTTTGGACTGTGGGAGGAAACCAGAGCACCCGGAGGAAACCCACACAGACACGGGCAGAACGTGCAAACTCCACATAGACAGTCGCCCAAGGGTGGAATCGGGTGGGTCCCTGGCACTGTGAGGCAGCAGTGCTAACCACTGAGCCACCGTGCCACCCTATAATATATAGAAGGACTCTAGCCCCATGGCTCTCTGTGGCAATGAGGTCCAAAGACTCACAATCCTCTAAGAGAAGAAACTCCTTCTCATCTCAGTCTTAAAATGGCACCGCTTTAAACTGAGATTGTAGCTTTGCTCCTAGAGTCTCCAATGAACGGAAACAATCTGTCAGCACATACCCTGCTGAGCCCCTGAAGAATTCTATATGTTTCAATGAGATTATCTCTCATTAATCTAAACTCCAGTGAGTTTAGTCTTTCAATCTATTTTGCCTTTGCTTGCAAGACAATTCCTGCACAACAGGGATCATCCTAACGAGCCTTTTTTGAACTGCTTCCAATTAAATGATCTTTCCTTAAATAAAGGGATCAAAACTGCTCATAAAACTCTCGATGCAGTCTCACGAGAACCTTGCACAGTTGCATTAAGATTTCCCTACTCTTATACTCCACCCCTTTAAAATAACCTGAATTGTAGCTCCAGTGTACAGGAGGTTGAGAGTAGTGAGGTCATAAATAAGGTTTCAACCCTATCGCAGGAGTGTACCAGCAGGCAGGAAGGTGGTTTGAAGTGTGTCTACTTCAATGCCAGGAGCATCCGGAATAAGGTGGGTGAACTTGCAGCATGGGTTGGTACCTGGGACTTCGATGTTGTAGCCATTTCGGAGACATGGATAGAGCAGGGACAGGAATGGTTGTTGCAGGTTCCGGGGTTTAGATGTTTCAGTAAGATCAGGGAAGGTGGTAAAAGAGGGGGAGGTGTGGCATTGTTAGTCAAGGACAGTATTACGGTGGCAGAAAGGACGTTTGATGACAACTCGTCTACTGAGGTAGTATGGGCTGAGGTTAGAACCAGGAAAGGAGAGGTCACCCTGTTGGGAGTTTTCTATAGGCCTCCGAAAAGTTCCAGAGATGTAGAGGAAAAGATTGCAAAGATGATTCTGGATAGGAGCGAAAGTAACAGGGTAGTTGTTATGGGGGACTTTAACTTTCCAAATATTGACTGGAAACGCTATAGTTCGAGTACTTCAGATGGGTCAGTTTTTGTCCAATGTGTGCAGGAGGGTTTCCTGACACAGTATGTAGATAGGCCAACAAGAGGCGAGGCCACATTGGATTTGGTACTGGGTAATGAACCAGGCCAGGTGTTAGATTTGGAGGTAGGAGAGCACTTTGGTGATAGTGACCACAATTCGGTTACGTTTACTTTAGCGATGGAAAGGGATCGGTATATAAAGCAGGGCAAGAGTTATAGCTGGGGGAAAGGCAATTATGAGGCGATGAGGCAAGATTTAGGATGCATAGGATGGAGAAGGAAACTGCAGGGGCTGGGCACAATTGAAATGTGGAGCTTGTTCAAGGAACAGCTACTGCGTGTCCTTGAGAAGTATGTACCTGTCAGGCAGGGAGGAAGTGGTCGAGCGAGGGAACCATGGTTTACTAAAGAAGTTGAATCTCTTGTCAAGAGGAAGAAAGAGGCTTATGTAGAGATGAGGCGTGAAGGCTCAGTGAGGGCGCTTGAGAGTTACAAGTTAGCCAGGAAGGACCTAAAGAAAGAGCTAAGAAGAGCCAGGAGGGGACATGAGAAGTCTTTAGCAGGTAGGATCAAGGAAAACCCGAAAGCTTTCTATAGGTATGTCAGGAATAAAAGAATGACTAGAGTAAGATTGGGGCCGGTCAAGGACAGTAGTGGGAAGTTGTGCGTGGAGTCCGAAGAGATAGGAGAGGTGCTAAATGAATATTTTTCGTCAGTATTCACACAGGAAAAAGACAATGTAGTCGAGGAGAATACTGAGATACGGTCTATTAGACTAGACGGGATTGAGGTTCATAAGGAGGAGATGTTAGCAATTCTGGAAGGTGTGAAAATAGATAAGTCCCCTGGGCCGGATGGGATTTATCCTAGGATTCTCAGGGAAGCTAGAGAGGAGATTGCAGAGCCTTTGGCTTTGATCTTTATGTCATCATTGTCTTCAGGAATAGTGCCAGAAGACTGGAGACTAGCAAATGTTTGATAAGGTTCCCCATGGTAGGCTATTGCAGAAAATACGGAGGCATGGGATTGAGGGTGATTTAGCGGTTTGGATCAGAAACTGGCTAGCTGTAAGAAGACAGAGGGTGGTGGTTGATGGGAAATGTTCATCCTGGAGTTCAGTTACGAGTGGTGTACCTCAAGGATCTGTTTTGGGGCCACTGCTGTTTGTCATTTTTATAAATGACCTGGATGAGGGCGTAGAAGGATGGGTTAGTAAATTTGCGGATGACACCAAAGTTGGTGGAGTTGTGGATAGTGCGGAAGGATGTTGCAGGTTACAGAGGGACATAGATAAGCTGCAGAGCTGGGCTGAGAGGTGGCAAATGGAGTTTAATGTGGAAAAGTGTGAGGTGATTCACTTTGGAAGGAGTAACAGCAATACAGAGTACTGGGCTAATGGTAAGATTCTTGGTAGTGTGGATGAGCAGAAAGATCTCGGTGTCCATGTGCATAGATCACTGAAAGTTGCCACCCAGGTTGATAGCGTTGTTAAGAAGGCGTACAGTATGTTAGGTTTTATTGGTAGAGGGATTGAGTTTCGGAGCCATGAGGTCATGTTGCAGCTGTACAAAACTCTGGTGCGGCCGCACTTGGAGTATTGCGTACAGTTCTGGTCACCGCATTATAGGAAGGATGTGGAAGCATTGGAAAGGATGCAGAGGAGATTTACCAGGATGTTGCCTGGTATGGAGGGAAGGTCTTATGAGGAAAGGCTGAGGGTCTTGAGGCTGTTTTCGTTAGAGAGAAGAAGGTTAAGAGGTGACTTGATAGAGACATACAAGATGATCAGAGGATTAGATAGGGTGGACAGTGGGAGCCTTTTTCCTCGGATGGTGATGGCTAGCACGAGGGGACATAGCTTTAAATTGAGGGGTGATAGATATAAGACAGCTGTCAGAGGTAGGTTCTTTACTCAGAGAGTAGTAAGGGCGTGGAATGCCCTGCCTACAAAAATAGTCGACTCGCCCACTTTAAGGGCATTTAAATGGTCATTGGATAAACATATGGATGATAATGGAATAGTTTAGGTTAGATGGGCTTCAGATTGGTTTCACAGGTCGGCGCAACATCGAGGGCCGAAGGGCCTGTACTGCGCTGTAATGTTCTATGTTCTACGTTCTATGAATTAAAATGTACTTATCCAAATGTTTTTTTAAGTGTTGCTATTGCACCTGCCTCAACCACTTTCTGGCAGCCCACTTCATATACGCACCACTCTCTGCATGAAGAAGTTGCCCCTCAGTTCCTTCTTACATCTTTCCCCTCTCACCTAAAACCTATGCCGTTTAGTTTTCAATTCCCCATCCCTGGGAAAAAAAACTATGTGTATTCATCCTATCTATGCCCCTCATGATTTCAAACACCTCAAAAGGTCAGCCCTCATTCTCCCATGTTCCAAGGAATAAAGTCCTGTCCTGGCCAACATCTCCCTATTACTCAGGCCTACTATTCCTGGCAACATCCTCATAAATCTTCTTTGCACACTTTCCAGTTTAACTTTGTCTTTCCTATAACAGGGTAACCAAAACTGTACACAATACTCCAAGTGCAGCCTCACCAATGACTTATACAACTGTAACATAATGCCCCAACTCCTATACTCAATGCCTCGACCAATGAAGGCCAGCATGCTAAATGTCTTCTTCACCACCCTGTCCACCTGTGACGCCGCTTTCAAAGAACTATGTACTTGTTGTCCAAGGTCCCTCTGTTGCACAACACTCCTCAAGATCTTACCATTTACTGGATAGGTTCTACCTTGGTTTGACTTACCAAAGTGCAACACCTCACACTTATCTGTATTGAATTACATTTGCAAATCCTCAGCCCACTTCCCCGTCTGATCAGGATCCCTTTGTAACTTTTGATAACCTTTCTCGTTATCAACAATACCTCCTAATCTTGTATCATCTGCAAATTTGCTAATCATGCCTTGTACATTCACATCCAGATTATCTATGTGAATACCAAATAACAAAGGTCACAGCACCGAACCTTGTGGCAAACCACTAGTCACAGGCGACCAGTCCGAGAAACAACCTTCAACTATCGCCCTCTGCTTCCAACCATCGAGCCAATTTTGAATCCAATTAGCTAGCTCTTCCTGGATCCCATGCAACCTAACCTTCATAACTAGATTGCCATGTAGGACCTTGTCAAAGGCCTTACTAAAGTCCATATAGACAACATCCACTGCCCTACCCTCATCTATCCTCTTCGTTATCTCTGAAAAATTCTAAAAGATCTGTCAGACATGACTTCCCACATATGTTGACTATCCAAATGTTGGTTGATCCTGTCCCTCAATATCCTCTCCAATAACTTCTCAGGCTCACTGGCCTGTAGTTCCCTGGCTTGTCTTTGTTACCTTTCTTAAACAATAAAACAACATTAGCCACCCTCCAGTCCTCTGGAACTTCACCAGTGGCTAAAACTGAAGCAAAAATCTCTGTAAGGGCTTCTGCAATTTCTTCCCTAGCTCCCACAGCGTTAGAGGATGGACTTGATCAGGTCAGATTTATCCAACTTAATGCGATCTATGGCTGCAAATACCTTCTCTCTGGTAATATATATGTGCTCCAAAACATCCCCACTTTTTTCCCTTATTTCCTTAGCAACCATGATTTTCTCCTCAGTAAACACTGACGAGAAATATTCAATAAAAATAATCTGCATCACCTGTGACTCCACACCATGCTGATCTTTAAGGGGACCTGTTCTCTCCCTAGCCACCCTTTTACTCTTAATATAGCCATAGTATCTCTTGAGATTATCTTTAACCGTATCAGCCAGATACATCTCATACCCTCTTTTTGCTCTTCTGATTTCCCTCCTAAGTGTGCTGCTACACTCTTTATAGTCATCTAGGGATTCACTTGAGCCTGATAGCTTAAACCCAATGTATGCCTCTGCTTTTTCCTGACCAGAGCCTCAATATCCTTGTCAACCAGGGATCCTTAAACCTGCCACCTTTTCCCTTCACCCTAATAGGGACACACTGTCCCTGGACTCTTGATATCACATTTTTAAAATTCTCCCATATGCCAGTCATTCCTTTTCCTTCAGACACACTCAATTGACCTCTGCTAGATCCTGCCTAACGGTCCCAAATTTGGGCCTGCTCCAGTTTAGCACCTTAACTTGGGGACCTGTCCGATCTTTTTCCATAATTTTATTAAAAGTGAGAGAGTTATCATCACTAGACCCAATGTGCTCTCTGACTGACACTTCAGTCACTTGACCAATCTTGTTTCCTAAGAGGAGGTCCACTGTTGCACCCTCCCTAGTATGGCCTTTCCATATTGATTTAGGAAACTTTCTTGGACACAATTGACAAATCCCACCCCGCCCGAGTCTTTTACATCCCGGGTGGCCCAATCAATACAAGGGAAGTTAAAATTTCCAACCAATACTACTTTATTATTCCTACAGGTATCTGCAATTTCTCTACACATCTGCTCCTCTATTACCTACTGGCGATTTGGGGGTCTATAATACAGTCCCAACAGAATGACCATCTCCTTCTTGTTTCTAAGTTCTAACCATATTGTCTCATTTGATGACCACTTAAGAATATCTTCTCTAAGCACTGTTGTTAAAACCTCCCTTTTCAAAATGGTGTAGGGAGCGCTGCCCGGTTTATTGTTCACCAGCTCCCTGTTTCTAACACCACACTCATGTGGTGGAAAACACGGAAGGCAGATGCTTCAGAGGCAAAGAAAACTCTGCTTTTATTGAACAAACAAGCAAAATTTAATATATTTACAGAAAACAAGAAAGTAAATATCAAAATTAAAAACCTGCCTATCTCTGACTGAGACTTGCCGCCTCGTTAGCTTTACCCTCAGTTGAGTGTTCCAGCCAAGACTTGATACAATGGTTAAATAGATACAGTAGGTGGCTATTACTTATGTTAAAAGGTGAGAGTGGGAGAGAGAGAGAGAGTACCTGCTGACCCGGAATCGTATTCTACTTCCCTTCTTGAGGAGTGCCCTGCACCGTTGGCCTTCCTGAACTCCACCTTCCCCGATCTAAGACTAACCACATTGGGTTAGAGGGTCTTGATGACTTTAGGCTCACCCCTGGTGTGAAAAGGTAATTTTGACTGGCTCTTGTCCATAGTCTCCACAAAGGGTCTTAAGTACCAGTAATAGTCTAGTGGTGCCCCCGATGTGATTAGACGCATGCAACCAGACCGCTGAGTACCTTGAGTTTTCTTTCTTTTCTAGTAGTACTTGCGAGCAGGTTGTTGTTTTGGATGGTGGTGGATGTTGCTGGTGTTGCCCTGGTCGGTATCTTGTGTCTCTGGATGCCTTCGGTTGCTCCTGGACGTCGAGTAGAGGTTCGTAGTTAGTTGCTGGTGTTCAGTGGTTGTGAGGTCTGCTTTCCTTCATGAGCGGGGCCTGTTTCTCGCTCAGACTCTCAAACTCTCATCACAGAGCCCACCTCAGAGCAGACACCATGTTGGAATTGGAGCACCTTGCTGATATCACCGTGCTGATGTCACAGGAATGGTATCTCTCTCTTTCTCCTTCTCTCTGTCTTCCTTCTCTCTGCTATGCTGGGCTTGGGCTCCCAAGTTGAACCCACCTGCAGGCCCCCTAATCTCTCACCAAATCTTTTGAGCTTTTGTTCCTCCTCTCGGGGCAGAATGGGCTTCCTGAGCACTGAAGTAGGTGTGAATGGTTTTTCGATTCAGGTAAATGGTTTAGATTGTTTTGGAATGTCCAGTATTTCCCTTGGGTGGGTATTCGTTCAGGTTTGAATAATGTTGTGAATGTCTTTACATCCATAGATGGAACGGGTTTGTGTGTAGCACAATGGTGTGGAATGTTCAGTATTTCTGTGCCTGAGCACTGGCTGGAAAATTGTATGGCTTTGTACCTCTGTAGGCTTCAGAAGGTCTGAAGTTGTTGAAGTTGTTTTGTTTCCTGCAGCCTGGTTTCCATTGTTTAAGCTGGAGCATGAATGGGGGTCTTCCTTTAACTTCTGCAGACTAACCGTTGCTCCAGACATCTGTCCTTGGGCTTACATATTTCCCAGTCAGACCGAGCCAGCCTTTTCTTGCCTCAGTTGCAGCCCATGGTTTCTGGAGTCCCAAAAGTTCAGTGAATTTAATCCAATGTCATTTCCAAAACTCCTGCCTTCAGAGGGTTTTAAGTACAAGGTATATCCATAAACAAATGGGGATTTTTGCCCCAACTTACAAGGGCAACTCCCCTCCTCTCTTCCTCGTACTTCTCTCACACCTGTAGCTTCTGTATCCTGGAACATTGAGCTGCCAGTCCTGCTCTTCCCTGGGCCATGTTTCTGTAATGGCTATAATATCCCAGTCCCCAAAGCCAACCCATACTCTGAGCTCACGGGCCTTACCAGTCAGGCCTCATGTGTTGAAACAAATGTGCTTTAAACCGGAAGTCTTTTCCCTCCCTTTACTGTGCCCTTGGCTATCCTTGATAGTAAACTTGCTCTCAATGGCCCCACCCTTATTTAGAGTCCCACACCCTCCCAAACTAGCTTAAACCCTCCCAGGTAACATTGGCAAATCTTCTTGCAAGGATATTGGACTCCCTCTTGTTCAAATGTGGCCCATCCCTCTTGTAGAGGTCACCTCTATCCCAGAAGAGATCCAAATGATCCAAGAACTGAAAACCCTGTCCCTTACACCAGCACCTCAGCCATGTATGCATCTGGCCTATCTTTTGACTTTGATTCTCACTGGTGCTTAGCACTGGGAGGAATCTGGACATCACTACCCGCGAGGTCCTGCTTTTTAGCTTCTTACCTAACTCCCTATACTCATTTTGCAGGACCCCATCCCTTTGTCTACCTATGTCATTTGTACTGATGTGCACAATGACCTCTGGCTGTTCACCCTCCCCCTTCAGAATATTCTGCAACTGCTCAGAGACATCCTTGACCCTGGCACCCAGAAGGCAACACACCATCCTGGTATCTCTTCTGCAGCCACAGAATCATTCTACCTGTCCCCCTCACAACTGAGTGTCCAATCAATATCGCTCTGTCTGACTGTGCCCTTTCCCTCTGAGCCTCAGAGCTAGCCTCAGTGCCACTGACCTGACTGCTGCTGCTAGCCCCTGAATGGTCATCCCCCCAACAGTTTCCAATGCAGTATACCTGTTATTGAGGGGAATGGAGACAGGGGAACCCTGCACTATCTGCCTTTTCCCTTTACCTCTCATGGTGGTCACCCAACTATCTGCAGCCTGCACCTTAGGAGTGACCACTTCACTATAGCTCTTATCAATGATGTCCGATGCACCCTGCATAATCCTGAGTGCATCCAGCTCCAGCAGCTGGGTCCACTTCTCACAGGAGTAGCCACCAGGGACACTGGAAGTCTCCCTAATCTCCCACATCCTGCAAGAGGAGCATGCCGCTGCCCTCACTACTGCCTTCAGTCTAGACAGAAAGAGAGTTAAAGAGCCCTTACTTGCAAACCTGCTCAGCCTCACACCAAAAACTGTCGAGCATATGCCTCAGCACTTCCACTCTAACACTGGCCCATTCTTTTAATGGCTGCTCCCTTATACACCTTTACCTTGCCAGTTATCCTCCTCACAAAGCCATTTTTCTTTTTGGTCAAAAGAGGAAAGAGGGTGGGAAATACCAATATAGTGTTTTGGATTTAACCATACCTTAACACCAGGTTCTCTCTGACTTGCTGTACAGTCATGATGACTTTGATAATGTTTCCCAGAATTCTACTGTGATGACTCTCAGTGACTATTTGATTCATTGCCCTTTTTCATCATCTCATAGAGCGTGTCCTGCAAAGGTCTCCTGTACAGTCATAATGACTTTGGCAATATTCCCAGAATTCTGCTGCAATGACCCTCAGTACTCTCTAATTCACTGTCCATCAGATGTCTCTTGTAGAGTTGTGATGACTATGGCAATGTCTCCCAGAATTCCACTATGATGAATCTCAGCTGCCCTCTGATTCCTTTTAATTTCTGGTAACAATCAACCCCTTCACTGAACTGTAATCATATCTTTTCCTTTAGCTTTGATTTTATCATTTTTCATGCAACAGAATCCCCTCCCCCTCCCAACCCTTACTATGAGTTTAAAACTCTATCGACATGATGTGATTCACCAGGACTCTAGTTCCAGCATGATTCAGGTGGAGCCTGTCCCATTGGGTCAGCTCCCAATGTCCCATGAATACAAATCTGTTTCTCCCAAATCAACCTTTGAGCCACACACTTACCAGTTTAATCTTGTTGACCCTCGTGGATCAGGTAGTATTCCAATAATGACTACCTTTTTGGTTCTGCATTTTAATTTTGCCCCTGTGAGACTCTTTTACTCCAAATTTTCCATGAAACGAAAGTTAACTGTCAAGATCAGTTACTTATCAGAAAGAATTGAAGATTCCAACTTACCTCCCATTGCCTATCTTTTGACTATGCGATTAAAAGTAATTCTTATGACTGGACGACTGGCATTTGCCTTCTGTCGTGTATCAATGACCATTAAGTAACTGATTGAAGCAAAAAACAGTAGTTGCTGGAAAAGCTCAGCAGGTCTGGCAGCATCTGTGAAGAGAAATCAGAGTTAATGCTTCAGGTCCAGTGACCCTTCCACAGAACAGCACAGAAATAGTCCTATTTGTCAGCAGTTGGCCCATATACCTCTGAAACCTTCCTATTCAAATACCCATCCAGATGCATTTTAAACATTGTAATTGTACCAGCCTCCACCACTTCCTCTGGCAGCTCATTCCACTTACGCAACACCGTCTGCATGAAAAAGTTGCCCTTTAGGTCCCTTTTAAATCTTTCCCTTCTCACCTTAAACCTATGCCCTCTAGCTTTGGACTCCCCCACCCTGGGAAAAGACGTTGGCTATTTACCCTAACCATGCCCCTCATGATTTTATAAACCTCTATAATGTCTCAGCCTATTCAGCCTCTCCCTATAGCTCAAACCCTCCAACCCTGGCAACATCCTTGTAAATCTTTTCTAAACCCTTTCAAATTTCACAACATCCTTCCTATAGAAAGGCAAACAGAATTACATGCAGTATTCCAAGAATGTCCTGTACAGCCACAACATGACCTCCCAACTCCTATACTCAATACACTGACCAATAAAGGCAAGCATACAAAATGCCTACTTCGCTATCCTGTCTAACTGCAACTCCACTTTCAAGGAACTATGAACTTGCATTCCAAGGTCTCTTTGTTCATCTCAAAAGTGAATAGAAAAAAAGTAGTGGTAGCGTACAGCAATGCAAGAGGAGTGGAGAGTTGATATTACATCACTATTCAAGGTTGAATGCTAGTCAGCTTATAGTTATTGGAAAATTATTCAAAATAATTGTCAAGACAAATAATGTTTTATTTGGAAGATCATGGGTTAACAAAGAAAAATCAGCATGAATTAACTTTGTTAACTTATTTGTTGACATTCTGTGATGAGGTAATTTAGAAAACTGATCAATATGGCGAAAAAAATTATAGATGTGGACTTTTAGAATGCAAGAAACAAAATGCCACAGTGGAAACTTATTAATAAGATGGAAAGCTATGGAATTAATGGAAAATTTATGGTACGGATGCAACGTTGGCTCAGCAGCAGAAGCAAAAATGATTTGTACAAGGCTGAGAATTATTTTGTAGTTATGTTTTCCAAGTTTTTATTAATGACCCAGACTTGGATATAGGAAGCAGCAATGTAAAGTTTGCAAATGATTCAAAACTTAGCAAAAGTGTCATGATGAAGGTAGTTGTAAACTTCAGGACGTTGAAATGGGTTCAAAGCAACAATAAAATGTTCACTACAAAGAAATGTACAATGATGGAAAGACAGTATACAATAAATAGGACAATTTCAAAATAAAATTATGGTGCGGGATTTTTAACAATCACGGTTTAGATCCCAGCTACAATATTGTGGCTAATCCTAGGAATTATATTTATCTGGGATCAGAGATTACAGTTATGAAGAATTGTAAAAGCTAAGGCTGTTGCCATTGGAATAGAGAAATTTAAGAGGTAACTTGAAAGAGGTTTTCAAGATTATTCGAATTTTGGATGAAGTGGATCTTAAGATAAATTTTTGTTATTAGTAAACGGGTCAATATCTGGAGGTCATAGATTCAAAATCAAAAGCTAATTTGTTTTGCAAAGTCCAAACTGCATTTTTGGAGGGTTTTCACTGTGAGGGCTAATAGGTTTTCTCACTATATCTTACCAAACTTCCTACATTAAGTTCTTATCCCACCATGTCCAATGCTAGCCCCATCTTACCATATGCCATTTCCAAAACAACTCACCACTCAGCAGAAAACTGTCAGAAGACTAGCATCCCTGGCATTTGCCTTTTCTGTGAAATGCTGCTGTGCATATGGATGAGCACTGGCATTCCGATGCTACCCTGTTTGCTCAAGGATATTTGCAGAACATGGTGAAAAAGGACAAAATGGCATTGCACTTCTCCAATAGGGACTTGAAAGTCCTCGTCAAAAGAGTCATTGAAAGGAGAGCCATCCTGTTCCTGGAGAACAGGCAGTGAAATTTACTCCATCGGACCCTGACAGCCTGGTCTGAGTTCATCACACAGATCATTGCCATATCCATGATGCAGAGTGCCATAAGGAGGTCAATGACTTTCTCTGCTGTGCCAGAATAAATAACATATTCCTTTCTGCCACCTCCCACTCATTTTTTCTCTGCTACTGCACCCATCTCACAACAAATCTCATGGTCTGCCACTTTCTCTATTGCCTGCAACACTTTCCCTTTCACTACAACCAACCCTGCTAGCTCTCCTTATTTCCTTGAAACATTTCACCACCTTTTGACAACCTGCCCCAGCAGTAACAGCTGTGCCATCTACTTTCATTTCATTCAATGCCTCCCTTTCTCTCATCACAAGAGAAGACAGCCCATAACAGGACAGAGTGCAGCCATACGAGTGGGAGGGTGTTTGATGTATGACTCATCACCTGCTTGAAGGAGTGAATCCTAGCCCTTGCAAGAGAGACCAGGACTGGTCCAGCAGGGATGTTGAGATATCCAAGGCCCGCCAACCGAGTAAGTAACACCTTTCATTCCACTGTACTCTCATAGTAACACCATTGTCTGTCTCATACATTACATATCACTTCTAACCACTGATGAAGGTGATGCCTTCTCTAACTTAAGTCTTGCAGGTACCAATGGGATGCCCAAAAACTCAATGGAAAAATGGTGATCTGCTCCTTTAGAGGGCACCTCCACCACCTTTGAGAGTAGGAGTATTGAAGGCTCAGAAGATGCATCAGCAACGTTGCTTCCTGCACCCCTACCAGCCCAGATAGTAACAGCTGGGTGAGTACATCAAGCCTCGAAAATATGGCAAAACAATCTGGTAAACATTTCACTGTCACAGCTCCACAACTGGCTGAGGATGAAATGCCTCAGGCCACGGTCTCTTGGGGGATTGCCAGAAACCAGGCACCAGATCAGTCCCAGGTGCAAGAGGACCCTGTAGAGTTGGCAATTAGGGACTTCATGCACAATGGGAGAACAGGTACAGCAGGTCGGTATGTGGGACACAATGGTCTCATTGCTCGCTGTATCAATGAAACAAAGCATCTAGACACAAGTTTCCCTGGAGTCACCTAACCAAACCTCCAAGGCCAATCTGCTCCACAGCCCAGCCGGTGTGCTCTTACCCCAGCTGCAAAAAGAGAGAGTATACAGAGACATGGTGGGAGGGAGATAAGGAAGAAGGCTTTGGTCCGACTGATGTCAATGGATTGGAACTGATATTGCACTATTGCATAAATGTTACTGTTTTAACCATTCATCTTTCTCCGAGTAGGCAGGAATGCCTTGATGAAAGCATCAGACATCACTTCATGGACACAAACAAAGTCCCATGGATGGAGGTCCTTGTTGAGAGTTTGTTGCATCATGTGGAAGGTAGAGCAACAAGGCGGATTACATGGCACTGGGTCATGCTGACATTTTGGGCCCTCCTTGTAGAATAGGAGTTGTTCAGTAATATCTCTGGCAAGGAGATGCGACACAAAGAGAGGTCAATGCATTAAGGTGGTCAGGGAATAGGGATCATGCAGGTCTGTGCCATGTTTGAAATAACTCCACAGAGGCCGGTATATATCACCAAATCATCGTTTATTTACACGTGGAGAGGTCTTGACCTTGATTGAGCTCCCTCAGAACCAGCTCTCAGAGTGAACAGGATGTCTGACACTCGTGTTTATATCTGTCAGCCAGGGCTCCCTAATTGGACCAGATTAACAGCCTAATCTGGGAACTCATATTCTAAAAGCAGGTACGATAGCAACATTTAAGATGCACTTAGATAGGCACATGAACAGTCAGGGAATAGAGGGATACAGACGGTGTGCAGACAGATGGGATTGGCTTAGAATGGCACAGACATAGTGCGCTGTACTGTTCAATATTCTATAAAGACCACCTGGCTGACCTTGTTACAATCACTACAATGTACAGTATGTGAATCCGTGTGCAAAGCACATTGAATCCCATTGTACACTTTGATTTCCAATAAGATGGAAGATGTCAAGGAGTGTTCCTAGAAGCATGAAGCCTCTGCCCAAATGCATTGGTTCACTCTGAAAATCCACATTCCTTCCTGGTAGCCCTTCCTATAATCACCATGGGTTTCACACTTCTCCAAATCCCCTAGACAACCCAACTACAAAAGCCTGCACCTGCCTAGCCTCCTCACCCAGCACCTGGCCATGTACCATGTGTTTTCATTAACTGCTCTCCTCCAACACCCCCTCCCCAACCCCCCACTGCCATCCACTGAAGTGAGGGCACACTTGACTGTGGATTATTACTGGCCTAGCTATTCCAAGAAATACCAGACCTACCACTGCAGCAGTAACCTTACTTTATCATTTTCTTTGCTGGCGAGTTTCCAGGGAATTGATGTAAACAAGATGCACAGCCCAGCATCAGCAATGTCTCAAATCTATCAATTTTGCCTGTTCCTTCTACTGAATTGGAACTTTTAAATAATGTTGGTACAACTTATTAGGTAATGGAAATACTTGCTCAGAGAATGAATTATTTACTCAGTTTTAGGATTAAACAACAATGGTGTGTACTATCATGCTAGTAAAATAACAGTGTTAAAGACAAATACAGGTATTAAATTACAGATCAGCCTGCAGCTTTAGGGGTTTAAGAGATATCATTTGAGTTGTGAATCTCCTGTTGATTTACAATATTTCATCATGATCTTTGGGCAGAAAGCGTTCTGACCTTACCCTGCTCATTACTTTTAAAACTTGCTGGATTTACACTTTATTTGTCTATTTGACCAAGAAAATTAAGTTTGTTAATTAAGAGAATGAGTGTTTATTTAACAATGTGATAATTGGTAATACAACACCAATCGACATCTCACTCAATGACTGGAATAACTTAAACAGTAAAACCTCATTCTGATAGCTAGCTATTTATTCTTTGAGATTTTAGTATGTTATAAATTTAATACATTTTCCCACCTTTTCTTCCATATTTCCTTTATTGTTTCTATTAATTCGGTCCTTCTTTGTCTCTCTCCATTTCTCTTTCTGTATCTGATTTGATTTTAATTCACCTCTAATTTACCCTTCCACGTCTTACAATAATAGGTGGCATTCCTCCCTTTGAGTCAGAAGCTCCAAGTTCAAGTTCTACCCTGGGAAGTAATGACCAAGAAGGTGAATCCATAACATGGTTAACAGAGGTTGACAATTGATCTGTGAATTCTTTTAACACATGGCAATAATATGTGGTGACACCGGGATGTGTTTCCGGTTAACCACATGAAAGAAAGAAAATTGGAGCTTCAACCGTCACGAACCATTGGTCAGGATATAACATGCATGTAAAAGTGTAAAATGTCACAGTGACTCAGACCCTTTGGGGAGCAGTTGGTTGAACTGCTGGCTTGGACCAGATTGGTGTAAATGGCAAGGGACTCAGGTCCAGCTGGGAAAGATTCAGAGTAAGTCTCTTTGCCCTACCCATGATTGATGTAATGCTTCTGTTTGTCAGGGAACTGAAGAAGAAGAAGATGAATTTGTATCTTTTCTCAGTAGTTCCTTAGTTTTGTTTTCAAACTTTAATTTTCTTTGGCTAGTTAAGATATACTGTTTGTCTTGCCACATGCTGAGATCCAAGATATTCCATTGTTCTCAAAACACCATTATTATATTGAACTTCCAATAAACCACCATGCAAAAAATAATCAGCTTGAATATGCGAGAAAGATCTAACTGTATGCAGCACTGCGAGATTCCTCTAAGCAATATCCAGGTCAACAAAGTGATTTGCATTCTGCAACTGTGATTTGCATTCTGTTCAAAGCAAGCAAATTACATCCAATGCCAAGTGTCTACAGAACTTTCCTAACCCCTTATACGAGATGGTAATGGTGTTTTTTTACCTCTTGGCACAAGATTTTCAAAATAAAAAAAGATTAAATGTCATTAGCCAAATTTATGCTTTCCAATTGTGTTGCATAAAGACAAAATGTTGCTAATTAATTAAATCATTACTCCTGTTCTCCACATTTACTCTTCCTATTTTATTCTCTGTTTTGGTGAACACAGACATGTATTGTTGGCCTTGGACGCTGGCTAAATGAGATAACTCTTTTGGGATTACATGTATCCTGCATGATTTGGTAAAGCAGTATTCTCAAGGAGAGATGAAGGATCTCCTTAAAAATTGTGAGAAAAGTTCACCCTCAGGTCACACTTCATCAGCATCATAATGTAACAACTGTGGAAGTGAGGAGGCAACTTCCTACTCTCTGTAGTTTCAGTCATGACGTGCTGCATACAGCAAAGGCCTGAAGATGGGAAAGAGTCCAGAGAATAATAGATGGAGAGGAGACAATGTTTCATCTAGTTCTGTCCAGGAGATCATATCCCTTAAAAATGTTTTCACTGTTTGTCCCATTTATTTATTACATATAAAATTCATTTATAACTCACACAGCCTTTGCACACTTAGATTAAAATTTAATGGTCATGCAGGGGACTTGTTAACTAGCTGGAGAACCAGAGGCATCTCTGTCATGGTCATTACAGCAGTCATTTTAGGATTAAGTCTCAATCAGTCAGCTCAATAGTTGACATCATTGTTCAAAGCTCCACAGCAGCAATTTCCTGCTGGAATTCCTGGTGTGGGGTCATTATCCTGCTCGTGAGAGATACCTGCCAATAAGAAGCTTGCAGCTCTCTAGTTGTCACCAGCACCACCATTGTCAGTGCTACTGAAGACACCTGGTAGAAAGATGGACAAAAGGACCAAGTTAAGTGAGGTGAGTTTTTTGGGTCCATTCAGGGAAGTGCCAGTGGAGGAGAAAGGGTGTCATTATCACAGGCATGGGGAATGGATTCTCAAGGGGCCTACAATTTACACCAGTGACTGTAAGGCTTGGGTTAGGAACACAGCTCTTAGGAGTATGAGTAGGATATTTAGCCTTCTGAATTTGCTCCACTAATCAGTAATAATATTATTGATCTGATTTTGATCTCATCTCCCTTTTTATGTCTGTTTCTTGAAATCCCCTATCTACCCAAAACCTATCTAACACAACTCTGAATAATTTCAATGACTCAGTCTCAAATATATTCTGAGGAGGAGAATTCCACCAACTAACAAATATATCCTCATCTCCCTTCATGAGACCTCTCATCCTTACCCCTAATTCTAGTTTCCCTACAGGAGGGAATCAGTTCACATCATTCAGTCCCTTCAGGAACTTTTATATTTCAATAAGATCTTCGTTCATTATTCAAACCTCCAATGGTTAAAGGCTTAACCTATTCAATCTTTCCTCGTAAGATAATTCCTTCATGTCCGGAATCCCTTCTCTGAACTGTTTCAAATGAAGTTACATCCTTTTACAAATACAGAAACCAAAATTGGATACAATCGTCCCCCTTATGGTCATCTTATCTTAAACAGCTGCAGTTAAACTTCCTTCCTCTTATATTCCATCCCCCTTGCAATATATGCAAACGTACCATTTGCCTTTCTAATCACTTATGTAGCTGCAAACCTGCATTTTGTGATTCATGTACCAGGTCACTCAAATTCCTCTGTGCCTCTGAGTTCTGCAAACTCCCTCCATTTCAATAGTATACTGGCTTTTAATTCTTCTGCCAAAGTAGACAACTTCACATGTTCCCGCATTACATTCCATAAGACAATTTTATTCCCATTGACTTAATCTATCTATGCCCCTTTGCAGATTTTCTACATCCCTTGACAATTTACCTATTTACCTATCTATGTGGTATTATCAAATTCAGCTATCAAACATTGAGTACACATATAAGTAATTTATGTAAATTGTAAATAGGTGAAGGCATTTGCACTGACACCTGTAACGCTCAGCTGATGACAAATTGTCAACATAAAAATTTAAAAAAAGACATTTATCCCTACTCTCTGCTTCCTGTCTGCTAACTGAACTATTTTCCCAGTTAAAATGTTACCATGTACTCTTATTTTGTGTCATAAGCTTCAACAAATGATTTTGGAAATCCATGTGTTTTACGTTTATGTGTCCTCCTCTGTCCAAATTACTTGTCACACAAAATTCCTAATAGATTAGAGACATGATTTTCCTTTCACAAAATGATGCTGACTCTGGCTGATCATGTTATGATTTTCTAAGTATCCATACAAATATCCTTAGTAATAGACTTAAGCAGTTTTCCTCTGATAGATGTTAGAATATTTGACCTATAGTGTCCTGTTTTCTGTGTCCCACCCTTCTTGAATAAAGTTGTTATAATAGCTATTTTCTACTCTGTAGGGACACTTCCAAAATCCAAGGAATTTTGCAATATTATAGCCAATGGATCTATGATCACTAGAGCTACTTACTTAATGGTCCTGAGGACTTTTCAAAATTTAGATATTATCATCTTTATAGCATCTTTTCTCTGCTGATGTTGGAGATTAAGGAACAAGCCCCATCAGACTATTTGGTAGTCTGCCCATATGGTGTGGGCAACATGATAAGCCCCATACGTAATCATTAAGTCATTGTCCAAAATCTTTCCCTCCCCAGACTTAACTGAGGATGAGTCTGGAATGTATTAGGTCTCCATTTCTGTCCCATTACATGGAAGTCCCTCCTTCAATTTCAAAACCATTCCTAAGCATTGAATTCCATGCTGACAGTACATATTAGGAATTCAGGTGCTTACTTGACATGGTTTTAATTCCTTAATAAACAGACAAAACATGTGCTTCATGCCATATAGTAAGTCCTAATTGTTGTCTGCCACTTGAAACTAGTACTCAACCAACTATTTATGCAAACTGGGAACCTAATTCGAACTTGAATTTTGAGCAATCACTTCATAAGCCAAACGTTGTGGTCTGTTTGTTTTTTGGCAGAAATTTACCTGCCTGAAGCAGCCACAAAAATGACAGCTTCAAATTTCTCACTCACTCATCAGGCCTTTAAAATGGCAGAGCCATAAGATCATAAGATGTACAAGCAGAAGTAAGCCATTTAGTCAATCCAGCCTGATCCATCATTCAGTGAGATCATAGCTGATCTGATTATTCCCAACTCCACTTTCCTGTTCCCCATTACCCTTGATTTCCTTACTGATTAAAAACTTGTTTATTTTAGCCTTGAATATACTGACTGACTGAGCCTCCACAGAATTCCCCAGACTCACAAGTTCTGAAGGAAGAAATTCCTCTTCATCCCTGTCTGAGTTTCTGTCTAGTTTTGATGTGTTCAGGTTAATGTCGTAATCAGATGGCTTTTGGGGCACTTGACCTAGAACTGGCTAAACAAATTAAAAGATGGGATTTTTAAATGAAGTTGGCTAAGAAGCTGTCAAATACACTCTCTGCAGAACACAAACAGGATGTAGACTTGATTAGGCCACTTCACAAGGGTCCTAACAAGAACCCTCCAACTCAAATGTGTGTTAGTGGACACAAATGATACATCGAGACAAAAGGTGAATTTTTATTTGAACTCTTTCACAGACCAAACGGCATCCGGTCTTAGTCACCTACACCATAAATAGAGGAAGGAGTGCAAATGATTGAAGGTACTGTTGTTACCCATGGAATGGAATATTGAAACTCTCTCTAAGGATTAAGGACTGGACTTTGAATGAGGGGTTTGACAACTTTGTGGAAATGTGCCAGAAAGGTATATAACCCTGAATTTGGCCTTGGGAAAGCAGCAGAAACTCCACCAACAGAGATGCTATACCCAAGATGGAAGTACGCTCTACCTGAAGAGTTTACCTGTGATGCAAGGCACACTTCTGTAGAGGAAAACACAGAGCAAAACAGAGAGAAAGACTATTGAACCTCACAAGCTTCACCAGTCCAACCTAAGCTCAAGTGTACACAGGAAGTACATCTGGAGAATCTTGAACAATCTGTAATGAATTGTTGAGTGCCTTCCTTGTTTAAACTATTTATTTAGTAAAAGTTGTAATTGTTTCATTAGTTTTCTGACTTGTGTTTGTTTGTTGGCATTTTTACTACAAGATACCTGGATAAATGTGTTTAAATGACATAATGGTTGAAGTATTTGGATATATGCATTTTGGCATACGAGAATGTCCAGTCTGAGTTTGTGTGGGTCATTGTCTAGTTTCAATATGTTTGAGTTAATGTCCAGTTGGAGTGTGTCCATATCACTGTCCAGTTTCACTGTGTTCAGGTTAATGTCCAGTCAATTTTGTCCAGGATACTGACCAATTTCAATGTGTTCATGTTGACATCTAATCTGGTTGTGCCCACCTTCCTGCCACGTTTCAATGTGTTCAAGTTAATGCCCAGACTAAGTATTTCCAGGTTACTGTCCACTTTCAGTGTATTCTGGTCAATGTCCAGACTGACCATCCTGAGTTACTACCAAAACGTGTGGAGCTGGAAAAGCACAACAGTCAGCCAGCATCCGAGGAGCAGGAAAGTCAACATTTTGGGTCAGAACCCTTTTTGAGGACTTGGGAGGGGGAGGGAAGCCCAGAAATAAATAGAGGGAGGGGGCTGGGGCTGGGGGGGGTGTAGGTGAGATGGAGATAAGTTAATGAAGGTCAGGAGTTATTGTGGTTGGTCAGTGGAAAGGGTGGAGCGGATGAGTGAGTGGGAAAATAGACACATTGGGAGTGGAGAGATTTTGAAGCTGGTGATGCAGATAGGGGGTTGTTTTAGTTGGTCAGTGGGAAGGGCAGAATGGAGAGGTGAGTCTAAAGATGGACACGTGGGGGGAGGAGAGGTTGTAATGCTGCTGAAGTCAACATTCAGGCCATTGGGCTGTAAGCTCCCAAGCCAAAATATCAGGTGTTGTTCCTGCAGTCTGTGTTTGGCCTCACTCTGACAGTGGAGGAGGCCAAAGATGGACATGTCACCAAGGGAGTGGGAGGGGGAGTTAAAGTGGATAGCAATTGGAACATCGTAGCTGGTTTGTGCATACAGAGTGGAGATGCTCCACAAACTGGTCCCCAAGTCTGTGTTTGGTCTCCTGAATATAGAGGAGACCACGTCAGGAGCAACGGATACAGTAGATGAGGTTAGATGAAGTGCAGGTGAATCTCTGCCGGATTTGGAAGGAATGTTTAGGATTTGGATAGAGGTGAGGGGGAGGAGTTGGGGCAGGTTGTAGCACCTCCTGGGGTTAAAGGGAAGGGTATTTGGTGTAGTGGAGGGATTGGTGGGGAGTGTGGAGCTGACAAGGGAGTCGCGGAGTGAATGGTCCCTGCAGAAAGTGGACAGGAATGGGGAGGGAAAATCTTCTTGGTGGTAAGGTCTGATTGTAGGTTGCGGAAATGTCAGAGGATGATGCATAGAAACATAGAAGATAGGAGCAGGAGGAGGCCATTCGGCCCTTCAAGCCCGCTCCACCATCCTACATGATCATGGCTGATTGTTCAACTCAATAGCCTAACCCTGCTTTCTACCCATAACCTTTGATTCCATTCATCTCACATGCTATATCTAGTTGCATCTTGAATACATTCAGTGTTTTGGCATGAACTATGTCCTGTGGTAGGTTGATGAGGTTGTATGTGAGGGCTAAGGGGACTCTATCCTTATTGTTGTTGGGCAGAGGGTTTGAGTGCAGAAGCACAGGAAATGGGGGAGATGTGGTCGAGGGCATCCTTAATAACAGAGGAGGGGAAAACTATGGCCCCCAAAGTAGGAGGATATTTGGGAAGTCCTAGAGTAGAATGCCTCATCCTGGGAGTATATGCAGCAGAAAGGGAGGATTTGTGAGTATGGGATAACACTTTTACAGGACAGTGGGTGAGAGGAGGTGTAGTCAAGGTAATTGTGGGAGTCAGTCGGTTTGGAATGTATATCAGTCGTAAGTCAGCTGCTGGAGATGGAAGCAGAGAGGTCCAAGAAGGGGAGGGAGGTGTCAGAAATGGTCCTGATGAATTTGAGGGCACGGTGGAAGACGTTGGCAAAGTTGATGAACTGTTCGAGCTCCTTGTGGGAGCACAAGGCAGCACCAATACACTCATCAATATAGCGGAGAAAGAGGTGGGGGAAGGTGCCTGTGTAGTTGTTGAAGAAGGCCTGTTCCACAAATCCGACAAAGAGGCAAGGGTAGAACAGAACCATGCGGGTGCCCATAGCCACCCCTTTGACTTGTAGGAACTGGAAGGAATCAAAGGAAAAGTTGTTGCGGACTAGTTCCACGAAGTGAATGAGAGTGTCGATAGAGGTGGATTGGGTATGTTTACTGGAGAGGAAGAAGCATGGGCTTTTAGGTCATCTTGTGGGCGATGCAGGTGTACAGGGACTGAATGTCCATGGTGAAAATAAGGTGTCGGGGGCCAGGGAATTAAAATTTTGGAAAAGGTGGAGGGTGTGACATGTGTCCCAAATGTCGGTGGAGAGTTTCTGGACCAAAGATGAAAGAATGGAGTTGAGGTAAGAGGAGATAAGCTCAGTGAGGCAGGAGCAAGCAGAGACAATGTATCAACCAGGGCAGTCAGGTTTATGGATCTTGGGTAGGCTATAGAAACAGGCAGTGTGAGGTTGGGGAACTATCATGGTGGAGGCTGTGGTCAGGAGATCTCCCAAGGTGATGAGGTTGTTGACAGTCTGAGAGGTGATGGTTTGGTGTTCAGAGGTGGGGTTGTGATCAAGGGGACAGTAGGAGGAGGTGTTGGAGAGTTGGCGCCTGGCCTCAGTGATATAGAGGTCCGTTTGTCATACTACCACAGTGCCTACCTCTTGTCGGTAGGTTTCATGGTGAGGTTGAGGTTGGAGCGAAGGGAACAAAGTGCTGTTCGTTCCAATGGGGAGAGATTGGAGTAAGTGAGAGGGGTGGAAAGATTCAAGCGATTAATATCGTGGCAGCAGTTGTAGATGAAGAAGTTGGACAGATTATGTCAGGTCACGGAGGCGGTGATGAAGAAGTTATTCTTCTCTCTCTCATTCCTGCCACCGTGACTTGACATAACCTGTCCAACTTTTCTCCCACCTATCCATTCCTCCCACCTCACTGACCAATCCCCACCACTCCCTACCTGCACTCATCTATCACCATCCCACCTACCTTCCCCAGCCCCACTCCTCTCTCTATTTATTTCTGAGTTCCCTTCCCCCTCCCCCATTTCTGAAGAAGGGTCCTGACCCGAAATATCAACTTTCCTACTCCTCTGATGCTGCCTGTCCTGCTGTGTTCCTCCAGCTCCACACTGTATTATCTCTGACTCCAGCATTGGCAGTTCTCACTATCTCTGAGAGGGTTGATCCAAGTTGTTGCCCAGTTTCAATGTGTTCTCATTTCTGTCCAGTTTTGAAGTGTTCAGGTTAGAGTCCAGTATAACTCTGTTCATATTACTGTCTGGTTCAATGTGTTCAGGATAATGTCCATTCTGAGTGTGTCCATGTTACTGATCCATTTCATAGTGTACAGGTTACTGTCCAATTTCAATGTGTTTGTATTACTGGCAGTTTCAATCTGTTCAGGTTAATGTCCAGTCTGATTTTGTCCAGGAAACTGACCAGTTTCAATGTGTTCACATTGAGTCCAGACTGAGTATTTCTAGGTCACTGGGGATAGTAGGAACTGCAGA
>NC_063337.1:72051600-72102119 GCF_021869965.1 Rhincodon typus
CAGTGTCCGCAATATCGCCCATTTTCAATATTTTCAGTTAATATCCAGGCTGTGTATCCAGGTTATTAACCAATTGCAATGTGTTCAGATCAAAGACTAACCTGAGTGTGTACAGATTTTAATCTAGTATCAATGTGTCCACGTTACTTTCTAGTTTCAATGGGTTGGTGTCCAGTTTCATTGTGTCTAGTTTACTCCCCAGTTTCAATGTGTTTGTGTTAGTTTAAAATCTGAGCATATCCTGGTTATTGACTGGTTTCAATGTATTCTGTTTAATGTTTAGTCTGTTTGTGTCCTGATTATTAACCAGTTTCAATGTTTTCAGATTAATGTCCAGTCTGTGTTTCTGTGATATTGACCAGTTTCAATGTGCTCAAGTTAATACTAATCTGAATGTGTCCTTTTTTTTTGTCCAGTTTCGGTATGTCCAGGTTAATTTACAATGTAAAGTCTGACATCTCTCCACAGATGCTACAGGACTTCCATTTGTTCAGCAGCAGGAATCGGGAGAGAGCGTGAGGGGACTGCTGGGAAGGGAAGCGATGTGTATAATAACTTACCATTTGTGCTTCGGGGCCTTCATTTTTGGCGGCAGAGGAGAAGGAGACCAGGAGTGAGAGGACTCCTGGGAAATATAGTTTGGGGGGAATCAAAAACCTGAGACACCACAAGAGTGGTGTCTCCCACCCTTGCACCTTCTCTAACCTAAGAATAAAAGGGTAAGTAAGTTATTCTCTACTTCTTACAAATCTTTCGGGGAAGTTTAAATCGAGAGGGATGGCAGTCAGGACTGTGCAATGTTCCTCCTGCAGGATGTGGGAGGTAAGAGTCAACAGCAGTGACTCTGCTGACTTCACCTGTGGGAAGTGCACCCAGCTCCAGCTACTCAAAGACCACGTTAGGGAACTGGAGCTGGAGCTGGTTGAACATGGGATCATTCAGGAGGCTGAGGTGGTGATAGAAATGAGCTACAGGGACATAGTTACCTGTAAGAATGAAGGCAGTTGGGCAACAGTCGGGAAAGGGAAGGGAAGGAAACAGTCAGTGCAGGGATCCCCTGTGGTCATTCCCCTCAAAAATAAGTATATTGTTTTGGATACTGTTGGTGGGGGGTGACCTACCAGGAGTAAGCCACAGGGACCGGGTCTCTGGTACAGGGTCTGGCTGTTTGGATCAGAAGGGAAGGGGGGAGAATAGGAGATCAATTGTAGTGGGGGATTCAATAGTTAGAGGCACAGACAGGCGGTTCTGTGAACGCGAGTGAGACGAATAGATAATATGTTGCCTCCCGGATGCCAGGGTCTGTGACGTTTCTGATCGTGTCTTCAAGATCCTTAAGGGGGAGGGTGAGCAACCAGCAGTCATGGTACACATTGGTACCAATGACATAGGTAGAAAAAGGACTGAGAATGTGAAAAACGAGTACAGGGAGTTAGGTTGGAAGCTGAAGTCCAGGACAAATAGGGTAGTTATCTCTGGATTACTAGCAGTGCCACATGATAATGAGGTAAGAAATAGGGAGAGAGTGCAGCTAAACATGTGGCTACGGGGCTGGTGTAGGAGGGAGGGCTTCCATTACGTGGATAATTGGAGCACATTCTGGGGAAGATGGGACCTGTACAAGAAGGACAGGTTGCACCTGAACCAGAAGGGCACAAATATCCTGGGAGGGAGGTTTGCTTGAGCTATATGGGATTGTTTAAACCAGATTGGCAGGGGGTGGGGAACTGGATTTGTAATTCAGAGGATGAGGTATTCAGCCTTCCAACAGACACAACAGGGAGTGAGATTGTTAATAAAGAAATGCAGTAGATGGAGCGTAATTGTGGACACAGGGATGGTTTGAAGTGTGTATACTTCAATGCTAGAAGTATCAGAAATAAGACGGATGAACTTGGAGTATGGGTCAGTACTTGGAACTACAATGTTGTGGCCATTTCAGAAACTTGGGTAACTCAGGGACAGAAATGGTTGTTGGAAGTTCCGGGATTTAGATGCTTTAAAAGAAAGAGCGAGGGTGGTAAAAGAGGCAGGTGAGTGGCATTGCTAGTCAGGGCTAGTATAGCAGCTACTGCAAGGCAGTTTGAGAATGCTATGTCTGCAGAGTCAGTTTGGGTTAAGGTCAGGAACAAGAAAGGAGCAGTCACTTAGTTGGGGGTTTTTTACAGACCCCCTAAATGTTGCAGAGCAGTGGAGGAGCGGATTGGGTGGCAGATACTGGAAAGGTGCAGAAGTCACAGGGTTGTAGTCATGGGTGATTTCAACTTTCCAAATATTGATTGGAAACTTTTTAGTTGTAATAGTTTAGATGGAGCGGATTTTGTCCTGTGCGTTCAGGAAGGATTCCTGACACAGTATGTAGATAGACCAACACGAGGAGAGGCCACTTTGGATTTGGTGCTTGGTAATGAACCGGGCCAAGTGTTAGACCTGTTGGTAGGAGAGCATTTTGGCGGTAGCAATCATAACTCTGTTACTTTTACAATAGTCATGGAAAAGGATAGGTACATACAGCAGGGTAAGTTTTATAATTGGAGGAAGGGTAATTATAATTCTGTTAGGCAAGAACCGGGTAACATAAAATGGGAACAGATGCTGTCAGGGAAGGGCACTATAGAAATATGGAGATTGTTTAAGGAATGCATACTGCGTGTGCTTGATATGTTTGAACCTAGCAGGCAGGGAAGATGCGGTCGAGTGAAGGAGCCTTGGTTCTCAAGAGAGGTCAAACGACTAGTTAAGAGGAAGAAGGCTGCTTATGTAAGGTTTAGGAAACAAGGATCTGAAAAGGTTCGAGAGTGATACAAGTTAGCCAGGAAGGAGCTGAAGAAAGGGCTTAGGAGAACTATAAGGGGGCATGAGAAAACCTTGGCAGATAGGATCAAGGCAAACCCCAAGACTTTTTACACGTATGTAAGGAATAAGAGAATGACCAGAGAAAGGGTAGGGCCAATCAAGGATTGTAAAGGAAATTTGTGTATGGAGCCTAAAGAGATAGGAGATGTCCTTAATGAGTACTTTTCTTTGGTATTCACAACTGAGAGGGACCTAGTTGTAGGGGAGGACAGTGTGAAACAGTCTGGTAGGCTAGAGGAGGTGGATGTTAGTGAGGAAGATGTTCTAGGAATTTTGAGGAACTTGAAGATAGATAAGTCTCCCGGGCCTGCTGGGATTTATCCAAGGATTGTATGGGAAGCGAGGGAAGAGATTGCAGGGCCTTTGGTGATGATCTTTTCGTCCTCACTGTCCACGGGTATAGTGCTGGAAGATTGGAGAGTGGCAAACGTCATTCCCTTGTTCAAAAAAGGAAATAGGGATAACCCCAGAAATTACGGGCCAGTTAGTCTTACTTCAGTGGTGGGCAAATTATTGGAAAGGGCTCTGAGATATAGGATTTATGATCACTTGGATAGGCACAGTTTGATTCGTGATAGTCAGCATAGATTTGTGAGGGGTAGATCATGCCTCACAAACCTTATTGAATTCTTTGAAGAGGTGACCAAACATGTGAAAATGAAGGTAGAGCAGTGGATGTGGTATACATGGATTTGAGTTTGCTAAGGTTCCCCATGGTAGGATCATGCAGAAAGTAAGGAGGCATGGGATAGGGGGAAATGTGGCAGATTGGATTTAGGACTGGCTGACCCTTAGAAGACAGAGGGTGGTAGTGGACGGAAAATATTCAACATGGTTCTCAGTTACGAGTGGTGTATCACAAGGATCTGTTCTGGGTCCTCTTCTATTTCTGATTTTTGTAAATGATTTGGATGAAGGAGTGGAAGGGTGTATTAGTAAGTTCACAGACGAGACGAAGGTAGGTCGAGTTGTGGACAGTGCGGAGGGCTGTTCTAGGTTACAAAGGGACATTGATAGGATGCAGAGCTGGGCTGAGAAGTGGCAGATGGAGTTTAACCCTGAAAAATGTGAGGTGATTCATTTTGGAAGGACACATTTGAAAGCAGAATACACGATTAACAGAAAGGTTCTTGGCAGTGTGGAGGAGCAGAGGGATCTTGGAGTTCATGTCCACAGTTCCCTGAAAGCTGCCACCCAGGTAGATAGAGTTGTTCAGAAGGTGTATGGTGTATTAGCTTTCATTAATAGAGGGATTGAGTTCAAGAGCCGTGAAGTTATGCTTTATGCTCCAGCTATACAAAACCCTTGTTCAGCCACATCTGGAGAATTGTGTCCGCTTCTGGTCACCTCATTACAGGAAAGATGTGGAAGCATTGGCAAAGGTGCAGAGGAGATTTACCAGGATGTTGCCTGGAATGGAGGAAAGGTCGTACGAGGAAAGCTTGAGAGACCTGGGGCTTTTCTCTTTAGAACGACGAAGGATGAGAGGTGACTTCATAGAAGTTTACAAAATGATCAGAGGTATAGATAGAGTGGACAGCCAGAGACTTTTTCCTAGGGTGGAGGTAGTTATTACGAGGAGGCATAGTTTTAAAGTAAGTGGAGGTAGATGTGGGGAGACGTCAGAGGTAGGTTCTTTACTCAGAGAGTGGGAGGGGCGTGGAATGCATTGCCAGAGAGGATAGTGGAGTCGGCCTCATTGGGGGCATTTAGCGGCTATTAGATAGGCATATGGATGATAGTTTAAGGTAGGGGTGGAGGTTAGATAGACCTTATGTTTAGGGTAAAAGTTCGGCACAACATCGTGGGCCGAAGGGCCTGTATTGTGCTGTACAGTTCTATGTTCTATGTTCTATAAGACCTGTTGAGCCCTTCCAGCAATTTCTGTTTTTGTTTCTAATTTCCAATCTTTGTGTGTGCTGGTTACTGTACATTTTCAACATGTTCCAGTTATTACCCAATCTCTGTTCAGGATACGGATGTTTCAATGTGTTAACTTTCAATGTGTGCAGGCTAATATCCAGTCTGAGAGTATCCAGATTGTTGACTAATTGCAGTGTGTTCAGGTTAAAGTCCAGTCTGAGTGTGTCCACAAAATCATTGCGTTTCAATGTGTTCACATTAATGTCTAGTCTGAGTGTGACCATTTTACTGTCCAGTTTCAATGTATTTAGGTTAATGACCAGTCTGTGTGTGTCAGGGTTACTGACTAGCTTCTATGTACCTGGATTTCTGTCTAGTTTTAACGTGTCGGATTAATGTCAAGTTTGTGTGTCCTTGTTATTGACCAGTTTCAATGCGTTCTTTTTAATGTCCAGTCTGTTTGCGTCCTGATTGTAGACAAGTTTCTATGTGTTCAGGTCAACATCCATTCCAAGTGTATCCAGGTTAATGACCATTTGAAATGTGTTATTTCTGAGTTTTTCCAGATTACTGTTTAGTTTCACTGCGTTTACATTGCTGTCCAGTTTGAATTTTTTCATGTTAATGTCCAGTTTGAGTGTGTCCAGCTTAATGTCTAGTTTTGTTGCGTTCAGCAGTCTGTGTCGTTCTACGTTACTGTCAATATTGAGTACACCTGGATTTCTGTCTAGGCTGAATGCATCTGAATTGCCACAAAGCCTTTTGAAAATAAGTACACTAATGTATAGGATCATTTTTTATTGGACAGCTGCACACCTATACCAGCTGATCACAGCATATTCAATTGAAGTTACGAATCAATTTCTCCCAGGAGTGCCAAAGAGGCCACTGAACAATCCAGTCACATTTACTTGGAGGTGCACCCCTTAGGTGGTCATTCACAACATCAGACCATTGTATGCCAGCTTTAAAATAAGTGATGGCTTTTGGAAATGAGGATTGAGATGATGAGTGATCTAAAATTAAAGCGAAATGGACTGAATTTGGTTGATACTTAAATTACATCAACAATAATGATGTAATCATAGCTTAATGATTCTTTTGCTTAAATAGGTGAAAATATGCTGTGCATTCCAAACATTCCTATAACATAGTTCTTTAGTTGAATCCTGTTTGATGATCCACATCGATTTTGATTAATGGATGCAAAATTGAAAAGTATTGTTAACTGGGAAATCGGGAAAATACATGGCACTGTCTGACATGGCATGTAGATCATAGTAACATGCAAAATAGCTTGATAACTTAAAGAAAAACAAAGAAATCTCCAATTGCACAGAAACTCATGTCTAAATGGAATCATGGTTGTGCATATTTACATGAAAAATCTATCTTATTTATAGACTGACTCTACATTTTTCTTCTGTTTATGAATAATTGATTCTCAGAGCAACATGAAATCTGTGATAGACCAATATGTATGAAAGAAAAACAAAGAAATTTGTCACACCTCCAACTGATCACTTGAATAAATTACAAATTCTGCTTTAAAATTTTCAGGATTATTTGCATAACTACCACATTTTACTTCATTTGATTGAGCTGCGAAGATTGCTGTTCGTGATAGATAAGTCCCAAATTATCCATTTCTTGACATCTTAAGTTTCTATCTCTGCATGCAAGTACAAAGTGTCATTGTCAGACTTGTAGTTCATCTGATGAACTTCTGCAATAGGCCTGTGACTGGTTTGATGTAAGGTGTATTAAAATATCTGAATAAAATGCCCACAATTGGAGTGCTCACAGGTAGCTTTGCCGATTGAGGATGGTGAATCCAGAGGCTCCACTGCAGAGCTAAGACAATGGAAAATATCTGAAAATGAGAAACACTCCATGGGAAGGAATGGCATGGAGACCCTCGCAGCAGGTTGGTGATATTTAAGGGGTGGTCAGGAGGATCATTTGTGCTTTGCTCACATCCCAGAAACCATTAAAAGAACTAAACTGGAACATTTACAGAGTGGATATTTGATAATCACTGAGTTCTTTTGAGTGCAGCTTAAGCAGTACACAGACCACCCCCAGAACTCAAAAATTATTTTGGGACTCCAATGTATGTCATGTTGTTTGCACAGATTAATCAGGCTTCTGCCTGTTTCAATCTTGTAGGAAGTTATTTAATTAAAGGTTTCCTTAATCTTACTCAGAACAACCACACTATCAATTATAAATAGTTAGTAAAAAAAATTTCTTCAGTTCACCTGTATTTTTGTTAAATATTACTGAGAGAGATTTGGCTTGCATATTTTAATCTAATTAACTCATTACAGTCATAGCATCAAATAACATTGCTGCCAAGACTTGAACAGTGATTTGGAACTGAACAGAGAACATGTTCCAATATAAGCCGATTTAGCTTAGTCACACCAATGACACATTGAGCATGCCACAATCCTAGCTGTGAGCGGTGATAATCTCAAACAGAACTTCATATCTGCTCCAGTGGTTAAAGCACTGCAGTGCAGAATGTTAATAAACGTAACATAGGACATAAAACAAAAAGCAAATGGTAATTAGAAGTTTGCAATTGTATGATAAAATTGTTTTTCATGCTAGATTTGCACAACATCAGGAAAATAGAAAATGAATCTCTTTGACACAGTGATGAAAGAAGAAGATTCTTATGGCATGGAATAAATGAAGGTTTTGCTTTTTATTCATAGACATTTCAATTTAGAATCCTTCACAAATGCACTTTTCTCCCCTCTGGGGTGTTTGAGTTTGATAAGGTAATGCTTAATGCTTCCTTGAATGATTATCAAAACAAGTACCAAATGCATGAGAGCACAGTCACTTATGTAATTATGGGGCTTCATTCTTTTTCCTGTTTTGCAAGCTAAAAGTTGAATTTTTCTCTGCATTTCTACACCAAATTGGGTGGTATAGTAGAGGAAAACAAAGAAGAAAACATGATGAGTAGAACCACCTCCCATTGGCCTCCGAAACTCCAGTTGCCTAGTCCATGACTGAAATCTACTGGTCATCCCTACAAAAACTCAGTGCAGGTAGGACACAGTAGAGCAGTAGGTTTCAGTCAATATTACCTCTAGGTTATATTTTGGCACTGTGCATGGTCAGCTTGTTGTACTGCATTAACCCTTTAAGGTTGGCATGGGGTCAGGCATGCATGCATTTTCAACAAAATGTTGCTGTGCATTCTGTGAATGGAACTCCCTGAGTTAAGAGGTGGTGGCGTAGTAGTAATGTCGCTTGATTTGTAATCAAGAACATCCAGGCTAATGCTTTGGGACAGAGGTTTGAATCCCATCATAGCAGAGAGTTAAAATTTGAATATAATCCAGTCTTGCCCATTGTTGATGAACTAATGTCATTTAGGGAAGGAAATTTTCTGCTCTTACCTGGTCCGGCTTATATGTGATTCTTGTCCAATATCAATGTGGTTAACTCGTCGCTGCTGCCTGGGTAATTAAGGATCCACAATAAATTTTAGCATAGCTAATGATGCCCACATCCTATAAATAAATAATAAAACATTCTTAACTATGCAATTGTAAATTCATACATCTTAGGAAGTTCATTGGTGCCAGCAACCTACTTGTATCGCATAATTACCATGACTGATGTTGCCAGCTCCAAAGACCACCAGTGATGGGTAGCAAATCAGACTTGGGAATTTGCTGCAAGCCTCATAAGTCAATAATGGAAGGGATAAAGTAATAGTCTTCTTTCCACTCTTTTAATGTCCCAACTACTCAACTCTCTCAGGTTTTGATTCAGTTTGAATGCTTCAATGCAGAATTACTGGTTTTAGATAGCATGCTTAAATTTCCTTTGGATAGGCTCACCTTTCTGTTTTGTTGTAATTGGTCTCCTACTGTATCATTGTCCCATTTCCCTCCTGAGAGCATTTAGGATCCTCCTCAATTGCAAAGATTTCACTGAGATCCTGATCTAGGTTAATTGGATTGTTGGATTGTTATGCTGGCAAAAATCCTACTGTGACCGTCACTATTGGGATTAAGAAAACATACTTCTAGCTTGCTTTCTAATCTTTAAGTAGCTTTGCTTTATAAAGTTGGCCTAAATAGCAGATAGCACTGTGAACATGAATTGTATTTACTTTTGTAAATAGCCCAGATTACTCTATTTAAGTTTGTAAACTTCCCTGATGGATCTGAAGAATTGGTAGTGCTTAATAACCAAGATGTTTTTTCACTGAAAGGCTGTCGAATGCATCAGTTCCAGAATACAACAGTTGAGGACAGACTTGCATTGGTGATCTAGTAAACTCCTTCTTACCTATCTGTTGCCAAGTGCGTCTGCACTGCCTCTTTTCAGCTGTGCATTCCATTCATTAATCCTTGGTCTAACTTGGACTCAAAGTTTCCAGAAGTGAATATTTCAAACCTGCTGAAGTTTTTGCCAGCATGCATTACAACAGTGAAGGTATTGCATCTCAGGCCTTATAACTTACTGCACATCAGCTATATCTACTGAGGTGAAATAGTCAAAAGTATTCCTTCAGTCCAACAAAATAACACCTGTAATAAATGTTATTTGCCATAATGTGGTCCCATATTCCAGCTTTTGTGATGGTTCTTATTGATAGAAACCCCACGTGTGGCAGAAAAGCATGATGACAAGGAGAAACTGTGGTTTTTACTAACGTAGAGATATAAATTGACCATATACATTAACAATAGGACCTTTTCCCCTGGTAGGGTATAAAGTTTAAGTTGGGGGACTGTTAACAATTATTCACATTGCACTTTAGTTCTGGGATTACTTATACAAACATCAGTGAAGTTGTAAACGTTTGATGATCTCACCATTGTGTTTGGTTTCTCTACATTTCAAAATAAGGTTGCGGAAATAAGCAGCTTGATATAGTTGGTATTTGTTGGCCCTTCTGCAATTACTGAAATGTTTGAATATAGGCTGCCTCATGCACTTCTGAAAAGGCTTTTTGTTTCAAGTGATCAACACACAATTGAAGTGACAGCACAATTGTCAAGTGAAAACCTATGATTTGGCTATGGTTCATTTGAGGGTCTTTTGCCTCTGCTTCAAAGATTGTTGTTCTGTTTCTCTTATAGAAACTGGAGAACAAAATCTAGGCTGAAACATGAATGCAGTGCTGAGGGAGTACTGTTGAAACAATTTTACGTTTTCAATGGGCAGTAAAAGATCCCATGGCACTACTTTGAAGAAATAAGGAAGAGATTTATTTCACAAACTATGGCACTGACAGAGATTTTATCCCATCATTATCACATTGCTGTTTGTAGCTGCTTGATCTATGCAAAATTGATGCTGTGTTTGCTACTTTCGAATAGCTGTTACATGCTAAATATTTAATTGACTACCAAGAACTCGGGAGGTCCTGAAGTTATGAAACTTAATACGTAAATGATGGTCTTTCTTTCCTACCATTGCAGGAGAATGGATATTTTCAGAAACCACTCACCATGTCAAATGTCTCTTGAATTTCAACCTCTTCTCAAAGGAAACCATAATGTTCTACTCATTCGCCTCTGCACACGCAATGTAATGACATCCTGAAGAACATCATTGTCCCAACCAAAGATGGGATACCCCTATCTTCCTTCATCTCCTGCAATATTACCACAAGGACCTTGTAAAATAAAGCAATGCTCTCTTCCGGAATTGAACTTTACCAATATTAACTTTCCAACAAAAATAACATCAATTTTTTTTTTGTTTTCATAAAACATAAAGGATGCATATGCCCCAGTAAGCTATTTTCTGCTGTGGTGTAAAGAAACCTTAATCTGTCAAATCCACCCCCAAATTCCTCCCAACATATTGTTCAATATATCTGCAATGCAAGGTGTACTCATGAACTTCACTGAAAGCAGAATGTTTATTTTCATTATGATGTCAGCACTCATATAAAGAATTTCTATTTGAGTGAGAGACTGTGCAACTCTACCACAGCATTAGTCATTGTATCCAGGTAGGGCGGCACGGTGGCACAGTGGTTAGCACTGCTGCCTCACAGCACCAGGGACCCAGGTTCGATTCCAGCCTTGGGTGTCTGTCTGTGTGGAGTTTGCACATTCTCCCCTTGTCTGCGTGGGTTTCCTCTGGGTGCTCCGGTTTCCTCCCACAGTCCAAAGATGTGCAGGTTAGGTGGATTGGCCATGCTAAATTGCCCGTAGTGTTCAGGGATGGGTTATAGGGGGATGGGTCTGGGTGGGATGCACTGAGGGTCGGTGTGGACTTGTTGGGCCGAAGGGCCTGTTTCCACACTGTAGGGATTCTATGAAGAAAACTGCGCATCAGAAATTAAATCATCATCCAGTGGATGGTTTGAACAGCTCATTGTCATGTCAGCACCATTCAACTAATGTGATAGTACAGGGAACCACTTTCATGTCTTTATCTTGTACTATGAATTCAAAATTAAGCAAATAATCAGAGATGAAGGGCTGTGTTTCCAAGGAGACTTCATTGACCTTTAAAAATTGTGGATGGGAATCAGTTCTGGAATTCCTGGAACCATTTCCAGTGCCAGCTGTTCTTAACAAAATGGTATAAGATTGTGGGGTGGTACAGATTGTGAATCTGTTTCCTGCTTTTTCAACCAGGCTGGGTCACAGAGATAGTCATCTCCTATTCACTGCTGCGATTTTAATGGAGGCAGACCAGCTTTGAAAGGACACGTGGGTCTTGGCCACTTGGAGGTGTTGTGAACCATAGATCCGAAGAGGAAACCTTCTGATAGTTAAGTTACAAATCCAATTAAAAATGGCATCCATCCACTGCCAATAACCCCTCATATGCTCCCTAACAATCCATGGGTATTTTGCACATTCAGCCAGTATAGATTCTGTGCAGAATAGATTAAATCTTAGTGATAAATGCACATATGAAAATACATTTTAAAAAAGTCATTCGTACACAACTTTTGAAAAATAACTGCCTTTGCTACGTACCATCAAATATTCAATCATCCAGACATTTACAGCATCAATACAAGAAAGTACAATCAATCTAACCCTCTTTATTTTGTGCAAATGTATGTCATGCAATTGTTAAAATAGATAGAAACATACCAACAGAAGGAGGTCATTCAGCCTGTCTGTTCCACTCTGCCATTTAATCCAACAATCATCAATGCTTTTTAATCATCCCATCCCCTTAACTGTACACATTGCTAGAAATCAGAAATGTATCGATCTCTACCTTAAACATACTCAATGATTGAGCCTTCACAAACCCCTGTAGCAGAAGATTTGAAACCCTCGGAACGAAAGCATTTCTCCTCATCTCAAACTGAAGCCAGGAAATGAAGTGTAACAAGTGAATAGAGCAGTTACATAAAGTCAGGTCATTGCAGCAATTTGACTATCCGTAGTTCATTGAGATTTCACAAGGAAGTGTTCATCACTGCTTAAAAGCTACCTTACTGCATTACTTAGAGAAGGCTACTGCATACCAAAATATAATAGTTGGCAACAGCAACATTTGATCTGGTAATACATATAACAGTATTCTCAAAACAATTTTTTCCAAACATAATCATTAACATGGAAAGTTAATTTTTTTTAATAGACAATGATGAAATAGTCAAGTGTATTGTCCATTCTCATGAAATGGCACTTAATTTGTGACAGGGTCTCATAAAACTATCATTCAGTACAATTGTTCAGCAGATATTCACAATTTTATGCTCAGTCTATAGTTTGTTGAGGTAACCCTCAGAACACACTCAAAGCCCAGTTCACAGAACCATTGTCATTTTGTTTCTTTGGCATCACCATGTTGTTTTGTGTTTTGTAACAAATGTTATAAACCTTATGAAAAGCCTTAAAAAGCACTTTATGCTCAAAGCTGAAACATGTGGCAAAAAAAGTAAATGGATCTGAAGGCATTGTATGGTGTTCAGATGACTCTTAGCTTTGAATCTAATGGGTGTATACACATCATGGATGTGCCATGGTACAACACAGGTATTTCCGTTCCTAATTCATAAACTGGAGGCAGGTTTGTCCTTGAACCTTCTTGGAGTGAAATTCGAAAATGATTTTTGAATTCTTCTTTAGTGGAACTAACATATTGTGATCAGAACAATTGTACGCTCTGTTGTCAACTTATCACAAATAGGAGCAGCTATTTATGGCACTAGCAATTGGATTGAAAGAGAAATACATTTGCATCAAAATAATGAAGTTTAGCCATTGTTTTTTATTGCTGCACACACTTTCTTTTCATTTTTGCAGTGTGCCATGGCTCATAAGTGGTATTTTGATTGTGCAAATTACACAGCCCTGTCTAGATAAGGTCAGAAATTGTACTACACCAGGAATGGTCCAACAGGATTATTTGAAAACACAAGCTTTTGGCGCCTCAGTCTCTCTCTTACACACACACACACACACACACATTTCCCCCTCCACTCCCCCCTCCCCCACCAACACAAACACACACGTGAATCTATGGGGTGAATCTGTATTTGCGGATACATTTTGTTTTGTTCAAAAAGCACACAATTTATAGACAGGCTGTCAATATAGCGTTTTATAAATTTCTACTTTAGAAATAAGACCAGTCTGACTCTGAACTGAAACATAAACAGATTCTAAACAAGATCTCACACCTAACATGGATTGTCTGACCTAAAATGTCACCTATTCTTTACACTGATAAAACCTTTAGTTTACTCAGGACTGTGACTTAAAAGGAACTCGGGGATTTACATATACATATTAATCAATTACAACTTTCTAACTGATTAAAGATTTAACAGCATCTTATGTTCCTTTAGCTTATCCTCATCAATGGTATAACCCTTTGATCTTTTACTTATAAATTTTGTGTCTGACCTCTTTCACTAACACCTGAAGAAGGAGTGAGGCTCTGAAAGCTTGTGTTTTCAAATAAACCTGTTGGACTATAACTTGGTGTTGTGTGATTTCTGACCTTGTCCACCCCCAGTCCAACAGCAGCACCTCCACATCCTATCCAGATAAGAGCTTGTAGCCTTAAAATGTTTCAGAAAAGTATTGGCTCTTTAGTTCTCATTTCTGATATATTTTAATCATGCAAATTTGTAACAACAATGAATTGTCTTTTTAATTGTAATGACACATTGATATTCCTTCGGCCAGATATTTTGCAACCCTGTTGATTTTATTGTACATTTACCTACCTCTCAGAGTTGACTGAACCAGTGGACCATGGAAAACTTTGTGCCAAGAATTAAGGTAGACTGCATCTGGGAGACCACCTCCTCGCACCAGTAGGTGTCCATAAGAGGACAGACTAGGTGATGTGAAGATTCACAGAAAACTGCAGTTGTAGAAAATTCTATCACATAAATGAGACAACATATGGTACTTTTCTGAGCATGAAAGTACAGCCAAGTATAGGCAGATGGCTAATGATCAAACCACAAGAACATATTCATCCTTAATGTTACATTTTGAAGCAGATTCTGGATATATTATGCAAAATACCAAAGATGTGACAAATGCCATTTCTTTCCCCCGTAGAAAAATCCCCTTGACTTTATATTTCAAAATTACAAGTAAAGATTTCTGACAGTTATATCTGTGTTCACTAGTTTCTTTTGCATGCAGATTGTTTACTCTCTAATCTATGGAAAAGAAGATTCAGATCAACAGCTCATCCGAATAATGGTTTAAATTATTGGATTGATATTATATAGTTTTAATAGCAGTCATAAATTTGTGTGGCACAATATAATCTCTTGCACTGTCTTGATACATTGTTATGCTTTTAAGGGAGGTATTTTGCTCCAGCAACGTAAAAATCTTGATCAATTCAAAACTAAAAATCTCTTACAAAACAAGTTTATTTGTAAAACAAAAGCATCCACACAGTAAATTAATTTTCATGAAATACTCATGATCTCACCCTCTCACCTCAATGGAAATCAAGGAAAAAGATGGGAACAACAAGATCCAACATTTTGCGGGATGTATGCCAACACTGAAGATATTGTGAGTCACTGAAATGGATTTGTTAATTTTAAGTGAATAGAAAGCATGCAGAAGAGATATTGCACCAATTTCTCTCTCCTCGCCACAACAAATTAAATCAGACAAACAGATACATATATGCTTACACCATGGTAAATACTGTCAAATCCACTAATTATTCAAACAGGTAAAACTTAGTTAATGAGACTAACATTTACAAATTCAATTTAATGTTTTGGAGACACAAACCAAAATTGCTGAAAAAGCTTAGCAAGTCTGGCAGCATCTGTGAAGAGAAAACAGAGTCAACACTTCGGGTCCAGTGACCTTTCCCCAGAACTGATGGTAGCAAGGAAAATGCTGTTTATTATGCAGAAGATAGGATGAGGGGATAGATTAAGGAGTAACCGATAGGTGGAGATAGAGCCCAAAGAGAGAGAAGAGCAGTTGGACATAAAGGAGTGGATAACAATCAGGCTGGGGGCTTGAATACCTATTATTTAGTAGCAAACAAGGGGTTGTGTGTAATAGCAGACAATGTGATAACGCAGTCTGGTATGTGGGATTAGGGGTAAAGACATGGGACAGTTCAAGCCCTAAAGTTATTAAACTCGATATTGAGTCCAGAAGGCTGAAGGTTCCCCAAGCGGAAAATAAGGCTCTGAGCTTCACTGGAGCACTGCAGCAAGATTGAGACAGAGATTTAGCCAGGGAACAAGGTCACGTATTGAAATGATAGTCAATTGGAAGCTCTTTTTTGGTTTGGAGGTTTGACAAGTCATTGTGACCTGTTGGTCATCTACTCATTTGGAGAGATACACATTGCTCTTTGTTACGCATGTTTGACAATTTGGTTGCCTTGCTCTGGTTGCTATTACTCAACATGATCGCACAGTCAGCATGGTTGGAGTATAGAATCGATAGCGTTTGTCATTTTCTTTGCCTACAAGATCCTGCAAAAAGACTTTAAATGGTATAAAGTTGATTACTATTCCAATGAGCCTTTCTGACAGTTCCTCTTCAGAAAAGTCACACTTATGCCCTTTACTGCAACATCTTCTGACAAACTGTTTGATAGATTCTTGAACTTGCTACCTATATGACGTAAGTTGGTTTCTGTTGATCCTGAATTTAATTCTTAAATTGAGGCTATCATTATGAAATTTCCAGAAGTTTTTTGGATCATTGTGAATGCCTGAGAAAAGACCAGACAATTATATATGTGAGGTTCCTCATTTTCAATGGCAGGCAAATTTTTGAGTTATTTTCTCTCATCATTTATCTTTTCATTTGTAAAATAAGACTGTATATATTGCTTGCACAGTTATATGTTACTGGATGCTGCTTAATCCATAACTAACTGTTTGTCTTCCATTTCTCTTTATAATTCTCTGCAGCTTTCTTTTCAGAAGTAGAGAAGTATTATATGTCTTAAAAGAAAGCAGAGTGTGTGCACCTTTCTAAAAAAATCCTTTACTTGACTTACTTTTACCTTACGTTATTTATGTTTTCCTTTATAGTTCCCTCTTGCTGCTCCTTTAAAAAAAAACAGGTTTGGAGTTTAACAAGTCTTGTCACTGTAGGTTTTTGCCTGCAGTTGGGATTCACAGTAGTCAAGGAGTGATGACATTGCACAGGCTTTGTTTATTGTTGTGTTGACTGAGGAGATAAAATGGCAGAACTAACTGAATTATGGACACAGATAAGCCTTCGATAGATATAAAATCATTCCTTTTTTGTGTTTAAAAGCTTTAATTTACTGCATGATTATTTTGGGGCAATGCTATCTGTACTATTTAACAGTGGTTTGATTTAAATTGTTATCAGTAGCCTCTCATTTTTTTTATTGTATTTTAGTGGGAGAGAAAGGTCGAGTGCCCTCCGTGCTTCATTTGAGGTCTGGAATTTTTAGTTTGTAGCCTTTTTCTTTTTTTTAAAGTAAGACACTCTAGAATTTATTTTGTCTTGAAATAACTAGCTCTGTAATCAAGAAGAACTTTTTTTACTCATTTGTGTGATGTGGGCATCACTGGCTGGCTAGCATTTACTGCTTGTCCCTAGTTGCCCTTGAGAAGGTGGTGGTGAGCTGCCTTCTTAAACCGCTGCAGTTCGCATGCTGTGGGTTGACCCACAATGCCCTTAGGGAGGATATTCCACAATGTTGGCCCAATGACATTGAAAGAATGGGGACATATTTCCAAATCAGGATGGTGAGTGGATTGGAGGGGAACTTGAAGTTGGTGGTGTTCCCATATGTCTGCGGCCCTTGTCCTTCTAGATGTAACTGGTTGTGGGTTTGAAAGATGTTGTCTGAGGACCTTTGATGATTTTCTGCTGCGCCTCTTGTAGGTAGTACACACTGCTGCTACTGAGCATCAGTGGTGGAGGGAGTGGATGTGTGTGGATGTAATGTCAATCAAGGGGACTGTTTTGTCTTGGATAACGGCAAGCTTCTCAAGCATTGTTGGAGCTGCACTCATCCAGGTAAGTGTGGAGTATTCCATCACACTCCTGACTTGTGCCTTGTAGATGGTGGACAGGCTTTGGAGAGCCAGGAGGTGAGTTACTTGCTGCAGTACTCCTGACCTGTTCTTGTAGCCACTGTGTATATGTGATGAGTCCAGTTGAGTTTCTGGCTAATGATAACACCCAGGATGTTGATAGTGGAGGATTCAATGATGGTAGCACTTTTGAATGTCAAAGGGCAATGATTAGATTGTCTCTTATTGGTGATGGTCATAGCCTGGTATTTGTGCTGGATGAATGTTATTTGCCACTTGTCAGCCCAAGCCTGGATATTGTCCAGATCTTGTTGCATCTGAACATGGACTGCTTCAGTATCAGAGGAATCACGAATGATGCTGAACATTGTGCAATCATCGGCAAACATCCCCACTTCTGACCTTATGATGGAAGGACAGTCATTGATGAAGCAACTGAAGATGGTTGGGCCTGGCACATTACCCTGAGGAACGCTTGCAGAGATTTTCTGGAGTTGAGATGACTGACCTCCCACAACCATGACTATCTTCCTATGTGTTAGCTATGACTCCAACCACTGGAGAGTTTGCCCCCAATACCCATTGATTCCAGTTTTGCCAGGGCTCCTTGATGTCACACTCGGTTGAATGCAGCCTTGGTGTTAAGGGCTGTCACTCTCACCTCGTCTCTGGAATTCACCTCCTTTGTCCTTTTTTAAACCAAGGCTGTAATGAGGTCAGGAGCTGAGTGGTCCTGGAGGAACCCAAACTGGGCATCACTGAGCAGGGTATTGCTGAGCAGGTGCTGCGTCATAGATATATCAGACAAGTGCCAGAATGAATACCAATAGGCTAGGCCTGGACAGTAGCATTCTGCTCAAAGATAGCAAGAACTGCAGATGCTGGAGTCAGAGATAATACAGTGCAGAGCTGGAGGAACACAGCAGGCCTGGCAGCACCAGAGGAGCAGGAAAGTTGACATTTTGGGTCGGGACCCTTCTTCAGAAATGGGGAGGGGGAAGGCAGCTTAGAAATAAATAGAGAGAGGAGGGGTGAGGCTGGGGAAGGTAGGTCGGATGGTGATAGGTGAGTGCAGTTAGGAAGTGGCGGGGATTGGTCAGTGGGATGGGTGGGGCAGACAGGTGGGAGAGAAGATGGACAGGTTGTGACAAGTCAAGGAGGCGGGGATAAGAGGGAGGGTTGGACATAGGATGAGGCTGGGGGTGGGGAGATTTTAAAACTGGTGAAATCCATGTTTAGGCCATTGGGCTGTAGGCTCATGAGGCAGAATTTGAGATGCTGCTTCTCCAGTTTGCGGGTGACATCATTGTGACACTCAAGGCATTCTGCTCAAGGCCTTAAAGAGAATAAGTGCTAACCAAATTAAGTCTTCAGTTTCTTGGCATGAACAGCTGCTAACTGGCCTCCCAATCCATTAAGCAGTCCTGGGTGCCAAAGGTAATTGTAAAGGTATGTCCTCAAAGGTTCTGGGAGGCTTCACACATTCTCTTTATGGACTGCGCAAGCCTAAATGCAGGCAATTAATCACTAAAAAAAATCTCTTTAGACAGCATTTGTTGATGGTTGATCGTTGATGGTTGTAATCCACAGAAAGTGATACAGGTAATACAATGTCAAATCCAACTGAGTATTGGTTAAAATAATGCTGAATGTGTAATCAAGACAATTAACTTTCACTGGCAATTTGAGGATTTTTATTCAGGTTTGTTTTATTGAATCTTTCTGTTTCTGTGAGAATTGTAAATCAGCAATATGACTGTAATATCAGCAATTAAATGTTGTTTTCCATATGAGGGCAGTCTTTCTTATTGGTGAGATTACCAATAAGGAGTCCAATGAGAACATTGCTGGTGTTGTGTTTGCACATAATTTTTTGGGCAGCTGCCTTGTAATGGTGAGAACATAAATAAACAACCCATAAACCCAGATTTTCACAGCGACGGGAAGTATTTCCATTATAACAAACATATCTGAAAATTTCAGAAATTCTGAGTCACCTCTCTGAACCTGGAAATTCCCATTTTTGTGTGGACTGGATTGAGCCTGACATGGTTTATGCATTTTGTAGAGGTAGCTCCCAACTAAATGATCAACTTCATCCAATGAAATCAGATTTTGGAGCCTTTGGAGTTTGGAATGTTGAGTATGGAGATTAACCCACTGTGTTTCTCATGGTTTTGCAGGATACCTCTTTGAACAGGTATCTCTTCGGCTCTGGGCCTGAAACATCTTATAACTGGGATATGGAATCATTTGTGAGTTGTTCAGGTAACCTTTACGGGGAAGAAGCAGGTTTTCTTGGGGATTGTTAAGTGTTGAGAAAACTATTCATAAAGGTACAATCGCCATTTGGATCTGTACAACTTGCCAAGGAGTGGCAGGAAGTGTCACAAAGTGCCAAGAACAATCAAAACATGTTTTTACAAATGAAGGAGGATCAAATTACTGCAGATGCTGTATTGAAAACAAAAAAAATACTGGAAATCATCAGAAGAGTCATCTAGATTTAGCTGGCTCTCTCTCCCAGATGCTGCCTGACCTGCTGTGATTTCCAGCACTTTATTTTTTTCCAGTTTTTACAAATGAGAGTGATTGCCTTCACAGAGTGTATTCTACATTATAGAACTTTAAGTCATAAAACTTTATTTTTCCTCCTGTGTGCATGAATATTTGTGGATAGTAGGTGAGTCAGCATGGTGGGAGGAGGAAAGAGGGCTGGTTGGAAAGATCTACTATTTTGACATAAAGGGTATAACAGGCCATGGGTAATGGGCAGAAGAACTTAGGGTAGCTTGATGAGTGTAAGGAACCATGTTATATGGGTGAAGGACTTGAAGTGGGATGTGAAATGTTTTATAATATATACTTTTAGTTTTTGAACTCTGCGCTGGAATCCAATGCAGACATTCCCCAGCCTGGGGAAGTGACAGTATCCTCTGCCCTTCCTGGGTCACCTGGCTCGACACTTAATTTGGTCCACTCCTTAGACAAAACTGGGAAGTGTGGGCAGATATTTTCAAAGGTGCTGATTGTGGGCCCAGAATTTCTCGTGTCTCTGTGCACCTGACCAGTGACAAAAAATTTGGCCATTGAATACAATAATAGTTTTGAAAAGTCTTTTAAAAAATGCATTACACACAGCAAAACATTAACTAATGCACAGAAGTTGACAGTTGATGCTTAGCAATTGACAGGACTAGGAATAGTAATTGTGGGGGCAATAGTTTAACAACATTGGAGAGTCTCTGCACTTTCGTACCGTTGAGGATAGGGTGATCTGATGTTTAACAGGGGCTCATAATAGGTTTCGTCTAAAGTAATTTTTCTTAAAAAGATTCAACGCTTCCTTCACTTTGTTTTCCCTTACTGACCTCAGTTGCATTAATTAGAATGTTTCCATATTGAAAGTGTAAATTAAACACAGCTGCCTTTGCTAGATTTAATCTCTGGTAAACATTCCTCTGAAAAATCTTCAGAATTTGATTCCCATTTACCCCTTATTTCAAAAGAATAGCTAGGCAATAATTTTACAAAATGAACAGTGGTGCTGTGAAAAGTGAAATAAAATGACCTGGTAAGTAACATAAAAGCTAATTCCACCATCCATTTTCCCAGGGGGGCATTGCGATTGAGAGAGTACAGTCAATCAACACCACAGTCCTATCTCCGACCCACAGTCAGCTTGGCAGTGGCCTCAAATGGAGAATGAAATTTGGAATTGACTCTGTGATACAAGCAATCGTTGTCTTGTTTCTTGGTTTTTTTAAAGACTGTCTACAAGGAATATATCTTCTTCATTTTGAGCAAAACGAAGGAGAAATGGCGATCAACTCATTTTAATTCTTCCATGCAATCTACCTCTGATTGTCTAGCTGTCTCTGATTTGTGTGCCATAGATTTCCTAGGGAATTCTCCTAGTTCATCATGGCAGCTATGGTTGAAGCCTGCTAAATTTATTTCTCATTCATTCATGGAATGTGGATGGCATTTGCTAGGTCAGCATTTATTGCCCATCCCTAATTGCACAAAGGGCAGTTAAAAGTCAGCCATATTGTGGGTTTGGAATCATATGTGGGCCAGAACAGTAAGGATCAAGATTTCCTTCCCTGAAGGACATTAACATTACCTTGGTCTATGGATTAATGTCTAGTGTAAGACCACTGGCCATCACCTCCCCAAATCCCAAGCAGTGCACATCAATAGGGATTCAATCAAACTGAAAATGATATTGTAAGAGGGACTCTGAGGAATTCTTTGTTATTTTCTCTTTGAGCTAATAGCTGAGCAAGTCAAAATAGATGAGGAAAATTTGCAAGAAAAATTCATTGTGTGTTTTTTTTTCAAATTGATCTGTGAAATTTGGAAAGAAATTGAGAGATCTTTCTCTGTTATAATAGATTCTGAGAATGCTGCTGGTGTATGCTAGAGTGTCCTGTGAAAACATTAGTGAAGGTGCTGACAGAAAGTGAAAGAAATCTTAACATTTCACAAAAAAAAGACTTTCTCATAGTTTTGCTAGTCCTGGAACTGATTCTCTGAACGTGAGCTCTTACCAGTGAGCCTTGCCCAAGGCAAGACCACATCATAATGCCAAAAATTTAGTCTCTATATATTTTCATCCAGTAAACTGAAAGGACCAAATAGCATAGAGAATTTAGTTTAGCTAAAAACATGCACAAAATATCATCCAAATTAAAACTAATTAATTAGAGAAGGACTAGTTCAGTGTGATGTGAAGAGAATTATTCCAAGTAAATATATAGTTATGAATTATTGTAGAACAATTAGTTGGTTTTAAATAGGATATGATTTGAAGACCATCAAGAACATTCACAATCCCCGCAAAGACAAACCACAGCTCTCTGGATAATGGAAGTGATGAAGAGTAAATCTAGTCATAGTCCAACCAGACTGTAGGGCTGCTCTTTCATTAGAGAGAAATGATTGGCAGCAGTGATTTAATCCAAGGGTTGCCACACCGCAGGTGTGTTCACAAGGATAGTCTTCCATAATAACATAAGCCAGTGCAAGAATTAAACCCACACTATTGGCACCACTCTGCATTGCAAACCAGCTGTCCAACGAACTAAGCTACTGGGCTTTTCTTGTGAATGATAGAGTTGTCGTAACGTGAAGCAGAAAAAGGTGTATAATTGACAAGTAAAAACTAGGCTGAATAGATAAAGTTCAGAGACAAAGTGACAAATGAAATTGGAGAAGCAAAGCGAGAGTATGAGAAGAGATAGAAGCTACTACAAAATAGAATCTGGAAGTATTTATAAGTCTGAGGTTCTAAATGAATAATTTGCATTTGTTTTTAGCAAGAAAGAGGATACTTCCAGTCATCATGGAAGAGAATGTCATTGAGATACTGGATGGCTATAACCTGGTGTTAGATAGATTGGCTATATTTAAACCTAACAATTCATAAAGACCCGTTGGGAATCATGAGAACACTCTGGCCACATCTAATGATGATGGTAAAATAAATGCAAAAATTGAGGCAGTACTAGTAATAATCTGCAATCCTATTTTGATACAGAGGTCGTAGTAGAGGAGCATTACATATATATTATAGCATGGATCAAAAAAGGGTGTAAGTAAAAACTCAACAACTATAGGTCAGGCAATTCAACATTGGTTCTGTAACAGCTTTTGAAAACAATAATGCTGCACAAAATATTCAATTACTTGAATAAGCATAGATGAAATTGGATAATTTTACTTAAAGGGGTGACATTGGATAGGCAACGGCAAACATTTAAAGATGCATGGAAGAACTGCAACCATTGTTCATTCCAAAAAAAGAATTAGAAAGGTGGCCCGACCATGGTTAACAAGGGAAATTAGGATTGTATTAGATCCAAGAAAGAGTCTTACAATTTTAAGCAAAGAAACAGCAGACATAGAGATTGGGAGCAGTTTAATTATTAACCAAGGAGGGCAAAGGGGTTGAATAAGAGGGAAAAAGTAGAGTTTGACAGTAAGCTTGCAAGGATCATGCAAAATGCTTGCAAAAGCTCCCATAAGAATATGAATAGAAAAGGATGAGTGCAGACAAATGTAGGTCCCTGACAGTCCGAACCAGGGCAAGTTACAATGGGAAACAAAGAGATGGCAGACTAATTAAATTGATATTGACTCTTACTTCACAAAGAAGAACACACATTAAATCCCAAAAATGTGGAAGAATACAGGGCCTAGTGAGACGGAAGAACTGAAGGAAATCTGTTTAGTAAGGAAATAATGAGGAAATTGACACAATTAAATATCAAAAAATCCCCAGGGCCTAATAATCTAGATTCCAGATAACCTTAGAAATAATGGATACACTGGTGGTCATCTTTCAGGATTCTGAAGACGGCGGAATAATTCCTATGGACTGGAGGGTAGCTAATGTAACCCACTTTTAAAAAAAGGAGTAGAGAGAAAATATGGATGGGTTAGCCTGACATTAGTAGTGAGGAAAATGTTAAAGTCTACTACAAAAGATTTCATAGGGCGGCACTTAGTAAGCGGTGACAGGAGGAGACAGAATCATTATTATGAAAGGGAAATCATACTTGAATAATCCACTAAAAGCTTTTAAGGATGTAATTAGTAGAATTGATAAGAGGGGGACCCACGAGATGAGGTTCACTTGGACTTTCAGAAAACTTTCAATAAGGTCCCGCATAAGCAATTTCAGCATGTAAAGTAAAAGTGCATGGAATTCTTGGTGGTGTACTGACACGGTTCGAGAACTGGTTGATCAACAAGAAAGAGTAGGAATATACAGGTCTTTGCCCATGTGGCAGCCAGTGACTAGTGGGATCAATATATATTTATGAGTGATATACATAATATAACATATATATATATATATGATTTAGTGGAAGGCACTAAATGTAAGATCTCCAAATTTGCAGATGACCCAAATCTGGGTGGGAGGACAAGCTGTGAGGAGAATTCAGAGATCATCAGTGTGATTTGAACAAGTTGAGTGAGTGGGAAAATGTAAGGCAGGTGAAGTTTAATCTGGATAAAAGTGAGGTTATCCACTTTGGTAACAAAAACAGGATGGTAGCTTATTATCTGAAGGCAATAGATTGAAAGGGGAGATACAACAGATCTATGAGTTCTTGTATACCATCACTGAAGGTAAGCTTGTAAGTGCAGCAGGCAATGAAGAAGGCAAATTGTATTTTGCCATTCATAGTGAGAGGAGTCAAGTATAGGAATAGGGACATTAGGCTGCAAACTTACAGAGTCTTGATAAGACCACACCTGGAGTATTGTGTGCAGTTTTGCTTTCCTTATCCGCAGAAGGATGTTCTGGCTATGGATGAAATGCAATGAAGACTTTCAGGCTGGTCCCTGGAATGGCAGAAATGATGTAAAAAGAGCGACTGGATTGGTTAAGACTTTATTCACAGGAGCTGAGAAGATTGAGGGTGTCTCATAGAAAACTACAAAATTCTAATTAGAATAGACAGAATAAATGCAGGAAAGATGTTCCTAATGACCAGGAAATCTAGAACCAGGGTCCACAGTTTAAGGATACAATGGTATGCCATTTGGGACTGAGATGATGAGAAATAAATTCACCTAGAAAGTAATGAGCTTATGGAATTCTCTGCCACAGAAGGTGTTTAAGCCAAAAACATTAAATGTTTTCCAGAAGGAGTTAAATATAGTTCTGAGGGCAAAATGGATCAAAGGGTATGGGGAATAAGTGGCAATAAGGTCCTAAGTTGAATGGTCAGCCATGAACATCTTGAATAATTGAAAGCAGTCTCAAAGGGCTGAATGGCCTACTTCTGTTCCTTTTTATGCCTCTATGTTATTGCAGGAATGCCACCATAACTTCCTTAAAGTTAAATCATATGTTGAGTTCATAGCTGCTCTACACAGATGGTTGATAAGGATAATGTGGTCAATGATTTGGATTTCCAAAAGATGTTTGACGTTATGTCATATAACAGGGAAGGAAAGAAAGGAAATATGAAATTGAAAAAAATGACAGCAGAGTAGTGATAAACAGTTTCTTTGGGCTGGTAAATTCACTTTCAAAATTTGCCTAGTTTAATGTGTCTGAGTGCAAGTTGACAACACTTAAGATTTGTCGACCCTTAGTATCTTTGTAGATGTACTGCTGGAGTTTAATCACAACCATATTTTGATCCTTATGGTATGAGTAAAAAGGGAATCTGACACAAATGTGCAAAAAACTTAGCTACCAGTAATAAATGCAAACACTTCAGGTCTTAATGAGCCAGATCAGCTGATCAATCATCAATCGCTTCCTGGCATATTGAGAATGGCTTAATCCAGCAGCAAAGCCATGAATCTCCCATGAAAAGTTAGTTTATTTCCCAACTTGCTCAGAATCAAAGAGGTATACATCACAGAAAGAGGTATTCTGTGCTGATGCTTTGAAACAACTGTACACTTAGTGTCGTGGAGGATAGCCAGTGGTGTGGTGGTAATGTCTCAGAATAGTAATCCAAAGCCTTCAGTTATTATGTTCGGCTAAAATTTACTTATGGGATGGGGATGTCACTGGTTGGACCAGTTTTTATTGCCAGTACCTAGGTGTCCTTCAGAAAGCTGTGGCAAGCTGCCTTCTTAGACCACTGCAGTCCATGATCTATAGGAAGATCCACAATGCTTTTAGGGATGGAATTCCAGCATTTTGACCCACAACACTGAAGGATCAGTGATATATTTCCAAGTCAGGATGATGATGGAGGGAAACCTGCAGCTGTTGGTTCCCATGAACCTACTGCCCTTGTCCTTCTTGAGGGTTTTGGATTTGGAAGCTGCTTTCTGTTTGGTGAGTCAGTTATTGTTCTAAAGGTGCTTACGGAACAGTGGTAGTGTCCCTACCTCTGAGCCAGGAAACTTGGATTTAAATTTTACTTATGCCAGAGAATGTGGCATTGTGCATGTGGACAGGTTGATTACAATTGGCTACAATTAATCCCACATGTGGCCATTTCCATTAGCCCTGAAACTGTTCCTTTTTCAAATATATATCTGATTTCTGATTGAAAGTTATTATAGCATCAACTTCAATTATCTTTTCCAGTCAGTGTCTTTCAGAATATAATGCAATGCTTCACCAAGACTTTTTTTTCCTACCCTGTATGATGTCACTAATGGAAGCAGTTTCTCCTTATTTTCTGTCAGTCATGTCAAACTAAAGGTAACTAAACTTCATAGAGTGTCTACTTGCCAAGCTCCAAGAAGAAAAAGTCACAACCTTTCTTTGCGTGCAGGTTTGACTCTCTGGAAATCTACAGTGAGTGCCAGAAACATTTCACAATATGGTGAGTGACACACAGGAACATTCTCGCCATTCATTTGTTTGCAATAAAAAACAAGATAACAACAAGTGTTTTCATATAAAACTGCTAAAACAATGCCAATACACATTTGTATTTGAACTTTAAAGGATGAGCAACACCAAGGTAAAATGTTCAAGACTCTCTCCATGATGAGGTCTCTCAGCATCTCAGCAAATGTGGCTGCCCAAAACCTTTCATTGGGAAAAATCAAGGGTGGAAATGTCACACAGTGCATCTGGGACTTCCTCATGCATGTTGGCTGTGTCTGAAACTGTGGCAGTAGTGAAAAGCTTGACAGCAATTACTCTGTTAATCTTAATGCAGTAAATAGAGATTCTATCACAATACCTCTTATTAGCTAATTTCTGGATTGGATTGAAGATCACATAGAGCTTGAAAAAAATACTTTGTGCAGCACTTCCCAATTTCTAATATTATGAATGATGAGTTCCATACATCCCACTTTTTCTATTTTTGAAATCCCTAAAATTGAATCCCATGATGATCTGAGTTTAGTATAAAAACGAAGCCCCTAATCATGTTTAATTAGCCACTTTTTGAACATAAAGGATGGGAATCTATACTAATCTAAATGACAAGGGTATGGTGAGAACTGGCAGAATTGTGTGAGAAGCCTGATGATGCCTATGTCGACATTGAGAACAACTTGTTGCATCTTTTAGCAACCGGGCATCAAGGTGTGATTCTTGTGAGTTAATTGTAAGTTGCCTACTTATTATTATTACTGTGTTATCTCTGACTCCAGCATCGGCAGTTCTTACTATCTCTAATTGAAGTATTATTACTCATCAGTAGTCTTACTAACCCACACTTCTTCATTAATTTGCTGATTTTGATCATAACACCCAGTGCAAGCAATCTTGTGATGACGTGGAAGTCAGAGAGGGTACCTGGTGCTTGCCACTTGCTCTAAAGAAACTCCATGTTGACACTGGGCAGCAATATTGCAGGGCATAGTTCATGGGCATGGAGCACATTCAACCAATATCCATGTATGTCAGCATCTGACATGCACCAGCCGCTGAGAACCTTAATTACATGTCTCTAATCCACTTACAGTACATTTCTGCATTTCAATTTTGGAACTATGCAATGGAAACTGTCATTGTAATTCTCCAGCAAGGATACTTTGTGCTTAGGGACACCCACCCAGTTCATGAACTCAGCAAGGCTGGATCTCAGGGCTATTTGCTCACTGCCATTGTGCTTACTCCCTCTGGCCCTATCCAGATACTCACATCCTTGCATTACTTTGTCTTGCCTTTTTGTGCCTTGCACCTCAGACAGATACCAGGCTCACAATACTGTTGTGCTGTTTAGTGCAGATGTGAAGACATGAGGTTTGTTATGGTTGTCAACAGACCTTAGTCACTTAAAAGGGCATCACCTTTGGTCAGGGGGTTCCATTACAATATGTCAAGGGCAGCCTTTGACACCAGTCCATGGGCTTGGACAGGATTGGTCTGTTGTGCTGGTCAGGATCAGGTTCCTTTCTTCATAGCAGATGAGGATCTGAATATGAGGTGGCCCTCCATCCATTTTGACTTTTTCTGACCTAATGTCCTGATGTGGGCCGTTTTCTTCTGGAATGAAAGAGAAACATGTATTAAGGGAGATGAAAGTGTTACATTAGGAGCAGGTGAGTATGCAGCACATGATTGGTAGTATCAGGGATTGGGATGGGTGACAGCGAGTAAGGGAGGATTTTGTAAGCAATAGTGAGAATGGTAGAGCAAGAGCCTTGGTGAGAGGTGGGTAGCATAGCAGAGATAGAGTGAGAATCAGATATCAGTCAGAAGAGGGTGACACTTAATAAACCGAGAGGAAAAGGTCATTGACCTTTATATAATATTATAATATCACCCCATCCAGCAGGACCTCCCAGTCCCTGTCCACAAAACAAGGTATTAAATTTCCCTCATATGCCAAGCTTGGAGCAAATGCCTAGAACTGTGCAGGGTTTATACAATTGCACAACAGTTTTTTAAAGGTGGTGCCAGCTTCAGGAATACTAGTGCATTCTGGGACATCTGGCAGGAACGAGTTGTTTCTGTTACAGCAAGTGGTGAAGTGGGGCTAGAATTGGATAAGAGGAGCACCATATCAATGGAGTAGGTCCTGTAAGTCGCAGTGGGAAAGTTCACTAGGCCTTGTGGAGAGATGCCCTCCATAAAACTCAACAAAACTGACAATTAGCCATAAAAACATAAGGTTCAAGTCAAGGTAACTAAATCAATAGAGACTATCAGAATATCAGCAAATGGGGTAATTCAGAAAAATGTATACTAAATAAATTATGGATTTCAATCATAAATATATTTTGATTCTTTTATGACAACTGTACTCTTTACTTTTGATGTAACCTTCAGAATGATATTCATCACATTTGCTGTGTCCCATTGAGTTTGCATTTGTTAAAACTGTGCAATCCAGCAACTCAATTGTGCTTAAATTTGAAATTTAGCAAAGCAGGTAATTGAAGAATTGATTTCTGAAGAAGGGTCCCGATCCGAAACGTCAACTTTCCTGCTCCTCTGATGCTGCCTGGCCTGCTGCGCTCCTCCAGCTCCACACTGTTATCTCTGACTCCAGCATCGGCAGTTCTTACTATCCCTAATTAAAGTCCAGTTAGCTTTTGAGATATTATTGTGAAATATTTGATAAACTTTATTTTAAAACTATTGACTTCCTAATACAGCTTATGCCCCAGTGTAATTACACTGCTCAGCAACAGATAATACTCAATTCTGTTCTTTGAAATGCATACTGAATATCTGTGTTGCATATCTCTGTGGGTGGAAGTGACTGGTTCCTAAACAAACATCAAATTCAAATAAAATGCAATTTAAAGTAACCTTTTAAAATCTTTGGGCTGTTTCCACTGAGAATTTAATTGGTTCTCATGAGGAACAATATTTTAGCTAATTATAGCCATGTTAGCTTAAGTGCCATTACTGCTGACATCGAAGCACAATTTTTCACTGTACAATTGCAAGAGAGAAAAGCAATAACTTTTCATGATGCCTGTTATTTCGAATGAATGGGCTTTTATCAAATACTGACAGTAAAGGTAAACATGGAAGCATATGTTCGATGGATAAATGAAACAATTTGGATAGTGATGAAGCAAAGAGATAGGGTTAATGAATGTTATCTGAAGTGAATGTAAAGCAGTGCATGTGTTAGGATTCAGCATTGACTCCAATTTGCTCTCATCACTTGAATGATTTCGACTTTGTCAAAGAAAACACAAAACTAACATTTTCAAATGACATTAAAGAAGTGGGGTATGCAAAACAATGAGGAAGACTGCAAAAGTCTTGAGGGACATAAAGAGAGTGTAACCTAAAAATAAATGGTAGATTTGATTCACAGGCAAATGTGTGCGTGCATGTGAGAGAGAGAGAGAACAGTTCGTCCGTCCATTCATGGTGAAATAATTTGGAAGTTGATGCCATTTACAGCAGATATTGAATGGCCTGGACAATAGCCCAAGAGGATTCATTCAGCTGCTAGAAGCCACTCAAAAATGGCTGATGAGTCCCACTGGCAGCCTGGTAAAACAGGGTCTAAACACTGGTATGTGGCATTGAAATACTAGTTCTTGTTTAAGTGTGACCTAACCAACAGTCCTCTAAAGGATTGCTGGAGACTGTTATGAAACAAAAATTTGTAAAAAATATCCTTAACACTCATGTAGACCTGTATGCAACCAAAACATTCCCTCATGCAATTGTAACAAAGTGTGGAGCTGGAGGAACACAGCAGGCCAGGCAACATCAGAGGAACAGGAAAGTTGACAGTTCAGGTCAGGACCCTTCCTCAGAAATGGGGAGGGGGAGGAGAGCTCAGAAATAAAAAGAGAGAGGAGGTGTGGGGCTGGGGAAGGTAGGTGGAATGGTGTAGGCAGCGGTTGGGATTGGTCAATAGGTGAGAGAGAAGATGGACAGGTTGTGTCAGATCAAGGAGGCGGGGATGAGAGGGAGGGTTGGTCATGGGATGAGGCAGTGTGTGGGGGAGATTTTGAAATTGGTAAAATCTACATTTAGGCCATCAGGTTGTAGGCTCCTGAGGCAGAATATGAGGTGCTGTCCAGCATCTGCAGTTCTATCTCAACCCCCATATAATTAGCAATGTTGAGTGAGATCTAGTAACAGTAATTGACTCATTGTTAATTTGTCCCATGTAACATGATATTCCAAGGCCTATTTTTCAGGACAATAAAAGTGGTTGCAACAGGTCTAAGTTTCACAAAAGACAGGAGATTCAATGGGGAATTGGGAAGAAAATGATTTTAATCAGCAATTGTTGGGAATCTGGAATGCACTGCCTAAGAAGGTAGTGGAAGCCAGAAACCTTACAACCTTTAAAAAATATTTGGATGAGCATTTCAACTATCATGACTTCAAGGATATGGGACAAGTGCAAAAAATTGGGATTCGTGCTCTTTTAGTGGTAGTTATGTCAGTGCAGACTCGATGGGACATAGGACTCCACTGTATGAATCAATGAATCTATGAACCTATAAATATTCATTCATTTGATAGGTTCTTTGGAAAAGGATTAAAATAAACCCATAATGCCCCTTGTGAATTCCCATGCAACTTAATGGCTACTTTCGTAGCAGCTTCTTTATCATTTCAACATAGGCCTGCACCATGAATTCTAAGACTGTTGAAGTCACAGCAGGTACAATGAGTCTTGCAGATTTGTCAGCTTACTTTGCAACATTGCCATTTGAATGCACTACAGAAGCAGAAGTGGCTTCCTGGAATTATTTTGTAGTACCATTCTTTACAAAGAAATTGAAATTTTTTCTGATACATGGTGAATTACAGTCCGCTCAGACAGCTACTCGAAAATGACAGATCATTGTCTTAAATAAATTTAATGGTCAGCTGATCAGCTTGGATGCAATAAAGGGAAATAAAACTGTGAAAGCTGAAAAACCACAAAATATTTTTAAAAATGCTGAAAATGTCATTATCTGAAAGTAAAGATGACCTGATATTTCAAATGAAATTCCTTTTTCTGATCTGGTCAATGAGTCATTTCTTAAGTAAGGCAATTGATATGAGTATGTAACATTGTTTTTAACTTGCCTCGGATTTAGAAAATGAGAACAAGTGCTTTTGTCAATGATGATAGAAGAATTTGCATTTATATTGCACTTTAGGATATTTCCAAACACTTCAGAGAAATGGATTACTTTGCATTGCTTTGGAAGTTGTGAGGCAGCTTAACAAACCACATGTCAAGATCCCAAAAGAACAATGAAATTAATAGACAGCTAAATCTGTTTCAGTACAATTTTAACATCAACCTGAAGTAGCAGATGGAATTGTGTTTTAATAGCTCCAATTTTGTGATTATAGCAGGTACAGCAGCAGTAGGGATGGCTGATATCAGTGAATTTTGTGAGACAGCTCTCCTTTGTTCATTTCAGTATGATTCCTCTCATTGTAGCATGCCCCTTCAGTCTGTTGCTTGGTGGATCACATATCTTCATTTACCACAGTATTTTTCTTGATACCCATGAAAAGATACTCATGGCCCTCTGGAACCTCCCTCTCCTCCCCTTCCCTCTGACTCCATCCCCTCCCCAAGCCCCCCCATCTCCCGTTGGCTGATTGTTAGCAACTCCTTTGTCTGTCCAACTGTCTTTCTCTCTCTTTGGGCTCTATCCTATCGTTTACTCCCTACCACACCCACCTCCCTATTTTCTGCATATAAACTGACGTTTTCCCAGCCACTATCAGTTCTGAGGAAGGGTCACCATACCCGAAACATTAACTGTGTTTTCTCCTTCGTAGATGCTGCCAGACCTGCTTAGCTTTTCCAGCAACTTTGTTTTTGATCCTGATTTACAGCATCCGCAGTTCTTTCGGTTTTTACTTTTCTTCAAAGTTGTCCTTATATTCTGGGACCTGAGTAATATCTTGAATGGTTGAGAGCTAAGTTTTTCTATAATGAGTAGGGAGCTGTTTCCAAGTCTTTGGAGGACATGTGCTGAATGCCCTGAGTGAACTATGCAGAGTAGGTGATAGTCCTCTATTATGGCTGTTTGAAAGTTTGAGCATTGATTGAACTAAAAACTCTTAAAGGGGTGATGTCGTCAAAGTGCCTATTTGTGTACATTCATATGTCTTATTCATAAAAATTCTAGAATCAATCTATTGGGTTTAGTTCCCAGAGAAAATGTAACCTTTGCATAAAATCCATGACAAACACAGAGAGCTAATGTGAACATCACTTATTGTAATCATTCAAAAGTAATGCAGTTTCTTAAGTTATGACAGCCAATGAAAAATGAACTCAATATAAAGTAATAGAGTAAATGTGTATTGTTTGCCATTTGGAAAGCTAATATATAAATATGGAAAGAATACTGGAAACTGTGTGCAGTTCTGGTCATCTCACTATAGGAAGAATGTGATTGCAATAGAACTGTTCAAAGAAGATTCAACAGATGGTGCTCGAACTGGTGCAATTCAGCCATAAAGAAAAGTTAGATAAGCTGGGGTTGTTTTCCCCAGAGCAGAAAAAGTTGAGTAGGATGTGATTGAAGTCCACAAGATAATGACATTTGTATATACGATAGAAAGGGAAAAAAGTAAATTCCCCTCAGTACAGGGATTAATAACCAGGGGACATAGAGTTAAAGGAAAAAATGTGTGGATTAGAGAGATTTAAGAAAGATTTTTTCGAATAGAGGATGTTGGGTTTCTGGAACTTACTGCCTAAAAAGATGGTAGAGATGGGAACCATTACAAAATTTAGGAAGTACTTAGATGATTACTTGAAACATCATAACATGCAATGGTGTTTGATGATATTGATGACCTGAAGTTGGCTGACTTAACTGAAATGAAATGAGAAGAAAAAAGTAATGAAGCGTGATGATGACTTAATGATTAGAAAGGTTTTAATATATTTGTATGTTTTGCTGAAGGGATGTGTATGTGGGTGTTTAATCAAGCTCTGTAACTCAGCAATAATAACTGAATTGTCATAGGAGTGACTGTAGTTTGTTTAAGAAAAGGCACAGTGAATTAGGTGTAGTGTGAATTATTTATCTTGATCTTAGAAATTGTCTTGTAAATATCATGAGGTTGACTGGATGACATAAATGTGTCAATAGTGTGAGCAAGCTAAGGGTGAGTTCAAAGTTAGTTAAATCTAAATCCTCTTTTCAAGGAGAAACAAGCAAGTTTTAGTGAGTTAATTGATCAAATTGACCATTGAAAAACATGATACATTTGTAATGTTTGCCGGTTGTAGATAATATCACTATTTTTCTTTCATTTTTTCTTTTTTTTGATATAGAATTGTGTGTTGAAGAATTGAACTTTGAATTTTTGAACAATATGTTTTAAAAGAGAAAATAACAAAGATGGATGTTTTCTATTGGGAACTAACTTAGGCAATTTGTTTATTAATCTGAGGACACTGTACACAAATCAGCATTGAACTATTGCTATGGTCAGAGATGGCAACCAGTTGTATGTTGAATTGATCAATCAAGGAAGAACTGGTTCTGACTGCATTGGCAGAAGGCAGTGTGATTTCGGCAACTTCTGGAGATGGTGCTTCTTGGTTGTGTTTTCTCTTTAGTTTCTCTCCAGTTATTCAATTGTTGAAGGTTCGGAGAAAAGAACCACAGTCTGTAAGAAATAATTAACTATTTCTAGAAATCGGCTGAAACAGACTGTATTAACTGGTGACTTCATAATTCAATCAAGATATACATTTTTAATTGCCTGTGAGTTATCTAGGGCCTGGTGTCAATCATTGGAAACTAATTATTGAACTGGCAAATTATAATTATTTTATTTTTATTAATTTATCCCTTAACTGTGTCTATCTGTCAGCCTGTCTCTGTGTGAGTGGCCATTATAATAAAAATTAGGCTTTAGATCATATATATTAAGTAAATTGTCTTGCTGTTAATCTGTTTTTCCTTGAAATTTATGTAATATTAATAATAAAGTGTTAGTTTTTGTTTAAGCGATAAACTTGGTGTCCAAACCCATCATTTGTAAAATCTGTTTAGCAACTATTGAGCAACTATTGAATGTTGTGATTTCATTGTGTTTTGAGCACAGTGATAGTGAGGCTGATTTGGTTTGGCTTGCTATCCCTGTGTCATAACACCGTGATCAAATTGATTGTCTAGTTTCGAGAAAACAATGTTAAAGTTTGAATGCACATCTTATCTGAATGAGAAAGGAATATAAGAAAGCTTGCTTCGGAGCATAGTTAGCTAGCTCAGGATGTCATCTAATCAGCAACTGCAGGTTGAGATGGACCAAACTGATTACTTGTTTCAGTCTAGTCCAGTCCTCAAACAAGTCCACGTAGACTGGTCTACTTGTGATTGTAAGGAAAATATGCTTAAGAGTTTTGTGGTATTTTGTTGTTTTTTTTTACTTTAATTAGGGACTTTGAATAAAGAAGGTAGAGATGATTTAACCATAGTCTAACCAGACCATAGGCCTGCTCTGTCATTAAAGAGAGATGACTGGTGGTGATTTAACATAAGGATCAACACACCTCAGGTAAGGAGAAAGATTGAGAAGGAGAATCCTTCATGACAACCTCAGCCAGCACAGGAATTAAATCCATACTGTTAGCATCACTCTTAAATTCTACCCAGCAATCCAGCTAACTAAGCTAACTGATCCTTATCATTGGATGCATTCTGTTATTAGAACCTCTTAGGTTATTGACATCCAGGGTAAACGTGATGGTCCATGGGAGGTAGATATAAAATTCTACAAGTGTGCATGTCAAATGTTGAAAAATGGAAGGGTAGGTGGGTGCTCATGATTGTGGCATGATTCGCTGAAGGGCCACTTTCCATGCTGTAATACTCAATTACTTCGTGATTAATATGTCGTTTCATCCACAACACGGTATCCTGCACAAAAATACTGTTGTAGAACCGAAAAGCATCTGACACATAGGAACTCAAAAGTAGTCATCAGAAACACCACGCAAACTATTTTGCAATGGCTTGACACATAATGAAGGTTGTTTGGACACAGTTTGATTGACTGATATCTTTCTAAATGTATATTGCTTACAAACTACACAAGACATAGCACCCACAGAGAAAGCAAAGACAAACATTGGTCAAGCCATGATGAAACAGCAGTAGGAGAAAATAGCCTGTCTCTATTCAGCCTTGAAGCTATTGAATGTGTGGTGCCACCACCTAGTGAATGTCTTCCAATTATTATCCTTCACACACTGACTCAGGTTCCTAATCATTCCCTCGGGTTATACTTAGATAGGTTTTGTGCATGGTGCTCAGAATATCTTTTAATCTTGCATCTAAGGAATGCATTGTCTATCTTACCATTTTTGTTTTTTTTTTGTTTTCCTCTCTCAATAGGTTCTTCCCAGAGGTGAGGAAGGCTGAGCAAAGGCATCGAAGATTTTAGCATGGCACAATGGGTGATACTATGTATGTCACTTTCCTGAACCACAGCATCAGTATTAAAATAACTCCAAAGAATGTTAACAGTGGCCATAAGGATGCTGAATTAGATCATTCAGAACTCACACATGAGGAGAAGCAGGTCAATACAATTGGAATGAAAAGCGAATTCTGAAAGTTCATGATATTGTCAGCTGGGTGGGCAAGACATGTGAATTCTATTGGACTTTCTACTGAAGGATTACAGAAGACACTTTGCAAATTTTTTGAGTCATCAAAGGTTAGCTGCAGTGATGGTCTAATAGTGTACCTGAACTTGATGTGGAGGTGCCAATGTTGGACTGGGGTGGACAAGGTCAAAAATCACATGACACCAGGTTATAGTCCAACATTTTATTTGAAGATGCAAGCCTTGGAGTCTCATTCCTCTTCAGTGTCTTTGATCCAGTGAACTTGAACATCATGGGAAGCCAACATGAGATAATGTTTGAAATGTAAAGGACAACAAAGCAGGTGGCAAACCGCAGTCATAAGACCATAAGCCCATAAGAAATTGAAAAACTAGTAGGCCATTTAGCCCCTTGAACTGAATAACACGATGGCTGACCTGATATTCATTATGTCCAATTTCCTATCCTTTCCTTGTAGCCCTTGATTTCCCTTCTGATCAAGATTCTATCAATCTTAGCTATAAATCTATACGAGGACTCTATCCCCATAGCTTTCTCAGCAAGGTGGTCCATATCCTCCTCAGCAACATTTTGCCGACTCATCTGCAACGGCGTCACAAAGGAAGAAAATGCCTGAATACTGTTATTGGATATTGAGGTCTTGGGTCTAACAAACTGACCAAACAATTGCAAAAGGCAATGGCTGTAATATGGGTCATGATCAGGGATGCACTGGCTGAGATCTTAGTTCATGCGGATTCAATTGTGATTGTCACAAGAGAATGAAAACAAAATATTTACCACGTTACAGAGGCAGGGATTGGGCTGGGGATGATGGGTCTAACTGAGTTGCTCTTGCAGTGAGCCAGCATGGACACAACAGGCTGAATGGTCTACTTCTCACGTGCAGTCACTGTATGAATCGATCATTGAGCTTCATAAGTTCAAACATAAGGGATTAAATTGGATAGGCCCAGAAAACAGATGAAGGGATCATGATCCTGTATCTTCAGAGTAACTGAAGACTGTCCAAGCATAAATTCTGAAGATAGTGGTGAATGGTAACAGAGAAGGTCAATGTCAGGACTATAATTGAAATAAATTGAACGTCATGCAGATAAATAAATAAACAACTCACAGAAGTGTTCAAAATCCACAAATTCATCTTCAAATGATATTTCCTACCATGAAAGTTTGAGCATAGCACACAGCATATCTTTCAATTTTGCATTTCTTAGAACACATGGTTGGTCTTGCCATTCTTATCTCCCATGGGTTCTTATCAAAATAGGAGGGTTGAGTAAAGGCTTCAGAGCCTTTGGTGTGTTGCATTGAGCAAAGGATACAGGAATAAATACATCAAGTAATTTAATGATGCACAAAGACCAATTATTAACACTTAAAGTTTACCCATGCCACCCCAGTTCATCTAAGCACTCTATTTAATGCAGATTGCTGATCTTGACTCCCCAAAGAGTAAGGTGACTTTGGCAGATGGGTGCCTGAGGCCTGAAGGCCCCTCCTTGCCAGCGTTTTCCTGCACAAGTGAAGTTGTAACCTTTGAGGCTGTATCTATTGACAATGGTCAAGACGGAGGCAGAGAGGCAGGAAGAGCAATTGTCCACTGTCAAAGTGCCTTGGGAGGACCCTCCATATCGGCAGACTGTTGCCGCTCCTTCCAGTTGGCAGGCAAGAGCAACCTCACCTACCAAGAGGCTGTAGAAGGTCTCTGGATTCAAAATGTTAACTCTGTTTCTCTCCACAGATGCTGCCAGGCCTGCTGGATTTCTCCAGCAATTTCTGTCCCTGTGTGTTTCAAATCTCCAGCATCCGCAGTTCTTCTTTCAATTTTCTTGTACAAACAGGTCCATGTACTCACTCTTCTGAATTTGTTTTATCCATTAAAATGATTAGTTAACATATACTAATCTTCTTGCTCATGAATGCTTGTGTGTTACTGGACAGCTTCTTGGTTCCCATTCCCCTGCAGTGCTAAGGACCACTTCCCGAACAAGCTGCTAACAATGCAGACAGTTACAAAAAAGCTTGTGCACCAAATTCCCAAGTATGTTGTAGCACAAAATATTTTATTTTTAAATTTCTTCATGGGATGTGAACTGGCATCACTGGCTCATGCCAGCATTTATTGCCTAGCCCTAACTGCCCGAGAGAACGTGGGGCCAAACTGCCTTCCTGAAATGCTGCAGTCTTTGGAGAGGTATGTGCACACACAATGCTTTCAGGAAGGGAGTTCCAGGATTTGGTCTGAAACAGTGACAATATATTTTCAAGTCAGAGAAGTGAGTGCTTTGGAGCAGAACTTATAAGAGTTGGTGTTCCTATGCATGTGTTGCCTTTGTCATTCTACATGGTGAAAGTTGTGGATTTGTAAGGTGCTTTTGAAGAAGTCTGGATGGGTAGGGCATGGGTAATACTTAAATTAGTAGGTAGTAATTTCCAACATTTAATAACAAAAGAATTTTATTCAAAGCTATTTAAAATGGGTGTAACTATAATAGAAAATTGTAGGTACACTCTTCAATTAACGGTAATTGAGGGGAGTTTGTCCATAATTTCACAATATGTGCACTTGGCAAGTAAGGTACAAAAGAAGGGGAAGAAAGAAGTGGTTCTTAGTTTATCCCTCACCCTTCCTGAATCCATAGACTGCAAGTAAGACTTTAGATTTTGTTGTTGTAGAGGAAAACACAACATCTAATTTGCTCAGAACAATATGCCTCAAACAATAACTGAGATAAATGACCAAACAATTTGTCATTGATGGTGTTTCTTGAAGGATTAATGCTGGCCAAGAAACCAAGAGAATTTGTAGTTTGAAAAGATCCATAAGATTGTTTATGTGGATTTTAGGACAGATACATAGCATTAAGTTAACCTCTCATCAAAGAAACAGCCCATTAATAGTATGTGCAGCACCCTCACAGTATTACAATGAAGAATCAGCCCAGTTTATAGTCCTAAAATATTGTGGAAATGATTCTGGTGATTTCCTAAAGGGGTACATCAATTTTTTTCCTGTTGACAGTGTAGGAGAGTGCCCATTAACAAGGCCAAAGCAGGCTCAAGCCCATTTTCGAAGCAAATGCTGCCAATACCTTCTGACCTTGTTCCAGCCAGGTGGGTGACAGTTTCTAGGGACTCTCCTTCAGCCAAGTAGTTGTTGCATTAACACTAATGCTGGCACACCTGTGCTATCAATGAAGTGATATGACCTCAGTGAATTTTGCTAAGCAAGTTACTTCCTTCCATTATAGGCATTGAAAACATAACAAAACATCGTGTTGGAAAACTATTGGATCCCAAATCTTGAAATTGGGCAAGTCAGCTTTTTTAAATAGAATTCCCCCTGGCAATTATTCTACTAGAAGCTGAAGAGACTGGCAAAATTAGTAATTCCACATGTTGAATGGAAGAAATGGAAAAATTAAAGTAACACTAGGACTAAAGAAAGGTATTTTGTTCAACATGGAAGAGGAGATCTACATTAAAATCACATAAGCAAAATATATAGCAGGCGATGGCTGATCAGGTGAACACAGGCTTATATATATGGAAAGCAAATTAAGAAGATATTCAATGCTATCAGAAGTAATAAGACATGTGTAGGTGTCTCTGAATGTACCGATACTGCTGTTTCATTAAAGGTATGGGCTCAATTTCAATATGTAACAGCTCATAGCTGGAGAGAATCTTGCCCCCATTTGAAATACGGTTTCGTACAACAGAGATTGAATGATATAATTGAAGTGGAGACCATCTCACAATGGACTTAGCCCTTCACAGATCACCTGCATTGACAGGGGATATGCCCATTAGCAATTTGAAGGGGAATGGAAGAGATAGAAATTATCTGCATTCAGATTTTGTTTGGGCCATAAATTAGTCAAAGGTATTCGCGTGTTGGATGTTTCGAGGACGTTTGCTAATGCCCAACAACTACCTTGCATTTATTGTATTCTGACATACTTTCAAAATCTTCACAGAGAAGTTCAGAGCAGCTGAATAATTCACAAAATGTTTTATAATTTTGCTTCCTTTGAAGACAATGCTTGGGGTTACATTGTATAACCTTTCTGTCTTTCTTCTCCTTTAGTTTCTTCTTGTGATAAGTAGAATAAATGAGACAACTCCACAGAATTTTGCACCAAAGACTTAATTGCTTGAGGCAATGGCACACTTAAAGTAATTCCAGCAAAATTGAACAGTCCATTTTGCAAAACTGCACTGGGTGAGTTATAATTATTAAGTGAGAAGGAGCAGGTAACTGGCAGAAAAGAACGACAGATCAGAATGCAGCGCTATCACCCAACAGGAAAACTGCACTTAAGACCAACTGGTGCTACCCTCTCTTGCATTGTAGAAAGTAGATGGACTTCACAAGCTTTGAACTCAAATACCACAAGAATAAACTGGAAACCATCACCTAGTAAATTGCTAAAGAATTTGATAAATGAGTTTGGACCTTTGCCATGGCTAGATGGCATGTACAGACAGACTAAATTCAATTGGTTTTCTTGGGATTTAATTTATTTTCCATTCTTCCACAAAACATTGCTATATTCTATCAAATCCATGTCAGATTTTCTGATTGTGTTTTATTGAATATTAATTGAATAATTGGATTTCATTTAATAAATAAATGGAACTTGTATATTGCTAATAAAATGTATACACATTTCCCCAAAATTGTTTATTGTGCATTCATCAGGGTAATGTGCCAAAATACCAATTTAAGGGGGAAAACAACACTTGTACAGCATGTAAGGAAAGTGCTGATCGCTGACAAGTGGACACTGATTGGTGGAGGTACTGCCATGGAGAATGCAGCATTTAATGATGATTGGCAGTTAACAGCCTGTCTTTGTTTGCATTTTAGACAAGGCAGATTGATTCTGATTGGTCAGTACATTGATTTGGAAAATGAATTTTGGAAAATGAATTTCAAAAAATGTTTCTAAAATTCATAACTAAAAAGGTTACACTACAAAGCTACAATTCTAAACCTCCCAATTTGTGAGAATTATAAATACCTTACATATTAAATCTGAAAGTCACTCAGTTTAACACAACAAAATAACAATGTAACAGTCTATCCTAACAAATTAAAAAGGATCTCATGAGGACCATGTATTGAAATTAAATAGATAGACTTATCCATAATCTTTAATTGTTCTTGCTTTATTTTAAATGTCTTTGCTTCCAGGTTTAATTACATTATACATAAAATAAAGTCCAAGCACCTTTCCGAGCTGGTAGTTTTGAGAGTTAATTAACATCATGAGAAAAAAAATCTATGCAGAGTTCACTCCTGAACACAGGTTTAATATTTTCATTTAAGTACCTTCCCTGAGAGTAACAAGAACATTGCCTTTTCATAAAAATAATAGAAAAGAAAAGTAAAACATAAAACAGAAAGGCTTCAATGTTACTAATAACAGTGGTTTTATAATTTCAATCACTGCTTAATTTTTGTTGGTGGAGATGATGCACTGTGATAATAGAATATTTTATGAATTTCTGCAACTAATATTTGAAGCAAGTACTACAGGTCAATTCAGAAGCAGGACAAACCTGCTCTGTTTTGTTCTCATAATGAGACTGCTATGCACCCCCTTTCTGGTTCCCACACTCGCCATTCTTGTAACTTCTATCAGTTAAAATAATGCCAATTGATAAATTATAGGTAGGTATGCGCTGTGAATTTATTCCAGTGAAGAACCATACAGTGCAGAATAATTTAACTTTGAACCATCGTCGGTGTTGTGGAAAAGATTACATTCAGTACACCAGTCTGAGCTACCTTATAACACATGTTGCCATAGATGAAAAGTAGTTTACTATATTGCGCTGTTTAGCATCTATTAATGACTTAATAATACTACTACAATAATGGTGAGAGCATTCCAACTATTGATGTAACATTACAATAGCGGTTTTAATTACAATAACGTACAAGCAATCTGTACCAATCCACCAACAGATTTATCTTTTTCTGATTACATAAATGCCCATCAATTGGGAGAACAGGACATAAACAAAGGCATGTGAACTTCTGATTCTCACTTGGCTGAAATTTAGAAAGATCAGATAGCTTGGATTTTGCATTTGCTCACTATCTCTTCCCAGGAGAACTGTTTATCTAAGTGAGATCAGTGCTGCAGCTTGTGGAAGTCAGACCTGTAGGTGTTTGCCATTTACAGGTTTATCGCCACAGTCTGTTTTTGTTGACTAATTATATGCAGATAGGGGTTGATAGAGGCTACAGGAGGCCTGCAGTCAGTAATCATTATCTTTTATAAAACATTATTTTATAACAAGATACAGGACAAGATTTTCATGAGGCTTCTACATAGAACTATTTCCCAATAACTTCAGTATACATGTGATCTAATATAGTTGATGATGGACACTATCTTATTAGAAACACAGAAACATAGAAAATAGGAGCAGGAGGAGGCTATTCAGCCCTTTGAGTCTGCTCCGCCATTCATCACAATCATGGCTGATCATCCAACTCAACAGTCTAATTCTACTTTCTCCCCATTACCTTAATCCCATTCATCCCAAATGCTATATTTAGTTGCCTCTTGAACACATTCAATGTTGTGGCATCGACTACTTCCTGTGGCAATGAATTCCACAGGCATACCACTCTTTGGGAGAAGAAATGTTTCCTTATCTCTGTCCTAAATGGTCTACCCTGAATCCTTATACTGTGACCCCTGGTTCTAGACACACACACCATCAGGAACATCCTCCTTGCATCTACCCTTGATTCCCCCTCATTCATCTGAACTCCAGTGAGAACAATCATAATCTAGTCAATCTCTCCTCATACGTCAGACCCGTCATCCCTGGAATCAGCCTGGTAAACCTTCACTGCACTCCCTTGAGAGCAAGAGCATCCTTCCTCAGACAAGGAGACCAAAACTGTGCACAATATGCTAGGTGTGGCCTCACCAAGGCCCTGTATAACTGCAGCAACATATCCCTGCTGCTTTACTCAAAACCGCTCACAATGAAGGCCAACATACCATTTGCCTTCTTTACTGCCTGCTGCACCTGCAAGCTTACCTTCAGCAAATGAAGGTAACCATGCAGGTGCATTTATATATTAGCATTAACCATTTTTACATGACCCCTCCCTCATTAAATATACTCAATATGTTATTTTAATTATCCTAAATCCTCCTAAGATTCTGACTCTAATTATCCTATACCTCCCCCGAGGTTCTGGCTCTAATCAATATATTACTTACATTGTCATACATCTACCATAAATCTCTAACATTATTTGTTACGTTATTTACACAATCCTTCATCTCCCCCAAATCTATGACTCTATTCAATTCATGATTTACATTATCTTATATTTCCTATCAGGTCTGTAATGATATCTCTGGTTCACATCTTCCAGGTCTCCAGAATAACCTGTCCTATCTGTAGGAGGTTTCCTTCTTGGGGAAGACAGTACGCTCGTGTTTCTTCTCACTATTCCATTTCAGTCTCCACAAGGTCTGATCACAAATGTAGTGTCATCTCTCAAAAATTGTCCTTCCTCCTTCTGTTTTACTCCATCCAGAATGCAAGGAAGAAAGTTCACTTTAGTCGTGCCAATGGACAATACATTATGTAATTGGATACATAATTGGATCTTGTGATTTTTAAGCAGTGGCAGCCAAAGACAATTTTGTGCTTTGACATGACACTTTGTGATATTCAATATAATTCTGAAGTATATTGAGTCTGAGGTATGACTGATTTCTCAATGTAAATCAACATATCATCTATAAAATTGAGATGTCTTCTTTTCTCAAAATATTGCCTCAGAATAGGATAAAGTGGAACTTTTTCTGGCCTTTCTTTGATGCCATTTTCATTGATTTGTGCACAGTCTTCATCAGGACTTTGTGGCTTTCAAATCACATTTAACCTCTGTATTGTTGGTAAATACTTAGTGATCAGGAAAGTATATATCTTTACATTTCAACAAAATTGTTGTGCTCTAGTTCAGGCTTAGCTACAAAGATTCATGACAATGTATCCACTCTGTTTTTTTTAATCTCTTGAACATATTCAGTTGCAGCACCAAATCTAATCAATCACAGGTGAAATCTCTGCATTCTTGCTGGCATGTTTGCTTTTTTTTTCCCACATCCTTTAAAATAACCAACAGTTTGTGGTCTGTCTCAAATATTAAGTGAAGACCCGAGACAAAGTCAACAAGCTTCCCACATGCTCAAGTAGCAGCTAATACCCCTTTTTCAAACGCAGGAATGGTATTGTCCTTTTTGTTCGGGTAGTTCTCACTCTGATGTAACCTTCTTCCACCACAGTGAGAAAGCAGTTGATGACTTGCCTGCCTGAATAGTTACCCAAAAAATGGTAGACAGGTTAAAAAAAAGCTATCTGTGGATAAATACATAAACAACTCCCCAGTAAACCATACTGATCAGCCCAACTCCCTGTGTGACCCTGACTACTTTCCTGCCTCTCCCTTGATCTTGAGTTCCCCCTAGCATGATCTGACTAGCCCTCTATCACTAAATTCCTGTCACGTTACCCAGCTGCCTATCTATCCCCCTGCTAGCCTACCAAACTCTTACCCTACCCATCTACCTACTTACTTTATCTACCCTATGCACCTACTCTCCCCTGCCCGATTAGCTAATTGATGTATCCAAGTTACTCCCTTACCTTCTTTGTGTAGATTTTGAATGAAGCTTTGGGACATTACTAACTAGAATATGGTCAATTTCTGTCATAAACGTAGAACATAGATTATATTCCCCTGACAATCCAATACAAAGGTATTTTATTTAAGGTACACTCCTTACTCATGAAGAAATGAATACCTGTCATCCTGGCCACAAACAAATGGCAGAGGAAAGGGAGAGTGGAATGTCAGTCTGATGCTCAATACCATTGTCAGAGGACTCAGACTATCATAGTCGATGGAAGTAGACCCCAGCCATAATACTGGCCACAACCTGGGATGGAATTCTTTAACATATTGTATTTCCACTAATTACACTGGTTTTTGAGTTTTTGAGGAGGCTATTCAAATTCAACCATTTTAGATACAAAGAACAATAATAGACATCAAAGTTTCTAGCTATCAAACTTAATTTCATTTATTAAGAAATTAAAAACCGTAGACCAATAAAACTAGAAAACATTTTAAAAGTAATTTTCAATCATCCAAAATCAGAGTACCCATGGGTGCTGCATGATTGGTGCTGATTAAAAACACATCTTTTGTGATTAACTCATTTTCAGCTGTATTAATAAAACTACACCAGGTTACCAATCTTAAATCTATGAAAGGCAAATAAACAATTTAATGAACAGTTGCCTTGTGATATGATTGTGTTGTGTTCACAAAGGATTTTCATCTTTTAGGCACAAGGCAAATACCTGTTATACAGAAACTTGAGCAATTTGCGTGTTGTTTGTGTACTTGCTTTCTATTGTTTTTATTGTTTTAGCCTGACTTATTGGCTTTCCCAATTTTTCATCATTTATATAAGTGATTTGGATGGGACTATAGGAGGTATGATTAGTAAGTTTACAGATGACACCAAAATTGGTGGTGTAGTGGAGAGCGATGAAGGTTACGTCAGAGTACAACGGGACCTTGATCAGATAGGAAAATGGGCCAAGGAGAGGTAGATGGAGTTTAATTTAGATAAATGTGAGGAGCTGCATTTTGGTAAGGCAGATCAGGACACACATTTACACTTAATGGTAAAATCCTAGGGAATATTGCCAAACAACGAGACCTTGAGTGCAGGTTTATAGTTGCTTGAAAGTGGAGTCGCAGGTTGACATGGTAGTGAAGGAGGCATTTGGTACAATTGCCTTTATTAGTCAATGCATTGAGCGTAGGAGTTTGGATGTCATGTTGCATGTAGACAGGACATTGGTTAAGCCACTTTTGAAATACTGCATTCAGTTCTGGTTTTCTTGATACAGGAAAGAAATTGATAACTTTAAAGGGTTCATTAAAGGTTAACAAGGATGTTGCCAGGATTGGAGGGTTTGAGCTATAGGGAGAGGCTTGATAAGCTGGGGCTTTTTTCCATGGAGCATCAGAGTCTGAGGAGTGACCATATAGAGATTTATAAAATCATGAGGAGCATGGATAGGGTAAATAGCAAAGGTCTTTTCCCCAGGGTAGGGGAGCCCATATCTAGAAGGCATAGGTTTAAAGTGGAAGGGGAAAAATTTAAAAGGGTCCTGAGGGGGGAGATTTCTCATGCAGAGTGTGGTGCATGTATGGAATGAGCTGCCTGAGGAAATGGTGGAGGCTGGTACAATTACAACAGTTAAGAGGCATCTGGATGGGTATATGAATAGGAAGGGTTTAGAGTGATATGGACCAAATGCTGGCAAATGGGAATAGATTAATTTAGGCTATCTGGTCAGCATGGACAAGTTGGACCAAAAGGTATGTTTCTGTGCTGTACACCTCTTTAATTCTATGACTGTAAATGGCTTGCCCCCAGCCGCTTTTTTATCCTCAACCTACTGACCTTACCTACATCCAACTTGTAACTTTGGATGAAATCCGTCTGCTTAAAGTGCATTAGTTCTACCAAATTCTGAATAGTCATTGGCCAACCCAATGATATTGAGCAGTATGCTTCGAAATGAAGTTGATGTGTATTGGCAACAAGAATGCTTTTAATGCAGCTTTGCACCTAAGGAACCTGATCTGTGGAACAACTGCAGAAAATGGTAATATTAAATCCACAACAAAATCAATGCCCAGCCATTCTTCATCAGCACCTCACCCTTTAGCACCTCGCACATCTTGAGAACAAGTAAGAAAAGAAAATAGGAGTTCTATAAAATAGTATGTAATTTAAAAATTATATTTAAAGAAAAAGTGTATCATTCAGGGATCCAGGAGCAAATCTAAGTGTGAAGGGTAAAAATATAACAAAATAATTGAAAAAAATTGTTTTACAAATTATGATGGAAGTGAGATGTTAGGTAATCTAAAGGAGGGTACAGCACAACAGATAAATCTAATTCCAGGATTGGTATTCTCTGTTTTTTAAAAAAAGTGAACTCAAATTGCAGAAGTTGCCAGCTTTAACAGGATCAATCTTCCACAATCGATTGGTCACAATTTCCAAACCACCTTAAAGGTACAAATAAAACCATGGGACTAAAAGTGTGCTGATGTAAAACATTTATTTCAGAAAGGAGATCAAATCAAGGCAGCTAACAATACAAGGTTAATCCAATGTAAATTGTGGGTAAACTTGCATAATCTATTATTTGAGATAAAAGCAATCCCACTGCAACTCTCTCGTAATCTCTTCGGCCCTGAAACTGCTCGACCACATCCTGAAGCAAACCAGGTACTACAGCCACATCACCTTCCTTAGCACCTGCCTACGGAACCAGATCATCCCCAATGGACTACAATCCACATTCAAGCCTTCCCAATTTGGCCCCAACCGTGATAATATCTACACTCATGGTGTTGAGATCCTTCAGAAGCGTTTCTCCCTGCGACTCCTGAAACACACACTTGCAGCAATGCGTCGGCATCTCCAGACACTACAATCAAGCCTACCCCAGCTCAGAGCCTCCCTCTCCCAGACCTGCAAAGGACCTCTCCTGTTTTTTATTCTACGTAGGATCCACAACCTGAACTCACAATTCTACTCAGCTTTATTGGACACTAAAAACCGTAAGTACAGTAAACTTACAGGTGCCTACCACCCAAAACGGGCTTCCTCCACCCCCCAAATCCCCAGCCGTACCCAGGACCTTCCCCACAATGGGTCCGCCGCCAATGGCCATGAGGCCACTATCGGAGAACCCACAGATGACGTCACATCCGCCACCGCCGGGTTCCCCACTTCCGGGACAGCAAACACCATCGCTGCCGGTGCCACCGACACTGAAGTCGCGACCACCCTCACCGCTACTGCCGCCGCCTACCCCGCTCTTCCTACCTCCGACGCCGGTCCGCCCATCACCGACGCGGACGCAACTCCACCCACCGCCGGCGTAACTCCGCCCACCGCCGACACCGGCACAACTCCGCCCACAGCCGACGCCGACGACGCTCCGCCCACAGCCGACGCCGACACAGCTCCGCCCACCACCTCCACAGCCAGCACCTCCAGAGGAGACAGCAGCACCCAGCCCTGCCGAGTCTTCACCATCCCCCCAGACCTACCCCTTACTGAGGATGAACGGTCAGTCCTCAGTAAAGGGCTCACCTTTGTCCCCCTCCACCCACAGATCAACGAATATCGCTCACGCTTGGACATAGAGCAGTTTTTCCACCACCTCCGCCTCCACGCTTACTTCTCTGACCGTGAACCTAACCCTCCCTCTACTGACCCCTTCTCCCGCTTCCAACACACCCCCTCCTCCTGGACACCACCCCAAGGCCTCCTACCCTCCCTCGACCTCTTCATCTCCAACTGCCGTCGAGACATCAATCGCCTCAACCTCTCCACCCCTCTCACCCACTCCAACCTCTCCCCCGCAGAACGTGCAGCCCTCCGCTCCCTCCGCTCCAATCCCAACCTCACCATAAAACCCGCGGACAAGGGAGGTGCAGTTGTAGTATGGCGCACTGACCTCTACATCGCTGAGGCCAGACGCCAACTCTCCGACACCTCCTCCTACCGCCCCCTTGATCAAGACCCCACCCCTGAGCACCAAACCATCATCTCGCAAACCATCCACAACCTCATCACCTCAGGTGACCTCCCACCCACGGCCTCCAACCTCATCGTTCCCCAACCTCGCACTGCCCGCTTCTATCTCCTTCCCAAAATCCACAAACCTGAATGCCCTGGTCGACCCATTGTCTCCGCCTGCTCCTGCCCCACCGAACTGATCTCCAACTATCTCGACTCCATCTTCTCCCCCTTGGTCCAGGAACTCCCTACCTATGTCCGTGACACCACCCACGCCCTCCACCTCCTCCAGAACTTCCAATTCCCCGGTCCCCAACACCTCATCTTTACCATGGACGTCCAGTCCCTCTACACCTGCATTCCCCATGCAGATGGCCTTAAGGCCCTCCGCTTCTTCCTGTCCCGCAGGCCCGACCAGTCCCCCTCCACTGACACCCTCATCCGCTTAGCCGAACTCGTCCTCACACTCAACAACTTCTCGTTCAATTCCTCCCACTTCCTACAGACAAAGGGGGTAGCCATGGGTACCCGCATGGGCCCAAGCTACGCCTGCCTCTTTGTAGGTTACGTGGAACAATCCCTCTTCCGTACCTACACCGGCCCTAAACCCCACCTCTTCCTCCGTTACATTGATGACTGTATCGGCGCCGCCTCGTGCTCCCACGAGGAGCTCGAACAGTTCATACACTTCACTAACACCTTCCACCCCAACCTTAAGTTTACCTGGACCATCTCTAACACCTCTCTCCCCTTCCTGGACCTCTCTGTCTCCATATCGGGCAACCACCTAGAAACCGATATTCATTTCAAGCCCACCGACTCCCACAGCTACCTAGAATACTCCTCCTCCCACCCACCTTCCTGCAAAAATGCTATCCCCTATTCCCAATTCCTTCGCCTCCGCCGCATCTGCTCCCAGGATGAGGCATTCCACTCCCGTACATCTCAGTTGTCCTCGTTTTTCAAGGACCGTAACTTCCCCTCCTCAGTGGTCGAGAATGCCCTCAACCGTGTCTCCCGCATCTCCCGCACCTCATCCCTCACACCCCGTCCACGCAATAAAAACCAAAAAAGAATCCCCCTCGTCCTCACGTACCACCCCACCAACCTCCGGATCCAACGCATCATCCTCCGACACTTCCGCCATCTGCAATCCGACCCCACCACCAAAGACATCTTTCCCTCCCCACCCTTATCTGCTTTCCGGAGGGACCACTCTCTCCGTGACTCCCTTGTCCGCTCCACACTCCCCTCCAGCTCCACCACACCCGGCACTTTTCCCTGCAACCGCAGGAAGTGCTACACCTGCCCCCATACCTCCTCCCTCACCCCCATCCCAGGCCCCAAGAAGACTTTCCACACAAGCAGATGTTCACCTGCACATCTGTCAATGTGGTATACTGCATCCGCTGTACCCGGTATGGCTTCCTCTACATCGGGGAAACCAAGCGGAGACTCGGGGACCGCTTTGCAGAACACCTACGCTCGGTTCGCAACAAACAACTGCACCTCCCAGTCGCGAACCATTTCAACTCCCCCTCCCATTCCTCAGACGACATGTCCATCCTGGGCCTCCTGCAGTGCCACAACGATGCCACCCGAAGGATGCAGGAACAGCAACTCATATTCCGCTTGGGAACCCTGCAGCCCAAT
>NC_063337.1:72102219-72128175 GCF_021869965.1 Rhincodon typus
TCCCACCTCAAGCCGCACCTCCATCTCCTACCGACCAACCTCATCCCGCCCCCTTGACCTGTCCGTCCTCCCTGGACTGACCTATCCCCTTCCTAACTCCCTACCTACACTCACCTTTCCTGGCCCCATCCCCGCCTCTTCGACCTGTTTGTTTCCTCTCCACCTATCCTCTCCTCTATCCCTCTTCTATCCGCCTCCCACTCTCTCCCTATTTATTTCAAAACCCCCTTCCCCTCCCCCTTTTCTGATGAAGGGTCTAGGCCCGAAACGTCAGCCTCTCTGCTCCTATGATGCTGCTTGGCCTGCTGTGTTCATCCAGCCCTGCACCTTGTTGTCTAGGCTTAAAAATACGTGGCTTAATCAAGGGCAGGTTTGTTAACAGCAAGTCATGCTTCAAATAAGTCATTTATTGAGTCACTGAGGTGCAATCTTGGTGTGGATTTTCGAGCTGTGTTTAATGCAGCATTTTGTAAGAATTGAATTACAAACAAATAGTGAAGGAACATATGTAGCAGAAGGGTTAGCAAGTTTGTTGATGAATGCTCAGGTGTTGTGTAGACTGTAAAATGAAGTGACACTTGCAGTGTAGTGTCACGGATTGTGGGGATAGTGTCAGGGGCTGTGCAAATCGCAATTCTTGTAATGTTGATATTGGAGAACATTTGACTGAGAGACTTGGAGGGAGGATAACTATGCTTTCAGCACTTTAAGACTTGGTCATGGAGAGTGGATGTATAGTTCTTAAGTACATAATAAACCTGTTTGAACATATCAATGTTCTTCAGTACTTGTCCTGAAGATAGACTAATATACAACAAAGTGGCAGTAATGACAGACCTGATAATTCAGGAACTACAACTTTAAAGAAGATTGGAAATCAGAAATGAGGAAAAGTGGCACCAAAACTGTAAAACTTAGTAATACACAGCTGAAGAACTCCAAAGCTTTTTCAGCAATGAAAGGGAGGCTGGAAACATAGCATTCAGAATCATACAAAGCTGCACCACAATCAGTGTGATGAGTTTTGAAGAGTATTTTGATCCAATGGTTACGGGCTTTAAGTCAAATAACCAAGCAAAGATCTAATGAGAAACCCTTAGAAAGGGGAAAAATGGATTTTAATGGTGCTCCAGGTGGATGGCACTGGAAAACCAGATCCCTAGTAAGACTAACTTGAAAAAAAATGCTGCAATTTGGATTTTTTAAAAATATCCTTACCCATGGCCATTGCAAGGTAGCAAAGATAAACAAAACAAACAAAAATGGCTGTAAGTTCTCAATACTCCAAAGGAAGCAAAGTGAAGACATTACTGACATTGTTTAAACAAAGCAGTTTTTAAAGCTTTAGCGCCATTCGAGAAATAAATACACAGTAGTGGCAAATTCCCAAAGGATAAAAATTGAACACAGTAGGGGTCAGTCTGAAGCTGAGCAATGCATTAATTTACAAAAATGGGAACAAATTTGTTTGGAAGAGGAAAACCACCAAAAGAAAGTAGAAAAGTAATGAATCTCAAATTTAGACTATTTGTGAGAACTAGAGACTGGGAAGGACTGAATAGTACTCATTTTAGACAGTAAAAAGATTCTTGAGACTCAGAATTGTTACAAAATTGGAATGCAAGTCTGCCATTGAACAGGTCAGCATATTACTTTGCTCCATAGGAACAGCAGATGATGTTATTACAAGAAAGGATCCCAAAATGAAAATTGGTTTGATCAATTTTGTGCTTTTTAATAAAATTAGTTAACATGATGGTCAGTCAATAAAAAAGAGTTGTACAAGGCTGCATGGCTTCTTTAAAGGCAGAACAGAATTTATTAAACAACAGATGAAAAGAGAAAAAAAAAATGAAATAAGCTATCTAGAAATGGAAGACAGTTTACTGAAACCTTAAAACACACTGAAAAAAAAAACTTTTGAACTTATTCCCCAACATTAACAATTTACAAAGATTCAAGTCAGAGAAATAACCTCCTAACATGCTTACACAATCCTACCAATATTATTTCCTGTGAACTCTAGAGTTGTCTTACATGACTAGTCACAAAACTGAGTTCTTAAACTTTCTCAGCTTGTAATAACCTGCAGGTTTCCAAACAAACTTTCCTGGAAATGGCACAAAATACATTTTTCTAATGAGGTGATATGTTTTTCTTGACCTATCCTGAACTCCTTTAAGGACAGAAAAATGTACTTGATTCTGAATCCAACCAGTCTCCTCCAAAATGCCTTAAAACCTTCCATTCTCTGTGTTTTTAAAACTAAAATTAATCCTTGATTATTCTGCACAGAATGAAAGCTAATGGCTTTCAGTGCTTAACAAGTTGTCATAAACAGCTACAGTATAAACAGTGCACAAACAACATTAACGTTTCGGGTCCGGTGACACTTCCTCAGAACCGGACCCGAAACGTTAACTCTGTTTTTTCCTTCACAGCTGCTGCCAGACCTGCTGAGCTTTCCCAGTGACTTTGTTTTTGTTCCTGATTTACAGCATCTGCAGTTCTTTCGGTTTTTATACAGTATAAACAGTTCCTATTAACATACAACAAGGGCAATCTGAGCAACGCTGGAGTAATATTGTTTCATAACGATTCTGACCTTGAGTTTATTTTAAAGGACACCTCCACAGAAATGAGTCACATTCATCATCACAAGATCTAAAAGCTGAGTGAATATAATTGTAATAGGTATTACTGATGAATCACTATCTGACTTATAGCAATTTAAGGAAGACCTCACCGTAGCAAAGACAATGCTGTTGCTGAGACCAAGTCCATAAACAGCACAGAACAAAACTCTAAGGTGGAGAGAAAACCTTGGCTCAGGAAACCTTCAGACACAATACAGTACCTTAATCAGGATGGTAGAGGAAGCATCAGAAAAGAAACGGTACTTGGGAGAGGAAGTGCAAGATTCCATAAATATCTGCCATTGCATGGTTTCAAGAGGACCCAGAGGCATGAACAATGTCTTAGAAACATTGAAAAATGCTCTCTCTGTATAAAAAAAAGGTCATTTTAGGACCATGTGAAGATGATATATGTAGAAACAAGATTGCTAATTGCTAATTATTATTGCTAATCATCAAAGACAACCATTAGCCATTAATCTGAAAAACAGTGGTTGAGTCAGAAATTAGTGAAGAACTAAGTCCTCAGAACTAAGAACTAAGAAATCTCAATAAATGACATTCAAGTTGAGAAAAACAAGTTCAAAGAAAAATGACTTACTTTTTAAATCTGACAAGATTCAAGATCAAGGAGAATTATGAAGCCTCCTGACAGATTGAATATATGAGGTCAGACACTTGGAAGGAGATAGAGTAGTATGCAAATATGAATGTTAAAAAATAAGATGAAGACCTGGGGGGAGATATAACATCAGGATTTGTACATGTTAATATTTGAGACTGTGCAAAAAGCACCTCCTATATTGATGATATGGAAGAACGATCAAGGTGTCAGCACTGTAAAACCTAGGCATGTAGAGTTGTGCATGCATTTGTTTAACACATAAAAAATAAAGAGTCATTGTTTGAACATAAAAATGACCCAATAATGATTCTCAAAGTAGACTAGTCAACATATATCATTCAAAGGTTAGAGAATAGTTTCTGTTCTGAGAAGATGTAGGTGATAGATTTGACTTTTGGAAAAGAAGAATCTCAAAATTGGATAATGAGTTTTTTTTTAAATTGAAAAAGATCGTAAAATATATAAGATATGGACATATTAATACTTTGTAAACATAGATAGATGCAATTAAATATAATTAAAGTATAGGGTAATATATCTTGTGAGGAAGAAATACAGGAAATTAGAATATCCATTTAGTTAAAATCCATTGAAGAATAAAAAAAACTGAAAGATCGAAATCCCATAACTCCCTGCAAATGCAGGAGTAAGTAATTAAATTCTTTAATACAAGGTCAACAGTATGTTCAGTTAATAGGATCTTGGTGCACATTAGTAAAGAAATAATTTCGATCTTACACAAATCATTAGGTATGCCATAAAACAGCATAATTATAGACCAGTAGAGAAAGATCATTGAATCCATCGTAAGTCTATACAAAATACCAAAATAGGAAACCTCAGTTAATAGGAGAGACTTGTGATACTGAACCATTGACATTGGAATACAAAACCTAAATGGAGACTTAAAAAAAATTCAAAATATGACGGATTGCGATAGAGTGAACAGGGAAAGACTATTTTCTCTGAATATTCAGAGACAAAGAGCTCCAAGTTTAAAATTGCTGCTATAAGAGTGATGAGGCAAATTAGGAAAGCTGTGTTTGAATAATTTTTGGAGCATACCTTGTTTCGTCAAATAAAGTAATTGAGAGAAAAATTACTACAGCTTTTCAGGGAAAATTAACAACATTCTCATACATGGATTTGTGTTCTTAAGACTTGAGAAGCCCGTGAAAATGAGCACAAAAGTTGTGATGTATTATGAAGTATCAGTTGTTGATCATAGTGCAGGTAGGGTAGCAATAAATGCTCAGTTGAATGACTTTTACTCCCAGACTACACGAATGGCATTGTTCATTGGTCAATTACATTAGCAAAGAGCCAATGTTTTAAGTGGCTGGTGTTTTATGTAAAGTCTCTATAGGTTTCACAAGCTGAAGTGAAGGCCCTTACAACAGAGGTAGAGCTCACATGACTGGCAAACAAATAAGCCCACAATGTACAAATCTCTCCAAACAATTCCCTTTTCATAAACATAAACAAAATAATTTACACATACTAACATTTTTGCTGCTCTAAAAAGGGTACCAGTGTAGTGACTGGAATGAGATCAGCCAAGTGGACATCATAGAATATGAATTTCTCCATAGGTTCTGTTAACATTAATCCAAACAGGGAGTGCTGGCTGATATATATGAACAGGACTGTCAGGAGTTGTTTCACTCGAGGAGCCAGCTCTGAACTAGCTGGGTCAGTGTGATGTACGATGCATGTGTAAATAAAGGGTGACTTGGTGATGGATACTGGCCTCTGTGGAGTTATTCCAGTGGTGATGAGAGAAAAACTTGCCCGTGAAGTGATTCGCTCACAGCAGTCATTTTTAAGTTGGGGTAAGCATTTCTGACATAATGCTACTTTTTTGGAAGTGTGACTTGTTTGGTCCTGCCATCAAAGGCTGGGCCCAGTATGTGGAAAGAAAGTGTTATGCTTTTTTATCCAGGTGAATGGCATTGGAGCAAATAAAAAGCAACAAGTAATTGTGCTGACAGTTGTGGACTGGCTGATTTTCCAGTTGTTAGAATCTTAACTTTCTCTGAGGCACCAGATACTAAAACCTTTCAAGAGTTGATGGATTTAGCTAAGGAATATCATGACCCAAGCCTCCTCTAATTTTGAAATGTTATTGGTTTTATTCGGCAATTCGACAACCAGGGAAACAGTATTGGGATTTTTGGCGAAGTTGAGACAAATGGCAGAAGCATGTGATTTTGGTTTAATTCTAAGAGAGATGCTGAGAGACCGTTTGGTGCATGGGATTAATGATGTGACCATGAAAAAAACACCTCGTAGCTGAAGCCCAACTGGACGTCAACTGGATTTGTCATTGAAAAATGTGGCAAGTGGAGCTGATGTGTTACAGTTGACAAAGTAGGGACAACAGCGTCTGAATGTCCTAATATCCACAGAAGAGACAGCGCTGATAAGAATAAGCCGAGCACTGTTGAAGCTTCTGTAAAGATGGAATCACCTGGAATGCTTTGGGTAGATTCACTATCACCGACCCTTGTTGCTGTGTCAGTCTGAGTTACTGTCACCACATGAGAAAGATACACACACAACCTCTCAACTGAAGATAGATTCAATCCTGATGAACAAAAATCAGTTTATTACATATTACTTTGTAACTCATTACATTAAAGCTTAGATACATGAAAATGTCCCAGGAGACAAACAGATTCGACTTTAAAATTAAGTATACATATTTTATCTACATGTTCTTGACACTATGAACAAACTCCAAAGCACATGCTGAACGCAGGAAACTAGTTAGCTCATCCCAGTAACAGTATTTTATGTCATAATGGATGGAGCTTATTTTTTGATGTCTTAAATCTTTCAGATGCTAAATTCCTTATATGAAAATGATTACTGGTTGACTCTAGCAAAGATAATGGATCCTCATACAGAATTCACTTGCTAACATTCCACTCTCTCGCAACCCAGAAGCACTTTGGATCTGCAAACTATTGATTGTTTGCGCTTTTTATTCCCCTCCCCATTACCTTCTCATTTGGCCTTTCCTTTCAAATATCAATAGTTTCAACCTGACCACAGAGTGGGGGCAAACCATGGATACAACAATGATAAAGACACAACATGGTCATTTGATTTCATAATTGCAACCAGTAGCTCAGATCCTGACATTGTACGTATTATAGTTGATAGGTTAAAAGCAGGACCTGTATAAGTTGAGACATCAAGCGTGAATGAGTGATGGTTAAATGTTTGATGTATGGGGAACCCTGTCAGAAGCCGGGACAATCAACATCAAAGATCAGGGAGGAATCCAGCATCAAGTCAGCAAAGGGCTTTTCACAGAGCTTGGAGCCCAGCCTTTGAGCACTGCTTTTCTTCCCCTACTTAATTTCCTTCCTCATCTCCTTCCTTCTCTTTATACTTCACAACTACTCAAAATATAGCTCTTGGCAACACTATCACTTCACAATGAAGAGTTTGTGTAACGTACTGCAGACCATCATGAGTCTTGTCAGCCACTCTTTTTTTTTGTCCAGAGGATATGGATACCACTGGCAATTCCAGCATTTGTTGGTTATCTCAAATTGACCTTGAGTGGAGCAACATCCTGGGCCAACTGTGAGGACAATGAAGAGTCAACTACACTGTCACTGGACTTAGAACCCCAGGCTAATTTCCTGGAAATATATGCTTTGGAACATCACCAAGGCAGATGGTGAAATTCAACTTCAATTAAAAAAAAAATCTGGACCATAAAGCTTGCCTAATGGCCACCCAGTAACCATTATCAGTCATCATAAAAAGAAAAAAAACGTCTGTTCAGCTAATGTCTTTTGGGGAATTACAGGAATCTGCCATCTTTATTTGGTCGGGCCTCAGTGTGACTCCAGAGCCACAGCATTTTAGTTGGCTGTTAAAACTACTCTTTGATTAACTCAGGATGGGCAATAATTGTTGATCTAGCCAGTGACATCCATTCATTGAACATTTTTTCTTTTAATTGCTGTGGTCCTAGACTCCCAGGCAGCCAGGAACAGGAAAGAATAGCAGATTTCGCTCCTTGAAAAGGAAATTAGTGAATCAGACAGGTTTCACCACAAATGATGTTAGTTGTCATGGTCATCATTATGGAGATTAAATTTCAATTACAGATTTATTAAGTCAATTTTAATTTCACCAACTGCTGTGGTGGGATTGGAATCTATGTCATCAGGACATTTGGCTGGCCGTCTGGATTCCTGGTCTAGTAATATTACCCTATGTAATATCTGTTAAGCATTACAGGGTTCCTCCAGAGTGTTTCCATCAGCAGGAGCATTGTTTCAGCTCAGTAATGGCCTTCCCTATCATATTTTATGGTGGCAGCATGGATCCCATGGTATGGGTGCTGCACGCTTGAATGCAGGTCATGTGCCAGAGTCTGCTGCAGTCAGTTAATAACTATGCTGTGGTCAGGCATTAGCCACCCTTCAGTTTATTGTGGTTTAAATGAAACTGGCACACCAGACTGCTGCAGAATGAATGTACCATCACAGCTATCAAGTTACTGGGAATTGACATTTTTAACTACTGCTAATGGTAACATGCCAGTTGGATAGCAAGAGAATGGAAAGACTTCCAATTCCAGAATAGGGCAGACTTGATACACTGTATCTGCATGGATGTGTGTGCAATCATTTATCGACTGAGCTCAGTAAAACATCCTTCAACAGCTGCCGCATCCATCTGTGTAGACTTTTGCAACGTGGTATAATTAGAGCAATCTTGAAACACTTGCCGAACTGTAGCATCATCCTGGAAGATTCAATCAGCAACTATCTGTAAGTGGTTGATGATCCAAATAGTGTTGATGAGAGGGTGCTTTCTGCTGTGGGGTACATCCAGACATTAAGTTTAAAAGGATGTGTTAGCGCAAGTCTGAAACTCCAAAGTAGCATCACTTTATCACGTCAGCATAGCACACTGTTTGACATCATGATCCACCTGCTCCATATAAATCCATCAACTGTTCGACATGCACAAAGTAATGCCAGAAAGGTGATGTTCTTAATAAAATTCATCCCCAAAGTGTGCATTTGCTGTGAGTCATTTTGGAACACTACAGTTAATCATGGCTCCCAGAAAACTCCTGCCAATGAGCTGAGTTTTTTTTTCTCAACTACTCCCACCTTCTCCAAGCTGAGATGCTGCAAACATTTTATGCAAAATGCTTCTGTGCTTTATCCTATTTACACAATTTGATCAATATTTTTCTCTTCCTTGACTAGCATTATTTCACAGCATCCAAGTACATGAAATTATAAGCTATTGTCTTTGTACTGAAATCATTTCAGGGCCATATGCAGTGTAACTTTGTAATCTGCTCCAACATTGCATATTCCCAAACAAACCCTCTGTTCAACAGACTCCATCCCTTTGTTTACATTCCTTCCCTGTGATTCATCATTCAGTTCTTCCAATAAATCTCCGTCTTTACTGACACTGTTCTCTTATTCTTAACATTCTCAAAGCTATTCCCTTTGAACCATGTTTTTGTCATTCATCCTTGTCTCCTGCTATAGGCTTGCATCTGCATAAGTATCATTCTTTCAGTGTTGCTGGATCAAAATATTGGATAACAATCTAGTGAGTGTACCAGCACCAAATGGACAATTGCAGTTCAAAAAAGCAGCTCACTATAACCTCCTCAGGGGCATAATAAGGTTTGGCAAGAAATGCTGGCATAGCCAGTGATACCTGCATTCCATAAATTAATTTTTATAATATTCATATTATTCATATATTAAAGACATTTAAGTTCAACTGCATTTAGAAGCTATTTTTCCATGGAACATAAGTGAGTCAAGTCAAGCTATCTTTATAAGTAATGGTAATGATTGTGTACTTTCCAAGGACATGAATGCCGAATAGTAAATAGCAGTGGGAAATCTGGTCACAATGAGTCATATTAATTAAGCATAATTCAGGAGCTTTTCAGGTCCACACAGCTTTTCTTTATCATTACAACCTTCATCTTAACCTGGGCAAAACAGCTGAACTCATGAGGGAAAATGGATTGTACTGCCCTTAACATCATGACAGCATTTGACCAAGTATGATGTCAAGGAGTCCTAGCGAAATTAGAGTCTATGGGAATCAGAGGAAAGCTCTTTGCTGGTTAGAATCAATATAGCACAAAGAAAGATTGATGCAATTACTGGAGACAAGTCATCTCAGCCACAGATTGATGGTCCTGGAGCATCCTAGGTCTAACTATCTTCAGCCGAATCATCAATGATCTGCATTTCATCTTAAGATCAGAAGTGGGGATGTTTACTTATAATTGTTTAGCAGTATCAATACTCAGCACCATTTGTGACTGCTCAGATACCAAAGCAGTCTGCTTTACATGCAGCAAGACCTGGATAGCATTCAGGCTTGGACTGTTAAGTGGCAATTAGCAATCACGGCACAGAAGAGGCATGCAATTGCCATTTCAGTACTGAGGTTCTAACTAAATCACCGTGAAGTCCTATGGCATTACCAATGTTGAATCTTCCACTTTCAGCATTCTTGTGGTTCACATTGACCTGAAACTGAACTGGATCAACCATATAAATGCTATATCTGCAAATGTAAGGTGTGTGTTATAAAATATTCTCCACTTGCCCGGTTGCTCAAAATTCCAGTCATGCTCAAAAAGCTCAGAATCATTCAGGATGAGCTTAAATTGTCTTTCACCGTGACCAGAAAGTGACAACAGAGTGTTAAATCTGCAAGTTTCATCTCAGCAACTCAACAACGTTCCTTCAACAGTACCTTTCAAATCCACAACCTCTACCATCGAGAAGGATAAGGACAGATGGAATAAGATGAACTACAAGTTCCCTATCAAGCCACACACTACCTAGATTTAGAAATATATTGCAATCTCTTCACTGCTTTTGGGTTAAAATCCCAACTGCATTGGGAATGTCTCTCCATCACCTGGACTGTTGCTGTTCAAGAAGGTGACTCACCACTCCCTCTTCAAGGGATGTTATGAATGGACAGTAAATGTTGGCATAGCCTGCAACAGCCACATCCTATGGAAGTGTAAAAAAAAAGAAATACAATTCTTGGAGTAGCATAGTGGCTCAGTGGTTAGTACTGCCACCTCACAGCTCCAGGGACCTGGGTTTGATTCTAGCCTTGGGTGACAGTCTGTGTGGAGTTTGCACATTCTTCTCATGTCCGTGTGGGCTTACTGCCACATTCCAAAGATGTGTAGGTTAGATGGATTGGCTGTGCTAAATTGCCCATAGTGTCCAGGGATGTGCAAGTAAGGTGGTTTAGCCGTTGGAAATACAGGGATAGGGAGCGTCTTGGTTGGATGATCTTCAGAGGGTCAGTGTGGGCTCAATGGGCCAAATTGCCTACTTCCACACTGTAGGGACTCTACAATCCTATGAATTTGCAGTCTTTAACTTTGGTGTTTTCTAATGTTGTGCAGAATTACTTCCTTTTTGCAGCATTACTGAAACACCTTGGCTTTCAGATAGCTATACTAGTGTTTTATCATGATAAAGAACAAATTCCAAAATATAGTTCGACCTGAAACATAGCAATCTTTACCGTTTTTGTTACATATTTTTCCATCAGTCTAATTTAAATATAGATAAATGATTAAGGGCTTCTTTATCAATAATATGCATTTTAAAAATTATATTGCGTGTAAATATGCATATTAGTTTCTTACAAAAAGTGATTGAAGCAATGTTTTCTCATCATATAAGAAGATACAGCTTTCCAGTGTTGGCTTGCAATGCCTAAATATTGTGACATGTTTTACAGTTATTTGATTCTTAATAAAATGTTTATTTCCTTATGAGAATCCTGTTTCTGGTTGATAGCACGATATAACACTTCTCTCAGCACATCTCCATAATGGCAGTTTCCTTACACCTACTTCAATCTGGTTCTCATTGCAAGGGCTTGAGTGTTTGAAGTTAACCTTGCTTTGTTGATAAGTTATTTGACCATGACTAACAAAAATCGTCATGGAAAGAAAAATGAGTATCGATGAATAAAATATTTGAGAGCCAAGATCAGACGCAATGCCAAAATGGCAGTTTTGTTATATTTGCTTCAGTTCTGGCTCCTTAACTCATCTCAATGTTCAGGATTAACTCTGTTCACCTCAATTTCAAATAATAAATCAAAGTTACTCCTTCAAGAATAAGTTGACTGGAAGAAAGTTTCACTGTAGTCGCTTCTCAGCTTGTCCCATGAGTTTCTCTTTACATTTTTTGTAATCTCTGCTGTAACAGGGTAAGGATTGCAATGGTGATCGGACAGAATGTGTCTGGCCTAGAATGTGATATATGAGGTTGAAACACAATGTATAAATTTACTATTTGCATTTTATGCTCCTATCAGTTTCTGTCCTGATAAGGGGACAATATATTTTAAATAGATCTAGGCAAGCTGGCATTTTTAAGGTCAGTAGCTGTTAATAAAAAGGTTAAAATTGCATACTTACTCAAGTTTGACAGGTTATGCTTAGGAAATTGTCATGTTGTAGAGAAGAATTCTGACTGTGGATACAATTTGAAAGAACAATCAGAATTATCGTTTATTGAATCCTCTATTTTAACTTTGTATCAAAGTGAATACATGCACTGTAGCCCTATAAAAAGTTGCAACATTAAAAGAGGCTATTTGACACATTAAACGATGAAAATCAGCTTGAGAAGAGCACAAAATAGATAGGTACAGACAAACCACTCGTTGCTTATTTTTGCTATTTTTAATTTCAATCAAAGTCAGTGGAAAGGGGAATGAGCTTTGTATAGTTTTGCCACTAGTCACTTCCATCTAAATAATGGTGAATCTCATTCTCATCATATTTTTGCTGGCTTTTTACCACAGCAATCTAAATTAATTCTGCTGCCATCCTGTCTTCTTCTGCTTTAGTATTGACCCAATTTCTCTGGAAGGATGCAAATACTTTGCCCTGAATTATTCCCTGTGTTGGAGCATGAACAGATTTCCCCTAAATTTCCTCTTTACTTACTCAGTGAAAATTTCAAATTGTTGACATCTTATTACTGAGCTTGAACTAGAAGGAATTGTCCATCCTTATTCAAATTGCCATAATTTGAATTACTTTTCAAATTACCTTCATGACAATTTGACAAATATTACTTGTTTTAAGATATGGTTTCTCCTTGATCTCCTCATGGGTAATGTCAGAACAGGACGAGATGAATAAATGTTAGGATTTGATTTAATCTGTCACTTTACATTGTTCTTAAATACAATTCTATACAATTCGTGAATGCTGCACTAAATATTTTCATTGCTCAGTTGCAAACGTGACAGCATGAAAATATTGAAACTGCAAGGCTATTTGGGACAGCAATCTGCTATTGTCTTCACCATCGGTATCATCATCACTGTGGGTGGAGCTGCCTTAGATTGGAATTCTCTGTGCAGTGGAGCAGTGCGTTAGTTGGAAAAGTCAACTCGTCAAAGTGACATTGACCAGTGTGAGGTACAATGGAAACAATAAACATTCAGAGCACTGAAAGTTAATCTTCCCATCCAAATTCCACATTTGTCTTAGTTAACTTGAAGGTTGGGCAAGGACAAGGATGACTCAATTGACATTGGAGTGATTTTAAAAGAGGACACAGGGAATTGAATGGTATAAATCCGTCCTTCATGCTACTGAGGATGGGGATTTGAAGTAGTATCTTACAGTTTACCAGGCAGTATGAGTGTCTGATGTGCTTCACAAAGAGATTCTTTAGATCTTCCAGTACCCAGACAGTCAGTTACTAGATATACCCTGAAAGACACATGTTGTGACCCTTTTGAAGTCTTGATAGACTGACTATTCCTCAATTGCCTGGAAAATTTACACTGGATAATCAATTACTCTGCATCCAGAAACCTCTGAGTTGGAGAGATTTTGGATGGTTCTGTTATACGTGTTTGGATAGTTACTCCAGAAATTGTTCAACAGATAAATACCCGATATTCCTTTCCCCCATCGACACTAACACTGACCTCTAAAATCACTTATACTGAACTCTCAATCATTCACACTGACCGCTATACAGTCACTCACATTGATCACTTATCCAGTCACTCATATTAACTGCCTATTGATCACTTACATTGACACTCCATCTTCCTACATTTTACCTCTTGCATACCTCTCCAATGTCTTTCAGTTTTGAGTTGACATCCCCGAGGAATTCTACCCTTGTCAGCAATACCCTGTCCTTCTGAGGGTTCTGTCCTGGCTCAGGGGGAATTGCCTGAGAAGTTTGAACTTGCATTGATAATTCCCATGCACCACTGGCCCCTATGAATTTGCCCCTGATTCTGAGTTAGATTCGGACCTTTCAGACTTATCTACTTGGATTGTTACCCAGAAAAAGTTAGATAGAAAATCTTAGTGTAAATTCTGACCAACTGACCCACTTTGATACACTTGACCTTGCCAATTCCCCACCACAAACACTGCTGACTCAACTTTGAACTGTTGACTACCCACCGAGAACTAACATAGCTGGAGACTGAATGGAACACCTGGTATGCTTAGCACAGGAGCTTGTTGAATCTGTCAGGCCATCAGTGCCATCAAGAAGGGAAACTATAAAGGTTTGGGATCATTGTGAACCCACCTGAAACTCAGACACTACCGCAAAGATGTCAGTTAAAATGGTTTCTGCTCTCTGTCAAGTGAGGCTGGACAAGATGTCTAGCAAGACTTCTTGTATAATACTGTTCATCGAATTTTTGGAGAAAGAGAGGTGATCATGTTTAAAGAGATAATTATACTAATCTGCAAAGGCTTGGATGAGATAGAGTTAAAATGTTAAAAATTAATGTTTTTTTTGGTTAATGGAGCATACCACCAAGCTCAGAAAGTGAATGAGTTTACAAAAAAAGTACCAGGAGGAGATGAAGAACTTTAAAAACAATTGGAGCAGAAAGATCAGGCGATAAGTGGTTAAAGAGATAAGTTTGTAGTTTAGGGTGAGGACAAGGATTGTTAGTTATTGTGATGAAATTGCAATATCTAGTCTGCATGCAGATACCATTATTGTTAAGTTGTAACAACCGATATAAGGTTTAATAGAAAGTAATAAATAAGAGTCCTGCACAGGAGCTATCTGATACCAGCAAGAAAAAAATGATCAAGCTTAGAAGGTACAGATTATTTTCCACTTGAATTTAGAAAGTTGGAATTAAAAGAGAAATTGGGTAGACAATCGTTATTATCCACAGCCAAGATGAGTAAAGGCAAGCTCCCCTATCACCAAAGAATGCTTTAGCTGGTACACTTTTGACACAAATGGAAAACATTCTGACCTCTCACTCCCACTACAAGTAAGAGTGAGAAAAAATAAAATCTAAGATTAAAATTAAAGGTTTAGAAGGAAGCAAGAAAGTAAGTTTGAAGACAAACAGCTTTGTTGTGTAAAAGGGAAAATGAAGACATGAATAAGGATGAAAAATTTTCTTTGTACTTTATTGTGGGAATATGTATTTTCTGCTTAAATGTGATTTCCTCGAGTAAATGCAAGTCACTGAACTCAATGTTAACCCTCTGCAGTCAGATCTATATAAAATTTTGTTTCTTCATTGTCAAATGTTTTCTTCTATGTATTTGAATTGAGATTTTTAATCAGTTTAAGTTTTATCTTGCTTTTCTCATTTTGTACTTTATGCTTATAATCTTTATAGAGTGCACGGAAATGTGAAACTGTGGATGTGATTGTGAGTGTGCCTGTGTTAGTTTAAAACATGTAAATTTAAGTTGCAAAGCTAGATGAAATGTTTAGTGTTAAGATTTTATTGTGCTCTCATGACTCTCCAGACAAAGGAAAAAAAGAGTTACTGTTAATTGCAAAATGATTCAAGGATTGTGAGGTTGCAATTTTCTGTCTCTTTAAGGAGCCACTGGCGGCTGTAAAATGTTGCTAGGTGACTTCTGTTTAGAATCAGAATGTTTTCTTGTGAGAATTTACTTCTCAGTTTTAATTAAATTGAAGAAATAAGTTTCAAGATTAATGATGGGATTTATTTCCTCTTTTTATTAAAATGGTATGCTACCTGTCTTGTATTAAGGTTAACAGAAGATTATAAGATAAATGGCTAACTTCAGAATTTTAAAGATTGTATTGTTAAATTTGAATTTTCATTTTCTGGCCAAAGTCAACTTTCAAATATTGTTTTGGAATTTCAAAATATTATTTTAACATATGAGTGAACCATTAGCTCTGGATAATAAGGTTTTCTCATATGAAATGTTTATTGGTATAAACTGATATTTCAGAGAAAATGAGGAGGTTGGATTTTTGAAACATTGGAAGAGTACTTTTCTCCAAAAGTGAAGGTGATTCTGAAAGATAGGTTTTATATGCATTTGGAGAGCCAAGGAATGATAATGGATAGTCAGCACGGTTTTGTGCAAGGGAAATTGTGTCTCGCAAACTTGATTGAGTTTTTTGAGGAAGTGACCAAGAAGAGTGATGAGGACAAGCAGTAGACTTTGTTTACTTGGACTTTCATAAAGCCTTTGACAAGGTTTGGCATGGTTGACTAATCGGTAAAATTAGATCACATGGGATTCAGGGTGAGCTTGTCAATTGGATACAAAATTGACTTAATGGCAGGAAACCGTGAGTGGTGGTGAAGGATTGTTTTTCAGACTGGACGCTTGTTACCAGCAGTATTCTGCAGAGATCGGTGATGGGTCCACTTTTGTTTGTCATTTATGTAAATGATTTAGATGAGCCTACAGAAGGCATGGTTAGTAAGTTTTCGGATGACACTAAAATTAATGGCATAGTGGGCAGTGAGGATGGTTATCTAATATTATGAAGAAATCTTGATCGATTGGGTCAATGGGCTGAGGAGTGGCAGATGGAGCTTAATTTGGATAAATGTGAGGTATTGCGTTTTTGCAAACAAACAAAGGAGGGTTTATACAATAAAACGTAGGGCCTTGAGTAGGGTTGCAGAATAGAGAGACCTAGGGGTTCAGGTGCATAATTTTTTGAAATTTGCGTCAAATGTAGGCAGGGTGGTTAAGAAGGCAATTAGCATGCATGTATTCTTTGCTCAGACATTTGAATATAGGAGTTGGGACGTCATGTTGAGGTTGTATGGGACATTGGTAAGGCCTCTTTTGGAGTATTATGCGCAGTTATGAGTGCCCTAATATAGGAAGGATATTATTAAGTAGGAGAACATTCAGAGAAGTTTTACTGAAATGTTGTTGTGAATGGAGGTTTTGAGATATAAAAATAGATTGGAAGGCTGGGACTTATTCCACTGGAGAGTAAGAAGTTAAGGGGTTACTAATAGAGGTTTATAAAATCATGACAGGTATGGATAAGGTGAATGGCAGGTGTCTTTTGCTGAGGGTGGCAGATTTCAAGACCAGCGGGAATATTTTTAAGATGAGAGGAGAGAGATTTAAAAAAGACACGGGGGCAACTTATTTACAGACAGAGTGGTTCATGTGTGGATGAACTTCTAGAGAAAGTCATGATGTGGGTACAATTACAACAGTTAAAAGTCACCTGGATAAGTACATGAATAAGAAATGTTTAGAGGGATATGGGCCAAGCACAGGCAGGTGTGACTAGTTTGGGATTATGGTTGGGACGGACTGCTTGGACCAAACGGTTTGTTTCCATGCCATATGGCTCTATGACCCTATGACTATGACTCTATACGTTCTACAATCTGAGAACATTGATATCAAAGAATTTTATGACCTGCTCAAGTTGTAAACAACATTTATGACATTTAAATTATTGCATTCCATCTTTTATCAATGTTGATGTAATTAGCTACCTGTTTAATTAGCTACCATTAGTGAAATAAGAGACTTTAGTCTATCCAACTCCTCAAAGGGATTTAGTGTGGTAAGTATTTGAAGTCGAAATAGTAAGATCAGAATCACAATTTTCGAATCATCTCTTCCAAACTTAATTAAACAGTGCATGTGAGAATGTTTTAGAATCAGAGTCAACCTTCTATGATACAAACAATGCCATGTTGGTGAGAATAAATAAATAAATAAATAAATGGGCTACTTTACTTTCAGTAAAATACTCAGTGTGTGACAATTCACAAGATATTGAAGGACACAAAGGGCAGTTATCCCAGGAAGGAACAAAACTCCTGTTTTAAACTAATTCAGAGAATGCAAATAAAAGACAAAGTTTTGAGAATTTAACATAGCAGTCATACAGTTAATCATACAATTGAAGCATATCAGCTTGATAGTTATTCTACAGTAAGTAGAGCCAATGTACATCTTGGTACTATAATATCATGTAACTCTGCTTAGCTTCACTTGACAAAGAATTGCACTGTAGAATTGCAAACAGGTTGAAGACAGTACTTCAGTATGTCCTGAAGAAGGGTCACTGGACTCAAAACGTTAATTCTGCCTTTCTGCACAGATGCTATCAGATCTGCTGAGATTTTCCAGCAATTTCTGTTTTGGTTTTTATTTCCATCATCTGCTGATCTTTGCTTTTTTAAGACAATACCCTGATGTTTTAGAGATTCAGCTATAAAGCTGAAGGGTCTCTTTAACTTAGGTGTCAGATCCAAAGTTTCAAAGTTGTTAAAAAGGAAGTGATATGATCTTGGCTCGTTAGCCCTTATCAAGAAATGATATCAGCAATTCTACCAGCATGTTTTAATTTGTTTGGAAATGTAGTTCTTCAGTAAATGTAACCTTAATATTAGAGTTAACTTTCCAAATCTTGCAATTGTACAATCCTTTGGAGTTCAATAAACACTGTATAACATCTTTTTTCAGATTACTATTTTCTTTGCTTTACAGTATAAAGGGTAGCACGAGCCGCTTTCGAGCATTCAAACATAGCAGGAAAAGAAACAAATAGAACAGATGTTACTAAGGAGAAGCAAATGGTCAGTGATAAGGAAGTGTCTGATTTAATGGGAACTTCAACAATTAGGAAAACACTGAGACATGAACTCAAGGATATCAGTCATTGGTCTTGACTGCATATATCTTCCTTTTTCTTTAATGGATACGTAAAGAGCATTCCAAGCTATTCTCTTATCTCAGTAAAAAAGGCATAAACTGATAGAAACAAAATTAAATGAAGATGACTGATGAATTGATAATTGACAACTTAAGAAAGCAGACAAAAATAGAAATTGCTGGAAAAGCTCAGCAGGTCTGGCAGCATCTGTGGAGAGTATCAGAGTTAACATTTCAGGTGGAGTGACCCTTCCGTTAACTCTGATTCTCTCTACAGATTTTGTGAGACCTGTTGAGCTTTTCCGGCAATTTCTGGTTTTATTTCCAATTTACAGCATCCGCAGTTCTTTCCATTTCTAACTTAAGGAAGCAACCAGGAAATAGTGGGAGGTGGTTTCAGTCGACATCCATCACCCTTAAGAGCCAATAAGAGATTGATCATGAGTCCCTTCAACCAATTAATAATAAGCCTCCCCTAAACTAATCAGGATGTAATGATGTAACTGATCATGCTGTGGGACATGGCTTGGAAAGTGATAATAATCAATAGCTTTCAGTGACCAACAGACGAGAGAGGTTTGAAGTTATCCTGTTTTTCAATTGGAAGTTGAAGGCCCTCAAAGCACTGCAGAGAGACCAGAGACTGGGTGCTAACCTGTGCCCTAAGCTGAACTGGAACACAACAACCATAGTCACTGCCCTGATTTAATAGGTATTAGTGATAACTTAAATAAAATTTCATGAATAACTGCACAAGGTTGGTTCTGCTGTTTTATTGTTTAAAGTCTCAAATGAATGAATTAATATTGAAATTTGTGCTTAAATAATAATACTTAGAACTTACACTGCTCCACTAGTAACAAAAACAAAATAACCAAAGTGCTGATAGGCCAAATTATATAGGTATCCTGTTCCTTGGCAAGACTGAATATGACTAATTTTGAAACAGTCAAATGTGGCAAGCCCTTAGAACTGTGTATTCCCTGAATTTTACAATGTATTGAATGTAGAGAAATAAAGAAATTCATTACACCTCCCTTCATTGGAAGAAAGAAACTTTCACCATAGTAAAGGTTTCTTGATAATGGTTTTAGAAATACAACAGATTCTTATCAATAACTTTGACCATACAGCTTATTAGATACTGAATGGAAAGTTTTTCTCATTTATATGCTTGTAAATATCGTATTTACAAACCTATGAAAACTTAACTCAAGCAAATGTAAGTGCACGTTAAAAGTAGGATAAGCAGCTCTTGAATTGTTGACATTAATATTATTTACAGCAGCAATTTTGAACTTGTGCTCTTTTTTAAACTCTGCAAAGAATGTTCATTTAAGTGCACAGTTCAACTATCATTCTACAAGGTGCAACTCTGTGTTTAATTGAATCTCCCAAGCTCAAATATAAGTAAGGTCAAAATGTTTTTTTTTTCTGTATTAACAATTCAACTCTATTCTGATCAAAATTACCTTTGGCTGATTCAAAAATGTTATTGAGATGTTTTTATGTTCAGTTATAAGTGTTTCGTACTCCTGTTGACTTTGATCTCTATGCACTTCGAGATCTTTCACTTTCTCCCCACATTCCATTCTGAAAACGCCTAATTTAATTTTTTCTGAGTGCTGCCACTGTTCTTCCTTTCCAGAAATTTTAACTGTTGGCACAATCAACAAACAACATCCTTGGATTTTTCACAACTCGTCCTCTCAGTTAACATAAATATGCTTTCAATGAGAGATAGAAAGAACTGCCGATGCTGGATTCAGAACTAACACAGCGTGGATCTGGAGGAACACAGCAAGCCAGTCAGCATCAGAGGAGCAGGAAAGCTGACATTTCGGGTCGGGATCCTTCTTTAGAAGTAGGGGAGTGGGAAGGGAGCTCTGAAACATCAGCTTTCCTGCTCCTCTGATGCTGCCTGGCATGCTTTCAATGGGTTGTTTAAGTATCCTCTTGAGAAAATGTATATCTGTTTACATTTATCTTCTTTAATTGTTTCCTGTAATACAGATTTTGCCAATGTATTGTTTTGATTCACACCAAATGAATGATGTTGCATCTTTCAAATGCTGGATCTTTTATTCCACATTGCATACCTTATCTTTCTTTGTCTTGAAATTGGATTGGAATTTAAAGCTTTCTTTGCCTTCAGTAGTCCATTAGTCTTATTGTTAATTCTGTCCTCAATTAATCGCTCTGATTCAACAACAATTCATTTTCCTATTTGGAGTCGATCAAGACTGCTTGACTGGCTTTAGAAGCCTTTTAATCCTCCATATCTTTATGATTTAGACAGTAAATTATCAAATTTTCCAAGGACAGTTAATACACACAAGGTTCTCATTTGTGGCATTTACTTTAAATCCCCACCTTCAACAGTCAACAGCATTTTTATTTTAAACCTCTCAAACTCTATGTACATCTGCTCTAACTGCTCCAAACATTTCCAAAAATTCTACATAGAAGTACAGGGAATTAAGCACTGATAATAGCTTTTTTTTGGCCATCTCAAATCTACAAAAGTCTCCTCACTGGGCATGTCATAAATTTGTGAGATTTGCCAGTGGGTCAGATCGGGATAAGGAGTGTCCAGTTTGCTGTGGGGTGATTTAATGTTTTTCTTTTCTTACCTCCCATCAAAAAATTCATAGAACCCTTATTGTCTTCCTTTATGGATTAAATGACAATGCATCAGGTAATTAGCCACAAAATACAAATCTTATTATTTCAATCTTATTAGTTATTTAATAAGCATTGATTTAGAATGGCTTCTTTCTAATTTTTTTTTGTTTGGTAATTGGATTTTTCAAGCAATATTTTCAATGTGAATGGTTTTGAGGAATATGATTTTATACTTCTCTGGTTGTACTATTGGACAAGTTTACTAACCAACATTTCTTTGTACCTTGTTGTGATCTTGCCTCCAAGAGAGTTTCTTTTTCCCCTGATGAGCAATGTTTATGTTATTTACCCTGACATTAAGAACTGGGAGTGAATAAAACAGTATTGACAAATTCAGTAGACATTTATACCTTTAAGTCACATGCTATGATTCAATGATGATATTCATGATTCATTAAGATGTACATACATACAGACCATAAGGCAATAAACAACACATCTTATGAAATACTGTCAAGCCAGATGATTTCTAGTTTATATTGTTGAGTTAACAATAGTTTGCAAAATAATGTGCGTTGAACATGTGAAGGTACCTCAGAAAAATGCCTTAAATTGCCATTTTGTCAGTTTCTTCTAATTTCTGCATGTCTTCCAACAAAATTTTTTTTGAAAGGTTGGAAATCATCTCAGGGAAATTTCCAGAGCTCATCTTCATGGAAAGACAAATACATTTAAATTAACTAAAACCATTAAGCTTTGAGGGGAGGAAAGTATAAAACAAAGATTAGAACACAAGCATATAGAAAACAAGAGATGAAGAAATGTTAATACTCAAAATTTAAAAGGAAACATTATTAAAGTTGGTAACTGGTTAATAAAATAATATCTTAAGTTCTTACCAAGTAAAGTATTGAAAGTGAAATAATGCTCTTTGGGAATGTAAGTTGTAGTAATAAAGGAGATAATTCAAGATGTGTGATAATAAAAGATATCGGTGAAATTTACAAATGACTAAATAGGTTGGAGATATTTTTCTGTGAAGGGTCCGGTGACCTTTCCTCAGAACTTCCTCAGAAACGTTAACTCTGTTTTCTCCTTCACAGATGCTACCAGACCTGCTGAGCTTTTCCAGCAACTTTGTTTTTGTTCCTGATTTACAGCATCCGCAGTTTTTATTTAGGAGATATTTTTCTGTCTGAGGATAAAACAGTTACGTGGACATTTCAAAAGTGAAATGTTTAAGTTGGATTGAAAGGTAAGGGGTCTAAGATATGAGGCAGTTGATAAGAGTAAAACCAATGTGTTTATAAATTAGAAGAGAAGAGATCTTTTTGCACAGTAGTAGCATCCTTACATCTGACCTGTGAGGTCTGAGTTCAAATCTTACCTGCACCAGAGGTGAGAAGAACAAGGTTACACAGGTTGTTTAGAAAATATCTACCAGTTAGGAGAGTGGCAGCTGAAATTTTGTGAATTTCATCGGATACAGGAGACCTCAGCTAACATTTTTTTCAAAGAAGTGATAAGCATAACTTTGAAAACACAATATATTTTGTACAATTTTGAATGGTCTTAATACTAGCAGCTATTACATAAAAAAAGCAAATAAATAAATATGGGTTTCCTCCAGGTGCTTCAGTTTCCTCCCACAATCCAAAGGTGTGCCTGGGTGGCATGGTGGCTCAGTGGTTAGCACTGCTAGCCTCACAGCACTAGGGAGTGGGGTTCAATTCCAGCCTTGGGTCACTGGCTGTGCGGAGTTTGCACATTCTCCCTACCTCTGTGTGGGTTTCTTCTGGGTGCTCTGGTTTCCTCTCACAATCCGAAGATCTGCAGGTTAGGTGGATTGGCCATGCTTAATTGCCCACAGTGTCCAGGGATGTGCAGGCTAGATGGATTAGCCATGGGAAATGCAGGGTTACAGGGAGAGGATAGAGGGGGTGGGTCTGAGTGGCATGATTTTCAGAGGGGTGGTGTGGACTTGTTGGGCCGAATGGCCTGTTTCTGCAGTGTAGGAATTCTATTCTACATATCTATAAAAGTTAAAGGCATTGATTTGCAACCACCTCTTGTAAGAGTCCACCTGTGATTAGTGCAAATTCTTTCAGGCTGCACTAAAACTGCTGTTTGAGAGTAAGATATTTCACATTCTGAGTTGTGAAATAAAGTAACAGGATCATTCACAAGAACAGTGATTATGAAGATGAAGCTCAAAACGTGATAACTAATTGTCAAGTTAATAAGATATAAATGGTGATTAACTGTGCCAATCAGTCCAACAGGATAACTCAGAACTGGAGATTCTCAAGACTTGACTGAGATTATTGCTGTTAATTGTGCATTTACCATATTTGCTAAAATTTCAGAGTAAATATGTTGAAGAATTAAAAAATGAAGAAAAAGTAGAGTGAAGAGGATAAGCCAACAAATGATAGAGTTAATCTCTGTTTTCAACATTGTTCATGAGAAACTGAGGCATTCTTCTTATTCAATTAGATTATGGCTGATTCATACCATAATTCCGTTTATTTGCCTTTGATCTAAATCTCTCAAAATAGTTAATTAGAAAAACAATTTGCATCAGTCTTGAAAATTTCAAATGATACAGAATTTACAGTCTTTTGGAGATCAGCAACAAACTCTCGTACAATTAGAATAATTAATTTATGGAGTAAAAATTCAACATCGATTCTTTAAAAAGAAAGCAAAATGGAGAATGGTTACTACTTTTGAACCTAAAAGGAATTGACAGGTCAGGTAACCTTATCCTTTTCTGCCAATAATAAATAGAAGTAAACAAGGCTCTAGAAGCTAGCCTGAATGTTTGGGAAAGTCATTAAAACACAACTAGCTATTTTGTGAATTAATGGTTCCATAACTGTTTGTTCAAAACTATATTTGCAGACTGAGATAACAAGGTGTAGAACTGGATGAACACAGCAGGCCAAGCAGCATCAGAGGAGCAGGAAAGCTGACGTTTCGGGCCTAGACCCTTTGCAGACTTTTTGGTTTCAGAGAGAAATTCCAAAATGGTCGGCATGAAGAAACTCTACCCAATCAGAAGGATATGTAAATATGTGAAACTCAATCACTAATGTATATTAATGACCTGGTCACCAGAAATTACCTGTCAGAGCAGTGAAAAATAACTTCAAAAATGCAATAGTCACAAAATAGAAACCAGGTTTCTCAAAAAGCACTGTGAATAAGACATATTTTGAAGCAGAGTGGGAGAATTAAATCTAGAACAGCAAACAGCACTGGATCCTGCTTAAAATCCATCAGGGAAATAATTCAGGATCAGTTTGACCTACTTCTTTGAAGAACCACACCAAGTTTTTGTTGTGTTTTGACTAGTGGTTTAATTAGGTCTTGAATGAAGGCAGGGAAACCTGCAACTGAAAACAGCATGCTACTGCAAACCCACCTTCACAAACCTCCAACCTCAATTTCTTCCGTGGATCAAAAAGAAATCAAAGGACTGCAAACTGAGCTTTAATTTCAACAAAAGCAATTTGAGACAGTCACTTTGTGGACTCCCAAGACTTAAGTAAATGCTGGCTCTTTTGCAATCACTTCTTGACTGCAGTTGTGTGCATGGGCCTGAGAGAAAGTGTGCTGTTGAAAATATATTTTCGTTGTTGAGCAATGAACATTTATCCTTCTTTTTTAATACCCAACATGAAACTTGCCATTTATCTGTTCATTAGAGCTGCAGAGCACTTAAGGAATTAAAACACTTTTCTTTTACTTATACTTTTATTTTTATTTTTCTGACTTACTTCAGCTGAGGGGTGGAAAAAAGGGAACTATCCAACTGTCTCTTCCATGTTCATTAAAAAATTTATTAATATGTTCCTGGTTTCATTCCAGAATGATCAATTTTAATATTATTAATGCCTTTATTCTGGATTCCCCCATCAGGGGAGCTAATTTATTGTTGGTTATTGTACTGATATGTTTTTAAAATTCATATTAATGCTGTAAGAGCTCTAATGTATGAACACTTGGTTATTTGTAATTGACAGTTCAATTTGAAACAACATTCTTAGGAAACACAAAGCTTTTATTGTGTATAGCTTTTTTCAGACCCACCTGAACACCTTATCTCAAACAGCATAGATAGGAATTGAAGGAGGTACAACATTAATTCAGGACTTAGAAAATGAAATTTTGACAAATTGCATTAATACAATTTACAGAGGTACTTATAATGCAAAGCCATAAAGAAATTTTAAAATTTATATTCAGAAGAGAATATGCCAGTATTTTGGCCATTTGATCATATCCAAAAAGGTACAGAAATCTTTACTCGACGGAAAAGTGGAGGATAACAGAGAATGGATCGATCTCTGCATGATTGGTTGATGGATGTCACACAGCATTTGCAGATGAACTATAATGGGCTGTATGAGAATGGCACAGGACAGACCAAGTGTGCCATACTGTGACAGCAGAAATCCTGATGGGCTGTAACTATAAGCAGTAGCATAGGCCTGGAGATTCAATTTTCAACAGAGTCAGTAACAAATCATGGAGTTGAGGCCAAGATGAGATTAGCAATGATCGTATTAAATGGTGGAGCAAGCTCAACGGCATACTTCTGCTTCTAGTTCTTATGCTCAAATATTAAGTGTGAGCCTTCCTGGAGGGCAGTATTGGTTTCTACCACTTACAGACCACAATATAATCTTAAATGGGTGGAAGATGGGGAGTGGATGTTAGGAATCTGCATTACCTCCAGTTAAGTGCCTGTTAAGCTCGGTGCAGAATGAATTAAAAACCCTCACTGGTCCAAAGTTGAATGATCAGATCTAGGCTCGCTGATCCTGCCCCATCCAGTTTTGAATTGCATTAGATAATTAATAACAACCAACAGGAGGTGAAGGCTCTGCAAATATCCCCATCCTCAATGGTGGAAGAGCTCAGAACATCAGGACAAAAATGACAATGAACTATTTGCATCCATTCTCAGCCAGAAGGGCCAGGTCAACAACTGATCCCAGATAACCTCTGAAATCTTCAACATTGCATGCCAGAATTAAAACAATTGGATTAATTCCACAGGATATCAAAAAACA
>NC_063337.1:72128185-72132359 GCF_021869965.1 Rhincodon typus
ACTGCTCATCCGAGAATCCTTACAGTGAGGAAAGAGGCCATTTGGCCTCAAATCAACACTGACCCTCTGAAGAGCATCCTACCCAGACTCAGTTCTCTACTCCATTCCCATACCTTGGATTTACCATGGCTAATCCACCTAGCCCTCACATCCTCCTAGTCACTACAGACAATTTAACATGTCCAATCTACCTAACTTGCACATGATTCGACCGTGGGAAGAAACCGGAGCTATCGATGGAAACCCACGCTGACAAAGGGAGAACATGCAAACTCCGCACAGATAGTAACCCGAGGCTGGAATCGAGCCTGTGTCCCTGGTGCTGCGAGGAAGCAGTGCTAAAAACTATGTCGCACTTATCAGTCTACTTTTGATTATCAGTAAAATGATGGAAGGTGTCATCAACAGTTAATGTGACATGTTTGGATGAAAAACTCTCCGTGCAACATTAATGTAACTCAAACTTAGCCAAATAAATGGAAGATTCAGCCCTACATTTCTTTGGGGTTGGGGACAGTAAACCTTTCATACTGAGCAATACATTTATGCGGCCCTTGAAAATGTGACTGAAGGAATATGGACTGGGAATATTGGAACAGCACTCCACTAACTGCCAGCCTCCTGTGAATTTTCCCAATACCATGCTGGGAACCACATCAGCAGTCTTCTCCATGTAAGTGGGCTGCCAATTGGGCCAGTTACAGCCCAGTTAGCAGTTAGTATCTGAAGGCAAACATAGTTTTCTGCTACTGATGTGACTCACTCTCCCACTACACCCTCCACCTGTACTAAATGCAGAGCCCACCTTCAGGTGGTTTCTCTGCAGGAGGAGACAGAAAAGTATGCAGGGGCATGGAGTAATGATGGGCTTTCTTTCACATAAGTACTCTTTCCAAATGAAGGCCTTCCACTCTACTGAGTCAATACCCATTCAATGGGTGCTCATTTACATGTGCCATTCCACTTTAGTGATGTCTCTTGTAGTACAGAGGAAAAGGTCATTGGCACATAGCCCACATGAAAACCAGCAGTAACCCTCTGCAGCAACTCTGAAGTACCCACCCTACCCCACACACCTGAACTGTTTGTTCACTTTCTTCTAATTGAAAGAAGGCAACAAAAAAAATCAGCTCATTTTATAATCACTGGACATCCTCACCTGCTTTACAGCTAAGGAAATATTTTTGAAGGATTAAAATCATTGTTTTAATGTGGGAAGCCAATTTGCATGAAGTAAACTCTCACAACAGCAATTTTATCATGAGCAAATATCTCTTGGAGAATTCCTTGTGGGGTAAATTAACAGGTAACATTTTTTGACAAGGCTCTGCTGTTTCCACCAAGTACTGGATTAGAGAATACTGAGAAGACAATGGAATCAATGTGAGTCATAATCAAATACCCTCACATCAACATGAGGGTATTGACGCTGTGATTTATCCCGCCTGTGAGTTTCAAGTCCCTCTCCAGAACTTGAGTACAAAAATCCAGGCTGTAACTCCATAAATGTTATTCAACTCCTCCAGAGCAGTTGGGACTGAAACATCACCACTGCACCACAAGATCCCCTCTAGTTCAGCACTGAGGGAGAGCTACATTTTTGAAGATACCACTATTCACTAATAGTAAACCGAGTCCCCATCCATTCTTTGAGGTGGACGTGAAAGTTTCAAATGTTTCAAATGACAGCAGGGCACTTATTCTTTAGCCAATATTTTCTCTCAATCATCGTCCCTAAAACAGTTTATCTGATGATTATCGCATGGCTATTTGTGGCAAATTGTTTTTACCAACTTGGCAGCCACATTGCAACAGTGACTGTACTCCAAAAGTACTTCTTTGGCGATAATAATTCTGAAAGAGCAGTACATAACATAAATCTTTTTTCTTTTTTTAATATCTTCTTTTGAAACAGGAGTTGGAAGTGAAAGATGCTCTAGTGATGTTTTAGCTATTAGAGAACTGCTTCTCAACCATTAGCAAGAAAGAATGCATTATGTTGTTCCTAAATCTGGAAATGAGACTTTGACAATGCTTGACACAAAGAGCTGCAATGAGATAAGACTAAAGTGTCTGTTGAGCAATCAGCAGAATGAAAGCAGCTCTACATTGTTCAATAATGAGGATAGAGGTGCAGCGTTGTAATCCCATGTGCATAGAAGAATGAAGGCAGATCTTGTTAAAGTGATTAAAGGAGTGCGTGGAGTAGTTAAAAGATAACTATTCTCTCTGGTGTGGCAGTCCATAACAAGAGGGGATTAACCTAAAAATTAGAGTCTGGACATATAATGGTGATGACAGGAAACACACCTTGAAATAAAGTTCACTTCTAATATCTCCAATCCACTATACAGAAATTGGCGACATTGGTAAACCAGCATTTATTTCAGTTACCGTGCATAAATTGTTATTATGTTCAGGTGGGTAAAATAGAGCTTGGTTTGTATAGCTGGGTGCTGCACTGGCAAGGTGGTGTTTTCAGCTAGTTATCTACTTCTACACCTGTATTGCACAGTGGTTCGAGCAACATTTGACCCATATGCAGTAGGTGGTGAAAAAAGCAAATAGTGTGTTGGCCTTCATAGTGAAAGGATTGGAGTACGGGAGCAGGGATGGCTTGCTGTAATTGTGCAGGGCCTTGGTGAAACCAGACCTTGAGTATTGTGGCAGTTTCAGTCTCCCTATCTGAGGAAGGATGTTCTGGAACGGAGGGAGTGCAAAGAACATTCGCCAGGTTTATTCCTGGGAAGGCAGGACTGACATATAAAGAGAGACTGGATCGCTTGGGATTAAATTCATTGGAGTTTAGAAGAATGAGGGGTGATCTCATAGAAACCCAAAAGAGTCTAACAGGACTACACAAAATAAATGTAGGAAGGATGTTCTCGATGACTGGGGAGCCCAGAACCAGGGGTCCCAGTTTAAGAAAATGGGATAGGCCGATTAGGTTTGAAATCAAGAGAAATTTCTTCTCCTGGAGAGTTCAGAAGTCTCTGCCACAGAAAGTGGTTGAGACCAAAATATTGAATGTTTTCAGAAAAGACTTAAATATAATTCTTAGTGTTAAAGGGACCTAGGTGCAGAAAGCAGTTTCAGGTTAGTCAGATAGATGATCAGCCATGATCATATTGAATGGTGGAGCAGGCTCCAAGGGCCAAATTACCTACTCATATTCCTATTTTCTATGTTTCTGTGTTTTTATGGCCTGACCTGTCCCTGTCTGAACCAATTGCCCCACATTATCTGACCCAAAATCCAATATGAACTGAACTCTAGAATGGACTGACTCCCAAAGTAAAAACAGAAATAGCTAGAGTAACTCACAGATCTGAAAACATCTTTGGAAAAGAATTAAGTTAACATTTTGAACTCAATATACATGTTCTTCAAAATTCCTCAGTCCTGTTGTTGCTGCTTTTGAGACTGTGTACCTGAAATGCACATCTAGAAATCTCTCATCAAACAACTTTTGAAAAATATTAAAAATGGAAGTGACAGATTTTTGTGTGGCTCAGTTTTTGAAGATTGTGGAGTGAAGGCTGGAAGAAAAGTTTAAGATATTAACCAGTCACAATCCAGTTTAAAGCAGTACATACTCAAGGGGCTGAATAGCCTTTGCCTATTAGGATGCTTCTTGGAGTTGATTTGATAGGTATTGAATTTCTAAGTAGATACAAAATCACTGTCAATGTGAGCATGGCAGTTTCAATTTTATTGATGAGAAAGTATTTCCCAGGGTTCTGCTTAGAGCCCACTCTTCTTCCTTGTTTATGTTAATGACTTTGAAAATCAGATTGAAGTAATTGATGACAATTTGTGAATGATATTATCATTTGAGTTTGTCCATGAATTCAGAGAAAAGAATTGACCTGAGCATATTGGAAGACAATTAGTAAATTTGACTGAACCCTACAAATTAACTTGACTGATTCTCTGCAATATGAAACAAGCAGAAAAAGAGCTTAGAGAGCTGCTATCGATACCGAAAAGTCGTGGTTATTCAACACGGAAACAGACCTCTGTCCAACACATCCATGTTGATCATATATCCTTAACTGATTGAGTCCCATTTGCTTGCATTTATCCCATATCCCTCTAAACCCTAAATAAAAACCAAAAGAACTGCGGATGCTGTAAATCAGGAACAAAAAGAAAGTTGCTGGAAAAGCTCAGC
>NC_063337.1:72132759-72157364 GCF_021869965.1 Rhincodon typus
TTAACTCTGTTTTCTCCTTCACAGACGCTGCCAGACCTGCTGAGCTTTTCCAGCAACTTTCTTTTTGTTCCTCTAAACCCTTCCTATTCATGTACCCATCCATGTGCCTTTTAAATGTTGTATTTGTACCCTCCTCCAACACCTCTTCTTGCAACTCATTCTATACATGCACCACCCTATGCATGAAAATATTGCCTCTTAGGTCCCTATGAAACCTTTCCCCCTCACCTTAAACCTGTGCCCTCTTGTTTTGCTCCCCTATCCTGGGAGAAAGGACCTTGGCTATTCACCCTATCCATGCTCCTCATGATTTTATAAACTTCAGTAAGGTCACCCCTTGGTTTCTGATGTTCGTGGGAAAAAAGCCCCAGACTATTCAGCCACTCCTTATAATTCAACCCTCTAATCCTGGCACCATCCTTGTAAATCTTTGCAGAACTCTTTCAAGTTTAACAACATCTTTCCTATAGCAGGGAGACCCAGTACTGAATACATTATTCTAAAAGTGGTCTCACCAACATCCTGTACAGTGCAACTTGAAGTCCCAACTTCTATACTCAGTGCATTTCTAATGAAAGCAAGTACGCCAAACACCTTCTTCACCACCCAGTTTACCTGCGACTCCACTTTCCACCTGCACCTGTTAGTTTCTTTGTTTGGCAACACTCCTCACGGTTATACAATTAACTGTACAAGTCCTGCCCTGGTTTGTCTTACCAAAGTGCAATATCTCACATTTATCTAAATTAAACTTTGCCAATCCAAAACAATTGGGAGATGGAGTTCCTGGCTGTAACTTCCCAGCTCATGAACAAATAGTTGCCAAGACATTAGCCAGGATGTGCCCATTGTTATTTCCTTGTAGATACAGAGCATTCTTTCAACTCTACAAATCACAAATTTATCCAAACCTGAAAACCAACCATCGAGTTCAATGTATTGCAAATCAGACGTACATTGAGAGACAACAAACAATCCATATTCAAGATGAGGGCATCATATCATCTCCCAAACTTTATCTGCTCAATATACTTGCATAGTATCCATGGACTCCAAGTTTTAGAAGGATGGCTGCTCACACTCTGACAGAGCTACCTGCACAAAATGAGGGCAAAACAATTAAGATCATAGCTGACAGTGGAAAAGGAATAGAACCAACTCAGCATGTTTGTAGTACTGCCATGTCCATTGGCCTGCTGTGAATATCAGACTTTTGCACAACCAATCCCAAACAGATTATGTCAGAAGATTTATCATTACCATAGATCCATAAATCGATCAATAGATGAATAGAACATGATATCAGTTTTTGCTGCATATGTAACGTTTTGCTGAAATTTTTCCTCCCAGTGAAAACTAGGCAGGTGGGCAATTCAGATCATTATGATTACTTATTACTGGAAAAGCTTCCATAAAGTTACCATGCAACTTGGCTAAATTTGGTGCTGCAAAGGCTGACAATATCATACAGATCAGGCACAAAAGTATTGGCAACCACCTGCAGCTAAACAACTTTCTATCATGCTATCTATCGTTGTTTTTCTACTACAAGGGTGTTGAGACACAGAAACTGCCATCATTTATTGTCCACTGGAGCACAATGAGAAGAAGTGATAAACAGAATAACGGTTTTACGGAAGGGAAAACCCTCCTAATGGCATACTGCTAACTTTTTCCTGTGGGCCTCTCTGGCATATATCTTGTAAGTGGGTTTTGTGTACTAGGAGCATTGCTGCTGTATAATAGTAAGGATTATAGTTGTGGCAAATATGAACGATTGAATTTGAGTTTTCTTCACATGATTGTAATGCGTAAGACCTTACATGTTTCTTTGAAAAGGAAGGAGAGTGGGCATAGGTCAAGCTGTAACCAACCACAAAGTGAGTTAAGCCTCATAAGACCAAACCATCTATCTGCATCAAAAACACCATTTTTATAGAAAGACATTGAAACCAGGAAAATTGAGTCAGTGTCAAGAAAGTTACAGCACCAGTTTAGTTCACAATTTTTCACATGTTGGAAGATGAAAGGTTCAGCTTCTAGACGGCCAATTTGGAAATACCACATGGGTAGACCCTGGAATACACATTGAACTATATTCTATAGTGTTTTTAAGCAGCAGAGCAGAAAAAAATATAAATATATTTGTGGCAATAAAGCTGAAATTCCCTCTCACCTTGCCTGTTTCTCGCATCATCTCAGAAAATAGCATCCAAACAGCAAATTAGGAAAATAGCCATTGAAAAGCATCTACAGATTCTGTTTTTTTAAAAATACAATTCAACCATTATATTCTGATCTCAGGTTAACATTCTGAGACCTTAAGGACTTTAAGGACTCTTTCCCAGAATAGATTGCATTCTCCCTGTCTTTTTCAGACTGTGTGTGTGTGTGTGTGTGTGTGTGTGAAGAGGTAATAAAATTCCTCTATGTTTCACACAAAAACAAAATTTGTTAATTGGCTTCTTCATTTTATACTGAACTAAAGTGCTAGTAAAACTCAGCAGGTCTGACAGCAAAGTTAATGTTTCAAGTCCGATGACCCCTCATCAGAACATTTTAAGTGGAGTGTGAAAAAGGTGCATGCTAGAAAGGAATAAAAATAGCTAGGTGATTTAAAAAGAGGGTGCTGATTCATTCTCCTTACCTGGTGATTTTTAATTTGGATGCTCATAGTCTCAGATAATTCCCACAGATAAATTAAGAATTTAGAGTCGAGGACAAATAACTTGTTCATTTTAAAATTGTGAAAATAAACTGAAAAAAGATATTTCCTTGAGCCTTTATGATTAAAAGTGCTGAGGTAAACACAATGGATATTAATGCCTTTGTAGAGCTGGGTAAAATAACTTATGAGAAACTAAAAGCCTTGTGCTCAGAAGGATTAAAAGGGAAAGCTATGCAGTTAGAGTTGGATTTCTACTTAAAAGCCAGGAAAACAGTTGTGCAAAACAGTGGTGAAATGCCAAAAATATAAACTGAGGATCGATAAATAGATAAGTTAAAATTCAAGCAGCTAAGATTACATTTGATGAGGAAGAGGACACCTCCTTTATGTTTTTTCGAAAGGTATTGCTCAGCAATTAAGGTGGACAGGTGGATAATGGACTCTGCTATTACAGAGCAGATAACAGTAAAAGATCACAAGGTTTTCACCCTCATGCCTGAGAAGAGTACCACTGACAGAGACAGCAAAATTACTAGTTTAAGCATGTGCCAGTCAATGCTAAATGGTTCCAGGCAAAAATTGCAGAAATTCAACTCAAAAATAAATTCAAGAAATGGCGCGAACAATTGTGCTTCAAAGTTGAACAGTTCAAGCAATTCTCTTTTGGTCAGTTGGAAGGGCCAATTAAAATTGAGGCAACTGAGCAAATTCTCCTGGAAGAATTCAAAAATGTAATACCATTTCCAAAGTAGATCCATGTGAATGATCTTTAAGGCCAAAAAAGCAGCTGTCTGCCTGAAGATTCTGAGTTAACACAGACCCATAAACACAGGAAAACTGAAGTCTGGGAACTGGCAGAGACCAGATAGAGAGATGGGTGAGAACGATTCCACTGAGATAAACTGGTTAGACAAGGGAACCATGCAGTTTAAATAAAACTGTCTCTGACTGTTATCCAGAGAGATCTGGATAAGTCGCTGAGAAATCAGCTCAAGTGCTTCTACACAGGAAAACAAAGCCATGTGAGGAAAATTGTTGTTCCAACATTCCCCAGAAACTCAAGCCACAAAACTAGTGTCTGCAGCATGAAAGGTGGTCAGTGTCTGGTCAGGAATGACTGTTGATAAAAATAAATTTCAGGAATTTGAGTTCAAAGGAATAGTGACTACTAATGCTTTTAAATAGCTAGAGAGAGAAATCAGCATTCCCTGAGCCAGTGGGTACTCACAGACTTCACCAATGGGAAATAAAAGAGTTTCCACTTTGACACAAATGAAATTTCAATGCCCTGATAAAATTGGGAATGAATATACAGGTTTCACTGGTTAAAGTTTATTTACAGAATAAACTTGTAACAAGTCTGTGAACAAAGAGGCTAGACTGAACTTGCCAATGGATATATTTCTAGGAATGACTTGACTGATAGCAAAGATATACCACTCAAATGGAAAAGGGAACTCCAGAGTGGCTAAAACACTGGCAAAAATAATAGTAAGTGGTAGAAATTTGGAAACTGGAAGAGATTCGGGCACCCCATTGGAAGCAATAAAACCCATGGACTTTAAAGTGGCTCAGAAAGGATCACTTGATACAAACCAGCAAGATGTGCCAAAAAGACTAGGAACAAAGAGACATTATGGAGTCCTATAAAGGGCAGTGATAGTAAGTAGCCTATGGGTGCCCTCTCTATTTTGAGCTGAATTAAGGTGTGAGCAAAGAAATGATAAGTTACAATTAACTCAGATGAAAGGTTTTGAATGTTAATTTATAAGGCATAAGTTTAAAACGCTGTGCTACTGGAAAAGAGCATCAAAGACTCATTGAATCTTTCAACACAAAACAGGCCATTTTGTCCATCACATCAATGCTAGCTCTTCGAAGAACATGTTTAATTTTTTTCTCACACACCAGCCTTTACACTGTAGCCCCGCAGATTGGTCCTTTTTCCTTTCTTTCAGTCAACTTCCAATCTATTCTTCAAAGGACCCATCAGTCCCAAGCATTTCTAATTTGCTAACCAATCTGCCATGTCTCAGCATATCAAATGCTTTCTGAAAGGCCAAATGCGCAACGTCCATAGCACTACTTTCATCCCATGCCTGTGTCACCTCGTCAAATAACTTATTTAAATTTGTTAGACATTGCCTGCCCTTGACAAAGTAATGTGGATTGCTTAGTTTAACTTATTTTTCTCCAAGTGTATATAGATCATATCCTATTTTTTTGGTCTCCATTAGTTTTCCCGCTATTGAAGCATCTGGCAGGTCTGTAGTTTCATGGGTTATCCTTTGCCCATTTCCTAAACACTGGCATCACTTTTGCAATCCTCAAGTGCCCTGGTACTAATCATGTGTTCAGAGAGGCCTGGGAAATTTGTCAATGGCTCCACAATTTGCTCCTTTACCTCTTTCAGCAATCTAGGATGCATCCCATCGGCCTGGTGACTTTTCTACCTGAAGTGCTCTTTTGAAAGTCTCCCATTTTTCATCCATTGTGTTGTCTACCAAAATGTGTTTTCAATCAACCTGTTCCAAATCTTCTTTTAGACCCCTAAAATCTGCCCTTTATTCCAGTCTGGGATCTCACTCCTTGACTGAATTTTTAAAAATCTTTTCCATCTTAATATTGAATCTTGTTGAATTATGATCATTATTTCCTAAATGCTTCCTGACTTTGACATTTTTCATGCAGCTGCCTCAGTTCTGAGGATCAGACACAGTACAGCTTCATTCCTGGAAAACTGCCAATGTACTGTTCCACAACGTTGATCTGCACACATTTCCCCAACCATGCCCCACACATTTTTACCCAGTCTCCCCTATTTGTCCTGTTAGTTTGCATAATCTGCCTACAAACATTCTCTTCTACTTCTCCCCTCTATTTGGTGGTGTAAAATAAATACCCAATAAGGTCAGTGCTCCCTTCCTGTTTCTCATCTCCAGACATGTAGACTTTGATTCAGGAACTGCATCTTATTTAAGGCTTATGATACTATCTTTGACCAAGACTGCTACACCTCCTCCCTTTTACTATAGATAATCTTGTAACCTGAGATCTTAAGAATCCATGCCTGCTTGAGCCATGTTTCTGTCAATGCTACTATGTCATGTCTCCCAGAGCAATTTCTGCTTCAAGTTCCCCAGTTTTGTTCACTGTACTATGTGCATTTACATAGATACGAATTACCTCTGCCCTTATCTCTTTCTTGCCAATCGGAAGGCGATGATTTTTTTGTTCACTGTCGACACTCAAGCCTTCCCTCATTCCTTTTTACTGTTCTCCATCTTCTTTCTTTTACCCTCACTGGTACTTCAAAAACTAGGTCTGTTAGCCAACTCACCACCCCCATCTTAAAAGTTTAAATCTATCCCCAGTACACAATTTACTTTCTCAGCCAGGAGATTACTTCAATTTCTGCTCAGGTGAAACTCATTTCTTCTGAACAGCTTTATCCTTCCCCAAAGTGATCCTAATGTCCCAAAAATATAATCCCCAATCTTTTACACCATCCCTCAAACCACACATTATGTCCTTCACCTGCCTTTGACTAAGTGGTGAAGTTTGTGGCATTGGTAGTACTTTTGAAATTTCTACCATGGTGCTCCTACATTTCAAACTATTCTCTAACTCCTGAAATTGACCTTACAATACGTCCAAGCTATCTCTCCCTATGTCATTGGTTTCCAAATGAACTGCAATCACTGGTTGTTCAACCTCTCTTTCCAGAGGTTTATTGAGCCATTCCATCTGTCCCATGGCCTTGCACTGGGAAGGAATTCCTCCTCACATTTCATTTAGCTTCTGAACTTAAGACATTGGTGAGACTACTTTTAGAATATTGCATTTAATTCTAGTCTTCCTGCTATAGAAAAGATGTTGCTAAACTTGCAAGGGTTCAGAAAAGATTTACAAGGAGGAGCAAATTACTGCAGATGCTGGAATCTGTACTGAAAACAAAAAATGCTGGAGAACACAACGGGTCAGGAAGCATCCATGGAGAGAGAGAGCAAGCTAATGTTTAGTCCAGATGAAGAGTCTGGAGTCATCTAAACTTGAAAAGTTAACTTGCTCTCTCTTCATGGATGCTGCCTGGCCTGCTGTGATCTCCAGCACTTTTTGTTTTCAAGATTTACAAGCATGCTACCGGGACTGGAGGTCTGAGCTATAGGGAGAGGCTGAATAAACTGGAGCACCTTTCTCTGAAATGTCAGAGGCTGAGGAGTGACCTTATAGAGGTTTATAAAATCATGAGGGGCATGGATATGGTGAATAGCCAAGGTCTTTTTCCAAGAGTGGGACAGTCCAAAACAAGAGGGCACAGGTTTAAGGTGAGAGGGGAAAGATTTGAAAAAGGACCTGAGGGGTAACTTTTTCATGCAGAAGGTGGTGTGTGTATGGAATAAGCTGCCAGAGGAAGTGATAGAGGCGAGTACAATTACAAGGCATTTAAAAAGTATCTGGATGGATACATGGATAGGAAAGGTTTAGAGGGATATGAACCAAATGCTGGCAAATGGGACTAGATCAGTTTAGGAAATCTGGTTGGCATGATGATTTGGAACAAAGATTCTGTTTCTGTGCTGTACAAATCTATGCCCCTCAGTTACATTAACAACTTTTCATAAAAAACTTACTATTCTTGACATTTTCTATCAAACATATTCTTATTTTGAGTACCTCAATTAGGTATCACCCGAAATCACACCTCTGGAATTGGAGTGTGTTCTGAATCATAATAAATGCTTCAGGCAGACGCATTCCCTTCAAAGAGTGCAATTCTTTATGGTTACTCTTATAGAAAAGGAGGTCTTGTGTTGAAGTGGGACAGGAGCTCCTGGATTGAGTTCCACGCTAAGATTTCTTACGATGAAGGTGCATTCATAACATAGCCTAAGAGGTTAATCAGCAATGTGTAAAATGTTCCAATATGGTAATAGTGGAAGAATTACCTGCTCAACTATCTAACAGAAGGCAAAGGCAAATCATTGTTGCCTTTTGCCCAAAGATGTGGACCAATCCACCAGAAATGTAAGGACCAAACTTCAGAAGTGAAGACAGTCAAAAATAGAGACAGAGCCTTACAGAACAAGCTTTTAACTCTGAACCACAGACTCAGTTAAAGCTCTCCCCCATCTGGAATCCTGCCTCTGCAAACAACTTGACTACTTCTTCACTGTCTCTGTTCCAAATTCCTCTCATTCTGTAAATTGAGGGGAATGATGGCTATCCCAACCATGGCTGTGAGCAAGTGATGTTCCCAGGACACTGGAAATCTCTACCAAGACCTTCTCCAGGAACAACAGCACTCACTCTCAATTTCACTGATTTTAACCAGTAAGTACCTCGTCAAACTTTAACAGAGCCAGTGAGGAAGAAAAATCAGTAAGAAACCTGCAAGTTTTGATAATATTTGAACAAAACAACACTGGTGAGATTCTAACTGCTATTTCCAGCTGTGCGGGTGCACAGCAAATTGCTGGATTAGTGAGATTGAAAATGGCAATGCCAGTGTTAAACCAGCATTACATGACATGATCTGCCAATGGTACATACTTCCTTTGGATACTCATAATCCTCTCACGAATATGGCATTCAGCAGAAACTACACACCTATTTCTACGTTTTACTACCAAAACAACTGCCAAAGTGCAAAAACTTTGGAAACATCAGAGCCCAATTTGGCAGCTTACATGTTTTGAACACAATGTGAAAGGGATGGGATTCAATACAAAATCTGGAGCAGAGGGCATTTTCTTGAGTCTGGCCAGTGCATAAAACCAAAATATTTAACTTCATGAAATGAAAGGTCTACCTTGTTCATGCATTTTGTAAAGAAATATTACAGACACTTCTGATTCAGCATACATTTCAGACTGACTACTCACAATTTTCAGATTCTTTTACAATTATTTTCTTTACTAAATGTCAGGTAGCAAATGTGACATAAGCACTGATTTCCTATCCTATTGCTAGCTTTCAAATACACGTATTCACTAGGTCACAGCTGTCTTTATGAAAAAGTTTCACAGTGTTTGCTTTTCTGAAATAAGAGAGAGCAAAACCATACCCAATAACACATTTTCTAATTTTATTATACTCTCACAGGTCTTCAGTATAATTGGTGGCATACATGTTACCATCCCAAATGAAGTTGAATAGGATTTCACTGAATTAACATGTAGGTGGAGAGTAATACAAAACCTGTCATAAATGTGGTTGTGGACTGTCCTTGATGCAACTGTAATCCCTTCATTCAATTATGCAACCAAAACTAATACCTTTAAAACAGTTTGGTTGGAAACAGTGTCTATGGATTGAAAACATGGCAAAACCATCTGTTCAGAAGCTCCACTTACATGCAGAGGAGAGATACAAGCAAGCATATCAAAATAAATGTTTTATAATTGTAATCACAGTTGGGAAATTAAAAATATATGATAAAGATGTTCCAATCTGTCTTTTGTGCACTATGATATGCACCTCTGAAGGAATACCATGTATTATTTTTGGCATGCCGTAACAGTTTAACTTTGCTTTCTGCCAAGTGATCATGTCTGCTGTCCTTTTGTATCTGAAAGATCCTGACAATACTAGGCAAGGTCTTAAAAGAGTCTATGCATTGCAATCAGTTGCAGTTCAGTCTGTTTTACTTAACGTAAGTGCTTCAACACATCAACAATGTCCAAGCATGAAAGAACAAAGGCTGTATGTGACACAGATGGTAATTACCCAAATGAATCATTGTCTGACACCCCATCTAATATGGATACCAGAAATTTTGATTGATATGTCAGTCCTGCCTTTCTGCTTTGAATCTGTCACGCTTAAAATATAATTAAACATAAAGAGGCAAAAAAATGTGCACGGCGATATGCAGCATGAAGAATACACTTCACTTCTTTGCCATAAAACACTTCGGCATAAAGATTTGGAATATGTATTTGTATTTCTTTTCTGTGTTTAACCAGAAGCACCCACTTATTCAGAAATTTAAAAAAGCAAATTGCATAGGTAGATCACAATAGCAGAACCAGTTTGGAATTCTCTGCACCATCACTCCTTGCCATGTCCCCAACACCCTCTCATTCTAGCCACCTACAAGTGGCCTACCTTATAAAATAACCATTGTCCATTGCCCAGAAACAACAGATGGTGGAGTTGTTTATTGAAGGCTTTAATTATTATGTTTTTTCAATAAATTTCATGATATAATGTTCTTATTATTTGTACATGTGTATTATAAAGTGTGCCGATCCATGTACAGCATTAAGTTCAATTTCTGTTTCTAAATTGTGTGAGTTAAAAAGGGATATTGTTATGGATGGGGAATGGCTGAATCCCTTTGACATTTAAATCGACACAAGCCTCCATCTGCTATTATGGGAGTAGGAGTTCCACTTCAATAGTTATCCGCGAAACACCCAGAGAAGCTCATCCTTTCCCCTCATAATCTGTAAAAGTAATGATTAAAGGAAAGGAAATCCTTGATCTACTTTATAAATAACAAGTAGCCATTTATTTATTTAACCTTAAAAATGAACAAATTAGAAGAGATAGTAACAAACCAAACAATTTCCCTCCTTTATACTAACTACTCCCTAACTAAACTAAATTCTACTGGAATACTATTCAAATAAACACAAGTCCCAATTAATAAATCCAATTAATAAGAACACAATAAATTAAAACTTAATCTCTCCAAGTTCACAGACACTGTCTTTTGGGACCTCTCACTTTCTCCAGCCTTTCTCCTTACCATTTTCCTTTACAGATATCTTTCCGTAATTGCTTCTATGAGAACTTTTAACTAAACTACTGTGGTATCTTTAAATTAGATGGGCTTTCTCTGAGGGCAAAAGATGTTTTCTTATGGCAGTTGGCTCTCTCCCTTTCTCTGCCAATTTTCAAAAAACATTTTCTTAAATACCACCGATGATTTCCAGTATCCACAGTTCTTCTTTTTGATTCTTGAAGTATCATTGCTGTTTCAAAGAAAGGAAACATTGTAGCCAAATTTCAACAGAACACTGTCCCAAAAACAGCAATCTGTATTAACCAAATTTTTTTTAATGATGCTGGCTGGATGCTAAACATTGTCCAGGTGGGAATTTTTCTGAAATGATAGAGAATTACATAAGAGTTAAAAGCATAGGAACAGTCCATTTGATTCAACAAGTTTATTCTCCACACAAGCCTTCTCACAATTCACATGAAACTTTCTTAACAGATCCTCAATTTTTCTCTCCTTCATTCAGCTTCCCCTCAAATGTATCTGCATTACTTGCCACAGCTACACAATGCGACAGCAAATTCCAAATTCTTAAGATTTCTTTCAGAAAGAAGTTTCTCGTGAATTTCTCAGTGGATTTACTAGTAGTCATCTTGTATTCAGGCGCTGCTTATCCTGTCCACCTCTCAAAAGCACCACCACTGCGACCACACCCTACCAAACAATTGGATAGAGCTGCAAGTGGAAAAATCTCTATTTTTACCCCAGCAAATGCCTTCAAATTTTAAAGACTTCTGCTAGACATCCCTTTAGCTTTTCTTATTTAGAGTAAAGAGCCTCACCTTCCACAGTCTTTTCTGATAACTGCATCTTCATCTTTGGCATAGTCCTTATATAATCCTTATACAATCTTTTTGGACTTACACAACCACCATAACCTTTTCATAATGTGGAGACAAGAACTGTGCATAAAACAAGTGATTTGTTTCTGGACTTTCTGTCAATGATTATCTTTTGAGACTTAGGTGACTGTCAAATTATGGGAAGTATTGAACTTGTTTTGGTAACATTCAACAAGATTGCTAGAAGACCACGGCCCACGTGAGAATATTCACAAATTATCTAGTTTAAGTGAAGTAAGACACCTGGCTGCTAAGGAAGAATGTGGTGTGCACATTATCTTGTTTTAGTATGCATAGACATGCTGTCAGAATTCAACTAAAAAAGTCAGATCATATCTGTTATTTGTATATTCACTCAGCTGTGAAATAAAACTGTTCATTGGTGTTCTTTCAGCTTCTGTTCATTAAGTATTTGGTCTCTCTGTCTGCGGAGAATAAAGATCTTTGCACGTGAAAGATGTGAACATCCAATAGAGATACAGTGAATATTACATCTCCAGATTTTGCTATTTTGGAGGTAAATGTAAGGCTATTAAAATCAGTTTCCATAAAGGGAACAAAATCAAGAATTGATAGAGAAATACAGCAGCTCTGGCAGCAGCTACTGAGAGAAAGCAGTGCCAATATTTTGGGTCCAGTGACTCTTCATCAGAAATCCATAAGGTAAGTTGTTCAGTTGATTTAAGGAGCAACTCCTTTTTCAATATTGCATGCGATTTGAGCATTGCTGGCTAGGCCAACCTGTGCTGCTGACACCTAATTGCCCTTGAGAAGATGTTGGTGATCTGCTTTCTTGGGCTGCTGCAGTCCATCTCGGGTGGGGTACACTGTGATTACAAAGGGAGTTCGTGAAGTTTGCTCCAGTGACAGTAGTTAGTGCAGACTGCTGCCACCATGCATCAATGGTGGAGTGTGTGATTGTTGAGTGGCAATTTGTTACCCCGCAAGTGCCACAAAGTCAGAAATCATGACACCAGGTTATAGTCAAACAGGTTTACTTGAAAACACAAGCTTTTGGAGCCGCACTCCTTCTTCAGGAGTTAGTGAGAGAGTTAGTATCAGACACAGATTTTATAAGTAAAAGAACAAAGGGTCACACCACTGATGAGAATGTATTAAACACACCTAAGATGCTGTTAAATGTTTAATCAGTTGGAAGGTTTTAACTGATTAATATGTATATGTAAATCCCTGGATTCAAGTCACTGTGCCACATGATAGCACTGTTCATAACTTTATTGATCATTTAGATTAGACTGATTGGATAGACAAATCCATCCCTCTGTCCTCCTTTTTGTGGGCAGGAAACATCTGGGCAATTTTCCATGGGCCTTGTAGAAGCCAGTGCTACAGGTTTAACAGCTTTTCTGAAGGAAGAGCTAATTCTGGAGTGCAGATTTTCAATGCTATTTTTGTCAGGGCTGAAATATTAGCAGTGTCTAGTGCCTTCAGCCATTTTTTTGTTAAATATCACATAGAATGAAACAAATTGATTGAAAGCTGGTAACTGATGTACTGGGCACCTCTAGAGGAGGATGAGATGATTCACCCAATCGGCATTTCTGCCTGAAGATGTTTGCAAATGATTCAAAAGTTGTAGGTGTGACATTGAATTAACACTGTGCAATGTAGCAACATATTCACTCAGCTGGTTGTTCAATGCTTCACACATGACAAGCTTTCTGCCTATCACTGTACAATGCAAGCCAGTGACACTGGTAATCTGCGAATAAATGAAAAGTGCAAAGAAATGAACCTAAGAGATATGTTTCTTGTGCAGCTGCATGAGATACATATGTGACCCGTACCTGAAAAAAAAAGCATGAAAGTCATGTGTTCCTGGGCTCCAAAGTGAAGCCACGAAGGCTGATGTGGTTGTGTGAGTTGATCTGAAAACACCCATGACAGCAATAGTGAGGCTGCTGGTTTGCTGATGCTGTGGAGGACGATGGTGTCCATGTGATGAAGACAGAGTTGTATGGAATAAAAGATGATCTGTAAAGCAGGGCAACTGCTGTGACTTTCCTGTTGGGAATTGATGCTAATTAGTTTATTGGAGAAGGAGGAAAGAATATGTAACTGCATATAAATGCATCCACAGAGAGAGAGAGGGAGTAAAAAAAAGAGTAGTTAAACAAACCTTGTATTTTCTTTCTCTTTCTGGATTCTCTGTCTTTCTACTCACTCCACCTCCCCAAAACCCAACCCTCCCATCCCTACCACCTCTTCCTAGCTGCTGTCAGTTCTGAAAAAGGATCATTGACTCACAATGTTAACTTTGATCTCTCTTTACAGGTGCTTCCAGACCTGTTGAGTTTCACCAGCAATTTCTCTTTTTGTTTGTTATAGATCTCCAGCATCTCCTGTTCTTTGTTTTATAGAAAGGATCCATCATTAAACTGGTTATTGGCAAACTTAAACCAGAGTGTAAAATACACTTGTGATGATGGAGATGAATAAACTAGTGCTCACTTGAAAGTTAATGCTCTTCCAGTATTTTTCAAACAATGCTTTCAGAACAAGAAATCTGATGATGGTAACACCACCATTCTGCACTTTGAGCTTACTCAACCTGATGCTCCCACAGAGAGGAGAAAGAGGACTGACTTGTTTCATCCCAGTGACAAGTGGGTTCTGTTGTTGAACTGTCAATCAGCAATCTGAAATGTGAAGATACAGGATAATCTACCTAAGAATTAGGAGATCAAGATACCACATATTTTCCTCAAGTAAAAGAAAAGCCAGCGGTCTTCATGAAATCCTTAGATGACATTACTGAGGAAGAGAGAGGAATGATCACCTTGGAGTGTGCAGTATCAAATCACAAAGTTAATCTCATATGGAAAAAAGATGATGTAGTTCTTGGTTGAAGTGATAAATATGACCTACTGCATGCTAGTAAAACATATTGTCTTATGGTCCATGACCTGAATAAAAGTGATGCTGGATTGTATATTTGTGACATAGGCACCAACACAACAGGTTTCCAACCAAGATCTGACTAGTGGAATCACCAAATGGCTAAATAACACAGAAATTTAAAAAGGTGAAAATGGATCTTTTGAATGCACACTTTCTAATGAAAGCATTGATGAATATAACTGGGATGTAAATGGGCTATTCGTGGAGGGCAACAAACTATTTGACGCACATAATATTGGCTGAAAATACATCCTTCATCTTAAGGAGATAGCTCTTTCAGGTGCTGGAGAAGTAACTCTTCATATCTCAGCTCCAATCTCAGCTCAGAAACCTCATTAATTGTGAAATAAAAAAACAAAAGAAATCACAAAGTAACTTTAGAACTTGATGGTGATAGTATGTGCAGGGATTATACTGAGCTGTGAAACCTCTCAGAATAACTCTTTAGTGAAGTGGTTTAAGGATGACAAAACAAAGCGTCGTACATATGAAATATCTCAGCAAGGGGCTGTAAACAAATTTATAGTTCATAAAGTCACACAAAGGATTTGGAAGAGTTTCATGCAAAAGAGGCACTTCTAAAACCAGAATCTCTGTCATTATAAATGGTGTGTTCAACCAATTCACCAAAGAACTACACAATGCAAAAACAGAAGAGAAAGGAATGCTGTTTCTAAATGTGAGACAGAACAGCAAACACAAAAGGTTGTCTTAAGAAAGGGGAATGGCCAGAAAAGCAACAAGAAAAATAAACAAACCCCTGAGGTGTGCGGACAGCCACACAGGCTTCATTGTCTTCTGGAATATCTTACCTACTGACTGTTCTATATATGATTGGAAATATTGTGTATGTTTTCAATGCAGGAACCTTGGATGTAACAGGAGAGATATATTGTGTATTTATGTAAATATAGTAGACCATTTCTTTATAATTCTGATCACAAGATATCATGATGATCTCATTGGCCATTTTGGAGTGAGTATAACCTTGCTTCCTTGCAGAAAAAACACTATGTGTAATAAAGCTCCTGCTGCTGTTGAACACTTTGGCCTCCTACCATTCTTGAAACGTAACAAGACATGGAGCTTGTGTGTAGGCCACATACTGTATTTTAAACATCCCTCCGTCCTTAAACCAGTGGATAAGGAATCATAAAATTTCACACCTATTTTATCTAAAAAAAAACTCTGCTTCCTAGCTGCTGCTAGAGTGTGGTGCGATGGTGTTAGAGTCATCCAATCTTTTTGCAGTTGGAACCTCATTCTGTGCTCTATCATAAATTGCCCACAATTGGCATTATATGGTTGATTTTTTTGAGACCAATCATGTTGCTAGGTACTGTACACGGTCAACAACTAAAGTAAGATGGATACGATTTGCAACTTTTCAAGATTTGGTTGTGCACCTCACTCAACTAAATAGATCAGGAACCATTTCATAGTTTCAGCAAGTATGAGCTTCAAACCTGTTAACCTTCCAGCGTAGATGTGCGTTGGTTGATTAAGACATAAATCATTTTAAAAATATGTAATTACTGCATGATATAATACATCATTTGATTGGCATTCTTCCATCTGCAAGAAATGACAGGAAGGCAGACTTTTCAAGGCTAGAGGAGATCATTATTGTCAAATATAATGAACAAGATATGTAATAATGATATTTAACAACAGCAACAGCTTGTACTTATAAATCACCTTGAATCCAGTCCCATTACGCTTGAGAGTAATCTCAACAAAAGCATTTTGGACACTGAGTGACAGATGGTGATAACAAGAATGAGGACCAGAAGCTTGGTCTATGAGGTAGGTTTTAAGGAGCACTTTGAAAGGAAAAGGTAAATATTTTAGGTGCTGAGGTTTAGGGAAAAGATTTCAGAGTCAAGGAATTTTTTTTAAAAATTTAAACAAAAAGTTTTTGATGTTCAGTACTGTGTGGAGCTGGAGGAACACAGCAGGTCAGGCAGCATGAGAGGAACAGGAAAGTTGATGTTTCAGCTTACACCCTTCACTGATGAATGGTGTAAACCCAAGTGTCAACTTTCCTGCTCCTTTGATGCTGCCTGACCTGTTGCGTTCCTCAAGCTCCACACAGTATTGACTCTGGCTCCAACATCTGCAGTTCTTTCTATCTCCAAGATTTTGTATTATTGTAACATAAAAAACAATAACAGCAGCCACTTTTATATATCACCACTGATGCAATGAAATATTCCAAGGCACTTCACAAAAACATTATGAACAATTTTTGACACTGTGTCACATAACAGAATATCAGACCAGACGTTTGGTCAAAGTTGTAGGCTTTAGGGAATGTCTCAAAGGAGGAAAGAGGCAGACAGCTAAAGGCACAACTGCTGACTGGGTCATCATTAACCTTAGCAGTGCTTAGTCAGGCAAACTTTGTGCAAAACAAAGAGTTAGAATGGGGTTATTAAGCTAGTCAATATTACAGTGATAGTGAATAGCAAGATAATGAAGGAATTTTTTAAAAATGAGAATTTTTAAATCAAGGTGTTGCTTAAACTAGCATCAACTGAAATCAAGCCCAAGGGAGATGGATGAGCGAGATTTAGTATATGTCAGGACATAGGCTGAAGAGGTTTCAATAACCTTCAGTTAATGGAGACCAAAATGTAGGAGACCGGCCAGCCAGGCATTGGAATCATTAAATCAGAGAATCACAGAATCAGAGATTGTTACTGCATAGAGGGAGGCCATTCAGTCCATCATGTAATGGATTCTTCTAGCCCCTAAAAACTATAATTAGCTACTTTTTGAAAACATTCAATGTTTTGGCCTTAACCACTTTCTGAGGCAGAAAAATTCAACAAGCTCATCATTTTCTGACTAAAGAAATTTCTCCCCATCGCAGGCCTAGATCACCTATCCCATATTCTTAGTCTATAACCCCTGATTCTGGACTCCCCAATCATTGGGAACAGCCTTCTTGCATTTAACCTGTGTAGTCTTGCCAGAATTTTATAGATTTCTATGAGATCTCTTATTATTCTAAACTTCAGTGAATATAGTCCTAACTTATCCAATCTCTCCACATGCCATCCTAGGAATCAGTGTGGTAAACCTTTGTTGCACTCCCACTGCAGCCAGAATATCCTTCCACAAGCAAGAGATCTAAACTGCACACAACACTCCAGGAGTGGTCTCATTAAGGCACTGTACAATTACAGCAAGACATCCTTTCTCCTGTACTTAAATCCTCTCACTGTGAAAGCTAAACATGCTATTTTACTTGATTGAAAACAATAAATGCTGGAGATCGCAGTGGGTCAGGCAGCATCCATAGAAAGAGAGCCAGGTAACATTTTGAGTCTCAATGACTGAAGTGAAGTGTGGAGGGGTCAGCATTTATGCAATAGTTGGGTGCGGGGGTGGGGTTGGTGCGCTGAGGGAAAAAGGATGTTGATATTTCAGATTAAGTGATCAGAATGTGAGAATGGCAGAACATTTTTTTTTATTTTCAGTTCGGATTCCAGCATCTGGAGTAATTTGCTCCTACATGCCATTTTATTTCTGCATTGCCTGCTACACTTGCTTGCCTATTTTCAGGACTGGTGTGTGTAAGGGTTTGGTTTGTAGTATGTTAGCTTTCTGACTTTCAAGCAGTTCAAATTGCTTCCAACCCCACTTCTGGACACTGGACTTATTATTCAGGATGAAATAAAAACACAGTAACAGGTATTTAAGGGCGAAAGAATCTCTTCAGTGAAGTCCCAATATGAAGATATCACACACTTCCATTGCTAATCATCTTGGAACTTTGGGGGTCTTGGGAATTCTGCTTCCCACTCAGAACACAGTTTTGAATTTCACCAGGCTGCTCTGGCTTTCCATGCCCAGAGTGTGGTCGAGGACTTCGAGGTGCACAGCACTTTCAGTTTGGGTTGTTTCTGCTGGCGCGGTGAGGTGAGTATTGGATCCATCACGTAAATACCTGGTTTTCTTTATATTGCTGGTTTGACAAGCCCAGTTTTCAAATCAGGTTGTATCTGAGCATTTGTAGTATCGGTCTAGTTGGTTTTCGCTTCGAGTTGTTGGTCTTTGGTTCTGATGGCCATGATTAGTTGTTGAGGTCTTTGATGCCAGTGTTCTCGGTTCAGAAAGGCCCATGGTCAGAAGCTCTTTGTTCGGAAGCTGGGTCGGCCTGTTCTGTTGCGATTCTCTTCGTTGGCTTCCTCGTCCCGGGTGTCCTTTGTTCCGATGATGTTCTTGGTTCAGCTTCCCGATTTGGCTTCTCTGTTTGGCCTCTCAATTGGGCTTCTCTTAGGTCTGAGTTTGGACTCTCCTCAAATGAGATTGGGACTTACAGTTAGACTGACTGTAGGCTTTATTATCTCCGTGCCAAATCTGTAGTCTCATTGTTCGGTTGATGTTCTTTTTGAGGTTAATTGACTTTTCAATTGTTAGACATGGTATAAATGGCCTTTAATTGATTTTGGATACTGAGGCCTTTCGTAAACCTCTCCAGGCTCCATACTATCTGAGCTATATACCCAGAGGTGTAAAAACTGGCTTGGAGCTAGATTTGATTGGTTTTGAGTCGATTGCTTCAGAGGGGAGATGTAAATTGGAAATATAAGCTGAACAGTGTTCCCAGGTCTGCTGGTGGTTTTGTTTATTCCTTGCAGGCTCAGTCGTTTTGTAAAAGTGTTTTCAAAGTCCAGGTTCTAACTAAAATCCAATATTCTGCCCATATGTTTTAATACTGGGGATTTTTGTATAATATTGCATGTACAAGGACACCCAGGTCGCATTGCACCTCCTTCTTTCCCTATCTAGCACAATTCAAAAGTAACCTGCTGTCCTTTTTGCTGCTATCAACGTGGATGACCTCACATTTATGAACATTATAATTAGTATGGCATGCATTTATCCTTTCAATCTGTCCAAATCACACTGAAGCATCTCTGCACCCTCCTGACAGTTAACCCTCCCATCCACCTCTGTGTTGTCTGCACTATAGAATGGTGGATTAGGCTTGATGAGTACAATGGCTTACTGCAGCTTCTATTTCCCATATTCTTATGTTCTTAATTCAGTCTGTGTGCCAGCACAGGCTGAGTAATGACCTTGGTAAGCAAACCAGGTGAGTAGTTCTATTGTCAAATCTTTAAAGTAATAATTGACCTTTAGTTTAGATTAGGAGTGATTAAAACAGAAGAGGTAAGGTAAAATCCATAGTGTTTATTTAATATTCTTCAAACTACAGGAAGTAAATGGAAAGAGAGTAATTTAGGGCTAAGTCATAGCAAGGCAGCTGGGGCAGGTGGAACACTTTTCCTGTACAATGTGAGAAGCCAGAGACATTTTCAGTGTCAAGGCTGGAAATGTGTGCAGGAAGTGTCTCAAGCTGCAGTGATGAGAAATCTGTATTTCTCCACTGGAATCATGGCTGATGTCACTATGGAGTATCCACAAGTCTGAGATCTTTGGGGTTAGTGCATACTGTGAGATAAAAAGGGAATGGGTGACTACCAGACTCAGTAAAAGCACAAGGACGTTAGTGACGGTGTCTCCTAGGGTCATCTATCTCTCTAATAGGTTTTCTGTTTGTGTCACTGCTGGGGAAAATGGTTTTTCAGGGGAATGCAGGGACAGCAAATTCCATGGCACCAGGAGTGATTCATCTGCACAGGGAGGGAGAAAAAAAATGTGTCAACACAACTGTAATAGGGGATTCTACTGTAAGGAAAACAAACAGATAGCTGCAGATGTAACAGCAGAAGGGTATGATGTTGCCATGGTGCCAGCATCAAGGATGTCAGTAAGTAGCTGCAGGATATTTTGAAAGTGGAGGGAGAAAAGCCAGATGTGGTGATGCACCTTGGTAACAATGACAGAGGTAAAAAGAGGAATGAAGTCCTGCAACAAGAATATGGGAGCTAAGATACAAATTAAAATGCAGGACTTCAAAGATAATAATCTCAGGATTTCTCGCTGTGCCATGTGATAGACAGATCAGGAATATGAGAATAGACTGGATGATTGTATGGCTGGAGGTATGCTGTAGGAGAAAGGGATTTAGTTTCTTGAGACATTGAGACCAATTCTGAGGATGATGACGCCTGTCCAATTAGTCCAATCCCAGCAAGACCAGGACCAATTTCCTCAAAGGGGTGGGCACAGTGCAAAGGGTTTAAGTTAAAGTGTCAAGGGGAAAGGAACATGAAAGGGGAGACAAGAGTGAGGGAAGCAAAGATGGGGAAAAATAAGTTAGAAAAGTAGAAGAAAATGTATAAAGATATCAAAAAGACAAATCTAACAGTACTGTATCTGAAATTGCCAAGCATTTGCAATAATGCAGACAAATTTACAGCATCAGTAGTTGCACATGGGTATTATATGACTACGATTATAGAGACATAGTTGTAAGATGACCAAGGCTAGTAACTGAACATTTCTTGGTATTCAATCTCTGGGAAAGACAGACATAAAAGAAAAGGGAAATTCAGTGGCATTTTTAGTGAAACATAAAATTAGTGCAACTATGAGAGATCATACTGGTGCAAGAAATCTGGATGTAGAATCAGTCTGAATGGAGCTAAGAAGCAACAAGGGGCAGAAAACATTAATCAGTTTTGTATATAGGCCTCCAAATGGACTTAAAACATGGAAACAGTAAGGACATGGATCACTCTATGATCTATGACTGCAGATACTGGAAGCTAGGGTCATTAAATGTGGGGCTGGAAAAGGCAGCACCTGAGGAGCAGGGAAGTCAATGTTTTAGGCTGAAACCCTTCGTCAGGGCACAGGGGATGGCATTAAATGGGCATTTAAAGTTGCATTTCACAAGAGTGTTTCAGTGATCACATACAGACTGGAAAGACCACATTAGCAATAAGATTATGGCAGATGAATTCCTGGAGTGTGTACAAAATGAACTTTTAGAGCAGGTCCATTAAGGAACCAACTAAAGGCAGGGCTATCTCAGGTTTGGTCATATGTGATGAGAAAGGGTTAATTAATAATCTTGTTGTGAGAGGTCCTTTCAGAAAAAGTCACCAGACCCTGATAGAATTCTTCAATGAGATACAACGTGAGCCTAAAATTAGGATTCTACATCTAAATGAAGTGCAAAGGTTTGCAAATTGAGTTGGCCGCAATAGGTTGGTTACCTTCATTAAAAGTCACAACAGTGATTGATATTTAAGGAACAAATGTATGCAAAGCAGTAATTACATATTCCTTTTAGGCACCAGGAAAAGTGGCTCAACCATGGTTGAAAAGAGAAATTAAGGATAGTTTTAGAACTAAATTTATATCAGTTAGAAATTTGCCAGAAAGAAATAAGACTGAGGGTTTGGAGCAGTTCAGAATTCAGAATAGGAGAATTTAAAAAATTGATTAAGAAGTTGAAAATGGAGTATAAAAACATAAAAGTAAATTGTAAGAGCTCCTGTAAGTACGCAAGAAAAAATAGTGAAGGCAAATGTAGGCCCCTAACAATCTGAAACAGGAAAATTCATAATGGAGAACAAGGAAATGGTATAGCAATTAAACAATTACCTTTGTAAACAACACAGTATGGATCCGGAGGAACACGACAGGCCAGGCAGCATCAGAGGAGCAGGAAAGTTGACGTTTCGGGTCAAGACCCTTCTTCGGAAAATTACCTTTGTTCTGTCTTTATAGAAGAAGAAACAAGTAACTTCCCATAAATCCTAGGGAAACAAGGTTCTTTTGGAAAGGAAATTAACGTATAGTGCTGGGAAATTAATGGGACTGAAAGCAGATAAACTAACAGATAATCTACATCCCAGGATATTAAAGGGACTTGGCCATGGAAGTAGTTGTCATACGTCTACTTGCAAACCTTTTTAGATTTTGGAAAAGTTCCATCAGCTTGGACGTTGGCAAATATAGTCTCACTAGTTAAATAAAAGAAAATGAGGATTAAAGCAAAAGTTACAGACTTGTTAACTTAGCATCAGATTTTTTAAAAATGCTGGATTCTAGTAAAAAAAAGTGATAAAAGGGCACTTAAACTATCAACAGTATTACCCAAAGTCAACAACAATTTATGAAAGGGAAATCATGCATGACAAACCTACTGGAGATAATGTGAGCTGCTGATGCTGGAGTCTGAGATAACAAGGTGCGGAGCTGGTGTGGACCCTTCTGAAGGGTCCAGACCTGAAATGTCAGCTTTCCTGCTCCTCTGATGCTGTCTGGCCTGCTGTGTTCCTCCAGCTACAAACCTACTGGAATTTGCTGATGATGTAACCAGTTGAACAGATGGGGGATAACCAGTGAATGTGGTGCATTTGGATTTACAGAAAACAAGTTTCAAATAAGAGATAAGTGTAAAGTCAAAGCACATGGAGGTTAGTAGTAATATACTGGCATGGACTGAAAATTGGGTAACAGATAAGAATAAATGGGTAGTGTTCATAGTGGAAGATAGTGACTTGGGCTCCAGCTATTCACATTATATTACCAATGATTTGGACAAAGGCATCAAATATAATATTCCCAAATCTGCTGCTGATGAAAGAATTATGTGGGATTATGAGTGGTAAGAAGGATGTACAGAGGTTTTATAAAGGCATAGCTAAGGTGAATAGCCAAGGCCACTTCCCCTGGTAGGGGAGTCCAAAACTAGAAGATATAGGTTTAAGGTGAGAGGGGAAAGATTTAAAAGGGACCTGAGGGGCAACATTTTCACACATAGGATGGTGCATATATGGAAAAAGCTACATAAAGAAGTCTTAGAGGCAGATACAATTACAATATTTAGAAGACATTTGGACAAGCACATTGATAGACAAGGTTTAGAGGGATATGAGCCAATAGTAGGTAAATGGGACTAGTTCAGTTTAGGAAATCCAGTCAGTATATACGAGGTGGCCTGAAGGGCCTGTTTCCATGCTGTATGACTCTGTGACAGCTCTGGGTGACTTAAACAAGTTGAGTGACTTGGAAAATGCAGGGCAAATGCAGTATAACATGAATGAATATGAAGTTGAACACTTCGGTTGGAAAAATAAAGCAGCATTGTATTATTTGAATACTGATAATTTAGGGAAGGTTGATATATGAAATGGACAAGGGTTATCCTTGTATATCTGTCCTTGAAAGCAAGTATTTGGGTGCAGCAAACAGTTGGGAAGGCAAATGGTTGGTTTTCATTGCAATAAAGTAGGAGCATAGAAGACTTCTGTGGCTACACAAAGCTGTGTTGAGACTGCACCTAACGTTTTGCTTGCAGTTTTGTTGTCCTTACCTAAGAAAAGGTAAATTTATCATAGAAGGAATGCAACAAAGTTTCAGCAGGCTGATTCCTTGGATGGTAGATTTGTTATGTGAGATAAAATTTGGTCAACTGGGCCTTTGCTGGAACATGGAACAGTACAGCACAGGAATGGGCCCTTTGGTCCACTATATCTGTGCTGACCATGATGCTATTCTCAACTAATTCCTTCTGCCTGCACATGGTCCATATCCCTCCATTCTTTGACAACAAGGTGCAGGGCTGGATGAACACAGCAGGTCAAGCAGCATCATAGGAGCAGAGAGGCTGACGTTTCGGGCCTAGACCCTTCATCAGAAAAGGGGGAGGGGAAGGGGGTTTTGAAATAAATAGGGAGAGAGTGGGAGGCGGATAGAAGAGGGATAGAGGAGAGGATAGGTGGAGAGGAAACAAACAGGTCGAAGAGGCGGGGATGGGGCCAGGAAAGGTGAGTGTAGGTAGGGAGTTAGGAAGGGGATAGGTCAGTCCAGGGAGGACGGACAGGTCAAGGGGGCGGGATGAGGTTGGTCGGTAGGAGATGGAGGTGCGGCTTGAGGTGGGAGGAGGGGATAGGTGGGAGGAAGAACAGGTTAGGGAGGCAGGGACGAGTTGGACTGGTTTTGGGATGCGGTGGGGGGAGGGGAGATTTTGAAACTTGTGAAATCCACATTGATACCATTGGGCTGCAGGGTTCCCAAGCGGAATATGAGTTGCTGTTCCTGCATCCTTCGGGTGGCATCGTTGTGGCACTGCAGGAGGCCCAGGATGGACATGTCGTCTGAGGAATGGGAGGGGGAGTTGAAATGGTTCGCGACTGGGAGGTGCAGTTGTTTGTTGCGAACCGAGCGTAGGTGTTCTGCAAAGCGGTCCCCGAGTCTCCGCTTGGTTTCCCCGATGTAGAGGAAGCCACACCGGGTACAGCGGATGCAGTATACCACATTGGCAGATGTGCAGGTGAACGTCTGCTTGATGTGGAAAGTCTTCTTGGGGCCTGGGATGGGGGTGAGGGAGGAGGTATGGGGGCAGGTGTAGCACTTCCTGCGGTTGCAGGGAAAAGTGCCGGGTGTGGTGGAGCTGGAGGGGAGTTTGTAGGTTACGTGGAACAATCCCTCTTCCGTACCTACACCGGCC
>NC_063337.1:72157464-72164755 GCF_021869965.1 Rhincodon typus
AACAACTTCTCTTTCAATTCCTCCCACTTCCTACAGACAAAGGGGGTGGCCATGGGTACCCGCATGGGCCCAAGCTACGCCTGCCTCTTTGTAGGTTACGTGGAACAATCCCTCTTCCGTACCTACACCGGCCCTAAACCCCACCTCTTCCTCCATTACATTGATGACTGTATCGGCGCTGCCTCGTGCTCCCACGAGGAGCTCGAACAGTTCATACACTTCACTAACACCTTCCACCCCAACCTTAAGTTTACCTGGACCATCTCTAACACCTCTCTCCCCTTCCTGGACCTCTCTGTCTCCATATCGGGCAACCACCTAGAAACCGATATTCATTTCAAGCCCACCGACTCCCACAGCTACCTAGAATACTCCTCCTCCTACCCACCTTCCTGCAAAAATGCTATCCCCTATTCCCAATTCCTTTGCCTCCGCCGCATCTGCTCCCAGGATGAGGCATTCCACTCCCGTACATCTCAGTTGTCCTCGTTTTTCAAGGACCGTAACTTCCCCTCCTCAGTGGTCGAGAATGCCCTCAACCGTGTCTCCCGCATCTCCCGCACCTCATCCCTCACACCCCGTCCACGCAATAAAAACCAAAAAAGAATCCCCCTCGTCCTCACGTACCACCCCACCAACCTCCGGATCCAACGCATCATCCTCCGACACTTCCGCCATCTGCAATCCGACCCCACCACCAAAGACATCTTTCCCTCCCCACCTTTATCTGCTTTCCGGAGGGACAACTCTCTCCGTGACTCCCTTGTCCGCTCCACACTCCCCTCCAGCTCCACCACACCCGGCACTTTTCCCTGCAACCGCAGGAAGTGCTACACCTGCCCCCATACCTCCTCCCTCACCCCCATCCCAGGCCCCAAGAAGACTTTCCACATCAAGCAGATGTTCACCTGCACATCTGCCAATGTGGTATACTGCATCCGCTGTACCCGGTGTGGCTTCCTCTACATCGGGGAAACCAAGCGGAGACTCGGGGACCGCTTTGCAGAACACCTACGCTCGGTTCGCAACAAACAACTGCACCTCCCAGTCGCGAACCATTTCAACTCCCCCTCCCATTCCTCAGACGACATGTCCATCCTGGGCCTCCTGCAGTGCCACAACGATGCCACCCGAAGGATGCAGGAACAGCAACTCATATTCCGCTTGGGAACCCTGCAGCCCAATGGTATCAATGTGGATTTCACAAGTTTCAAAATCTCCCCTCCCCCCACCGCATCCCAAAACCAGTCCAACTCGTCCCTGCCTCCCTAACCTGTTCTTCCTCCCACCTATCCCCTCCTCCCACCTCAAGCCGCACCTCCATCTCCTACCGACCAACCTCATCCCGCCCCCTTGACCTGTCCGTCCTCCCTGGACTGACCTATCCCCTTCCTAACTCCCTACCTACACTCACCTTTCCTGGCCCCATCCCCGCCTCTTCGACCTGTTTGTTTCTTCTCCACCTATCCTCTCCTCTATCCCTCTTCTATCCGCCTCCCACTCTCTCCCTATTTATTTCAAAACCCCCTTCCCCTCCCCCTTTTCTGATGAAGGGTCTAGGCCCGAAACGTCAGCCTCTCTGCTCCTATGATGCTGCTTGACCTGCTGTGTTCATCCAGCCCTGCACCTTGTTGTCTCGGATTCTCCAGCATCTGCAGTTCCTACTATCTCTCCCTCCATTCTTTGCCTGTTTATGTGTCTGTTAAAATGCCTCTTAAATTTTGCTATCGTAATGGACTTTAGAAAAATGAGAGGGGATCTTGTTGAAAACATGTAAAATTCTGACAGGGCTGGACAGACTGCATTCAGGGATGTTGTTTTCCTTGACAATGCGTGTCCAGAACAAAGGGTCATGGTCTCAGGATGTGTGATCAGCTACTTCAGACTAAGATGATGAGAAGTTTATTGACTTAGAGGATGGTGAAACTTAAGAATGCATTAATACAGAAGTCTGTTTGTGTATATTTAAGGAAGGAAGAGGTAAATTTCTGGAAGCTAAATGCGTCAAGGTCTGTGGAGAGAGAACGGGAGTGTGCCAATGAGATAGAGGATCAGCTGAGATCATGTTGAATACCAGAACTTGTTTGATAGTCAAATGGCCTACTCCTTGATCCTATTTTCTACATTTTAATGATAGTCTTAAAACCACTCTTCTCCCTTTCAAATTGGGCATGATACTTCTTATATTATGATGACTGCTACTCTGAAGTCATTGGTAAATTCCATTGACAAAATACTATATTTATATAAGCTGCTCTCTGATTGGTTGAACAAAGTTCCTTAGAGGAGCCCAATCTCAAAAGCATTTCTCCCTCCTAATCCAGGTTACCATCGACGTTCTGATATTTTCTAGTTTAGATATAGATTAGCCGACCTACAGCTATTGTCATCTGATTATCATCCTACATTATGTTTACACATGGGGAGCCTTTAGGCTACTCCCACTTGTGAATTCTATCCCCTGTTATTCCTCATCACCACTCAAACCAATTCTACATCCTGATCATTCTCCACCACTTCCACCACCTGCAATCTGACCCCACAACCAAGGATATATTTCCCTCCCCAACCTATCTGCCTTCCGTAGGGACTGCTCTCTCCACGACTCCCTCGTCCATTCCACACTCCCTACTAGCCCCACCACCCCCGGCACCTTTCACTGCAACTGCAGGAAGTGCTACACCTGCCCCTACACCTCCCCCTTCACCTCCAACTAAGGACCCAAAAAAACCTTCCAAATCAGACAGAGGTTCACCGGCACATCCGTTAATGTGGTCTACTGCATCCGCTGCTCTTGACGTGGCCTCCTCTATATTGGTGAGATCAAGCGGAGGCTCAGAGACCGCATTGTAGAGCACCTGCACTCTGTTCGCAACAAACGACAACACTTTCCAGTCGCAAACCACTTCAACTCCCCCTCCCACTCCCTGGATGACATGTCCATTCTGGGCCTCCTCCAGTATCACAATGACGCCACCTGAAAACTGGAGGAGCAGCACCTCATATTCCGCCTGGGGATCCTACAACCCAATGGTCTCAATGTGGACTTTACTAGCTTCAAAATCTCCCAACCCCCAGCCTCATTCCATGAGCAATTCTCCCTCTCAGGTTTTGGAGTAGATCTGTAGCTCGAGTTGTGGGTGTTGAGGTTGGTTGGCTCGTCGAGCTGGTTTGTTGTTTTGCAGACGTTTCATTACCATGCTTGGTAACATCCTCAGGCAGCCTCCGATGAAGCATCGGTGTGTTTTCCTGCCTGGTTTTTAAACTCTGGGGTCCGTTGAGATGGATTGCCTCACTTCCGGTTTTCCTTCATAGTGGAATGTATATGGTTTCGAGTTCAATGTGTTTATTAATAGCATGCTTCGTGGAGTGCCATGCTTCCAGGAATTCTCGTGCTTGTCTCTGCCTAATCTGTCCCAGGATCTTGGTGTTGTCCCAGTCGATGTCGTGGTTCTCCTTGTCCACGTGGATTGAAATGAGTGAGTATTAGTCGTGTCATTTTGTAGCCAGTTGGTGCTCATGTACTCTTGTTGTTAGTTTCCATCCTGTTTGTCTGATGTAGTGTTTCTCGCAGTCCCTGCAGGGGATTTTGTAGATGTCATTAGCCCTGTCCATGGCGGGGAGTGGGTCTTTAGTTCGGGTGAGCAGTTGTCGTAGGGTTGACGTGGGCTTGTGTGTCACTCTGACGCCCAAAAAGCCACACACACAGACCAGGTTCTGAGTTTCAATAGCAACCGTCCCAGCACACACAAACAAAGCTGCATGCGAACACTATTTAAAAGGGCAACAACACACTGCAGCAACACGGAACTATGCCAAGAGGAAGAATAATACCTCTTCCAAGTGTTCAAGGATAATGGATATCCAAAGAACTGGGTCAGAAGATGCCTACAGGAACAGCATCAGAAAGATTCTACATGCCCGACACTCATCACACTACCCTACATCAGGAACATGTCGGAACTCACCACAAGACTCCTACGACCGCTGGACATCAGTGTAGCACACAAGCCCACGTCAACCCTACGACAACTGCTCACCCGAACTAAGGACCCACTCCCCGCCATGGACAGGACCAATGTCATCTACAAAATCCCCTGCAGAGACTGCGAGAAACACTACATCGGACAAACAGGAAGGAAACTAACAACAAGAGTACATGAACACCAACTGGCTCCAAAAAGATACGACCAATACTCACTCATCTCAATCCACATGGACAAGGAGAACCATGACATCGACTGGGACAACACCAAGATCCTGGGACAGGCTAGGCAGAGACATACACGAGAATTCCTGGAAGCATGGCACTCCACAAAGCATGCTATTAATAAACATATTGAACTCGACCCCATATACATTCCAATACGAAGGAAAACTGGAAGTGAGGCAATCCATCTCAACGGACCCCAGAGTTTAAAAACCAGGTGGGAAAACACACCGACGCTTCATCGGAGGCTGCACTGAGGATGTTACCAAGCATGGTTAACAAAACGTCTGCAAAACAACAAACCAGCTCAGCAAGCCAACCAACCTCAACAATCCTCCCTCTCATCCCCGCCTCCTTGACCTGACACAACCTGTTCATCTTCTCTCCCACCAATCCACTCCTCCCTTCACTGACCAATCCCCGCCACTGCCTACCTGCACTCACCTATCACCATCCCAACTACCTTCCTCAGCCCTACCCCTCCTCTCTCTACTTATTTCAGAGCTCCCTTCCCCCTCTGCCATTTCTGAAGAAGGGTCCTGACCTGAAACGTCAATTTTCCTGCTCCTCTGATGCTGCCTCGTCTGCTGTGTCCCTCCAGCTCCACATTGGACTAACAGAAACTGAATTGAGAAGCCAAACCAAGTTCATCATCGGAACAAAGGACATCTGAGAGTGGGGCAGCCAACCAACCGCTATCCAAACAAGAGCTTTCAGGCACAGGCCTGTTCCGAACCAAGAGAACTGATGGCAAGAACCTCAATAACTGTGCACATTTTAAAACTGTGTTTGTCCTCACTGGTGAGCTGAAACTCCTGAGACCCCAAAGTTTCCAATCTAGCTAGCAAGGAAGGGAAGGTGGGTGGTGACAGTGCATGGAACTCCAAGGGTAGGAAGCCTGTGATTACAACTGCTGTTTAGGTTCTAATACTGTTTAATTTGTTTAATTTAATAGTGTATTTCATTACTATCCTCTGCATAAGTGATAGAGTTAATTTCACTGTTTTTTTGTGTTTACCTTTTATTTCTTGTTGTACTTTCCTTTTGTATTTAAATAAATGCAGAGATTCTTTTGTTCTGAAACACCTGTCTACTGCCATCTTCATTTCATATTCACTGAATAAGTCCAGGGTCTAGAACCAGGCATCCGGGGATGATTTGAACTACCTGAAATCAACAAATTAATGAGCGTAAACCAAAACCCTACAGAAGGTTTGAAGAATATTTGAGTGGCAGTACAGAACAATGGTTTGTAATATGAAGTGAGCCTTCAAAGTGCCACAATGTCCTTTCTGAGGTTGCCAAAAGAGACACAGAGGGATGATGTAGGATGATTTAGAGGAACAGTATAATGACAGCAGAAAAAAAATGAGCACAGAAGAAATACCATTTATGAACACAGGTAGAGAGTCGTAAGGAGAAAAAGAGAAGACCCTATGCCTAGAATCACTAAGATTGAAACATGTGAAGAGAAAGGAGGAACAGACACAGGGTAAAAACAGTTATGTTTAAGTCAAATAACTAAAATGTTCATAGGCTTTAAACAAATTGAAGAGCGAGTCCCATGACAAGTGAGTGAGACAGATGGATTATTTAATAGAGGAATGTTTTGCAAAACTCTGCAGGTAAATCTGAAAGATCAACTAGTAAAATGAGTTTTTCAAGGCCATTCAAACACAAGTAAAGATTAGAAGCAGAGTAGCAAAGTTTGAAATGGAGCTGGATATTGAATTAGATCGGAGTTGCAAGATAAGGACAGATCCAAATAGTATCAGTATTGTTGATTACAGTTTGTGCGTGGGCAGATTTGAGTAATTGACGAAAAGTTGATATCCAGTGGACAGATTTTGGTACGAGTGGAAACTAGGCACTTCTAGGTCTTCTCACACTAGGGTCTTCTCCGAAATTGAGTGACATGAGATTTCAAGCCTCCTTTTGAAACCAATGGAAGAAGCAATATTAAACAGCTGACTGAGGAACATTAGGAAGGATTGAAACAAAAACATAAATCAGAGTTAGCTTTTCGGGTTGAGTAAGCCTTCCTCAGAACTGATTAATTCTGATTTCTCTCCATAGATGCTACCAGACCTGCTAAGCTTTTCCAGCAATTTATGTTTTTGTTTCTGATTTACAGCTTTGCAATTCTTTTGGTTTTAATTAGTAATAATTGATAGTGCAGGTGCTATGCCCTTGCTGGCTTTGTCTTTCTAGAAGACTGAGGTCATAGGTTTGAGATGTGCTGTCAGTGGAGCCTTGCTGAGTTATTGCAGTGCATCCTGTAGATGGTGCATGTTCCTGTCATCACGTGGCAATGGTAGAGAGAGTGAATGTTTAATTTGGTGAATGGGATGTTGATAAAACAAGTTTCATTGCCTTGGATGGTGCTGCACCTGCTGAATTTTATTGATGTTGCACTCATCCGGTGGTCCCCGTGCTATTGGAAAGATGTTGTTGTTAAACTTGAAAGACTTCAGAAAGGATTTGCAAGGAAGTTGCCAAGAGTGGAGTGTTTGAGCTATAGCAAGAGGCTCAATAGGGTCGGGCTTTTATCCCTAGAGCTTCAGAACTGAGGGGTGGCCTTATAAAGTTTTATAAAATCATGAAGGGCATGGATAGGGTAAACAGCCAAGGTCTTTTTCCTGGGGTAGGGGAGTCCAAACCTAGAGGGCATAGGTTTAAGGTGAGAGTGAAAAGATTTAAAAGGGACCTGAGGAGTAAATTTTTCACATCAAGGATGGTGAGTATATGGGAGACAACAAGGTGCAGGGCTGGATGAACACAGCAGGCCAAGCAGCATCATAGGAGCAGAGAGGCTGACGTTTCGGGCCTAGACCCTTCATCAGAAAAGGGGGAGGGGAAGGGGGTTTTGAAATAAATAGGGAGAGAGTGGGAGGCGGATAGAAGAGGGATAGAGGAGAGGATAGGTGGTTCGATTTTAACCCCACTGCGAAACCTCTTCTAAGGATGCCTAACCTGAAGAAGTTACCCTCCTCCCTCCGGACAAACCTCAAGGGATCTCTCTCCCACTGCAACTACCTCTCCACCTATCCTCTCCTCTATCCGCCTCCCACTCTCTCCCTA
>NC_063337.1:72164855-72189320 GCF_021869965.1 Rhincodon typus
ACTGAAGGGTCTAGGCCCGAAACGTCAGCCTCTCTGCTCCTATGATGCTGCTTGGCCTGCTGTGTTCATCCAGCCCTGCACCTTGTTGTCTCGGATTCTCCAGCATCTGCAGTTCCTACTATCTCTGGTGAGTATATGGAACGAGTTGCCACAGGAAGAGGTGGTGGCGGGTGCAATTACATTACTTAGGAGGCATCTGGATGGGTACGTGAATAGAAAGGGTTTGGAGAGATATGGGCCAAATGCTGGCAAATGAGACAAAATCAATTTAGGATCCTGGTCGGCATGGATGTGATGGACTGGAGGGTCTGTTCCTTGCTGTATGTCTCTATGACTCTATGACAAGTGGAGAGTTTTCATCACACTTTTAACTTGTTTGGTATTGATGGTAGATAGATTTTGGAGTATCGGCAGATGAGAAGATTTCCACACATTTCCCAGTCTTTGACCTGATCCTAAAATCACAATATTTACATGGGTCATTCAGTTAAATTTTTCTGATTAGTGATACCTCCATAAGGTATTGATAGTGGAGAAGTCAGTAATAGCACTGTTGTTGGCTATATGAGGACATGGTTAAAGTCTGGCACTTGTGAATATTGGTTATTGAGTAAATTGTGACTGCACTCTCTAAAGTTTTATTAAAAATGCAAGTAGATCTCATTAAAATGTATGGAATGCTAAGGGGATTTGAGAGGGTAAACATTGAGAGGTTGTTCCCCTGCTGCAGAAACGAGAATTCAAAAGTACAGCCTCAGGATAAGAAATCACTCTTTCAGGGCTGAGATGAAGAGAAATGTCTTCACTCAAAGGTTTGTGAATCTATAAAATTTCTTCCCCCAGAGAATAGTGAATGCTCTATTATTGAGTATACTTAATGTTGGTTGGATTTTGATCTTTCAGAAAATTAAGGGATACAGGAGGCAGACAGAAGTGTGATCTTGAGGCAGATGCTCAACCTTGATCATATTGAGTGGTGGAACAGGCTTGAGGGTGCATGTTGCGTACCCTTGCTCCCATTTCTTACTTTCTTACGCAAAGTGTTCTGGTAAAATTGTAAAGATAGAATCTTTTGACAGGGTAACAGGCTTGCCAGCCACTTAACTACTTCTCCAGACTTAGGTTGTCACAAGGAATTTGTGTCTTCCTTATGCCACAAGGAATTTATTATTCAATGTTGTTGCTAATCTTCATTCAGAAACAAGCAGAGGAAACAGGCTCAATATTTCCTATTCCCAGGATAATTGAATCAAGTACATTGTTCAGGCTGAGTTTTCTAGCAGGGACATGCAAGCATAAATGGATACCAAGCTATTACAAGCAGTTAACAAAAGACCGGGAAAGGACATTTACATAATTTGTACACCTCAAGGCAATTTCAAACAGAGACACATACTCACGTACAGTGGTAACTCCATTAGTGGTAACACAGTGTGGAGCTGGAGGAACACAGCAGGCCAGGCAGCATCAGAGGAGCAAGAAAGTTGATGTAGGGTCCCAATCCAAAACATCAACTTTCCTGCTCCTAATGCTGCCTGACCTGCTGTGTTCCTCCAGCTCCACACTGTGTTATCTCTGACTCCAGCATCTGCAGTTCTTGCTATCTCTCACTTACAGTGGAACTTTCTTAATAGATAAATTGCAACTATTTCCTTTTATGTTTGTTTATGGCTACAGTCATGATGATTTTTCTCAACGTTCAGGCGTTAACAATTTTTTGTGGTGGGCAAGGTGTGATCTCTTAAGTTAAAATGTCAGTTTAGCCTGAATTATTTTGGTGAAGGGGTTGAATGTGTGCATTAGGAACAGCTTCCCAGGGCAGGGTTATTGGATTGATTGCTACTTAGAGAGCTTAATAATGCTTACTGGGGAGGTGGCATGGCATTTTGGAAGCTTGGGGATTTTCTGAAAGCACTCTCTGAACACTGACTAGCTATTTCAGAGTGAACAAGGCTTTCTTTTTGTGAATTTCAATCTCAGGAAAAACAGAATTCACACTATTTCATCACATTGTTGGATCTGTGAAGAGTACCTCTCATGCACATTATGTGACTTGAAATATTTTGTTGACACTTTATTGATCTCAAATTACCTTTATTCAAGAAATTCTCTGAGGATTTATGTTTTTTAACTTAAATGCTGTGTTGCAACAGCTTATAAAAGACACTGAATGCTTGATCTTTGGCATTAAAATTGTTTGCCATTTCAAAAAGATACCTTGTTTTGTTCCTATGCCAACATTACCATCTTTGGCCTGCTACTGCATTCCAATGCAAGTGCAAGGAACAACACTTCATTTTCCACTTAAGCCCTTTACAGCCTTTAAAATTCAACATTGAGTTCTGTAACTTCAGAATATGACCTTTATACTCTATTTTTATTATACCCCTTCCTCCCCCCACCCATGACAGGTTTGTGTCATGTTGGCTTTGCTCTCAGCAGAGTTCTTTTAGCTTTTTCATAACATGTATTATTTTACATATTTATTTTTGTCTTTTGCTTTGAGACCCTTCGTGATCTACTTCACTTTCTGTTCGTCTTCCTCTTCCTCTGTTGACAGCATAAAATCGAGCACATACCAGCTCCTCTCAGTTCTGATCAAGAGTCATATTGGACTCAAAACATTAATTCTGTTTCTCTCTCCAGAGATGCTACCAGACATGCTAAGATTCTTCAGTACTTTCTGCTTTTAATTTCAGATTTCCATCATCCACAGTGTTTTCTAAATAAGGTTTAGAAGTGGGCTTCGACACCACTGTGAAAGATGGTGAAATTTGAATTCACTAAAAATCTGAAATAAAATGTTAGCCCAGTTTGCGTCATGTAGCTAGTATCAATTGCCTTAAAACCCATCTGGTTGTGATTTCAAAGAAATCTGTTGGATTATAACCTGATGTTGTGTGATGATTGACTTTAAAATAGAGAAAATTGAGTCATTGATCCATTTATAATCTGCTTGAATTTTGTTACCATCACCATCAATGGAAAAACAATCGTGCAGAGTCGAAAATATGCAGCAGGTTTGCTATTCTCTGCTGTTAATCTTTAACATTACACCCACAGCAGCAGGAATAATTTGCACAAGAAACCATCTGCAATCCATTGTTAAGCCATCAGTAGCACACATACAATAATTTCTCAAGAATTTCTTGACTTTTGGCAATAGGAAACAGATGCACTTAGTTCCAACAACCAAAAAGTGGGGTTCACATCAAACCCTTAAAATTGAAAAAAAATCCATACTCAAGGCAAAGTTGTTGGGAGTCAGATTGTGCTTATTTGATAAGACAACGACAATCACATAGTAATTGCTCCAACAACTTATGGTCTTATGGAAAGCTAATAGAGCTATATGATTTATTATAAGTGGAATTGAATGTTAGAGTATGAAGATTACACTTCGGTTATTCTGGACATTGGTAAGAGTGCATCTGGAGTACTGATTACTTGGATTCTTGATTAACAAAAGGATGAAATATTATTGGCTTGATAGTTTTTGGAATTCCCTTCCTCATAAGGCAGTGAATACAGAATCTTGAACTATCTTTTTCAGCTAGAGTCGATAAATTCTTGATTACCAAGGCAATGAAAGATCATTAGGGATTTTTAGGAATATAGAGGTGAGGTCAAAATCAGATCTGCCATGACCTTACTGAATGAGAAACTTACTCATGTTCCTTGTTTGTATGTTTGTATGCTACTGTCACAATAGTCCACCAGAAACAACATAATTGCCTCATATTCCAAATTAAATACCTGCAATTTATTTGCTGTGCTGCTTCTACAATGTCCTCAAAGGTTTTACTCAGGCCCAAAGGTTGGAACAAGTACAAAATACATGCTGTTCTCAAAATTAAAAATCTTTGTTTAAATTTCAGAATTTAAACTCCTAATCTTTGAATGAATTGATGATTACCTTAATTTAAATTTAAGTAGGTATTTTATACTCTATCATTTCAGAGATATGACTATATATCTCCAAAGTAGGATGCCACTTGAACCCAGGTCTCCCGGCTCAGAGATAGGGACATTGCCATTGCAACAAAAGTTGTTAATTGTACTGAAACTAATGATTGCAGATTTGATGCTCAAGCGCTGATTCAACACAATTTTCATGGTATAATGTATGTAAAGTGCACTCACCCAGCTTTACTGAGGAGTGGAGAGTATTGGCTGCAGGAGAAGTCAAATGTGCAAGACAATCTCAACAACAGAGGTTGAGATATGGAGAGATTGGGTTTTCCAATGAGTATTGTTTTCTATCCTGTTGTGTAATTCATGGTCATGAAGGGAGCCATCTTTTTGTTACTTTGCATGCACCATTTTACTGATGTCAAGCATATGAAGGTAAGGAATTCCACTCCAGCTTTCAGAGGAAATACATGTATCTGTACCAGCTCCTTAACATCCTAATAATTAAGAATGACAACATGTATTTTACTTACTATTGTCATGCAATAAACACTCTTGTTATCTAAGAGGAGTGCCTCCTCTGTTTACACTCCATTGTAGTATATCTCCAAACACTAATGTGATGATATAATGGCTTTCAGAAGTGTATTTTGTCCTTTTTTGAAGAAAGATCTGAAGGCAGAGGTGACAAGAACTCTGTTGAGAGCCAATAAAGCAAAAAGATTGTGAGGCCTTTTCTTAAGTAGGAACAATAGAAGCAGCCTGAAAGGGTGAGGTCAAGTTCCAACAGAATCAGGATTTTTAATTTTAGCTTTCATTAGTTGTTGCTGAGTCTTGAAGCTGTATGGAAGCTGCATTTCTTCTTGCTAATCTCTCTCTCAGAATTTTCTCTTCCTGAATTGGAGAATTAGTAAAATAATCTATTATTCTGTTAAGTTTTTCAATAGGGTTAAGTCATTCCAATTTCCTTTTTTTCTTGTAGTTTTCCTTTCGTATTTGAATAAAGTGTTTTTTGCTTCAATTCGGTTGTTTGACTATTCAAATTGCATCTGGAACGTGACATCTTATACTTACTTTTAAAATAAGAAGAAGTCAGGGTTTAAACTATCTTTTTAATATATATTATGAGGGGCTTTGGGCTGGTCCATTGCCTTAGTCACTAGATAGGCCCAAGACAAAGAAGCACTGGTCACAGTGACCTACATCAAGAAACTCTTATCCAATGCCACACACTGATAGAGGTGGCAACATCTACAAGGTACAAGGAGTGATCATCTGGCAAAATACCATATACCCACAGAAGGAAGAAAACTACAGAGGCAACTGATTCAACATATATGGAACATTAGCTGGAGCAGTGACAACCAGGTCCCTCTCCTCATCAGGATAGGGAGGGATGGATGTTAATTCCTGGCTTTGATCATTATTCAGTGAGTGATGACTGAGTTGCAGTGTCTACTGAAATAGTTGCAGCATACATGGAATATCTGGATCTTAGTTTGAAGTGGGCAGTCAAAACAATGGCCTCACATTCATAGTTTGACAATGCTGGAAATGTAACTACCTGGTTTCCTGTATTCACCGTGTTGCTTTCTTCAAAGGTGTTCATGTCTTATTTTGAAAACATTAATTAGTTACTGAGCAGACTTCCTTCAGGAATGTCTGTGAATATGACAAATATGAGAAATGAAAGAATCAAGCACAACCAGTTGAATTGACTCATTCATTTGACTAGAAGAAAAGTGCCATTTTTTGCTGTCTGCCACATACTGACATCAAAATGCATCACGATCACAATGACACAATAGAAATTGAACTGCAGGAGGAATTGGAAAGACGATACTGTTCTTTGTTCTTGGGGCATGAATTGAATCCAAACCAGATGAATAAGTCTGATCTCTTTCCCCCAGAAGTAAGTATTCTTCACAAAGGAAGTGCTAAGGTAATGGCAGTCCAGTTCTTTCTGTTGTCATGAGGCAAAATAAGCAAACCTTTGCCTTACTTCATTGCAAAATCAAGACAGCAAGACTCTAAAGTACGTGAAACACTACATAATACTTGGCATGATTTCACAATAGGATTGGCTGTAGGACACTCAGTTAATGGCCAAAAATGGGAACCTTGGCAGATAATGAGCAAGATTACAAACAATATAACATATTGGAGTATCTATTTTCTTGTTACATTGACTCAGAAACAGAAAGTATAGTGCCCATAATTGAGGACAGAGAGCCAGTTTTTACTTTCCTGAGTATGTCTCCAGCAAGCAATAGTTCCTGCTGGAGCAGAGAGTGTCAAATCTAAATGAGGCTGGATAGGTGTGACTAGAACTTCTATTTTCCTCAGTTTTCTTTGCTAAGAATTAGTCCAATTATGGGTCTTGATGGTTAGAAGATCCAAGTACTGTCTCAGAATGGGAGAAGAGAGAAGAGGTCATAGCTTAAGTTGATATTGTAAAGCTTGAGCAGAATTTTAACGCTGGGACACCATTCCAATTATCAAACTGGAAGTGGACACCACTTTACCTCTCTTGGTTCTTTTGTCAGTCCCAATTCAATTTTAAATTAAATTTGAATAATTGCTAGTGGGCATAGGAGATCCATGGAATCACGTGATGGGGGAAAGGTTTCAGAGATGAAACCTGCCTTCAGTTGAAAATGTGGGCTACAAGAGAACCTCCTGGATGGAAAGGGAGACTGTGCATCAGAACAACACAATAGTTGCCATGTGCAATTGCCATTCCCATTATCATAGATTTGTTGAGAGCACAAGGATGGCATCAGCGTTTTTCATCTTTGAATTTTACACATAAATATTTCACATTATTTCACTAGACTCATGTGCATCATCTGGAAGTGAACTGTTAATCCTCATTAATGGTTGGATTCTCCATGCTAACACTTCTATCAAGGCCCATGTGGAAAGCAATTAACACTCTCCTCATACAACGTATGTGTTAGCTTTCCCGTCATATTGGTATTCTTAAAAAATGTCCTGAGGAGTGTAAGACAAAAAAAAACCTTGATAAAATCTCTCCTTTCTCAACAATAATCAAACAGAAAATATGTTTGTTCACAATAGTGTAGAACTGACTACAACTCTCCTAATGCTCCACCCAGCGGCTGCATTAAATCTCAGAAGGTAGAACTTCAGCCTCACTTGCAGACTAACCCTTCCATATCAATTATTTTATACAATATCTTCCTAACAACACTGACGGTGTATCCACACCTAAGGACTGTAAGAGTTAAAATTTTCTCCACCCAGCACCCTCACTCCCCACTGTCACATATGAACTGGGGGTAATCAAGTAATGTTTTCAAAGTTCTACCCCACACATAAAATGAGCCTACATCAATAGCATGTCGAGGATTGTAACTGAAGTTCAGTGTGCTTGAGCATCCAAGATGGAGAATGGCAAGAAGTTGTAGATGTAAGAGCTGTTCCTTTTTGTGAGGTATTTTGGTGTTGGAGATGATTTCTTTGAATTCTATGAGTGGTAATTATTGTTTTATAAGCTGTTACATTTCTTGGAACTTTGGAAAAAAAATTGATCAAAACAATGGATCTATAAAAAAGAGGAAGAGAGACAAAGCAGTGACCATGTGGGAAGTGAAACAAGAGAAACAAATGGAGAAGTAAACCTGCACAGCTGCCTGACCCAGCAGTGAACTTGCACAGCTGACTGCTTCTGCTGTTTAGTTTCAAGTATATCTGGACATGGGAGTTCATTTAAGAAAGATAAACAGACAGCAAAATTATAGAATGAGCTGCCAGAGGAAGTAATGGAGGTTGGTACAATTACAACATTTAAAGGGCATTTGGATGGTTATATGAATAGTAAGGGTTTAGAGGAATATGGGCCAAATGCTGGCAAATGGGACTAGATTTATTTAGGATATCTGGTTGTCATGGATTAGTTGGACCGAAGGGTCTGTTTCCACGCTGTACAGCTCTATGACTCTACAACTCTAAGTCCTGCATACAGGCTACCTTTTTAATGGGTAAAAACATTTTTCGGCCCTTTGACTGGTGTACCTCAACTTGTTAATTGATTTTATTATTTACCAGAATTTGCAGCAGTACCAATTTGACAAAAAAGGATTTGATTTGCCTTATAAAATATCTCAGTGAAATTCCAGCTGCAAACCAGCTTCAAGTAATAGAATAAATAAAAAATAATCTGATCAGAATCCAATGATTACTTTGAGAATTCAGTAATGGAAGCAATGCAAAAATGTGTAATCCTGATAGGCAATTGCAGTAAATTCAGCTTTAAATATGAGAAGATAACTCATGAATAGGTGTTACAGTTATGCAGACAGTTGGAGGAAGCTTCGCATGATCATGAAGGAGAGATCACATCTGCAGTGATGCAGGCTGTGTGAGTATATAGTTTGGGGGGTCTTAGGGGCAATGTGGGAATTCAGTGCAAATGGGAAGAGGTTCTTTTGGCTTTTATTTTCGCATATTATTTGTGAGGCCTATTTGTAGGATAAATTGAAGTCCAGGATCAAGGTCAGCACAAAAGAAGCAGTGATATCACAGGAAAACTATGAGTTCATTAGTCAGTAACAGCTGTTAATTTGGTTATCAATTACAGGTTATTTTCATTTTAAGATTAAGTAGGAGAGGTATTCACAGATTACAAAATAAAAGACCAGTAGGACATTTTTCAGAAAACGAGTGAAGAATTAAGTAAATAAAATAGAGGAGCAGAGCCAGACAATGTTGTACCTGTGTGATGTAGGAGCTAGTGGACCCCATTGTGTAAGTATTGTTTATAGTGACCACATCTGTAGCAAGTCACAGAGTCATAGTGATATATAGCACGGAAACAGGCCCTTTAGTCCAAATTGTCCATGCTAACCAGATATACTAAATTAATCTAGTCCCGTTTGTCAGCATTCACCCATTTCCCTCTAAACCCTATCTTTTCACGTAACTGCTCAGATGTCTTTTAAATGTTGTTACCGTACTAGTTTCCACCATTTCCTGTGGCAGCTCATTCCATACATGCATTACCCTCTGTGTGAAAAAGTTGCCTCTTAGGTCCCTTTTAGACTTCCCCCCTCTCATCTTAAACCTATGCCTTCCAGTTTTGAACTCATCTACGCTGGGTAAAAAGACCTTGACTATTTGCCCTATCCATGCCCCTCATGATTTTATAACCTCTCTAAGGTCACACTTCAGTTTGTGATGCTCCAGGGAGAAAGCTCCAGCTCATTCAGCCTCTCCCCATAGTTCAAACCCTCCAACCCAGCAGCATCGTCGTAAATCTTTTCTGCACCTTTTAAAGTTTAACAACATCATTCCTGTAGGAGGGAGACCAGAACTGAATGCAGTACTCCAAAAGAGGCCTAAACAAGTTTTTGTTGCTTGAGGAACTTTGGAGTTGATGAGCTGGAGTCTGAGATTCGAACGCTGCGAAAGAATCAGGGAAGGAGAGAGTTACCTGGATGCTGTTCTTCAGGATGCAGTCATGCCTCTTAGATTAACTGCCTCAAATGTGTTCATTGATCAGGGACAGGAGGGTGTGACTATGAGCAAGGCAGGTAGAGGGATCCAGGAGGTGTTGTTGAAGGAGCTTCAGCCCTTGAGAGTGTCTTACAGATTTGAAATTCTTGCTACCTTTTGTGTACAAGATTTTGAACTGTATATAGGATGGGTGAACTGGCCATAGCACCACGGTACAGAGAGCTATTCAAGAGAGGGAATAAAAGGCAAAAGTATGTAGTAATCAGGCATAGTATAGTCAGGGGAATGGACACTGCTCTCTGTGGTCGAAATTAAGAGTCCCAAAGGCTGTGTTACCTGTCTGGTGCCCGGGTTCAGGACATCGCATCCAGGCTATAGGGGTAATTGGGGTGGGAGGGGAAAGATCCAGTTGTCGTGGTCCACATAGGTATCAAACAACATAGGTAAAAAGAGAAAAGAGGCATTGCTGAGGGAATATGATCAGCTACAGGCTAACTGAAAAGGCAGACCCATAAAGGTAACAATCTCCAATTATTACCTGAATCAAGAGCTAATTGGTACATGGTCAACAAGATTAAAGAAGTAAATGAATGGCTCAAAGATTGGTGTGGGAGAAATTGAATTCATGGGACATTGGTACCAGTACTGAGAATGAGGGAACTGTTCCAGTGGGAGAGGCTCTACTGAATCATACTGGGACTAGAGTCCTGGTGAATTGCATAACTAGGGTCGAAGATAGAGCTTCAAACTAACTAGTCTTTTTTTGGAGGGTTCAGTGATATCAAAATTATGGAAAAATGTTAAGATGGCAAAGGCTCAGGAGAGGTTATTAAAGTTTCCAAACAAGAAATAAGACTATGATTATGGAAAGTCAGGAATTTAACTTCAGTCACAGCAGTAAAGGGGACAATTAAAAAGGGAGGCAGTTAATGCAGGACTGAGGGTGTTGTATTTAGATGCAAGCAATATGAAAAAAACAAGGTCAATGCGCTTGTAGTACAGATTGAAATTGGTGGACATGATGTTGTGGGCATCACAGAGACGTGGCTGCAAGGATGTTGGGGCTGGAAGAAGCAATGTGGAGTCAAAGAGTTTAAAATCTGTGTGGATAGAGTTGAGGAAAGGCAAAGGAGAAAAGATGCTGGAAGACATTATGTACATGCCTCCCAGCTGTAGTCAGGATGTGTAGCAGAAAATAGCAGAGCTGGAAAAGGCATCAGAAAAATGCATTATTATAATAATCAAGTGGGACTTCAACATGCAAGTAGACAGAGAATATCAGATTTCTGGATCCCCAGAAAAGGATTTGATGGAAAGTCTACGACTTGGTTCAATTTGGAATGGCTTGTTCCCAGTGTGGAACAGGCAATTTCAATTTGGCGATGGGTAATGTTTCAAACTTGATTAGGGTGCTTAAGATGAGGGAGCACCTAGGGACAGGGACCATAATATCATAGAATTCACCGTGCAGTTTGAGAGGGAGAAGCTGGAATTAGATGGAGTGGTTTTACAATTGGGTAAAAGTAACCACAAAGACATGAGGGAGGAGGTTAGCAGGGAAGAAGGTGAGCAGCAAAAGCCAAGGTTTCTGGGCAGAGCTGAGTGTAGCGACCACTGCAGAGAAGGTGCTGGGAAGCTAAAAGGTCTGAAGGTGGATAAATCATCCAGACCATGAAATACACTCCAAGGTTCTAAAGGAGATGACTGAGTAGATTGAGGAGGCATCAGTAATCCTTCACAATTACTGGAGTCCAGAAGGTCCCAGACTACTGGGAAATGGCTAATGTGACTCCCCTAATTAAGTAGGGAGGGAGAGGGAAGATCGAAAATTATATGCTGGTTAGCCTGCCCTCTGTTGTTTGTAAGATTGCAGAGACCACTAATTAGGGGTGAGATTGTGCCGTACTTGGAAGTGTATGGTAAAATAGGGTCAACTCAGCACAGCTTCATCAAGGTAAGGCCATGCCAAACAAATCTGTTAGAATTGTTGGAGGAGCTAATGAGTAAGGGAACAACGTAGAGTTTTTGACCTGATGATTTTAGATTTCCAGAAGGCCTTTCTCAAGGAGTTTCACACAAGGTTGCTAAATAAGATGAGACCATAGCATCGGGGCAAGGTACTGGCACGGACAAAGGATCAGTTGATTGGCTGAAAGCAGAGGCTGGGGATAAACGGGTCTGGCTTAGGCTGGCAGACAGTGAATAGTGAAGTTCCGCAGCAGTCTGTGTTGGGACAATTAATCATGTTACACATTAACGATCTGGATGAAGGAACTGAGGGCATTGTTGCTAAGTTTGTAGATGACACAGAGACAGGTTGAGGGACAAGTAGTGTTGAGGGGACAGGGAAGCTGTGGAAGGATGAGAGAGCAGGCAAAGAAATAGCAGATGGAACACAATGTGGGAAGATGTGAGGTTATGCACTTTGGTATGAAGAATAGAGGAGTAGACTATTTTCTACATGGGAAAAGGCTTTGGAAATCGAAAGCACAAAGGAACTTGTGAGTCCTAGTTCAGGATTCTTTTAATGCAGGTTCAGTTGGCAGTTAGGAAGGCAATGTAATGTTCGCATTCAGAATGAAGGGACGGCCATTTAGAATTCAGATGATGAGAAATTTCTTCACGCAGAGGGTGGGGAATCTGTGGAACTCATTGCGACATATGACTGCGGAAGCTAAGTATTTCAACATATTTAAGACAGATATAGATAGGTTCTTAATTACTAAGGGAATCAAAGGTTACAAGATGATTTGGATGTGAACATAGGAGATATTGTTAGCAAGTTTGCAAATGACACCAAAATTGGAGGTGCAGTGGACAGCGAAGAAGGTTACCTCAGAGTACAAAGGGATCTTGATTAGATGTGGCAATGGGCCGAGGAGCGGCAGTTGAAGTTAAATTTAGATAAATGTGAGGTGCTGAATTTTGGAAAGGGAAATCAGGACAGGGCTTTTACACTTAATGGTAAGGTTCTGGGGAGTGTTGCTGAACAGAGAGATCTTGAAATGCACATTCATAGCTCCTTGAAAGTGGAGTCACAGGTAGACATGATAATGAAGAAGGCATTTGGTATGCTTGCCTTTATTGGTCAGTGCATTGAGTTTAGGAGTTTGGAGGTCATGTTGTGGCTGTAGAGGACATTGGTTAGGCCACTTTTGGAACACTGTGTGTAATTCTGGTCTCCCTGCAATCGGAAGGATGTTGTGAAACTTGAAAGGGTTTGGAAAGGATTTACAAGGATGTTGCCAGAGTTGGAGGGTATGAGCTATTGGGAACAGCTGAATAGGCTGGGGCTATTTTCCCAGGAGTGTCGGTGACTGAAGGGTGACCTTTTGGAAGTTTATATAATCATGAGGAACATAGATAGGTGAGTAGCCAAGGTCTTTTCCCCAGAGTAGCGGAGTACAAAACTAGAGGGCACAGGTTTAAGGTGAAAGGAGAAAGACTTAAAAGGGACCTAAGGGATGATTTTTTCATACAGAGGGTGGTGAGCCTATGGAATGAGCGACCAACGAGTTGGACCAAAGCGTGTGTAATTACATCATTTAAAAGAATTTGTATAGATATATAAATAGGAAGGATTTAGAGGGATATGGGCCAAATGCTGGTAAATGGGATTAGATTAATTCAGGATACTGGTCAGCATGGACGAGTTGGACCAAAGGGTCTGTTTGCTTGCTATACATCTCTATAACTCTATGAAGAAGGAATCTGAATAGTTTCAAGAAAAATATTAGCCATGATCGAATGGCAGAGCAGATGCAATGGGCTGAATGGTCTAATTTATCTGCATGTTATAGACTGACTGTCTTATGGTCTTATGGATTCTCCTCAACTCTCTGAAACCATAACAAGGGCTTTGTACTTTGCAATCACTTTCTTTTGACTTTATAGATATAATTGCCTGTACACTTACTCAATTGTCACACAGTGTCCCTTGAACAAACTGTTGCTGAGTCACAATGTATTTTTTAGGTTTTCGTGAATATTTAAAATGCATGCATAATCAACCATTAGGAGAAGATATATCTCTGTTCTTGCAGTGGAATTCCCAGTATAATTAATTTTACCATCTTTGGAACTTAAGTTTTGCCTTTAAAATACCCTCTCAAAATGATTTTTTTGGCCACCTGTGGTAATAATACATTCTTTGGCCCAGTATTAATTCTACTGAAGCTTTCTGGGATAATTTACTACATTAACACATTGGCCTCGATCTTCAAATGACCAGAAAGTTGTCTGATCAAGTGACCAGAGGCCCAAAATTGGACATTCTAAATTGACCGACAGTCGGAGAAATCAGGCCTGTCAGAAAACTGGACAAACCGAATCAAACAGCAGCTAGCAGAGAGCAGTGGAAATCAAGGAGCTCACAAATCTTCAGGAGGAACCAACAACAACCACCCTAAGGATTGTGTATTGGAGAATTTTCGATCAGACTTCCTAGCACCTTGGCTTTCAGTCAGAGTCTTTACACCTCCCTGGTAACAATGAAGGGGCTTGACATGTCCCCATTCAATGCTTTGAGCCCAGGTCATGTGGTTAAAGACCACATAAAATTCAGGGAGGTCTGGGAGAGAGGGATAAAACCACACACCTGGAAGCCACCCCCTCAGTGAAGACTGAACAAAAACTCATAGCCAGACTCATAGCAGAAGATCATGTGACGATCCAAGAAGACCCTGGAGAAGATTTGCCCTTACCTGCGAAACACACCTTCATGGAAGAGAGCCAGCCTACATCAGACAGGAAGGAGATTCCAATGGCCCAGCTCAAACACATGGATCATTGCAGATAATGTCTTTTCTCAGATGGATAGAGCAAGATAGAGAGCAAATATTGTGGGAATTTGGGAAATGCTCACCTGGTGTTTTTAATGAGGAATACATAGTTAATAAAATTGAGTTGAACTGCAAACCCTAATTCTGAGATAGTAGGAGCTGCTGATACTGGAGAATCTGAGATAACAAAATGTAGAGCCGGATGAACACAGCAGGCCAAGCAGCATCAGAGGAGCAGGAAAGCTAAAGTTTCGGGTCTGGGCTCTTCTGCCTAATTCTGTGTCTGTTTGTCTGTCTAACTGACAAGAGTGCTTGGGTAAAGTGTTTTTAATACACAAACTGATCAAAGTTTCAAAAGCACAGACAACAGACCTAACACACCTCTGTAACTGGATTTGACCATACTCCCTGACATTCTACCTATTTGGCACCCTTCTCCCTTTCAAGTTGGAATCTTACCACTTGATATCCATCTCCTGATATACTGTATGTTACTCAGCTGTCACCCTGCTTATATCTCACCCTACCACGTACCTATCTGTAGCCCTACCCTATGACACGCTAATACTTACACAGCTGGCACCCAACTTATCTGGCACCCTACCCCACACTCCCATCATTCTAGTTCCCTAGTTTCTCAGCACCCTAATGTCACACTTACCTTATTTACTTCACATTTGACAGAAGCTGCCAAATTGCCCAACAGGACCTTCAAATGTCAGAATACAGTGGCTGACTGCTGTGAAAAGGGGGCATGGTTTCATCTTCCCTTGTCAGTTCTACATTTTCAGAGAACTGTCAGAATTGAACTATAACTCTGCATTTCTGAAGGAATCCTGATGAGAATGTCCTCTCAGAAATCTGCTTGAGATTGCCACTGCTCGGACATTATGGCCCATTATCTCACAACAGTGTTATTTCTATCACAGACAATTCTTCATGTGACAGTGGAAGTGACAGCGGCACTCAATTTTTCTGGTTGATTCCAAGTGAGCAAGGTGAGTCTGTGCAAATTCACACAGTATATTTTATCACTAATGCATTGCCTCGACCATTGATTTGTACAATTTAAAAACTAAACAGACACTCGGTTTGGCAGGAGAAGAACTTAATAATCCAGTTTGATTGAGTTCCAGCACATTCCAGCACACAGGGCAGCACAGTGGCTCAGTGGTTAGCACTGCTGCCTCACAGCGCCAGGGACCTGGCTTGGATCCCAGCCTCGGGGCGACTGTCTGTGTGGAGTTTGCACATTCTCCCCGTGTCTGCGTGGGTTTCCTCCGGGTGCTCCAGTTTCCTCCCACAGTTTATACGTGTGCAGGGTAGGTGGATTGGCCATGCTATCGTGCCTAGGGATGTTTAAGTTAGGTGTGTTAGACATGGGAAATGCAGAGTTAGGGGAATGGGTCTGGGTGGGATGTTCTTCGGAGGTGTGGTGTGGACTTGTTGGGCGAATGGCCTGTTTCCACACTGTAGGGATTCTATGATTTATATAGTCCTTTGCACATTCTCAGACTCTCCAAGAGATCCACACTCAGTGAAATACTTATGAATTATAGTTAATGTGGTATCATATGAACTGTGACAGGTAATTTGCACAGAGCAAATTCCACAATCATCTGTCTATAGAAATTGGTTTATGGATAAATATTGGCTAGAGGAGTGGGAGGAACTCCATTTCACTTTGTTATAGTGGTGCCATAGAATTCTTATTTCCACTTAGTTCAACATCTGAAGTTACAAATCTGATTGTAAATCTGATTTCAAAGGATTCTCTCATTATTACAGTAATGCGTAAGACTGATTTTTGTGATCAAGTCTATGCATGGAGACTTAAACACTCAATCATCTAAGAGTGTAAGGATAGGAGCCTCTGCAGACGAAAGATCAGTAGGATAAGATAATAGTTGCTAATACCCAAATTATGCATTTTACATGTAGAGAATGTTTCAAATGTATGACATAGCAGCTACTGATCTTAGAGAACATTTATTATGAGTCTTTAAACGTACAGTGTGAAATGAATGGTTTTTGAGGAACACACTCATCTACAGATCTCCTATAGTCTTTCTTAGATAATGACTACTTCTAATGTCAATTGCATAAACTAAGTTTAAGTAAATACAGGAGGTAGCACTTGCAGGATAACTACATGTGCACATGACTCAGTCATTAAAGCATCCAAAAAAGAGCATGGCATTTCATCCTGTTGTCTGGAAGTAATAGAGGTCACTGTTGAAAGGTGGCCTCCTAGCCATCATTGATTTAATGTGGACGGTGTAGCACATAACAGTCGATGTATTAACAGACTAAGATGGTTCATTGTACAGTATGGTATTTGTTGATAGAATGATTTTTTTTTCTCCTTTGCCAGTCTTCCTATGATTTCCTGCCTACAGATTGGCTCAAACACCTGCATGTGCTGTCTATATGAATATTTCTTAAAGTGGTAAAATTCGAAAGCTATAAACTCACATTTCTGGAAATTTCTTTTATTGGGTCCAATGGATGCCAACCACTGATCACCATGTGCAGTGAGCGTGGAATTTCAATCTGCAGCACTGGTTACTATGTGGTATTTGTCAGAATACAGCCACCGTTGCTCTTTCTTTGACTGGGGCTAGGAATGTTTTGGCTTCCACTGACAGAGGAAGACCAATAGTAAGTCTTAATAAGAAGAGGCTCTTGTTTTAAGAGTATGCGGCTAATTGCACAATAGTAATCAAGTTTAAGTTATATTTGTTCTTTAGACATTGTTATTAAGATCATGAGGAGGCCTGCAGATATACATCTGCACTCCATAAGGTTTGCCTTATCCCCAGCCAAATCTGTGTGACATCATCAAACTAGGTAGAGCTTAAAGCATTCTCCAACATTCAACATTAACTCTTGCAGAATCATTACATTATATGACACATATGTTTTGCAGCTTTGAGGAGTATGTAATTCATAGTTTCATGCGGTGATCTCCGCTGAACATTTTGTTGCACTGCAAATCCCATGCTTCTGATTTTTGTCGACCTGGTGTGGAGTGCAGTAAGAGTGAGTCTGCACACAACTGAATAAAAAGTAAAATGTTTCATTAAACATTACACTGCCCATGTTTTCCTCCTTGATCTTCTTTGTAGGCAGCTCCTTGAGACCAAGGACGATTTCCTTCCGCTCCCGAGTTGTATGTTCTGAGGTGACTGAACTGTCCTGTGCTGGATCTACACACACAGTTGCACAGTGGGACAGGTGGTATTTGACCAAGTGGGTAAGTGGGTGCGTAAGTTTTCATACGTGGTACAGGATAACTGTGTTGCAAGCTATTCTGGTTATGTTGGAGATATGCACTGTGTATGGCTAACACCTCAAATTCTTGGAGACACATCACATGTAATGCCTCTGAAAAATCCTGCAAATTCTTTGGCAGGATAGATAGGTTCCAATATCAGTGTTTTCTGTCACCCCAACAACTCTGGAATCCAAGTACTGGTTGGGGTCAATTAGCTGCGCTAGGTGTACCACATTGTTTATATGCTTGCCACTAGATTTCTAAACAAGTTCTCTACTTCAAACTTCCCCAGTAAGCTTCATCACAGCAAGCAGTTACCAGGTGGGCAGAGACAATGTTTCAGGAACATCCTGAAAGCCTTCTTGAGAAATTGCAATTTCCTGAGTAACTCACAGGAATCACTTGCCCAGGATCACTCATCCTGGAGCAGAAGCATCCATGAAGTTGCCCACCAGCACCTACAAGCCCATGTGGAGGCCTTGTGTAAACACTGTACAGCAGAGAGGGCAGAAGAGACCCAACACACTTGAGTTCAGGTTCCATCCATCATGTCTAATGTCACTGATGATGTAGACTCTAAATGTAATAGCATGCTATCATACTAGATGGAGGACCTCATTATTCACCTGGTCCTGGTCAAGGTGGCCATTAAGAGCTCCAGGCATTGGATGGTTTGAAGTGGTCATTAGGCCAAAGTGCCTGCTCCTATTCCCTGGTTGCATCTGAGCCCAGGTCTTGGAGAGGAAGATCACTGCATCTTATGTGATGTTCAAGGCATTACATGATCTATGGGCACCACAGGAGCTGGAGTGAGTCATCTCCAGCCAAAATGTTATTTTCATTTAAATTGGCTTAGTTTCCTTTAGAGATTTGGTTCTGCTTGCAGAGTCCTTATAAGGGGCTGTTACTTAGTCAATTTGTTTATTTGTTTCATTTTTGCGTTCATCCAAGTGGCCTTCCTTTAGCAGGATGACCCATAAAATGTGAAAGGTTGCAAGACAATTGCCTTCCAGTTCAACCTGACCCAGTCTCAAAAATGCCATCGTTCAGCAGGCACTGAAATTGGTATGCATCCACCATGTTTAACTGAATAATTAACAGGAAATTAATCTCTTGATTGCATTTCACTGGATTCAGGCCAAAAAAAAACTGCTAACATGAGCAAATGAGCAAAAAGAAGCTCACTCTTAAAAAATATTTCTGTAAAGGCAACATTTGTGGCTGTGCTTTTTTCACATCTAAAGACATTTCCTCTCTTTGTTCCTCCCCAACTGGATTTAGAGGATAATGTCCCCACATTTGCTCATGCAGATTGGTTAGCAGCTCTCAGGGGAGGGATTTCTGCCCACTGAGAGGCAGAGTTCCACTCTCTCTCTGTTTTTGCAACTGGCAGCCGTTTATTTCAGTGGGGAAGGCATTTTTGGGCCTGTCCACTGCTAGCTAATTCTTGAAACAGGGGAAGGGAACAATACAACATCCCTCCTTATCATGAAAGTCAGTCAATACTAGCAGAAGAAAAAGTGTGCCTTTAAAATGCTAACTTCTTCACTCATATTGTATTGATGTTTAAGGCCTTCAAGCATGGAAAAGTTTTGATGTAAAGCTGTGAAGCTAAAATTAAGGAATTCTGGCAGTCGTAATAGTGATATAGACTGTTTTGCCTAGACAAGAGAACACATTTTTATCAGTGTTTCAGTGACATCCCTTACAATTTGAAACTGAGGAGTCCACTGTTTGCTGATCCTCCTAGCGTTTCATTCCATGGGTTGAATTTTTAGAAAAAATACGGTTTCCATTGTTGTTTTAACCTATAGATTCCAGACCAGGTAGGCCAGTGCCTTCAAGACAACTGTGTGACACAAGAATATATGATGTTTTGTAAAGGTATCCACCTCACCTACAAACACTGTCTCATTGTGAAGGAGTCATAGTAGCTTCTTCAGTCAGTCTTCCAAAGGGAATGGAGAACATATACTGTATGACGAGATTGACAGTGCTAATATCATCCCTTTGTGAATCATACAATAGATAAGTTCAGGAAACTGGCACAATGTGGTGCAACATACATACATTAAGTATTTACAATGGTTCTGACATTATGTACATTGGCATCATCCATCTTAAATGACAATCCAGTCTCTCAAGATGAATTCCTGAAATTTGAAACAAGTCCTGCTGACACAACCCTACAGCCCTTGAATATGGTAGTTTTCTGGAAGTAATCTATCTGTGTCATAGTTGATTTGAACTGTAACATCGAAATGTAACATTAAAAAATGCAGTCATTCTAGCTACATGAATGAAAGTACAATCACAAATTCTCACAATGCACACAAGAGTAATAACTTTGAAATACTGACAAAAGCAGCTGCCCATGGTTAAAAGCACCATAAACTCTGGGGCTCCAATGATTTTGTACTAAATATCTGTTTTCTAATTTCCTTCAAGCCTAACTGCTCAAAAAGTTAAGGCAACAGTTGAGCAGGTAGAGTTATTCATATTTGAAATTAGGAATGCAGTCTATACTTTTATCTTGTGCTTAATTCTATAGATTAAAATTCATGAGAAAGTTATGAAGCACAATAAAAATTTAAAATATCTGAGCAGCAGAGACTGGAGTCAGTTTCTCAACTTTTCTCTTTAATGAGATGGTGCTTGATCATATCCCCTGCTTTTAACAGATTCTGATGCTCACATGCTTTATGCTGCTATGGGTGCACCATGGACTGTGCTACTTCCACAGACCTAAGCCTGCAATATTACATTCATGCACTCGATCAATCAAAGGTACTGGGGGTCAGTACTGTACTTTTGAGGTTGTTCTATGAAGCAAACTGGTCCTGATCTGAATCTACTGTATCTCTGTCTCTCTACCTTACCCTCAGCGAGTCCTATAAGCTTTAATTTGTTCCATGTGAACTATTGTACTGATTACATCTCTCTTGGTAATGTTTCCTTTGTTATTTTCTGTGAATCCTGATAGCATGTGACTTGATATCATTGTAGCAATAGCAATTATATCCTAGCCATTATTAACATTTTGGTTCCTTAATATGTTACTTCTCCCAACATTAAAAAGGATTTAACAGCACATTTCTTCTTTGTTTCGGATTTACCAGCATTGTGCAACTATGTGTGTCACTATCGATAATCAAATACTGTTTTTACTTCTGCTTTCCACCTGAACCACTAACACTAACCTTTCTTACTGGCAATAGCAGCATAGTGGTGAGCACTGCTGCCTCACAGTACCAGGGGACTAGGTTTAATTCAGGCCTCAGATGACAGTCTTTCTGGAGTTTGCACATTGTCCCTACTGCTCTAGTTTCCTCCCACAGTCCAAAGATGCTTGTGCTAAATTGCCCCATAGCTTCCAAGGATGAGCTGGCTAGATGGGTTAGCCATAGTAAATGCAGTGTTATGGGGACAGGGTGGAGGTGTGGGTCTGGGTGGGATGCTCTTCAGATGGTTGGTGTGGACTCGGTGGGCCAAATTGCCTCTATCCACAATGTAGTGATTCTATTGCTTTTTGTTTTTCAATGACTTCCCTTCAGCAACATGTAGAATTAAAGTTCCATTTCTGGTTCCATTGCCTAGTTGTAAGTACATTCATGCATTGCTCATGTTTTCCACTCTGAAGGTACTATGCTTCCAGAAGGTAGCATCTATTCAATACCTCTCTAATAGTGGCATTCAGCTATTACTGTGCATGCTTCTCCATTATTATTCCCTTCTCCTTTTTTCTATAATTACCCATTTAAATTTTTTTCCTATGCAGCCTTTACAATATTCTGTGCAGTCTATTAAATTTGATTATTCTGTGCCTCTTTACAACAATTTACAGATTTGAAATGTGCACCCTTTGCATTTACAGCTACTTATAGATGCTCCATTTACCTTCAGATGCAGCACAGAGTACACTGCCTTGAAAAATAATTAATTCTTGATCAAATTGTCTCCTGCTTGTTCCTCTACACTGTGTTCTATTTCTAAAATGCTTTCTTCCACACAACACAACAAAAGGGAACCAATTCTAGGTCTGCCCATTTAGCAGAATGCAAGTGAGTGGGCAGTTAAAATCGCTGTTCTCAACAGAATTGAATGCACCTGCCACAATTAGACAGGGGCCTAATTAGTAGTTAAGCGTCAGGATCATATCATATGATTTTAACAGCTGATTGTGCTCTGAAAGACTGTAATAGAATTACCAGTGAAAACAGTTAACAAATAACATCCTCGGGTTATTGACAGGGTCATAGAGTTCAGGAGTAAGGAAGTTGTGCTCAACTTGTATAAGCCACTAGTTAGGCCTCAGCTATTGTGTGCAGTGGCCCGGTTGAGGAAGAATATGAGCACATTAGAGATAGTACAGAAGACACTTGCAAGAATTCAAAGGATTAGAAACTTCACCTATGAGGATGGATTGGAGAATTTGGTGTGGTTCTCCCTGGAGATGGAAATTTTCAAAATCACGAGGGAACCGAACAGAGGTGATAACCAGAAAGAAATCTCTCATATTTATTATTATTTGAAATCAGTACCTGAAGTACCCCTCACCCTCAAAAGCTGAACTGATTCAAAAGGGTTTCAGAGATAGTAGGAACTGCAGATGCTGGAGAATCTGAGATAACCAGGTGCAGCGCTGGATGAACACAGCAGGCCAAGCAGCATCGGAGGAGCAGGAAGGCTGACGTTTCGGGCCTAGACCCTTCCTAGGCCCGAAACGTCAGCATTCCTGCTCCTCTGGTGCTGCTTGTCCTGCTGTATTCATCCAGCTCTACACTTGATTCAAAAGGGAATTGTTTATATGGCACATGTAAGAGAACAAAACATTATGTATGGAGACCCCGAGATTTCGGCAAATATAAATCGAAGATTGAGAAACAAGAGGTTAATTTAAAATCTTAATTTTTGGCTTCCCTAACACTTAGCTTTTTAATCAACAACTGTGTATAAGTCTGTTACTTTGGTGATCTCCTCTATTAATGTTAAATGCTATTTAATCCATTTGTTTAGTCGCATTAACAATCCTTTTATCATTTCGTAATGAAATGCTTGTATCTTCCTGATCATTTTATTGTGTCATGCTATGCATGTTACTGTAACACTATTTATAAGAGTATTCTGCACTTCGTTTCCTTTAGTCACTTTTTAAAAGAAATAGCAATAAAGTCTATTGGATAAAATACTTATAGAAAGTGGTTTGCTGGTAACTGTAAATAAACCATTTAAGGAAGACCATAAGATTACATTAGTTGCTTACTCTTTTAGTTAATTAGTAATGCAGTCAATCATTAACTAGTTCATTTTTCAGAAAATCAGAACCTTCTGCTCAAAAATATTTTCAAGGCAGATGTTTTTTTCAACTGAGCACACTAAACAATTTTGAAAATACATGCTTGATCTCCTATGCGAATACATATTTAAATGGATGACAGCATAAAAAACGTTTTACAGAGAGTTTACTACAAACAGAACAGCGTTCGATTAACTTAAGTTGGTTGAGCTATGTGAAATGTACGAGTCGGAAAACGCTCATATGAATTGAAAATCTCAAACGACAGCTGCAAATATATGCAGCTGGGTCAAAAGCATTCAGCGGATAGGGATCCAGAGGCTCGACATTTTGTGATTTACTTGTATTTGTAAGTTAAAAAAAAAAATACAGATACAGACAATTCAACAAATAATCTTCGGTTGACTCAACAACAAATGCTGTACACCAATAGCAGAAGAACATTATATAGGCACTGTTCAAGATCTGAAGAAACTCATTTCATGTGCATTCTATTTTTATGCATTAGATATATTTTATATTTGATGCCTCACGGAATAACCTCATTTTCAATATTGCAAGTTATTCTTTACGGGTGAAAAACAGAACACTTGTGTTATGAGACAAAAACTAAATCAAAAGGAAATTGTTATTTCCATCTCTGATGTCAATTCAGAAAAAAGAGACATTACATATTGTTTATAGCATTCTCGTGGTTGTACTTTGTCATTTCTTCATCTCTGATCACCTTTCTTTGATGTAATATACAGACATCGGTTATCCATGAAAAAATACTTGGTGGTGGCACAGTGGCTAAGTTGTTAGCACTATGGCACTCACAGCACTAAGAAACAGGGTTCAATCCCAGCCTGGGATGACTCTGTGGAGTTTGCACATTTTTCCTCTGTGTTTGCATGGGCTTACTCTGGGTGCTCTAGTTTCCTCCCACAGTCCAAAGTTGTGCAGGATGGCCGTACTAAATTGCTTATCGTGAGTCGGGAGGTGGGTTAGCTATGGGAAATCAGAGTTACAGAGATAGGGTAGGTCTGGATGGAATGCTCTTTGGAGGGTCAGTGTGGACTTGATGGGCTGAATGACCTGCTTCCACAATGTAGGGATTCTATGGTGACCTGTGTTGTAACTTCTCCACAATGACTGACTATGTAGATATCGCAATAGAACTGATTTGAATTTGTTGCTCACACATGCCTTGCACCAAAAGGAATCAGTGGATAGTGATCTGGAGCTGATATTCCGTCTGATTTCCTCTCATTACCCCATTGTACTGAGACTATTTATAAAACGCCTGGTGCCATTCAGACAAGAGACTGAAACTGAGAATTTTATTTTGTTCGAAATAATTCAGTTATTCACAAAAGGGTAAACAACAAACAATGAAAAAGCATGACACCTTTCCCAACCATATTTCTTCGTTGCTCAAAGTTGCACATCAATGGGATTTAATAAGGTATCACAAAATGTATAAACATAAAGCTGATGATTATCCTGCTGGAGATAATATACCAGAGAGTCTGGGAGACAGTGGAAAACCTTGTCACTTGCATTTTACATCATTCACAGCCATTATCCTACCCATTTCTGGGGAGTTTAGCAAATATAATTGTAATAAGATCAAGGGATAGTAGGAACTGCCGATGCTGGAGTCTGAGATAACAAGGTGTAGAGCTGGATGAACACAGCAGGCCAGGCAGCATCAGAGAAGCAGGAAAGCTGACATTTCT
>NC_063337.1:72194320-72223165 GCF_021869965.1 Rhincodon typus
TGACCTGTCCGTCCTCCCTGGACTGACCTATCCCCTTCCTAACTCCCCACCTACACTCACCTTTACTGGCCCCATCCCCGCCTCTTCGACCTGTTTGTTTCCTCTCCACCTATCCTCTCCTCTATCCATCTTCTATCCGCCTCCCACTCTCTCCCTATTTATTTCAGAACCCCCTTCCCCTCCCCCTTTTCTGATGAAGGGTCTAGGCCCAAAACGTCAGCCTCTCTATGATGCTGCTTGGCCTGCTGTGTTCATCCAGCCCTGCACCTTGTTGTCTCGGATTCTCCAGCATCTGCAGTTCCTACTATCTCTGCAACAAGAAAGAAATAAGTTGTACAGCGAGTTGTTTTATTGTGGAATATACTGGTCAAAAGGGTAATGGAGTCAGGTTTGATGAATAGCTTTCAAAATGAAATTGCATGAATACTTGAAAATAAACATTTGCAGGACTATGGGAAAGAAAAAAAATAGGAGTGCAGCCAGTATGATCAACCTCCCAAAGAACTAGTTTAGACACAGTGGTCAAATGATGTCCTACTGGGCTGGATCATTATATGATTAGTTTTCTACCACTGGATTATCTTTGAAGTCTTCAAAGATAATATGTCTTTGCACTCTAATAGATTATTTCCTTAAGGGAAAGACAGAGTTAAAACCTCTGAAAGAAGTACTTTTTGAACAATTAATAATTAATATTATAGAATCAATGAATCTGATAATGAATGGTACATCAAAGGCTTCTCAGTTATTTCTAGTCCTTTTATTTATTTCAAACCCAATCACTCATCAAGACTTCTTTTTAGTTAGTGTAGCTTGTGCCAGAGAAATCATACCGGGCAGAAAATTGGTCAAACTAAATTAAAAAGCAGCCAGCAGTTATTGTCTCTAGAAAACAGTGAAATCAAGGTCAAAGAAGACACAAACGTCCAGGGAGAACCAGTTGCAACAAACCTGAGAGATGTGTATTGAAAAATATCGATCAGAATTTCTGACACCTTGACTTGCACCCATCATCATCATTTTTGTCATTTGGACCATCTTCATCCTTTGGCCATTTCTCAATTAAATTTTAATCAGTTGGACTCTGATGGTGCCAATGCACTGATCTGCTTCTAACCCCTTGTTTTGGATGAGCAAATGTCAGGCCTGAAGTGAGGCCTAATACACACACAATTGACTGAAAAAAGGAGAATTGGGAGAATCTGATAAAAGCAAACTGTGGGAAGAGATTGTCTGGTCTTGACCAGCATTTGGTCAAAGTTAAAAGAAAATCTCCATGGGGTAGAAGGGTGGGAAGGTATGTAAACTTGATCAGATATTAGATAAGGATACTAACAGTTGCCACCTTGATCATTGTCCAGGATGATGACGTACAGCGTGTTGGCCTACATCATTCGCTGGATTGCCAAGATGCGATTGTTGGAAATGATAGTTGTACAAGAGAACACACATCCGAGCTCTATGTGGTCTGTGCCATTGGAGGCAGGTGAATGTAAGGATGGTATTTTGTGGGCCCATCCCAAAGAATCCATTATGTTTGGTTGTAACAACCAGCAGGTTGTCCATTAGAAGACAAATGGGCGCTCAGATTATTGCTATCTGAGCACATAGATCACAGGCGATTGGCAGAGTTTTTTGACAAACGGATGTACAGAAATGGGATGTTTGGTGACCGGTTCTTTGTGAATGTCAGTAACAAACTCAGATAAACTTTAGGAGATTACCGGGAGAAGGATAACACTAGTATTGAATTCCTACCAGAAAAATTATAGCAGGTCTGGACACAATTGGCAAATGTGCCTAAAATTTTTACTACCATTATTCAGCAGATAAATCAAATTCAAAAAGGTATTGGGGATATCAAAGTGACTAATTGGTGGGATGACTTCTGGGGCTGGGGCTCAAACATGCAGATGCACCCTTGGGTACATCTCTTATCACACCTGGCTGTGTTGTTCATCTTGTTTACTTTGACAAACCTCACTATCCTCATGGTTAAATTCATCCATGGGAAAAAGAAACCCATCCAGAAACTAACTATAGCTCTCTCCTCCTTCTGTTAAAGCCAAGAATTAAATAAGCCCGGACTGCATCACAAAAGGAATGGTCTGGCGAGTGCTGCTAATTACCAAAGAGGCTTGAGGGCAAGCTAGTGTATATAAAGTGTAGCTAAATCTTAACTTCTGAATTAAGTTATTTGTAATATAGTACTATGAAGCTTACTGGTGGGTGTTTAAATAAGATAGTTCGTGTAAAGGTTATTCTTGTCTATGTACAAAGATACTCAGGGAATTAGACTATCCATCTGACACTCTACCTGCACAAGAGTAGTAATCTGAACCTGTGATCCATTTTTGCTTGATGCTTGAAGGATCGACAGGACACTCTGCCCACAGTTGGACATTCTAATTTCACCTGCCACCAGAGAAATCGGGCCGGATAGAAAATTGACCAAAGTAAATTAAACAGCAGCATCGGCTGCAGAGAAAAGTGGAAATCTTGGTCAAAGATGTCGGAAATGTTCAGGGGGAAGTAGATACAACCATTGAGCGTTATATATTGGAGGAGTATCAATCAGACTTTTTGGCATCCTGACTTCCAGCCAGTGCCTGATGACCTCATTGGATGCTTTCAACTCAGATCATGACCCAGTTGGCCACAGAACCATCAGGAAGGTCTGGGGTGAGGCAGATAAAAGCAAGTTTTTCCCTTAAAGACTCATATGGCAATCCGATAGGACCTAGGAGAACATTCACCCTGACCTGAAAAGTCGATCTTCATGGAAGAGAGCCAGCCCTACATTGGAGAAGAAGGAGATTCCAACATCCCAGCTCAAGCATGTATATTTTTGCAGATGTTATCTTTCTCAGAAAATAAAGCCAGATACAGAGCACATATTGTGGAAATTTAGGAAAAGCTCACATTGTGTTTTTAGTAAGGAATAATTTGTTAATAAAATTGAGTTGAACCACAAACCAAATTTAAATCCCTTTGTACACCTCACCACAAGAGGATTATGGTTAACTGCCTTTAATGGATAAATTGGTTGAAGAGTCCGAAGCATGGACAACACTGGCCTTATATAGACGGAGTAACTGCAGGGAAAGTCATTCTGTAAAGAAGGATCTCATGGAGCAAAGTATAGGTTTCTTGAATGAGGCAATGTTTCAGCTACCTGGACTACTTCTGGGTCAGCCTTCCTGTACACCTGATGGCCCATCTCCAGATTGGTAGTGGTTTATTGCATCTCTTGCATACTTGGTATCGCAAAGACAGTGTTTACCAACATGCACTTAAATGGCAGTTTTGGTGAAGGGAGCAGAGCAGGAGGAAGAAATGATAGCAGACAAAGACATGGAAGAAATGGTAGCAGAATTTTCTTCTGGATGGTCTGTCCATGAGTCCATATTCAGGGTTCAGTTGCATTGAGGCTTCATCTCCACATCACAGTGACTTGATCATTCTCCAACTTTTAGCCACTTATAAATGGACCAAATTCCTGAAATAAAAGCTGCTGAAGAGAAACCATTGCACAATATCCTTATACAGCAATGTTTCCATTGAACACACAAACTCTTAGTGCCTGTCTTGAGAGGCCTTTGCCTGTCCTAATAAGGCTGTTTAGAATGTTCCCCAGTGGTTGCACATAGCTGGAAAAAGACAGCTGACTTGAAGTGGAGGAAGGCTGCAGTTGATATTGTGGGATGAGGTCTAGCAGCCCTGGACCTTTATGGGCCCTGTCAAACTGCTCTACCTTGGCCTGAGTGACAACACTTTTAAGCTGGAAAACTGAAAGGCAACAGCAATGGTGCTGGGAACTGTCAACAGCTGAAGGATGGATCACTCGGAGGGAGTTCAGTCGCTTTATGCGTCACTTTGCTTGGCCCTGGGGGTGGGGCCTTAGCAATTTTGGAAGTGTACTGAAGGATAGATCATTACAGCCTCTTATAACTTTAGAACTTTGTTATCCACAGTTATAATAGTTCAGGTCAGAGCATTCAACCAAGTACAGTATCCACACGCCCCAGCTAAACTGGAAACAATAAGCATTGGGAGCAAACTCTCCCATGGTTGGAGTCATACCTGGCATATAGAAAGACAGTTGCAATTGTTGGAGATCAGTTATATCTGTTCCAGGACAGAGTCATAGCGTCATAGAGTTATACAGCATGGAAACAGATCTTTCAGTCCAACCAGTCCACGCTGATCATGTTCCCAAACTAAACTAGTTCCACCTGCCAAACTTGGCCCATAGCCATCCAAACTTTCCTATTCATGAATCTATCTGAAAGTCTTTTAAGTGTTGCAACTATACCTGCATCCATCACTTTCCTTGGCCGTTCATTCCACGCATGAATCATTCTGTATAAAAAAGTTGCCCCCATCTCTTTCTTAAAAAATTCTCCTCTCACCTTAAAATGCCCCCTAATTTTGAACTACCCCACCCTAGAGAAAAGACTCTTGCTATTCACCTTTTCCGTGCCCCTCATGATTTTATATAATTAACGTCACCCTTCAATCTCCTATGTTCCAGTGAAAAATGTCTCAGTCTTTCCCATCTATTTTTATATCTCAAACCTCCATTCCAGGCAGCAGCCTGATTAAAGCTCTCCTCAACCCTGTCCAATTTAATAATATCCTTCCGATAGAAGGGTGATCAGAACTGCATGCAGTACTCCAGAAGAGGCCTCACCACTGTCCTGTACAACCTCAACATGACACCCCAACTCCTATACTCAAACATCTGAGCAATGAAGGCAAGTGTGCTGAATGTCTTCTTATCTACCCTGTCTACCTATAACACAAAATCAAAGAATTATTTACCTGAACCCCTTGGTCTGTCTATTCTACAACACTACCCAAGGCCCTACTTTTAATTGTACATGCCCTGCCTTTGTTTGTTTTACCAAAATGCAATACCTCACAATTATCCAAATTAATCTCCATCTGCCACTCCTCAGCCCATTGACCCAATTGATCAAGATCTCTTCGTAAGTTTAGATAACCTTCTTCACTGTCCACTGTACCACCACTTTTGCTGTTATCTGCAAACTTGCTAACCACACCTCCTAAATTCTCATTCAAATCATTTATATAAATGACAAACAAAAGTGACCTAGTACCTGTGGAATACCACAGGTCACAGGCCTCCAGTTCTAAAAACAACCCTCCACCTCCCACGAGGAGCTTGAACAGTTTATCAACTTTACTAACTTTATCAACTTTCACCCCAGTCTCAAATTCACCTGGACCATCTCCGATACCTCCCTCTCCTTCCTGGACCTCTCCATCTCCATCTCCATCTCTGGTGACCACCTCAAAACTGACATTGATTTCAAGCCCACTGACTCCCACAGCTACCTAGACTACACCTCCTCTCACCCACCTTCCTGCAAGAATGTGATCCCCTACTCCTAATTCCTCCGCCTTTGCCGCATCTGCTCCCAAGATGGGGCGTTCCACGCCCAAACATCCCAAATGTCCTCCTCTTTCAAGAACCATTAACATTCCTCCTCTAGTGATCAAAAATACCCTCAACTGCATCTCTTGCATTTCCCGCACCTCTGCCCTCACATTGCCTCCCCCCAACAAAAATAAAGACAGAATCCCCCTTGTCCTCACCTATCACCCCACCAACCTCCACATCCACCATGTCATTCTCAGCCACTTCAACCACCTACAATCCGATCCAACAACCAAAGAGATATTTCCCTCCACTCCCCTATTTGCCTTTCGTTGAGACAGCTCTCTGCATGACTCCCTCGTCTGTTCCACACTCCCCACTAACCCCACCACATCTGGCACCTTTCCTTGCAACAGCAGGAAGTGCTATACCTGCCCCTGCACCTCCTCCCCTCACCTCGATTCAAGGCCCAAAACAAACCTTCCACATCAGACAGTTTCACCTGCACATCCGTCAACTTGGTCTACCGTATCTGCTGCTCCCAATGTGGTCTCGTCTACATTGGTGAGACCAAGTGTAGACTCGGAGACCACTTTGTAGAGCATCTGCTCCCTGTATGCAATAAATGACAACACCTTCCGGTTGCCAACCATTTTAACTCCTCCTCCCACTCCCTGGGTGACATGTCCATCCTAGGCTTCCTCCGGTGTCACAATGACACCACCCACAAACTGGAGGAGCAACACCTCCTGTTCCACCTTGGGAGCCTACAGCCCAATGGCCTAAACATGGAATACACCAGTTTTAAAATCTCCCCACCCTGGCCTCATCCCATGTCCAAACCTCCCTCTCATCCATGCCTCCTTGACCTGACACCACCTGTCCATTTTCTCTCCCACCTATCCACTCCTCCCACCTCACTGACCAAACCCCACCACTCCCTACCTGCACTCACCTATCACCATCCCACCTACCTTCCTGAGCCCCAACTCTCCTCTCTCTATTTCCCAGCTCCCTTCCCCCTCCCCATTTCTGAAGAAGGGTCCCGGCCCAAAATGTCGACCCTCCTCCTCCTCTGATGCTGCTGGCCTGTTGTGTTCCTCCAGCTCCACACTGTGTTGTCTCTGACTCTAGCATCTGCAGTTCTTGCTACCTCTACCATCATCCTCTGTCTCCTACCATAAAGCCAATTTTGTATCCTGAATCCCATGTGATCTAATTTTACTACTTACTCTACTATGCAGAACCTTGTCGAAGACTTTCCTAAAGTCTAAGCAAACAATGTCAACTCCTCTGCCTTCAATCTTTTTGGTCACTTCAGTAAAAAACTCAATGAAGTTTGTGAGACATGATTTTCCTCACACAAAACCATGGTGATTATCCCTAATCAGTCCTTGCCTATCTAAATGCCTGTAACTTATATCTTTCAGAACCACCTCCAACAATTACCTACCACTGGTGTCAGACTCACAAATCTGCAGTTTCCAGGCATCTCCTTACAGTCTTCCTTAAACAATGGCACAACTTTAGCCACCCTCCAGTACTTCACCGTGTTTATTGATGATACAAATATTTCGGATGTAGAGATGCCAGTGTTGGACTGGGGTGGACAAGACCAGGTCACATGACACCAGGTTATTGCCTACAGATTTATTTGAAATCACAGTCTTTCATAGCGCAAGTGAAGAGCTCCGAAAGCTTGTGATTTCAAATAATCTTGTTGTCATATAACCTGGTCAGAAGTCATATGACTTTTGACAAATATTTCTGCTGGGGGCCCCATGAATTTCTCTCTAACTTTCCAAAACATCCTGGGATACACTTGATCAAGTCCTGGAGATTTATCCACCTTTATGTTTTCTAAGACCTCCAGCACTTCCACTTCTGTAATGTGAACTGTTTTCAAAACATCAACATTTACTTTCCTGAGTTCTCTAGCCTCCATTCCTTTCTCAACAGTAAAAACTGATGCAAAATATTAATTTAATATCTCTCCCGTCTCTTGAGGTTCAACACAAAGATGACCTTGTTAATCTTTAGCCTGAGGAATAATTGCAGGGATTCGTGTCCTACACCCAAACATCTTCAGCTGCCTCAATGACCTTCTCTTCATCAGAAAGGGGGATGTTTGCACAATGTTCAGCATCATTCATGACTCCTCAGATACTGAAGTAGTCTGTGCTCAAATGCAACAAGATCTTGACAATACCAGGCTTGGACTGACAAGTGGCAAATAACATTCTCGCCAAACAAATGCCAGGCAATGACCATCTCCAAGAAGTGACAATCTAACACCCCTTGTCATTCAATGGTGTTACCATCTCATTATCAACATGCTTGGAATAACCATTGACTGAAAACTCAACTGGACTTGCCGCACAAATACAGTGGCTACAAAAGCAGGTCAGACGAGTAACTCCCATCCTGACTCCCTAAAGTCTGACCACCATCTACAAGGCACAAGTCAGAAGTGTGATGGAACACTCCCCCACTTGCCTGGATGGATGCACCTCCAGCAACACTCGAGAAGCTTGCCACCAGCTAGGACAAAGCAGAACCACATCTGGAAACACCCGCTCCCCTTATCACTGCTGCTCAGAAGCAATAGTGTGTGCTACTTTCAAGATGTGCTACAGAAATTCACCAAAACGTCTGCAGGCAGCACATCCCAAACTCAGGACCCTTTCGATCTAGAAGGACAAAGGCAGCAGATACATGGAACACCACCACCTTAAAGTTCCCCTCTAAGCCACTCACCATCCTGACTTGGAAATATATCACCGTTCCTTCACTGTCACTGAGTCAAAATCCTGGAATTCCTTCTCTAAAGGCATTGTGGATCAACCTGCAGCATGTGAATTGTAGCAGTTCAAGAAGGCAGCTGCTCATCACCTTCTCAAGGGCAACTAAAGATGGACAATAAGTACTAGCCACCCAGCAACACCCACATATCATGAATAAATTTTTAAAAAGTGACACCAATTGCACCATGCAGGACAGCACTCCGGGCTTAAACAATTTTACTCTGAGCTTCTGCTGCAGTAGTCCGCACCGAGTGGTCTCTGTGCTGCAATAGAAGCACACCACTCACGAGGCCAAAAGAGTCCTTATGGAGTTGATCACACCCCTCGCTTGAGACTAAAGGTTACAAATTCTGAGCAAAGTTCATTGTCAGGTTGGCACTGGTCTCCTCCTTGGTTCTTGCCATGTACGCGTGTCAATGTGCCAGACATTTCAAAATGTATATTTATCAGCTACTCCTGAGGACTGCCCTTCAAAGTCACCATCTATGTCCTCTGTGGCAAATCTCCTGTGTGACCCCACCCGGTGGTAGGCTGGTACTCTCTTTGTCCTCTGTCTTGGCTGTGGGCTTTTCCTACCTGCTGTTTGCTTCCACTTAGAGGACCTGCCTTTTTCTTCTTCTTTGAAGTACAGTGTCAATATCTCAGCTGATCACTATTAGGTCTGAGAGACAGGGATGTTGTTTCTTATTCATCACTATCTTCTCTCTGCTCCCCTCTGTTTCTATTCCACCACTGCCACTAGGCAAAGTTACAATTCCTGGCTATCTGAAAGGGGATGCCCACAGAGTCTGGTTGTGGTCATCCTGGAGGAGGTTGTGGAGTTCAGATGGTGGAGATATGTTAGGAGAAATGTGAGGTAGATCGTTAGACTACTTACAGCTTGCAAATTAGAAGAGAAGTGATTGAGAGGTCAGTGGAGCAAGAAAGATTAGGTAAGAGCCGTCGATATTTCATGATATTATTATTTAATTCATTTTTATTTATGTTATATTGATTGTTTAGTAGCGAGAAATTCTGTTCTGGAATTACATACAATGAAATATGTGTTTATCTGACATTCCTTTTTCCTTCATTTCAGTACAGGTCGCACACAAGTTATTTCGAATGAAAGATTAATACTGCTGTTAAATTGGGAGAGAGACCTATTTAGAGAAAAAAAAGATAGCGCTTGTGTATTACCATCCCATAGGCTAATTTCAAGGCCATTTGAATTTGTAACCCTATATTACTGCTGCAACAAGGTGGCTTTATTTGTAGCCACGTAAATAGGACAAATTATTCTAAGGTAGCTGCATAACTGCATTGTTGTAGGTGCAAAGTAAACATTTACATATTGACATATTTGACCAACAGCAAGGACTGAGAAGCAATAATGTATTGACAAAAATTGCAAATGATTTCCACTGGTAGTTAATAATACATTTTAGTAAGTGGCTAACAATCATTTTTACAATGTCATGAATAATATGATTTAGTTCAATACTTTATATCAGACCTTCATCAAAATTTCAGCTTTATTTAGTACAGCTCTGATTAAATAATACTCGAAGAGTATTTGTTTATTTTTAATAGCTAATATAGTTGGAAGCTATACCCAGTAGTTCTAAAGGATTCAATTCTGTAACTTAATTAGATCATAAAATGTGAATATGTAAATATTGTGCTGATTAGGCAAATTCTACAGAAAAGACAGTTATTGATCACTGCCAGGGTGGGACGTGTTGATCACATGTCAAAGTGTTCTAACTTACCATTCATTTATGGATACCCAGCCTCTTGCTACATGATATTCATGATATTGGATACCATGTGATTGTATTTCTGAGTGTCAGTGCACTTGATTAAATGTACATTGCATTGTGTTTCCCACTCAATGTTTAAAATTATTTAATGATTTGGGAATCTAGCACTTATACACTTTGAGTTGTTATTGTCATGCTGTTAAGTAGCATTTTTTTCAATATATTTTTCCCATACTACGGTTGGAAACAGACTACCTAATCGCTTTACATTAACAATAACTATACTTAAAGAACAAATCAGGTGGAAATGAGGTCAATGGGACTCAGCAAAAAAAAAATAAGAGCATGAATAGACAAACATAGAAATTGCTGGTAAAGCTCAGTAGGTCTGGCAACATCTGTGGAGAGAAGTCAGAGTTAATGTTTTGGGTCCAGTGACCCTTCCTTAGAGCAGGAATGGACTATTTGGCCCTTTGAGCTGCTCCACCATTTAATACCACCAAGTCTCATCTTCAGAGATATCTTCCTGCATTCTCACCATATCTTTTGATTTTCATAATATTCAAAAATCTACTGATGGCTCTCTTGAAGAGACACTCTTTGGGTAGAGAATTCAAAAGCTTTGTAATGTTTTGTATCCAGATGCAAAATCATAGATTACCTTTACTTACATAATATATCTTTAAAATAGACAAGGAGTCTAATAAGATGGTGTCCAATAGCCACATGACTTCTTTTGTGGATTCAACTGCAACCAAAAACAAACGATCAGGCTAATTTATTTTAATAACCAACCTAAAAAAAATCAAAGATTCAAAGAGGCAGGTGGAACATCATAAGGAATTCCTGAATAGTTGACCTTGGCTTGAGGCGCATTGATTCATCAAAATTAACATTGCAACTATTAAGTTCGATTCTGGCAAAACCAGATAAAGCCATCATTTTGAATGGAATCATTAGAACACAATGTAATAGATATCTTGAAGCAACAATTTCTTCTCAACTGGGAAATAAAAAGGGGTCATCCATGTCTAGCATTTGTCTGAAACTAATTTACCTTCAAGTAACTGTTCACAGTCCCTTTCACCATATTGCATCTTGGCTTTATAAAATTTCCTCCTCCAATTCTTAACATTTTCCTTTGATTTAAAGGAGTCTACAATTTCTCTTGTTCTCCAAAGATGGACCACTGTCCTGTGGTAATCTGTATTTAGAAGAGGAAAGTTTAGTTGGTGCAAAATTTAATTGTTTCTTTAAAATAGTTGCCATTGATTAACTCAAATTATATCTTTTAATCTGATTTTCCAATCCACACTTGGCCTTCAAACCTATACAATGCTTTATTCATATAAGTGCCTTGTTTTGTACTTAAATAAACCACTTTAAAATTCAGTTTTAAATTCTCACAAATCAAGAGACCCCTTCATCACAGGTTTCTTTATGACAAGATTATAATTTTATACTGTCTCATTGCACAGTATCATGTCTAATATATTCTGTTCTCGCTTTTGTTTCTTGGTCTATTGATCAGGAAAATAATTTTGAATGCGTTCAAAACTGCATTGAATACTATTGCAAATTTGGGTTTGATTATAAAAAATAATTAGATTATAATCATCTTGGAAAATTGCATCTTCTTGTTACATGGATTCTGATTTCTCAATTTACATTCTGCTCAATTCACCAGCTATTTAAGGTTTTGGAGTAGATTTGTAGCTCGGGTTGTGGGTTTTGAGGTTGTTGAGGTTGGTTGGCTTGTCGAGCTGGTTTCTTGTTTCACAGACATTTCGTTACCATGCTTGGTAACATCCTCAGTGCAGCCTCCAATGAAGCGTCGGTGTGTTTTCCCGCCTGGTTTTTAAACGCTGGTGTCCATTGAGATGGATTGCCTCACTTCCGGTTTTCCTTTGTAGTGGAATGTGTATGGGGTCGAGTTCAATGTGTTTATTAATAGCATGCTTCGTGGAGTGCCATGCTTCTAGGAATTCTCATGCCTGTCTCTGCCTAGCCTGTCCCAGGATCTTGGTGTTGTCCCAGTTGAAGTTGTGGTTCTCCTTGTCCATGTGGATTGAAATGAGTGAGTATTGGTCGTGTCTTTTTGTAGCCAGTTGGTGTTCATGTACTCTTGTGGTTAGTTTCTTTCTTGTTTGTCCGATGTAGTGTTTCTTGCAGTCTCTGCAGGGGATCTTGTAGATGACATTGGTCCTGTCCATGGCGGGGAGTGGGTCTTTAGTTCGGGTGAGCAGTTGTCGTAGGGTTGACGTGGGCTTGTCTGCCACTTTGATGTCCAGCGGTCGTAGGAGTCGTGAGTTCTGACATGTTTCTGATATAGGGAAGTGTGATGAGTGTGTCAGGGTGTGTAGTCTCTTTCTGATGCTATTCTTGTAGGCATCTTCTGACCCAATTCTTTGGATATCCATTATCCTTGAAAACCTGGAAGAGGTATTCTTCTTCTTCTTGGCATAGTTCCGTGTTGCTGCAGTGTGTTGTTCCCCTTTTAAATAGTGTTCGCACGCAGCTTCGTTTGTGTGTGCTGAAATGGTTACTGTTGAAGTTCAGTACCTGGTCTGTGTGTGTGGCTTTTCGGTGTACTTTCATTTGCAGTTCCCCATTTGTAAACCCCAGAGTTTAAAAACCAGGCGGGAAAACACACCGACACTTCATCGGAGGCTGCATGGAGGATATTACCAAGCATGGTAACGAAACGTCTGTGAAACAAGAAACCAGCTCGAGGAGCCAACCAACCTCAACAACCTCATCACCAGCTATTGCAGGCACAAAGGAGGGGCAGCAATAAACAACCTCAGTGGTTTTGGACATTCATTATTTCCTAGGTGAAACCAAATGGATTCTACTTTGTTGAATTTATAATCCAAGATTGTTTCATCTCAGTTGGTCTTATGCCATCTTGAATTACTGGAGCTATCCCTCTATCATTAGGCCTCCAAAACTGTCTACATTTTGCATATTTCCTCTGGCAGTAAAAAAGCCTGGAACATGCAATTTTCAACTGTGATCACTCTACAACTATGTCTTCCGTATGGCTGGTAGATCAAACCTATTTATTTCTATTCATGTTAATCATAGAATCATGGAAACAGACCCTTCAGTCCAACTCGTCTATGTCGACCAGATATCCTCAAATAATCTAGTCCCATTTGGTAGCCTTTGGCCCATATTCCTGTAAATCCTTACTGTTAATGTACCTATCGTATATCTTTTATATGTTGTAATTTTACCAGCCTCCTCACCTCTTCTTGCAGCTGATTCCATAAAAGCACCACCCTCTGCATGCAAAGCTCACCCATTAGGTCCCTTCTAAATCTTTTCCCTCTCACCTTAAATGCATGCCCTCTAGTTTTGGTCTCCATTACTCTAGGAAAAATATCTTGGCTATTCACCATATCCATGTCCCTCATGATTTTATAAAATTTTAGAAGGTCACCCCTCAGCCTCTCCAGGGAAAATTGCCCCAGCTTATTCAGTCTCTCCCTATAGCTCAAAACCTGGCAACGTACTTGCAACTCTTTTCTCAACCCTCTTAAGTTTCATAGTATCCTTCCTATAGCAGGGAGATTGGAATTGAATGCAGTATTCCAAAAAAGCGGCCTAACCAATGTCCTGGACAGTCTCAACATGACCTCCCAACTTCTATACTCAATGCAAGCATACAAATGTATTCTTCACTGTCCTGTCTACCTGTGACTCTACTTTCAAGAAACTATGAACCGCTACTCCAAGGTCTCTTTGTTCAGCAACACTCTCCAGGACCTTACCATTAAGTGTATAAGTCTTTTCCCGATTGCCTTTCCAAAAATGCAGCACCTTACATTTATCTAAACTAAACTCCATCTGCCACTCTTCGGACCATCAGGCCATCTAATCACAGCCTTGTTGGACTCTGAGGTTATCTTCTTCGCTGTCCACAACACTACCAATTTTGGTGTCATCTGCAAACCTACAAACCATAGCTCCTACGTTCACATCCAAATCATTTATATAAATGACAAAAAGCAGTGAACCCAGCATCAATCCTTGTGGCACACCACTGGTCACAGTCCTCCAGTCTGAAAAGCAACCCTCCACCACCACCCTCTGTGTCCTACCTTCAAGCCAGTTCTGCATCCAAACGCCTAGCTCTGCTTTTATTCCATGTGATCTAACCTTGCTGACCAGTCTACCATGCGGAATCTTGTTGAATGTCTTACTGAAGTCCTTATAGATCACGTCCACCACTCTGCCTTCATTAATTCTCTTCATTACTTCTTGTAAAATTCAATTAAGTTAGTGAGACACAATTTCTCATGCACAAAGTCATGTTGACTACCCCTAATCAGTCCTTGCCTTTCCAAATACATGTAAATCCTGTCCCTCAGGATCGCCTCCCACAACTTGCCCACCCCCATTGATGTCAGGCTCACTGTAGCTCCCTGGCTTTTCCTTACCACATTTTTTAAAATAGTAACACTGCGTTAACCAACCTCTCATCTCCTGACACCTCACCTGTGGCTATCAACGATACAATTATCTCAGCAAGGGCACTGCAATCACTTCCCTACCTTCTCACAAAATTCTAGGGTACACCTGATCAGATCTCAGGGATTTATCTACCTTTGAGTGTTTTAAGATGTCTAGCGCAACCTCCTGTGTAATATGGACATTTTTCAAGACGTCATTATTTACTTCCCCAAGTTCTCTAGCATCCATATCCTTCTCCACTGATGCAAAATACTTGTTTAGTATCTCCCCTGTCTCCTGCAGTTCCACACATAGGCACCCCCCCCCACCAAACCCAACTCATTTAAGTCCTCCCAAACAGCTCTAGTGACTCTCCCCACCAGTATATTTGTCCCCTTCTAATTCAGGTACAATCATCCTTCTTATACACATTACATCTACCCCAGAAGAGATTCCAATCGTTTAAAAAATGTGAATCCTTCTCCCATACATTAGCTCCTCAGCCACACATTCATCTGCTCTATCCTTTTATTCCTACTCTCAGTAGCTCATGGCACTAGTAGTAATCCAGATATTTCACTACCCTTGAGGATGTACTTTTTAAATTCCTGCATAATTTCTTATATTCTCTCCTGAGACCCTCATTATATTCTCTTCCTATACCATTAGTTCCAAAGTGTACAACGACCTCCTGCTGGTCCCTCTCCCCTTTGAGAATATTCTGCAACCCCTCCGAGATATCCTTGATCCTGGCACCAACAAGGCAATACACCATTCTGATATCTTGTTGTCAGCCGCAGAAATTGATCACTTGGAACGTCGTTACATTCAAGCCAGTCTCTGTACCAGAAACTTGGCTCTCAGTGTTACATTCCCCTGAGATTCCATCACCCCCTACATTTTCCAAAACAGCATACTTTATGAGATGCAGATGACCACAGGAGGAGCCTGCACTACCTGCCTCCCTCTCCTACCATTCCTGGAGGTAAACCATCTACCTGACTGTATCTGAGATAGTAGGAACTGCAGATGTTGGAGAATCTGAGATAACAAGGTGTAGAGCTAGATGAACACAGCAGGCCAAGCAGCATCATAGGAGCAGGAAACCTGATGTTTCGGGCCTAGAATCTTCTTTAGACCTTGTTACCTGACTGTTTCTATTGTTTTTCTCCCTTCCTGAAACTGCCATCCATCACACTGTCTAGCTTCTGTAAATTCCTCTTTGCCTCTGTCACTCCACCTGATCCATACGATTCGATAGGATTCACAACCAAACATACTTCCTGCAGACATAATCGTAACATGGAAGCTCTCCCTAGTCTCCCAAATCCAACAGGAAGAGCACATCACCTTACTGCAGGCCGTCTTTGCATTTTAACAATTTACTGACCCAGAAAATATCACAGTCTTACCGCTCTTAAAAACATTACTCCAGGATAAATTATCTATGTTTTATAGTTTCAAAGTTTAATTAAAAAACATTTCAATAATATGTATACTCAAAAAATCCACTCTACTCACCATTGTCAATATACAAAAAAAAACTAAGGTTACACTTTTAAAAGCCACTTAGCTGCTCCCCTGCTGTCAGTTCCCCCACACAGATTGCTCCAAGGTCACTTGTGAATTTCACTGTTTACTTATTTTTCTTGGAACAAACTCCAAATGGCCAGAGATGTTTGAAACTAAACAGCACAGGCAGTCAGTTGTGCAGGTTCGCTGCTCATTTTTCAGTTGCTACATGGTCCCTGCTTCCTCTCCCTCCTCCTCCTTTTTTGGAAGTGCTGTTGTTTTGGTCTCTTTCTTTCCAAAGTTCCAAAACAATGCAACAGGTTATAAAACAGTAATTACTGCTTCAAAAATTCAAGGAAATAAGGTCCAACACTAAGAATACCTCAAAAAAAAAAGTAGCTCTTACAGCCACAATTTTTTCCCCATCCTCCATCTTGAATTACCCAGAATCCTCTTGCAATTCAGAGTCAGGGTCCCTCTCACTGCCTAGTCCTGATAAAAGATCTAGGCTCAAAACATTGACTCTCCTACTCCTCTGATGCTGCCTGACCTGCTGTGCTCTTCCAGCATCTGCAATTTTTGCCATCTCCGCTTGTAATTCACTATTTTGTGTAAATGCCTCATGCATTCAGTTATAGTGATTTTGTTTGAACTTTCTTTTCCCTTTTGTTGCTGATGCCATCTTTGTCACAAGTGCATTTTTGCATTCATTAAGCATTCTTCTTCAGGTTGCCTTTTTGCTGTATTGTTTTTTAAACCATAAGTGCACAGTGGACTTGAATTTATGCAAATGAAAAAGCACAAATAGGAATTGTGCAATTAACTGCCATTCTTCCTACATAACTTCATCCACAGCCTCTTGGAACCTAAAATCTTCCCTTGCCTGACAACAGAGTCGGATCTCCAAACAAAGATTCTCAGCCATTTTCCAGCTGAGCTTCTTTTTTATTTCAATAGCTCCTATTGTATCATAATGACACAGTCATTAAGGGACTCAATTGTGCCAGTTTTCCATATTACTTTTTCTTTTCTGAAAAGAATTTTACAGCAATTTAACCCAAAACTATCTACAGGATGGAATCAAGCTGAAATGGAAAGTCAGTGGGGATGCTGGACTTATGGAAAGGATAACAGAACCACAAGAAGATGTCTGGTTCAAGGAAAAGTAAGTAAGACTGCAAATCAATTACTAAACACTGCGTAAAGTTGTCGGAATCATTACTGCCAGACCAAGCAATATATTCCATTGCTTTGCAATTTTCTTTGACTGTTATTTCATTTTTCAACATCAGACATGTTTCAAATAATAGCATTCTCTCTCTCTCTGACTCTCTTTCTTTCTCCCCTCCCATGTCTCACTTTTTTTCTTCTTTCATTTCTCTTTTTCTTTGACATTTGTAAATACAGCGTGCACATATGTATCTTTCATTAACATCAGTGGTAATCTAAGAAAATGATTTAAATAATTAATTCACTGAATAATATTACTATCTTGACATTATTTATGGCTCTGATGTAAGTACAAGACCAAATTAATTCAATGAACTGTTGTGAAAGGAGAAATGTAGTTTGCAAAAGGACATTATTACATTGTGGCCGTAGAAGCGATTTCTATAACAATCCAAAGTATTCTTTTCTCATTCAGTATCTGTGGGATATTTAGTTCACCACTATAATTATTTAAAATATGATACAAATTTTACGTCATCTCATGCAACATTTGTGGTTCCTTGTAGAGATGAAAACACAGTCAGCAATAATCAAATGGCAGTAATTAACAGCGACAGCCAAAATATCGGGCTTCGCAACCTTCATGAAGACGTTTTGATAAAGATCCCTCTGTAGCAGACAAGATATAGCATGTAAAAGCTTGTGCAAGTCAGGAACTGTCCTTGCCACTCTGGCCCTGCACCATTATCCCCAAGGAAGAGCCAAGTTAGCTGCACAGTTCAGTGGCAGTAACTGGAGCTGTTAGTTGAAGATGTGATAGAAAGGAGGGCAGTGCTTTTTGCATGGTGACCGGCAAAGTAATCCGTGACACCAAACTCCAAGTAAGTGCACACTAAAGTGAAAGTGAAACCCACCAGACAACCAAAGATGACTGTCTTGTGGTGGGTTTAATCTGAGAATCACCACAACTAGGTGAGGTTGAGATGGCAAGACTTCATGGTTACCTCAAGTAATGTAGGAAATGAACCTCCGCCATCAGAAAAAGAGTTGTCCAACTAACTGTGGTAACCGACCTCCAAGTGAATTTAGTGAGCACTAAGAAATGAAACTAAGCCCTCATAAGATGTATCTTATGTAGATATGTTAGGGTCAGCATGGTGGCTCAGTGGTTAGCACTGCTGCATCACAGCGCCAGGGACCTGGGTTCGATTCCACCCTTGGGCGACTATCTGTATGGAGTTTGCACATTCTCCCTGTGTCTGTGTGGGTTTCCTCCAGGTGCTCCGAGTTCCTCGCACTATCCAAAAATGTGCAGGCTAGGTGGATTGGCCATATTAAATCCCGTAGTGTTCAGGGATGTGTAGATTAGTGGGATAGGTCTGGCTGGGATGAACTGAGGGTCAGTGTGGACTTGTTGGGGCAAAGGGCCTGTTTTCACACTGTAAGGATTCTATGATACTTTTCTATGATATGGTGTAAGCATTGCTCCAAGAGCAGCCATGATGATATGGTGAGGTGGGTGGTTTACCATTAACAATTTGTGTGAAGAAGTACAGTATCCATGGTGCACACAAGGATGTTGTGATGCACACAGAGTTAGATGTAGAAGAAGCTGCAAACGTGAGGTTATCTTGCTGACTGTTTCAATGCAAACTGATTTTATCTACTTTCTCAGGGACAGAGTGGAAAATTAGAACCTGCATATAGATGAGGTGAGTTGGGCAAATAATGAGATGCAGCTGCCTGGGAATAAGGCAGACACATTGTTAACAAGAGTCTGACCTCGCTATTTAAAGCTTAAAGGAAAGATTGGATTTTTTTTTCTCAATGTTGAGATTCTGATTCTTTTTATGTTCGTCATATTTTTCTGCATTTCTTCCTAGAGCCCACGTTACTCAAGGGAATAGAAAATTGTACCCTAAAACTTCATGCACTGTGTAAATGACTGACATTTTCATTCATTTTAATCATGGTTTAAAGCAATGTCAGAATATCCATAATTTAGTGAAATAATAAACATTTTAAAATGGCTAGGTGTTCAAAATTTGGACATATTCCTGACTACAACTCAATATCTCACGTTTCATAAGACAATAATAAACTTCTGAAGTACATGATGAATTGACAAAGCGTAGATATGCTGAAAGAGGACATATTACACATAAAATGATTCTACAGGTAGAGATGGATGAAGCATACCTAGGATTCTGCACACCAAGATCATGCAGTTGCCCAATTTATGTCGCACACAACCAGCCTGCCCCTGTCCCCTCCGCCCATCCCCTCCACCCTTCCCATTTTCACACAAAATGGAAGACAAAGTACAAAGTGGAGAAATACATTAGTATTTACTTTATATTATTAACAATTTATTTGTCAAAATAATAATGAAGTAAATTATTTAACAATATATTAGATCTCTGTAATTTTTTGTGATGTGAAAACTATTGCTGGGGAGCTTGTATTTGTCTAAGATCCATGGACACTGAATCTGTCGGCCCAGATGACAATTAAACGTTATATTCATAACAGAAAAAAAAAATCATAATGTAAGGGAGCACATATTTTCTTTTTGGCTATAAACTTGAAAATGTAATGGACACTGCCGTATAACTAAAACATACCAGGACAGTTTTTTTTATCTAAACATGAAGATCCAGTGGGATTGTGTAGTGCACACTTTCACTATACGAGACTACATTCCTTTTCAGAGTAGTGAGATAGAAACATTGTGAGACACAACGGCACCAGGAGTCTCTTAATTTCAGAACTTCTGCCTAGCAACAGCTTTTGGATTAACCCGGCTGCTATTTGTTACAGACATATGAGGAAGTATCCACGGTCAGAGAACAGAAAGCAGCTCTTTCCCTTTTCTCCACATGAGTGTAAAGTAAAAAACAAAACAAATTCAAAACAGAATTCCAACATAAGAAAGGGCCTTGATCAATTATTGAACTGAAGAACCTCCAGCTTGGAGTACGTACTTCTCACTGACATAACATGTTCTTCCTCTTTATCTTTTTATTCACATAATTCATCAAATTGGTTTATCTGGCTGATTTGTGACTGAATGTATGTTTTTGTGTGCACTCGTGCACACATGTGTATGGTATGTTTCTTGGGTGTGGGTTGGTGATTAAAGTGGTACAGTTTATTTTGTACAATAATTAAGTAATAATTGATTTTTATGAATTTGTTAAATAATAAGTTTGCTTACAATAAATGGTTTTTCTTTTGTTTTGGCTGAAACCTGGTGTGAATCACTTTTGTCCCCATTAGTACTCAGCCAGTAAATTGATCATCCTGGTTTAATTGGGTCATTACAAATTTGTGATAGCTTTTGGATTAGTGAGGCTCAAGTTTTGGTACACCAATACCAATTAAGCCATAACAACAGCAGTTGGTGTCAAGAATTACTTATTGATTGTGTGCAACTGCTGAGATTCCTGGAAGAACCTAATGAGATAAAGCTTGATAACCTCAAAGTATTTTGATCAACCTTCTAATTAAGAATACAGACCCAGATTTTCCAATGGCCAGATAATTATTTCTGAAGCATACATCGGAATTATGCATGCAGACACTATGGAAATTCCATTGTAACAGACTCTGAAGGAATTGCCTGGGAAATTGCATACTTTGGTAGGCAATTTGCCTATGCTTGGAACCCTGACAAAGTGCCCCTTTGAATTTGAGACGTTCTGCTGTAGTTAGCTAAACAGCTACTCAACAAAAGTTAAATTGTTCAACATGTCGTCTATCCCCTGAGTAACTATTAAACAGATCCACAATGTACCTCAACACCCCCTTGCACCATCCAGACCTAGCCCAATAGTCCCCAGGACCCAATGCCCTCTCCCCATCAGCACATGTTGTGATGAAATTTGCCTACAGATTATCCAGTTTGTGAAAACAATAAAACCAGGTACTTTAATGCACAATTGTGTTGTATATCAAGCAATAGTTTTTGGACAGAACAGAGAGAAGAATCTGAAGCAGTAGAATAGGAATGCTTGCTTTCTTCCGCTCTTCCTGATTCTCTCAGACTTGAATGACAGCACCAAGTGATAATACAAATTGGACAAATATCTACTCACTGAGAACTACAGCCTCTCTATCAAGGACTCTTAAGGACCTTTTATGTTTCCTGCTCTTGATTTCCTTTTTTCTTCACAAGAAATTCTCTTTTTTTTTAAACTTTATACTGTGTATGGATGTGGTTTAATGTTGTGTTTTTCTTTGGTTGCATAAATGTAAAATTTCTCTTTCATTCACTCATGAAAACTTTGTAATTGGTTCCTTAATTTTGACCAAATAAACTACATTTTAACAGTGTGATACAGCAGTGCGGTAACAAAAGAATGAAATACATATGTTGTGCCCAGTTAAAGTTGTTAAAAAGAGAAATGCCAATTCACCTCTCCTCACCTGCTCACAACAAACATCTAAAAATTTCATAATTCTGAGTAAAGAAATTTCTCCTCATCTCAGTCCCAAAACTGTCAATTCCTTATTCTGAGATGGTGATCTGCAAAGGAGGGCATATCCACCCTATAAATAAAGATGGGAAGAACTGTGGGTGCTGTAAATCAGGAACAAAAACAAAGTTGCTGGAAAAACTCAGCAGATATGGCAGCATCTGTGAAGGGAAAAACAGAGTTAATGTTTCAGATCCGGTGACCCTTCCTCAGAACGGATCTGACCCTCTAACCCTGCCAGACCTGCTGAGCTTTTCCAGCGACTTTGTTTTTGTTTTGGTCCACCCTGTAAATACCCTGTTCAGCCCTTGAGGAATGTTGTATGTTTCAACGAGATTACCTCACATTTCTGTAAACTCTAGAAATATAATGTTAGTCTATTTAATACCTTAAATAGAGTAGAGAATCTTTGGAATTCCCTATCCCTAAGAGCCATCAAAGCTCAGCATATTCAAACCAAAGATTGGAAGATTTTCAGATACTAATGTTCTCGAGGGATATGGGGATAATGCGGGAAAATAATGTTGAACTCAGTAATCATCCATGATGTGGAATGATTAGAAGGCTGGAGGAGCTATTCCTTCTCCTATGTCCCTATGTTCCCCACTTATAGGATGTCTGCCCTACCCAGAAATGAGCTGCTTGCTTGCTGAGTCCCTTGGGTATGTGGCTGAAGGGAGTGCATTAGTAAGAAATTTGCATGCTACTATTTAATTGCTTTGTAATAACCAGTCAACATTACAATATTTCACCCACTGCCACAATAATGCCATTTAATATGATTTCATTCATGAACACCAAATAGCAGATGCAGTCTTACAACCTTTCAGGTGAAGTTTGATTTAGCAGTTATTGAGGAATGTGAGCCCTTCCAACTGTTGCATTATTTCATGTCAATTAATGAAATAGAATCTTTGGAGAGAAAATGTAATTTATCCAACACCTCAGGTGTTAGGGCTGCTCATATTTGAGAGACACAAAATGGCCAGCAAGGGGTTAAACAGAATTAAAAGCCTGCTCCAGCATTTAGACACAAAATAGCTGACAAGTGATAAACAGAGTTAGAAGACAGCTCCAGCATTTAAGTGAGACACAATGGTACTTTTGAACAGGGATTATTCCAATGTGAAAGGTGGCCCTGCACAAACAACAATCAGAAATGGTTTGAGAAGAAAATTTCAAAGGACAGACAGTTTGAAGATTTGTAAGGAAAAAAACATTGAAGAAGGTAAACTTCTGTAATAACAAACACAGATGATCTTATAGGATTGTGGCTCGTAAGAATCTGAAGGATCCAACAAGTTCATTAAATAATGATAACACAGTGTGGATCTAGAGGAACACAGAAGGGTCCCGACCCGAAATGCCAACTTTCCTGCTCCTCTGATGCTGCCTGGACTGCTGTGTTCCTCCAGATCCACACTGTGTTATCTCTGACTCCAGCATCTGCACTTCTTACTATCTCTCATTAAACAATGACAGGTGATTGATTCCAGTCTCATTAATGAAAGGATGTTGTCCCATTATGTGAGCAGTATTATTAGGACAAGGGATGTAAATCTCATTCCAGAAGACAGCCAAATAGTACAGCCTAACTCATCACGCAGTTGTGAAAACAGTAGCTGAAGTTATTTTGCAGTATGTTTCTTTAAAGTTATTCACAGTATTAAGAAATAGGTTCAAGTTAATGATTCTTCAGATAATCACAGAGATAGATTTCAACATAATATAGATACATGTATATAACAAGATACACTGATCACTAAAAATCATTAGGAAAAATGGTTCAAAAATAGATGTAAAGGTTAATTAGTCTCGGGAAACATTTTGTTTATCATTAAAGGAATGCCTGGCATATCCTGTGAGAAAAAAAATTGCCCACAACTCATTAGCTAAAGAGTGCTAACAGGAGAGATAGCTATAAAACTTTACATATAGATAACTTTATGATAGAAATTAATGTTACAAATCTTATAGCAGTTAATTAGAACCAGCTGTCTTTTGTATTTTTTATATATCATTAGGACAGTGGGAAAATATAAGAGGAGTAACAGAATTTGGTAGAGATAGCAAAGGAATACAATGGGCAACAGAATTCAAGCAGTCCTTAGAGATGAGTAAATCTGGGACATGCCTGAAGGCATATAGCCAGTAACTTTGGAATGTGAATTAATAGGATGCATTGAAAGATCCCAAGTCCTGGTGATTACGATGTCTGTTAAACATAATGAGAACATGGGGACCCTAGGGCTGTGCACAGGAGTGTCCATCATTGATAAACCAAGCGGAGGCTTGGAGGCCGCTTTGTGGAGCACCTGCACTCAGTTCGTGACAAATGACAACACCTCCCAGTCGCGAACCACTTCAACTCCCCGTCCCACTCCTTGGACGACATGTCCATCCAGGGCCTCCTCCAGTGCCACAACGATGCCATCCGAAGGCTGGAGGAACAGCATCTCATATTCCACCTGGGAACCCTGCAGCCCAATGGTCTCAATGTGGACTTTACAAGCTTCAAAATCTCCCTACGCCTGACCTCATCCCAAGACCAGCCCCTCTCGCCCCCGCCTCCTCAACCTGTCCATCTTTTCTCCCACCTATCCGCTCCTCCCACCTCACTGACCAAACCCCAACCCCACTTCCTACCTACTAGCTTCATCCCCGCCTCCTTGACCTGCCCGTCTTCCCTCCACCTATCTGCTCCTCTATCGACCTTCTATCATCCCCTCCCCCTCTCTCTATTTATTTCAGAACCCCCTTCCCCTCCCCCATTTCTGAAGAAGGGTCCAGACCCAAAACGTCAGCTTTCCTGCTCCTCTGATGCTGCCTGGCCTGCTGTGTTCCTCCAGCTCCACACCTTGTTATCTTTATCATTGATTAGGTGGTTCACAGGATTGGATGCATAGAATAAAGAGAACGGCACAGTGACCATGTTGTATGTGATTATTGTAATACAAAATGTATCAAAATGCTGCATCTCACTGTGAAAATCAGAGCATCATTGATCTCTCTTCTGATCTGAGCCAAAGATTAAGAGAATAACTGAGTTTGCACGTTGAGGCCATATTTGATGGGGGAGGAAAGCATCTTTGGTCTTTTTCCTGCACGATCTGGTGACTGCTTGAATAAGAATAAAGATTGCCATGTGCCTGAATCCTGCCTATCTCCTGCCTGCCTCCTGAGTCTTTGTCGCTGGTCAGGGGGTTTTGCCCCTACACCAGGCAAACTTGAAGTTCATGAAAAATAAATCATTGGCAGCTGTTTCTAAGGGCTTACAGAAAATGGATAAGCTATCAGTTTGGTACTATGCTGCATTTGTCAACTTCTTAATGAATTTGGTATAATAGCCCCACTGAAGAGGTAAGGAAGGTATGGATAAAATCCCAAGAGATCTAAAGAACCAGGCAAGATTGGGTACATAGAAGAGTTGCTGATTTTAAGGTAGGACCCTGTTGTATAAGGGATTAAGTCTGATTGTGTGATACACTAATGAGAGACAAAATGCACAGAAAGTGAGGTCATGTCACGTCATTTTGCATTCTCTCTTATAGACTCGTGGCAAGATGAAGTCATAGTACGATGTTTCTCAAAGAAAGTCAATATTTTCTTTTGCTGATCAAACTCTGTAAAGATTCTTTAGCAGCATATTATAAACCCCATTAAATATTTTCAGCTCCAATTCCCAGTCCATAGCCAACCAAAGTGACAACCTGGTCAGTAGGTGGGATGGATCCGCAGCAATAAGTGGCTATGTCAGATACATTTGGCGATAGCCCCTGATAATTGGCAGGATCATGGGGAGGGGAGAAAGATAGGAATTTAGCATTCAGGGCTGTGGGGGGGGGGGGGGGTCAAATTGTTTCCTGAGGGGCCAAAGTGGCCAAACAATGTGTGGAGGGGATGTTGGGACAAGTGGCTGCAGTTCTTTCTGGCTCACAAGGAGGGTTGAAAGACTCTAGTCCAAATTATGGTTTCATCTTCAGGCATGTCTTGCAAGACATTCTGTTCCTACTTCCTTTTTCCTACTGACTTACTAGGGACCTTGGAAGACTGCTTGTCCACAGTAAACTTTAATTTGGACTTCAAGTTACACTGTGCAACCTCAGTGTAAATGAGCCAAATATCTTTTCTGGAAGGCGAGTCAGTAACCAGTCAAATAAACTTGGAAATGATAGCAATAGTCCAAATTAAGGTTTCATATTCAGGCATGCAAAACAAGCTTGGACTAGTTCCATCAATTTCAAGTTTTGTTTTTTTTTTCCCTTTTGTCAACATTTTGAACAATGCCATTGTAGAAACCCTGCACGTAGTTTGGATTACAAAACATAAAAATTTTTTGTGCACAAATTAGACACCACCATAAATAGTGGGAAACCCTGCATCATGCAAAAAATAATGTAACATTGAATCCTGGCATTCTGCGGTCTCATCATACTATAAAACTACATGGTTAAAAATGATTGACACAATTAGCTTGAGTAGTAATTATTCACCATTTGAATAAATGAGATGAGGCAGATTACACAAAAGCTCTTACCACCTAAAATGTTATTGTGTTGCTGACATGAAGCAGGCAACAATCCAATTTGTTTTTCTAAAGTGTTCTTCATCAATTTTACTAAATTCTGGAAAATGGCTAAATTCCAAATTTTTCATAGTTAACCATATATAAAACATGTAGCTATACAACTACTGTCAATCATTAGCAAATGCTGCCATTGTTGGAAATCTGAAACAAAATCAGAAAATGCTGGAAATGCTCATCAGGTCATGCAACATCTATGGAGAAACAAAAAGTTAACAGGGAATATTTGAATCTCCAAAGTTGGAAATGTTGAGACCAGGGTTGGATAAAACAGTTTTTTAGAGTGTACCCTTGCTAAAATGTGCCCCCTTTGTGTTTACTAGATTTCAGGGAAAAACCTACCTCCGGAAGTCGGGACTTTATTTATTGTGAGTGTCCTTCGAAAATGCTAATAAGGTCTTTTTTAATTCATTTCAACTTGGCTCTAGATTTGAGTTATGAACATACATTTAGCAGGAGATGGCTACAGCTTACTTGACATCTCAGAAAAACATTATTTCGACAGGCTGATCTTGTCATGCCAGGTGGTGGCTGATGTCTCCATGCCTATCAAGGATGGTGCCCATTGTAAATTGGAGTGCATGAGGGGAGGTTGAGGAAACTCATCACTCATCCTCAGATGTGGGAATTATATGAAGGAGGAGGAAGATGGAACATTCATCAGCAGGACCTGCAGGATGTTCCTATCACTGCACATTCCCACACCCCTATCCCTTTAAGTAAGCAATCCATGCACCATTCATCCACTGATCCAAATATGGATTGATATTCACCATGGAACAACTAAAAGGCTAAATTAAAAGAGACGATGCAATATCAAGAAAGAAACACGAGTCATTGTAAGAATATGACACTCTATCAACATAACATTTGTTAAACACGTAGATTAATAGATTTAGTGAATTAAAATTACCTTAAATTATACATTTTATCATTTCTACTTGCCACATCCTTCATGATTTAAAAGCCACAGGAGATTACATTCTTGCCCTAACTGTTGCACCAATCCATTCTCACCACCCTGCTGCAGAGCAGTTCAGTGAATTTCCAATGATGTACTGTATGGTCACAGATAGAGTCTTTCTCCGACTGTTTCTGGCAACACACTTCTCCTGAATGGGTAATAGGTATAGCCTCAGTTGAGACCGGAGCTTCAATGAGGTGACCAGCCTCACCTACAGAAGACAGTTTTGCAATTTTCACTGCCATCAAATCATGAGTGACCAAGTTCAACTTGTCCATTATCTGTGCTGTTGTGGAACTTGTGAAAGGCACATCTGCTTTACATGGCTAATTTGCTGATACACTTCTAGTCTTATCCTCAATGATAGCCATGGGGGGGTTCAGATTTAAAGCCCAGTTAACCAGTCCTTTGAGTGTATAAATGCTCCATAGGCATACATGAGACAAATCTCTGTGTGTGTTTCCTTGTGGGATCTGAATCAACAGGTGAAAAGTTTGCCAAATGGCCTCACTGAAGTGCAAGTATCTGCATTTATACAAAGCTGATAAGGAAAGAGGCCCTTTGAGGACTTACCCCCATGGATGCCGTGACCCTTGGAGCATTCTTGAAAATCCAAAAAGACAAAAAAAGGGATATGCATTATATACGGCAAAGTCACAATTTTGACAATTTCTTCGTCATTCATTGATTAGAGTCAGAGATATTGGAATTTTATCATCAGCAATTCACAAGCTCTATTTGCCTTTGACATGCTCACAGAAAATGAAAATGTGCCACTTTCTTGCAGGATTTCCTTTAGTGAACTTGAACATTTCTGGCCTTGCCCTCCTTTCTTGTGCTTTCCATTTTCTTCTCCTGAAATTGGTAAATAAACAAGTGAGTGAGCGACTGAAGGGCAGGTATCCATCGATAGATTCAGGGATTGGTGCATCATATTGTGTCGTGATTTGATTTAGTAACAATGACTAACTAAATTAAGGGGTAAAGAAATGTACTGAAAGATAAGAGCAAAATGCTGATGAAAGTTTTGTGGGCTTCTGGAGTGCTGCAATAGAAAAAAAAGCAAGAGAAAATGAAAAATGGTGGGGTTATAACTTGCCAAAAATATACACACTTCTGACTTTAAAATATTTATAGGCGCCATTTCCATTGTCACTTGAAGCAGCAAGCTCCAAAGATTTACAACACTGCCAGAGAAAAAGTTCTTCTGCATCTGTCTCAAATGGGTGGTCCCAACATTAAATAGTGACAGCGAGTTCCAGGTTCTCCTTTAAAAGGAAACAGAGACAGATCCTCTGAGGTAAGTGTGTATTTTCTTTTGTCCAAACAGAGTCAGAAGTAAGGGTCAGAGTCATCTGGGTCTGCTGGACTTTTCAGTAGCATGAGTGGAGGAAATTAATTGAATGGTGGCAAAATGTATGTTTTCTGACAGGTAGTTAAAATGCTCAGTACCTTTCAGGGCCAGCTATCCCAAACCCCATGGTAAGGAATCAATGTTATATATGAGGTGTGCACCTGATGGCATTCACTGCTTCATTGAAGCTTAGGTGAGTAAAACCTTCTTTTCCATTACTTGGGTCCTTTGTAACAAAACTGTTCCTTTGCACAGAGATAGTAGGAACTGCAGATGCTAGAGAATCTGAGATAACAAAGTGTAGAGCTGGATGAACACAGCAGGCCAAGCAGCATCAGAGGAGCAGGAAGGCTGATGTTTCAGAAGGGTCTAGG
>NC_063337.1:72228165-72262184 GCF_021869965.1 Rhincodon typus
ACTCCCCACCTACACTCACCTTTACTGGCTCCATCCCCGCCTCTTCGACCTGTTTGTTTCCTCTCCACCTATCCTCTCCTCTATCCATCTTCTATCCGCCTCCCACTCTCTCCCTATTTATTTCAGAACCCCCTTCCCCTCCCCCTTTTCTGATGAAGGGTCTAGGCCCGAAACGTCAGCCTTTCTGCTCCTATGATGCAGCTTGGCCTGCTATGTTCATCCAGCCCTGCATCTTGTTGTCTCGGATTCTCCAGCATCTGCAGTTCCTACTATCTCTGATGAGGTATATCCCAGATTGTGAGAGGAGTGGAGGAAAGTGTTTGCTGGGACCCTAGCAGAGATATTTAATACCTTGCTGGTCACAGGTGAAGTGCCAAATGACTGGGAGTTTACTAATGTAGTTTCCTTTGCTCAAGAACAGCCACAGGGATAGGCTAAGTAATTACTGAGTCTGATTTTAGTGGTAGGGAAATAATTGGAAAATATCTAAATGACAAAATTAATCCATACTTGGAAAGGCAGGGATGCATCAGAAATAGTAAGCATGGATTTGTTAGAGGGATATCCTGTGTGCTAATTTAATTAAGTTTTTCTTTCAAAAGAGGTGAATGTATATAGTAATGAAGGTAGTACATTTGATGTGGTTGACATGGATATCAGTAAGGCCTTTGACAAAGTTGTATATAGAAGACTTGTTTTTGTGATTGGAAGCCTGTGACTAGCGGCGTACCATACAGACTCTTTTCTGCATGTTATGTACACTAATAACTTGGATGTGAATGTAAAATGTATAATTAGTAAGTTTATAGATGATACAAAAATTGGGATTGTTGTTGATAGTGAGGAGGATATCTCAGGCCACAGTTTAATATTGATAAGCTGGAAAATTGGTCACAGCAATGGCAGATAGAATTTAATCCTGATAAGTGCGAGGTGATGCATTTTGGGAGGTCTAATTGAGAAAGAATATATACAATGAATGGTAGGTCCCTAGGGATCTACAAAGAACAAATTGATCTATGCTGACAAGTTCATAGACCCCTAAAAGTGTCAGCTCAGGTAGACAGGGTGGTGAAGAAGGCGTACGGAATTCTTGCCTTCATTAGCAGGGGTATAAAATATAGGAGCAAGGAAGTTTTGTTACAAGTTTATAAAACGTTGGTTAGGCTAGACATGGAATGCTGTGCACAAGTTTGGTTGTCACACATTTGGAAGGACATAATTGCATTGGAGAGGGTGAAGAGTAGATTCACCAGGATGCTGCCTAGGTTAAAATGTCTCAGTCATAAGAAGGGACAGGAAAGGCTGGGTTTGTTTCTAGGATACCAAGGGAGGATTCCTGGGACAGTGAAGGAAGAATTACAGTGACAAGGGAAGGGAGACAAGGAAGGATGAAAATTTCATATTTTAGGTGGGAAATATGGTGGGGTAATAGCATGTACTGGGAGAGAAAATGATGATCGAATTGAATAAATGATGGTGTAAGGGTAAGGCTGGGCATGGAGCTTTGGACAGGAGGGTAATCAGGAGAAGGGCAGAAATTTTGAGAAAGTTGATGAAAGAGCCAAAAATCACGACGTATTTTCATGAAGGAGAGAGGGAACATCAAAGGAAAGGAAAAGACTGCATGCCAGAGGGTAGGGACAAACTTGTAGGTAAAGTTTATTACCACTAACTTTCTGAAGGAAATGCCTTTTGAATATGACATCCAGAAGTTGAAGCCAGAAGTTCCTAACGGGGAGGCGGAACTTTCTGTCTGCTAATCCATCAACATTGGAGTTGTACTCATGCAATGCAATGAGCTGAGAAGAACAAAATTATATACCCTGACCCCAAGTGGAAATACCTCTTTCACTTTTAGACTCATACTTGGTCACAAGACAGATTCCCTCCATCTTTTCCAATCCTGTGATATTCATTTTCATTATTATTCATTTGATTATATTACCAAGTAAATGTAGCAAATTTCATTTGAATAATTGGAAAGTTTTTTTTATTCCTTCACAAAATCCACTTCACTTTCGCAAATAAGATATGCTGAAATCATTTCCGAAGCACAGTTTTTCAGGAAATCATTGCAATTTATAAAGACTTTAGCAAGCTTGATCAAGTCGATTGAATATATTTAAACACATTTTACAAATTCATCAAATACCTTCTAGCATTGTCCTTAAAGTCATGATGAAGCCAATTATTTATATCTAATGTTAGCTGCAATCAAATATACTCACTTAATCTTTCAGCAAATTGGCCAGGTGCAGCAAGACTCCAAATTTAAAACAGGCTGTATGTCCTACACTTACTTCAGATAAAATGCTATCATCACTTAACAGTCCTTCACAAAAACATTGAAGTAATGATCCATTATTTTTATTAGCTTTGCAGCTATTAATCATTTATTCCACCTGTTTTAGAAACTGGCATTCCAGCTTTAATGATGCTCAAATATTCAAAACCTTTCTTTAAATAAACCTTCTGACATTTTGTGCAGTGATTTATCGAGCTAGGAAGAATCACATGCTGTGCTTTTGCATTGAGCAAATTATATGAAATCTGTAACTCATTTATTTCATAATAATCTGAGAAAGAATTGTCCTATCAGTCAAATCTAATTAAAATAGATGCTGATGAAATGTACATAGTATCTTGTTTTTTATGTTTCAAGTGCTTAACTGATGCTGTTTTTAAGTCAAAGTGCTGAGATCCAACAAATTGGACATGTGACAGATTTATGCAGCAGTTCACTACTTGGGTCATAGTGAAGTACTTTCAATTGATATTTTTGAAATATAATCACTGCTTTTATAAACATTGGAGCATTATCTAGCTTCCACACAGAAGAGGTTGGAGGTTGTTCCCTGGATGGGAAGCTGATAATAATAAGTATTGATTTGTACCCTGCCCAATGGGGAAAATGTTAACTCATCAAAACCAGTCAAAACCTAACATGTTGGTTTTACACCTATTCAATTTGTTGCTGAATTTAAGTCAACAAGGATTACAGAAGCTGGTATGAGGGAGCATTACATCGGACCCTGTGTGGTTCCCAACTGGCAAGTGGGAAGTTCTTGAAACCATCAAATCTGATTAATTACTACTTGGGAGAGTATTAAGGAAGAAGTATCAACCACATTGACATACTTCCCTCTATGCAAAGCCACCAGATATTTCAATAAAGCTAAGACCCTTTCTTTCATTTCTTATCCTAAAAGTGAAACCCATGCATTACTGTACAGAGAAACCAGACTAGGTAATGTGCTTGATATTGTGATTGAGGTTCAGACTGAAAACCTACTGCACCAAAGATTAAAGTGTTACAAACTGAGTCAAATTGATGTACGTTAAAGTCGAAGTTTAAAGTACTCAGACAGATGTCGTACTACTGGCTTGTTTGAATAAAATATTGCTCAGCATTAAAACAAATCTGTTCACAGCCTTTTATTATAGGAAACAACAGATCTCACTGCTGAAGTTTTGCTAATTCTACTTTGTGAAATGAGTCAAACTGCAATGTTTATTCCCTACTTATTCATAATCTTTCAGATGATTGTAATAGTGGAATTCTTGTATTTATATCTCCAGTTATTGAAAAAGGCTTGGAATTAATTTGCTTAAATTTGCTCCAAAACAGTAAACTAATCACAAAGTCTGATTCAATTAGTAAGCACAGACCTGTAAACTTTGTTTAAAAGCAAAATACCATGGACACTGAAAATCTGAACATGCTGGAGAATCTCAACAGATGTGGCAGCATCTATGGAGAGACAAACAGAGTTAATACTCCTGAAACTTCACCCAACTTCTTTCACACCACACTTGCCCCCATCATGCTTCACCCAGCACCTGACCTTCTGCCTTCCCTCTGTGATCCTTTAAGCTTCCTCTATTACATTGGACTCAATCACTACTGACCTGAACGTGTCATCTGTCCTCACTACATCAGCAATCATACACTCTACACATTGAGGTCCACACTCTGATCCTTAGTGAAAGGCGCATCTTTGTATTCCTTATGTACATGTCCCAACCTAGGGGACATATGAATATCCCGTATGACACTGAATATACCTTCCTTCCTTCCCGTCGACTGAATACAAATTTTGATTGTGATTGTTCCCTCCAATACTCACAATGCTCGACTCAACACATTGAAACCCACAGCACCAACCCTGCCCTTCATTAATTTCACCTTCCCTGCCTGTAGCCCCCTATACTTACATGACTACCACACAAATACCCTAAGGTATTCCCTTCTTTGTAACTTCCTGCACCCAAATCCCCAACATCACACAAGCACAGCATCTAGCCCCATCCCTCACTCTTTCTGGTCCCGAGCTTCTATTGATGATACCATTCACCTATTACCCTCCCTCATGCAATAGAGTTCAACAAGGAACACTGCTAACCAACAAGCATACTTAGCTACACAATGTTGACTTCTGCCCACCATCTTTAAAGAAAGCAGAATCAAGTACCACAAGACTCTCATACACTGTCTTACCCTGAAGCCAGGACAAATTTAAAACAGTCTTATGCTGATGTGTATTCATGATATACAAATGTATTACAAGTTGGAACTGACCACAGGACAGCACAAGATCTGACACGCCATAACACGAAGCTATCAATCTTAACATTTCCACCTGCCATTAGAAAATTGAAACTTCAATTTCTGCCTATTTCAGTCACCACTCACATCACACCTCCCACCCATATAGGCTCCAGTAACTGATCCCATCCCCACCCATTGTCAATTATCAGTAATATTGATAAAAACATTCACTTTTTGGTTTGATGGTGAAGATATATTCAATGCTGTTAATGGTTATCAGCTAAGACAATAAAAATAACACTGTATAAAATCACTACGTTCCTCAATCTATTTCTTGTTAGTAGCTAACCCAAAATTGAACAGTGATAGGACAAATAATAACAAAAAATGTTGAAGAAACACAGCATATCTGGCAGCATCTGTGGAAAAAAAATCAAAGTTAACATTTCGAATTGAATATGACATTTCTTTGCAACAGTGACAAACATAATGTATTAGCCTGAAACAAATCTATATTGTTGAAGCCACAAGGTTGATAGATAATAATAAAAAGGGAATGCCAGAAATTATGAAATGATGGAAAGCTATCTGTTTCATAAACCTCTTCTTTTAATGAATCTTGAAGAATAAATATACTTGTGTTTTATTATACCTTTTTGTGTCTCAAAAACATTCATACAATGAATTAGTATTAGAGTGAAATGGTGCATCATCTATAGGCAATACATAGCAGACATTAACTGAATATTTCTAGATGTAGATAAATTTCTGGAAATTAAAGGCATCAAGGATTATGGGGAGAGAGTAGGAGTATGGTGTTGAGGTACAGAATCAGTAATGATCATTCTAAAGGGTGAATTAGGTTTGATGAGCTGAATGGCCTGCTCTTGGACCAATTTACTATTTTCTATTTCACAACAGAAATGGACAGATATTTGTTTTTCTAACTGTATATTGGATACCCTTCAAAATAGCTCAGAAAACGAATCCCAATAATTGTTTTATCATTGATTCCACTTAACTTTATATTCTGAGAAAAAAAGTTAACAGGTCTCTTAAATAAAGCTCCAAAATATTTGCACACCAAATTACTTGTCCATATCTCACTTAGCTTGATGCTTCCAAAGTCCCAACAGTTCAAGAAGACGTTCTAAACAGGGAACAATCATGGCTGTCAAAAGGTATAATTATGCCTTGAAGACTTACATCAGTAAAAATGCATTTTTGTTCATTTTCCTTCTTTTGCCAAAACAGTTTTTTTGCACAAACCTTTTGTATTTTGTATTAACGCTGCTTTCCACTTTCATCCATCCCCTGTCATTCTTCTCTTAAATGGTCCACTGCAGTGATCAACCTCCATTTTCCTGGAAATGCCTTGACTGAGGTTGATGTGCAGCAACTCAGATTCTGAGCTGTCACAATATTTTGGCAGACCTTGCAGATAGTACCATCAGGAAAAGATCCAGCTAAACAACTTATTGTCTGTTTCTGTACCTCACAGATGTGTATTTCCACAACACCCTCAATCAATTCAGCTGAAGGAATATCTGAGGAATTGTCATTCTTTTGAAATAATTTAGACTGCTTTGATTATGAGGATCAAATGGTACTCTCAAATTAATTTGCACATTGATTTCTGCTGCTCGGTTATCAAGTATTCTATATGAATATATGGGGCAAGAGTAGCATTTCACAATCGCTGGAATGTGAAATGAATGCCTTTAACTAATCAGTATGTTCTATTAGCTTTCACACCCAGTCAAAATGGTATTAAATGAAATTTAATTGGAAGATGTGATGAATACAACATGATGTATTAAACTTATGTTACAGATCATTTCTGAGTGCAATGCAAGCCATTTGAAGACATTTTTATTTCTTGAGCAGGGGGACACAGGAATGATCACTTGCCGAGGGTGCCTTGGCACAATGCATTTTCATACAGAATTTACAGCATACAAACAGCTCACTCAATCTAACTGGTCACTGCTCCTCCCATACGACCTCATCTTACTCCAACCATTTTAAATCCCATGTGAACAAAAACAACATGAGACGTTTAGTCACAAATCCTACAATATTGTATTACTGTTGGATTGCAGGAGTCATGTACACATCTCATTTTCAAAACAATTTTTTATATGATAAAAGTTGTTGCATGAAGTGCATTCAAATTGAAATTGTTCAGTGCTTTTATTCCATGAAATTCAACATAGTTGTGGACATAAATATCATAGTTGATTCTGGAATATTTCAAAAGCCAAGCTGATGGCACCAGAGCTACATGAAATGGCCTTTTATTTTCTGCCAATTTTCCATGTGCTGTTTATATTTCTACTCAGATACAGTTAACTCTGGTACTATGAATATGTATGAACCTGCTTGGTGTGCTTGCAGTTCAAATAATTCCATAAATTGAACAAATTTCAGTTATGAATATGCATACAATTGGCAAGAAAGTATTTGTGACTGAACAATTTGAGAAGAATGGATGTTATGCTTATTAAATTATTTATTTTGATAATATTTCCTAGTTCATTTTTAAGTCTGTCAATAATTTCTCATGTGGTTCCTCTGATGTTATATGCCAGAGTTCTTAATTAGCGTCAGTTTGTGTTCTCCACTATTCCCACAGTAATTCCCTACATGTTTGCTTATTTATCCCAGTGAAATCCAGAAATAAGTCAATGGAACTAATCCTAAGTATTTTTGATTTGAATGCTTCTGGCAATTTTCTCTCTGTTTGAGTCCTATGTGGAAAACTTTGAAGCCTCAGGCTAGTATACAATTACACTGGTATCAGAGAGCTTCCAGCATCTTTATTGTGTCGCGTACAAGCATAAAGTGCATTTATTCAACATCACATTCGAGATTGTGTAACTACATCTGGCATAAATTATAATATGTAAAAAAGAACTGTAGCAAAATGTTTACATGAGATCAGTGATGATACTACTGCTGTAAGCTAATTAACACACTCTCACAGACGCACAAAATCTCTGCAAACAGATGTATTGTTTACTGTATTAATCACTTTGAATCATATAACTGTGCTTTCATTGCTTTCTTATAAATGAATCTAAACTGCTTGTAGTGAAATTCTGTGTGCTGGGTTTGTGTTATGGTGCAACAACTCATGGATGGACATTGAAGAATAAATTGGTATTCTGACTGAAGAACTGCATTGTAGGTATGACAGTAGGAAGGCAGGATGGGAAAATACAGATTTTGGACAGCGTCCATGAAGTAAAACTTATACTGCGTTAGAGAACTATGCCCTCATTATTTCTGCTTTCATAAAGATAAGGGAGTTGGACATAAAACCCCAGAGAGACGTCAGTGTTTCTTCAAGCAGAACCTTGAAGAAAGGCCCAGAGAGAATATATTTGGGGATAGCTTCAAACAGTACAGTGATGCAATTGAAAACCATTTAAATGGGCCAAAACAAGTATTAACTTATATTGCACACAGTCAGAGCAAAGAAGGCATATTAAAAAAGGTCATTGTAAATGACTTGCTGCTAAAGCCAGTTAGAGCAGTTTACTGAGCTGCTCTGACAACTTGTCAGGATATTTATTGATGGATTGACCACCTGAATTGAATTATGGTTCATGGGACTTCTAAGCAACCAGTGTCACTTTGAATATGTGCTATTGCTTAGCGATGTAATAAAGGGACACCACTTTTAATGGGACTGTATCTATGTTGTTCTGTTTCTTTGATCTCTGGACCAGAATGTATCAAACTCAGAAAGGTTATCTTTATGCAACTGATGGCACATTAAAATCAGCCATGTCAACAGAGAGTGGTGGTTCAATCTTCATTATTTCTCAGCAATTCAGCAGATCCGCTTTCACTTGTTGAATTACATTTTATTGCTGCAGAGCCATTAGGGGATCCAGTTGCAAGTGATTACCTCCAAAAAATATTTAACTAACTCTGCTTGACATTCAATGGCATTGCTGTTAATGAATTCTCCACCATAAACATCCTGGGGTAGGGTTAACATAAACCTGAGTCTTGACCAAAACAGCTAGATAAATGCAATGACTTTAAAAGCAGATCAGAGACTAGGAATTTTCAGTGAGTGACTCATCTCCTGACTCCCCAGAGCCTGTTCACCAGTGACAAAGTAGAAGTCAGAAAAATGATCTGCATTCACATGAATGTTGGCAAAATTTCCAGTAAAGGTGAACGGAGCAGTCAGGAAAGTGGATTCAGGCCAAATCAGATCAACCAGGCACTATTTCATTGAAAGTATGTCCAGATAGAGAAAGAAGGTTTGGGCATGGAATTCATGGTGAAGAAGTTCCACTTGTATGCCTATGGTCAGTATTTTACCATAGTAACTGATCACAAGCCTCTGCTGGGCCCTTTCAAGGGATACAAGCAATTCCTTACATCATATCAGCGTAGATCTAACACTGGACATTGCTATTAGTTGCCTATGAACATACTTTGGAACATCGTCCAGGAAGGTATTCAGCCAACAGAGATGCTTTGAGCCACCTCCTGCTTCCTACCAGTCTACCTTTACCTCCAAAGATGATGTAGCCATCATGACTTTGAAAGTTATGGACACTCTACCAGTGTTTGCCCAGCAAATCCAGGCTTGGACCCAAAACGACTCTATTCTGGTGAAGCTACATCATGTCATCCTCAATGGTGGAACACATGGATGTACTATAGAGAGTCAAAACCCTGCATCTCAAAGAGGGAATTATCTTGTGACAAACCTGATCAGTTGTCCCATGTCCAGTCCATTGACTAATATTTCAAGAATTGCACATTGGCCACCCATGAATTTCTAAAATGAAAACTGTGGACCATGCATATGTTGGTTGTGGGCATTTGCACTCCCTTTTTAGCTATTTGAGTAATACTCTTTTGTGTTTTTGGCTTCAGCCCCATGCTTCTTATCTTTGGGAACCCAGTGCGAAGGGGCATGGGCATTTTGAATGATCTCCTTGTGAGTCTGATCCTGAGCCTGACCAGGATGGCAAGTAAACAGTTCCAGGCATCTCTGCCAACTGTCTGCCCCTTTCTCATGGTTACATTCGGGTCCGGGTGTCATTGGAGAGGGATCACTCAGTGTCCACCAATGCTTTCAATGCCTTTAGGGAGAGGTGGGCAACGCAGGGAATGGAGTGCTTTATTTCCCCTGCCAAATCCATTTTGGTTTAGTTCCCTCCTTCTCTCCTGAACTCCACTCCTTTCACATTTTAATGGCAGCATTGCCCTTAACAGACTCTACTTGTTAATGTTCAATTGGTCACACAGGCTTTTTTTCTTGATGGTGGAAAAATGAATAATAAAGTATGTGCACAATGGTGTTATTTTACTGTGTCATGGTAAAAAAGGACATTAGACATAGCCATGGGTGATTTGGGAAAAAGTATAAGCATTATTGCTGGGCCCTCTTGGGGACATTGGTAGTAAAAAAGAAAAAGAAAGCAGATCCAAAAGGTCTGCTTGTGGTGCAGTCCCTAGACCAAGAAGCCTGGCCTCAAGTCTCATTTGCTCCATAGGTGTGTCATAGTATCTTTGAGCAGGTTGATTTGAAAATAGGTTAAATTAATTAAAAAGCAGATCCAAAAGATATTGGTGTCCCTACCTCTGGACCAGGAGACTTGGGTTCAAGTCCCACCTGCTCTAGAAGTGTGTAATAAAATTTGAACAGGTGGATTACAAAACTAGGTTAAATTTAAAATAAAACAAATCCAAGGGGGCTGGCCTCTTGTGGAAAAGTGGTAATGGCCCTACCCTTGGACCAGGAGGCCTGAGTTCAAGTACCACCTGCTCTGGAAGGGTGTAATAATATCTCTGAACAGGTTGTTTAGAAAATTAGGTTTAAAAAGATGAAGCAAATTCAACAGAGAGAGTTGGGCACTGCAGTGGATAGAGTGCTTTATTTCCCTTTCCAATTCCATTTTGATTTAGTCACTTCCGGCTCTCCCTACCTTTTTCACTTTTGATGGTTTTCATTGCCCGTAACAGGCTTTGCATGTAAATATCTAATTAGCTACACAGGTGATTTACTGGTGGTGGTTAGCAGTTGGAAAGAAAAATTGCCACAATGATTTGATATTGGGAGAACTATTCAATTGTGTGTAAGAGTACTTCCAGATATAACAAAAAATGAAGCAGATCCAGGGGCTCTTTGTGATGCAATGGCATTGTCCCTGCCTCTGAGCCAGGAGGCCTGGGTTCAAGGGTCACCTCCTCCAGAAATGCGTCACGGCATCTCTGAACTAGTTGACTAGAAATGATTGATTGGGGATTTAAAAAAAACACAAACAAAACATAAAACAGACCCAGGGATGATCTGGAAAACAGGAAACTAACTACACCAGGCAGTTTAATATCTGTCATAGGGAAGATGTTAGAAGTAACATCTAACTTTGTTAAGGATTAAGGACATTACAGCAAGACATTTAGAAAGCATTAACATAACCAGATGAAGTCATGATAGTTTTCTGAGAGGTAAATCTTGCTTAATCAATTTATTGGAATTCCTTAATGAAGGAAGTTATGCTGTGGTATAGTTTGGAGCTTAGAGGAGTATCGGACAACATGATTGAAACATATAAGGTCCTGAGTGGTCTTGAGAGCAGAGATGTGGAAAGGATGTTTCCCCTTGTGGGAGTGGATAGAATGAAAGGATCACTGCTTAAAAATAAGAGGCTGCCCATTTATCACAGCGATGAAGAAAATCTTTACTTTCTCAGAGAGTCTTGAGTCTTTGGAACTTTCTTCCTCAAAAGTTGGTTTTGAATACTTTCAATACAGAAGTTGATAGAGTCTCGATAACCAAGGGAATAAAAATTTATCAAAGGTAGGTGGGTATCTAGAATGAACATATCAGCTGTAATAACATTGAATGGTGGAGCAGGTTTGAGAAGCCAAGTGGTCTACTCCTTCTCATGGACTTCTATGTTTTCATATGGATACATTCATATCAACATCCAGCCATTTAAATACTATAGATCTAATCATAGGTCAAAGCCTGGGAATTCTGTTGTGAATAGCTCTTCTTCTGGTTCCTTAAAGCTTCTCAGTCATCCACAAGTCATAATTCAGGAATGTGATCCACTTGCCTAGATGTGTACACCTGCAAAAACACTCAAGAATTTGGACATCATCCAGGACAAAGCAACCCACTTGACTGGCATCTCATCTGATATTTTCACCATTCCCTCCCTTTACCACTGACACATACTAGCAGCAAAGTGTACCATTTGCAGGAAATCACCAAAATACCTTCAAATGCACCTATGACACCTACAAGCTCTGCCACACAGATGGTCAAGGACAGAAAGTATGTGGGGACATGACCACCTGTGAATTCTCCTTCAAGCCTCACATCACAATGACCTGGAGCTATGTCACCATTTCTTCATCATCACTGAATTAGAAAATCCCAGAACTGTTTTCTTATCAGAATTGTCAGTGTATAAGATGGCAGATCACCACCAACTTCTCAAGGGCATTTAGGGATGGCCAACACTAGTCTAGCGGGCGATCCCCACATGCAATGAATGCATAAATTAACAGAAAACCACCCTGCTTATGGTTTGCTCAGTTATTTGGAATACATAGAAACACAAGTCATTACCATCTTATGTAATAGAGTGTTCTGACATGTCTGATGTCCACAAGCATACAGAAAAGCATGAGCGAGCAGAAAAAAATTGTTTAATCATGCCAACTAAAACAATTGGTGAATAATAGCTGAGGCTTGGACTATCTGTTCTAATGTAGGTAGCATTCAAAATATTCTTGTATGAATCATGTTAGTTTCAGAACTATTAACACCATGGACATATCATGTAATGGGAAAGTGATCAAGGGTGAATTTTGTCATGTATAATGCTGAGCACATAGTCTGCTGTTTCACTTGATTTAATATTTGAGAGAGACAGATAGCAATTTTCACAACACTTTCTCCTGAGATAAAAAAAATGTTTGCGCATGGTTCGGCTTGAGCAACTTGTACAAGATCTGTTGAATAAGTAAGATCCATGGGTCAATATTGTCTTGCTCATTCTACAGTGACTTATGCTTTAAAATTTAGAATAACAAATAAATCAAAATGTTGCAGTAAGATAAATTATTCAACAATGAACAGTTTCTTTCAATGGGTAGTTTGTCTGAAGATGCCCACGTACTGATGACATCCACCTCAGACACATTTCTCATTTCCAAATTCATTTCTGAGTGGACCATTAATGTCTGTACTTCAATTGTTTCTGTTTAGGTGGCTGGTGTAAAAGTACCTTTTTACCATCAGCAGATACATCAAACAAATGTGGTTAAATGTTTACAGCTCAAATCCATATTTGTCCTGAGCTAGATTCAGATTCATAAAATCAGAACAGCATTACACTTCAACCATATATTCAATATTAACGTAATCTCTTGCAGTAACAGCGTTTTAAGTTTTCTTTTAAACATGCTGACCTGTTCTGGATTTTAAAAGTTATGAAATTGAATGTCAGCTCCAATGTCTAATTTTACTCTTAACCTGATGTTTTGTTTTACCATCTGAGCTGCAATCAATCTACTGTTCTGGTTGTTTGTGCAATGTAAGACATGAAATCTTATTGAAGCATTGCATTCAGAGGGTTGAACTGAAAAGTTGACAATTTGTAGCAAGAGGAGGTTGGTTTGATCCTTTTGTTACATGTTAAAATATGAGAGGGCACTAATAATAAAGCATTGAGAACAGCACATCTAATGCACATACTGCTCAAAACCAAGCTGAAATTTCCAAACTGCTGCTGAAATGCAATTAATGGACATTTTGGATAAACCATTATCATAAGACATAAATGTGCCATTTTTTCAGCAATAAAAAGAGACTCTATAGCATTATTATCATCCTCAACTGTCTAAAGTATTGGAAACATGTCTGGTTGAAACAATCTGCATATACTTTAATCGAGTTCAATACGAGCAAAGCAATGCCAGAATACTGCATCATTTCACCCAGATGACAACTTTGCATTGATTTCCCTTCCATGCATGACTTAAACCACTTTTGCTATCTCCTTCTGTCTGAGATCTTCTTTTATAAATGTTCTATCAGAGTTACATATCATCTACAAGCTTCTAAAACTGCTGTTCTCCAATTTAGTACACCATCCATCAATAATTGCCTGAAATAAAGGAAGCAGTTTTAAAAAGCAATGATCTTTCCAAAGTTGTAATTTGTAATTTCATCAGAAAGAGGTGGATCTACTCCAACGGCCTGTGTTTATCAATTCAAAGCATAACAAGTTCAAAACAAGTTTCATTCTGAAGAAAAGTATGCATCACCACCAGCTTTATGATTGATGTGCTTTATTAAAGAAGGCATAAATGCATAATGTATAATTTTGAATATTTCTTAATTAATTTGTAGATATTATTAATTGATTTTGTATTCGGTTTCATTTCTAACAGTTGAATATCACAGTTTTACTTCTCAATTCCAATGTGTTATCATATAATTTGTATACACAAATGTCGGTGGATGTTTGAAACTCTCTACCACAAACAAAACTGGATGCTGGGTCAGTTGTTAATTTTAAATCTGAGACAGATTTTTGTTTTGTTAAGCAAAAGTATTAAGAGAGTTGGACCGATGACAGGTATATGGACTTAGGCCACAGATTCGCCATGATCTCATTGAATGGTGGAACAGACTCAAGAAGCTGAATGGTCTATTCCTATTCCTATAATTATCATGACACTTAAGTGGATACCTCAGCTACAGTAATTATGTAAATGAGGGCAGCAGAACAATTTCAGAAATGTTATGTTTGGCTTTGATAAATAGTGGTATATACAAACAAAAATGATTCTCAGGCTAAGATCTGGACCTGTTGGTTCATACAGCCTGCTTCAAGCAGTTACAATGCTTTGTGCAGAACAATAAATTAACTTCCTGTCCCTCCTACAGCCGTATAATCCCATGGAAAAATTGAAAGCCAGATAAACACTGTATGTCATCTGGTTAAAAAAAAGTTAAAATGGCTCTTCTCGACAATTAGTTAAACAATCAAATCTAGCTCATGAAATCAAATCAGTTCCAATTTACATTACAAGATACTTACGTCTTGTACGATTTGATGTTCAAACTAACCATGAACAGGTTCTGTTCTCAGTTGAAGAAATATTGCAAACTAGTGTTGATCACAGGGACAGATAACCGGTTTCAAATGTTCATTAATTTCAGGAAAAAGAACTACCCAATCCAAGTTCCATCTAAGCACGTAGTTGTGCCCTTTTGTAATTTGTTAACAAAACATCTGGTTATCTCTCAACTACCCAATTGATGTAACAGGGCTGGATTTGACAATCCATGTTGATCTGCCAGTGTCCAGATTCTGACTACCTGTCTCTAAATTTCTGATGAGCCTCTGGGTGAAGATATTAGACATCCATACCAAGGTACCTGAGAATATGGTGGAATTAACAGCGGAATTTCACTTTCTGGCAAAGCTTCTAAGCTATGAGTGCTTTGATCATTCATTCAATAGAATATGTGACTCCCTTTACTGAATGACAGGCAACTGGCTTGTGGGGTTCAACCCAGTAGATTACTGAAGCAATCTTGGAGATACATAATGACCTGCACTCCATTGTCTTTTCTTTGATTGAGTGTTCCAGATCCAGGACCAAAGGAGGATGAGGAGCCTGGAGTCACATCCAGCTCCTGCTCTCTCTCACAAAAACAGGGTGGACCAAATGGACATCATGACAAGGATGAGCAGCAGCTGATGCCATCTGAGGTCACTGCTCAGGGATCTTATGATGGAGACCATCTCTCCTCCACCTCTCTGCTATTGTCATAGATATCTTTAAGTGCTTCAGTGACAGAAGAGCTTTTTGACACAATGAGGAGTAGACTCTCACCATGCTGGGGCACGACAGGCTCATAAATCTGGATGACAACTGCCAAAAGCCACAGAAAAGAGGGTATAAGGGAAAACAGCCTGCCTCCAGGCACAGCTGGAAAAAAGTGGGCTGTGCCACACTACTGTGTCTGGAAAACTATGTTTAATTACAGTAATTAAACCTTAGAGCTTATCAGTGAGTTCATAATTTGCATCACTTGCTAAAAAAAAGAACCAGTTTCAATCAAAGTTAGTTATGTGTTGTTTCAGAATCCTAAAGAAGAACACTAGTTATTTCATGTGTGGAAAGATACTTCGAGATGGATTTCACATATAGTCCAACTTAAATGTGTGTGCAATTACAACCTGGGAGAGAGAAACAATTTGGGTGTTTATGATAATAAAAAAAGGAGGGATTGGCTTTCTGGTAATGAAGGAGGGAGTAGAATGAGAAAGTGGACAAGAAAAGAAGGGGTTCTAATTTTCTGAGGTATTAAAATCATTATTGGATTAAACCCTACCTTGGGGCTCACTCTAATCAGGATAATCCCTGCCAGGGTCTGGCAAAAATGACTGTGCATATTTCCTTTCTCTTCCTTTGTCTCTTCATCAGAGGAATAGATGATCTCCATTTATCATATTCCACGAGGGAATCTCCTTTGTAGATTGCCAGATTGTGAAGAGCACAGCAAACATCCAGCAGGAACAAGACTCTCAAAAACATGCACCAAAAAACTCCTCTTGATCTGTCAAGACATAAGAACCTTATTTTGAGGAGACCAAATGCCCAATCAATGATGGTCATGGCTCTGATTGTAACAGAGGTCAGAATCAGTGCTGAGACTTATAATATTTTCTAGGACAGTAACAAGAGCTGTACGGTTGTTGAGAATGCTCATCAAAAAAACAAAGGAAATGGTTTTAAAATAAAACTATGTGGACAAATGAATTCAGTAAAATAATTTGGAGGAGATCACAGAATGTATTTCTGGCAGTTGCTTAGAACAAGATGTTATGGAAACAACAAAAGATCTTGTTTTTTGTGTAATATGCAGGATTAATTTGTAATCCCATAATAAGGATTATCTGGAAAGAGTTTTTTTTTACACATTGTATTCCACATTGAATAATTACTGAAGCTGCAGTGTTGAGCTTAGATAAAGCCAGCTCCCTAGACATAAGAAGTAAGTTGGTAAGATCATTTTCGGAGCAAAATGATATTACAATTAAACATTGTGACAGCAAATGAACAGTGATGAGCCTTTCTTATAATATTACATTTAAAAAATAAATACTGCAATGAAAAATAAAATATCCGTAGAAAAACAAAGAACCACACACAGCTAACTAAATCTGTTGAGAATGGATTTTAAAAACAACAAGGTAAATGTGAGATCCTCAGAGGGTGAGACAGGAGAGATGAATATGGGGGATTAAAACAAGGCAAAGACATGAAACAAATATTTTGATTTCACAGTTGTAATTGCAAAACCTCAGGAACATATAGATACTACATATATAAATCAACAAATCCCCTAGATTTAACAGGATATATTTTGTTTGTGCCTTCTTTTTGGATGTGAATGATGCTGGTAAGGCTAAAATCTGTTGTTTATATTAATTGCTGTTAATTCGCAGGTGGTAGGTTTATGTGTTATTATCCATACCTTTAATGCATGGATCATTTGTGGCTTATGTGGTCCAAAGAGAGTGAGGTTAATGACCTTTTGGTCTAACAAAAAGAGTTTTGTATCACAGTTTATTGGTTCTCTGCAGCTACTTATAGGTTAGGTGAATACAATACTATAAAGACTCCTGGAAGGACCTCACCTTAGGGTATTCCATTAGAGCCTGCTTTACTCTTCCACAAAGTTCTCATGATATTATCATAGACGGTGTTGTTTATTCTATTCAGTCAAGTATTAAACCTTTCAGGTTATCTCAGTCCCATTTACACATTCTCCCATAAAGCATTCTTTTTTCTGATAGATATTATTCTTAAAGATTGGTTTATATTTGTTTACTTTTTGCAAGAATCCATTTTTCCTGTAATCTTATAATTTCAGATGATCTGGAGCTTTCATTATTTTGTCTGAACATGTTCAATTAGGACTTAGATGAATGGACTTTATGTTGAAATTAGCTGTCCAGTACTGTCTTCCCAAGAGTCTGAGGTCTGAGGTTCACTTCTTAACTGGAGTATCTTTAATCTCTGTACTTATTTTAAGGAGGATGTTATCTCTGTTGTCACTTTTCCTTTCAATTTTGTGAATGTTTAGACAAATCTGTCTCTGTTTAGTGCTTTGTTTTTACCATAGAAGTCTATGCACCATGTCTTCAATTTCTGTCAGTAGATTGTCATTTGTAATTTATTGTAAATATCACTGAAATAAATGAAACTCTTACTTGAAATTATTGATTAATTTGGAGTTCCTTATTCATCCTTAATAAGTGAAACAAATTTTCCACTTTTACTTGACGATTCCCGGTTACTTTGTGTGATATCTATTATGATTGTTGAGAATTCTTCTCTGGAAGGCAGGGAGGTCATGTATTTTATGCCAAAAATAAGTATTACAGGAAAATATCATCTGAATAAGTGAAACAACATAGTGTGGAGCTGGACGAACACAGGAACAAGCATCAGAGGAGCAGGAAAATTGACGTTTCAGGTCGGGACCCTTCTTCAGAAATGGTGCTGCCTGGCCTGCTGTGTTCCTCCAGCTCCACACTGTGTTGTCTCTGACTCCAGCATCCACAGGTCTTGCTATATCTGAATAAGTAAATCATTCCTGGTACATTTTTTTGTATTTGAACACAGCAAAGTGTTCTCAAGTTGGTAGTCATTAATTTTAATTGACACAGTTGCTTCTGAGAACAAAAAATGATTTTATCGAAATGTATGTGCTTTAATCTGCAAGATTCAATGTCCAAACACAATTTACTACACTGCATAGACACACAACGCTATACAAATTACACCATGCCTCAGATATTCACTGTATGTTATGAAGATATATTGTCTGTAATATTAATTTAGAATATAATTAACTGGACATATTTTCAATATTTCGGATATTTTGAAAGAACACTTTGTAAAACAAAGGGAGCTGGATGCAGCAGAGAAAATCTTACATTTACAAAGGCCACAAGCTGCTTGACTGGAGTCACTGAGGCTCAGGGAGATACGTTTATATGGGACCTGGCTTGTGAATGTAATAAAACATTTCAATTTGAACTTGGACAAGCTGAGATACTTTCCTAAGGAGCAACAGCCTTTGCCTTTTCCCTTTGTCTGAATCTCTCTCATCAAACTTTGAGAGTTGGAAACCTACTAGAGGAGAAATACCAGCCTAAGTGGATTCCTAAATGGATAAGTATTCAAGAGTTCTCAGTGTAAAATCTTGAATCTATCACACTATCTCCAGAGAGAAAAAAATAATTAGCCAGTCATACACAGTTCATAAAGAATTCCTAGTGGTGATATGTTTTTAAAAGTAACTTTGGCTGTAGGTCAACATTTTCAACAATCTATGAATTATTGATTTTTATTTTCTGAAATTCGTGGTCATTGGCCAAAATACTTTTAAGATAATACTCTGCAGAGCTTTGTTTTGTGCTAATGTTTGCTCATTCGACAAGGGTAGTTGTGCATATTTGCTCAGCTTAAATCTTTTGTAAGTAATCTTTCCATCTTGAGTAACTTTCTTCACAATGAACTACTTCTTTTGTTTGTTTAAAAACTGACTGACTTATTTACGATCCTGAGGTCGACACAGACTAATTTACAACTGTCAATTTCAACTTCCTTTTTAAATTCACACTTTGTTGTGAGTATTGAAGGATGATGTCAAGGAAGGGAACCACCTCACCTCTCCTAACTTGATTGTAATACACTGGCAACATATGCAACAGCCCAAACTCATTTAAGTGTTTGCGAACCACATAGAACTCTTGATTTACACCTTAGTATTGCTCCTGGGGATTCCAGAGCTACTCATGGAGGTTCAACTTCTGAATGATGACTGATTGTACTTGTATTTTAAAACCTTGTGTTCATTTGTTTCTCAGTGAATAACAAAATGGGTGTTGACAATTTAGCATTACAGCCCCTGTAATGATGTTATGCTGTATTAACACTGTTCATTCACCCTCAGATATTATCTCTGAGTATGATTATAGAAATGCATCAAATGTCCTTTGACATATTGTCTGCATCAGAGTGTGTTTCACCTTCTGTAGGAGGAAAAAAGTCTCAATTTTCTTTCAATTATAATTTTGTATCACTGTGATTTAATTCACAGCTCTGAACGTTGTGAGCACTGCAATTTTTACCAACTTTAACCATTTCATTTGGTTACTATAGTACATCTTACCAAAGACCAAGTCAATGATCAAATCTTCACATCAACTGAAATCAACACTTAGTGTTGAAAGAAAACATTGCCACCCTTTATTGGCTCTGCAGTGGTTCTTTTGAAAGCATAGGGTATATTTTACTCAGCCCTGTATGATCGGTATGACATCTCAAAATAGACTCTGATTCCTGCCATCTAGCTAGCTGACATATTTATGCAAACTGATTTCCATTCAAAAATTTTGGAAAGTATGTGAGTGACTCCTGTGTACTTCTGTACTAGACGCTATTTGGAAGTGCAAGAACATGTTTGATGTTTGGTGCCAAAGAGACCATAGGAAATAGAAACAAGAATAGGCCTTTCGGCCCTCTGAGTCTGCTCCGGCATTCAATAGAATCCTGGTTGGTCTGACATTTCTCAGGTTCACATTCCTCCTCTTTCCTCATAACCTTTAATTTCCCCACTGATCAAGAATTTATCTATCTGAGCCTTAAGAATCACAAACCTCTGAGAGAAGAAATCCCTCCTCATCTCAGCCTTAAATTGGTATCCCTTTATTCTTTATTCATTCATGGGATGTGGGCATCGCTGGCTAGGCAGCATTTATTGCCCATTCCTAATTGCCCAGAGGGCAGTTAAGAATCAATCACATTGCTGTGGGTCTGGAGTCACATGTAGGCCAGACCAGGTAAGAATGGCAGTTTTCTTCCCTAAAGGATATTAGTGAACCAGATGATTTTGTTCCAACAGTCAACAATGTATTCCAGATATTTATTGAAATCAAATTCCACCATCTGCCATGGCAGGACTTGAACTCAGGTCGCCAGAACATTATCTGGGTCTCTGGATTTACAGTCCAGTGATAATACCACTAGGCCATCACTTCCCCTAACCCTGGTTGATCAGACATGAATTCTGAGACTATGTTCTCTGGTCCAAGACTCTTCCATGAAGGGAAACATCCTTTCAACGTTTACCCTGTCAAGCCCCTTAAGAAATGTATATGTTTAAATGAAATCTCCTTACATTCTTCTAAACTCCTGTGAGTAGAGTCCAAACCTCTTCAGCCTTTGCTGACAAGACAATATCTCCTTCCCAAGGATCATCCTAGTGAGCTTTCTCTGAACTGTTCCAAAGAAATGATATATTTTTTTTAAATAGGAGGACCAGAACTGTTCGCAGTACTCCAGATGTGGTCTCAACATCACCTTGTACAATTGCAATAAGACTTCCCTACTCCTTATTTCAACACCCTTGAAATAGACACTCACATTCCATTAATCTTTCTGATTATCTGCTGCACTTGTGTGCTAGCTTTCTGTGTTTCAAGTATAAGTATTTCCAAGTCCCTTTGTGTTGCAGCTTTCTGCAGTTTTTTTTCCATATAAATAATATTCTGTTCTTTTGTTCTTCCTTCCAAATAAGCAATTTCATTATTTTCCCACATGATATTCCATTTGGCAACCTTTTGCCCACTTACTTAATCTATCAAAACCTCTCTGTACACTAATTGTATCTGTCTCCCAACTTCCTTTCCCACCTATTTTTGTGTCATCTGCAAATTTGGCATAGTACATTCATTTCATTCCTCCAAGTTATTAAAGTATCTTGTAAACAAGTGCAGTCCCAGCACTGATCCCTATGGAATCCCACTGGTCATTGATCACCAACCTGATAAATAACCCATCATCCCTAATCACTGTATCCCCATGAGTCAATTCTCTATCCATGCCAGTATATTACCTCCAACATTATGGGCTCTTATTACTTTACCCTTTTGTGAGGTACCTTCTCAAATGCCTTCTGGAAATCCAAGTATAACACATCTACTGGACCCGCTCTATCCACTCTGTTTGAGACTTCCTCAAAAAACGTTAATAAATTAGTCAGACACAAATTCCCTTTCATAAAGCCATGCTGACTCTCTTTGATTAGATTGTAATTTTCAAAATGTTTTGCTGTTACTTTCCCAGTGATTGATTCTCATACTTTTCCAACAAAGTTGCCCACTTTTTGCCTCCCTCCTTTTTTGAACAGGGGTGTCACAATGGCAGTTTTCCAATCCTCTAGTACTTCTCCAGAATCCAACAATTTTTTGATTGGAAAATTATAACCAATGCAGCCACTATCTCTTTTAAGCTCCTAGGATGCAAGTCATCAGAGTCAGGGTACTTATTTGGCTTTAGCCCGATTTATTTGTTGAATAATATTTCCTTAGTGATGGTGATAGTTCTCAATTCCTCCCCCTTATTCATCTTTATTAATGGGATTTTCAAAGTATCTTCTATTGTAAAGATTGATGCAAAATATCTATTTAATTATTCTGCCATTTCCTTGTTCCCCATAACCAGCTCCCCAGATTCATTTCTAAGGGCCCTATGTGAACATTGGCCTCATCTTTCCTTTTTATCTATTTAAAGAAGCTCTCATTATCAGTTTTTATAGTCATCACAAGTTTGTCTTCGTAGTTTATCTTTTCTGTCTTTATTATTTTTATGTCCTCTGTAGGGTCCTGGTTTGCACTCAATAATTTGCTGATTTTAGATGGTTCAAATCACCCCAAAATCCCTGGTTCTGACACTGGACTTAATTAGGGAACGTGAAATGAAGAACGTAGTAGACAGGTATTTCAGGGCAAAAGAATCTCTGTTTTTATTTAAACACAAGAGGTAAGTATAATACAAGAAATAAAGGCAAATGTAACAAACAGTGAAATTAATCCTATCAGTTATACAGAGGACAGTAGTTAAATACACTATTAAATTAAACAGGTTAAACACTATTAGAAAATAAACACCAGTTTTAATGACAAACTTTAATCAGGCTTCCTACCCTTGGAGTTCCCTGCATTGTCACTACCCACTTTCCCCTCCCTGCTAGCTAGGTCAGAAACTTTGGGGTATCAGGTCTTTCAGCTCATCATTGAGGAAAAATATAGTTTCAAAGGACAGCTGGCTGTTGAGGATCTTGCTGTTGGTTCTTTTAATTCGGAACAGGCCTGTGTCTGGAAGCTTTTGTTTGGATAGCGCTTGGTTGGCTACCCCCTCTCGAATGTCCTTTGTTGCAATTATGCCCTTGGTTTGGCTTCTCAGTTCAGCTTCTCTGTTCAGCTTCTATGGTTCTTGTTTCCGAAGTTGCTTACTGGGGTTGGAAGCCTGTGGGGAAGCTATTTCTTCAGAAGCTTGTTGTTGAAAAAGGTTCTCTCCTCACGTCAGATGAGGTCTAGAAGTTATACAGACTGTGTGCCCTATTATCTCCCCTCAAACCTATATTGTTCTTTGTGTTCCTGGTGTTTTCTTTTGAAGTCAGTTAGCTTCCCAATAGTTAAGAGTATGTGTAAGTGGATTTTGATTGAAATTGAATGTCCAGTATCTCTTAAGGCACCATGTCACCTGGGCTGGGTGGCCTGAAGTGTAAAACTTAGTTTCAGTCCAGAATGTTAGGTTTGGTTGGTTGTTCTCTTAGAGTGGAGGTGTAAATTGGAATTCCAAACTGAACAATGGTTCCAAACAGGCATCCCTGTGTCTGTGTATTTTTCATGGAGCTCATTCCAAGTGTCCCATTTACTTTTAAAAGTTCTGAAAAGTCCAGGGTTTTAGTCCAGTATTTTAGATATTGGGGATTTTTGCTCAATCCTACACTTCCTCTGCTGGATTCTGAATTTTGCCCAGTCTTTGGACCATCACTGACTTTGGCCTCCTTAAATTCTTTTCTTTCAACTTAATACTCTTCTTAACTTCTTTTGTTAGCCATTGTTGTCAATCCTCGCCTAAAATCTTTCCTCCTTACTGGGTTGTATTTTTTCTGAGAGTAATGAGTTACCTCCTTAAATGTCTGCCACAGTTTGCTTACTGTGATTCTTGCTAATCTATCTGCCCAGTTCACTTTAGCTAACTCTATCCTCATTTCATTGTAATTCCCTTTATTTAACACAATTGTTTCCAACTCAAGTTCTTCACTCTCAAGCTGAAAACTAAATTCTCTCATGTTATAATTACTACTTCCTAGGGGATGTTTTACTCGGAGGTCATTCATTCAACCTGCCTCATTACCCTTTACCAGATCCAAGATAGCCTGTTCTCTGGTTCGCTCCATGACATATTGCTCTAGGAATTTAGCCCTAATGCACTCTATTAATTTGTTATCCTAGCTACCCTTTCCAAGTTCCATCAACCTAATCAACATGAAGATTAAAGTCATGCATACTTATTTCTCTAACATATAAACAGATATTGCTTAAAAATCTGAACAGGCCTGGCAGCATCTATGGAGAAAAATGAGAGTTAACATTTCAGGTCCAGTGACTCTTCTTCAGAACATAATTATTTTTCTATTCTTTTTACATGCTCCTATTATTTGTTGATTTACAGTCTTTCCCATAGCCTGGCTACCATTTTGGATGCTGTACACTACTCATTCCAATGCTTTTAATTGCTGATTTTACCTCCTTCATCTGAACCTAGATAATCTCTCGCAACTGTCCTCATTTTATTTCTTATTAACAGTGATATCGCTTTTTTTTTGTTTATTCATGGGACGATGACATAATTGGCTAGGCAAGCATTTATTACCTATCCCTAATTACCCAGAGGGCAGTTAAGAGTCAACCACATTGTTAAAGGTCTGGAGTGACATGTAGGCCAAACCACGTAAGGATGTCAGTTTCCTTCCCTAAGGGGCATGGATAAACCAAAGGGCTTTTACTGACAACTAACAATTGATTCACAGTCATCATTATTAGACTCTTAACTTCAGATTTGTTGTTTATTGAATTCAAATTACACCATCTGCCATGGCAGGATCTGAACCCAGGTCCCCAGATCATTACCTGGCTCTCTGGATTAACAGTCCAGTGATAGAACCACTAGGCTGTCATCTCCTCATATAACTGTGTTTCTGTAATGACTATAAAATCAAATTCATTGTTTCCAATTTGTGCCATCAGCTTGTTTACCTTATTCCAAATGCTTCATGGATTAAGATACAATGCCTTTCAGTTTGTTCTATAATGGAATTTCCCAACACTTTTATGGTTCCATGGTACAAAATGACATTTACACCTTCTGCCCCTTCCTTGTATTTCTAGTAACAATCGATCCCGTCACTAACCTGCAAACCTATCCTCTCATTTACCTTTCATTTTATAACTTTTCATATAACTGAACACCCCCAACATCAACTATTTAGTTTAAAGCCCTATCTACAGCCTTAGTGATGTGATTCACCAGGACTCTGGTCCCAGCATGATTCAGGTGGAGCCTATCCCTCCTTCCCCAGTACTGGTGCCAATGTACCATGAACTCAAACCCATTTCTCCCACGCCAATGTTTGAGTCACACATTTATTTCTTTAATCTTGTTCACTCTGTGCCAGTTAGATTGTCGCTCAGGTATTAATTTGGAAATTATTACATTTTAAAAAAAAATTTAATCCCTAGCTGCTCATATTCTTTCAGCAGAATTTCTGTGCAGTTGGTGCATACATGAACCATGACAACTGGATCTTTTCACTCCCACTCTTAAGTTCCAGATGAGATATCATGACTCCGGGTATCAGGCAGGCAACACAGCCTTCAGGACTCCGATCCTGGCCACAGAGAACAGTGTCTATTCCCTGACTGTACTATCCCTGATTACAACTGCATTTCTCCTTTCTTTCTCCTGTCATATGGCTCTATATACCATGGTGCTACGGTCTGCTTGCAAATCCTCCCTACAGACTTCATTCTCGTCCACTCAGAGAACAAGTATCTCAAACCTGAGGACTGAGTCTCTTTCAGCACCACCTGAATTGCCCTAACTGCCTCACCAGGAACAAAGGCAGGAACACTGGGTGACAAGGTACAACAGATTCAGGAGAGAGCAGAGCAGGTAAGAGAATTTTCCTCTGTAAGTTATATTCCCTCTGTTCGTCTCCATAATCACATCAGGAATTCCTACATCAGATAAATCAGTGCCTGCAACAGTTCCCATGGGTAGAGGTAACCTGCCTCACTCTCCTACTTCTGCCAATTGTCACCATCAATGATGCTGTATCAATGTTCACAACATTCATAGGACCAGACCAGTAAAACTTTTGATAAATTATGACCTCACAAGTTACCAATACTGAAAAGTTGAATTTAATTAGCAGCCAGACGAATATGGCAGTCTTTTATGTTGAAAATGGCCATGAGCTGGTGGGCACCTGCCATGTTCTGTCACAGACCTCAGTGTTGGCTGATGTGGGTTGCCTCATTAGTGGTGAAATTGTGAATTGAGCTAATTGGAGATACAGAAAATATCAAAATATATTACAACAACTGATATGATAGAAAAAAGGTCATTGGTGAATCTGCAGAAAATGCTTTAGTAAAAGGCATTGCCCTGAGGAAACCTGACAACAATGTGATGATTACAAGACAGTTATTTTCTTTTTTAACAATGATTCCAGCCATTGAAGCCTTTCCTCTCACAACCTCATTGACTGCAGTTATAACATGAAGTAAACGTTAAAAACAATCCATAGATTATTGAACAGACCAAGTTACCAGGGAGTCCATTGAAGCAGGATAAATTGTTATGCGAAGTAAACAGTTATTTCTGAGGTAATTGGGATTGACGCATACAGTGGAAAGTTAAATAAGGTCGTTTTATGAAAAATTGAAATTTGTTGGCTTCAATTTCCACTTAATTTGTTCCTCAGAATTCTTTACTAATTATGACTATAATTTTCTCTCTTAATACACGATATTATATTCAATTGTCCTTTTTGTGATGATATTAGTAAATGAAACAAAATACAGCAAAAGACATTTTTAACAAATTAATCATTCAGTGACAAGCCCAAACTGCTCAACCTCCACTCTTAAAACAATCCCTCCGTATATAGAATCAGCCAAGTAAACCTTCTTTGGACCGCCTGAAACACCAGTATATCTTTCTTTCGATTATTGGATCAAAACTGGTCACAATATTCCAACTATGGTCTCACTAGTACCTTGTATTGTTTTAGCAAAACATCCCTGCTTTTATACTCCTTTCCCTTTGAAATAAAGTCTTACATTACATTTGCTTTCCCTATTTCCTGCTGAATTTGACTTTTAGCTTTTCTTTTGATTTATACATAAGAATGCCCTGTTCATCTGTGCTGTAGCCTCTGGCAGTCTAATTCTATTTAAATAATATTCAGTTCCTCAATTCTTTAGGCTAAAGTGCATAAGCAGTATTGGATCGAGTAATGAATAATTTTTGTAGGCCTGATTTTCCTTCATGAAGCCATGGTGACCCTGTTTAATTATGTAATACATCTCTAAATACATCAGTATTTCATCCTTTAGAAATAGACTCCAATATTTCTCCAATAACTGATATTAAGCTGACTAGCCTGTAGTTGTCTGCTCTTGTCTCCCTCCCTTTTGAATGAGGATTACATTGGTAGTTTTCTAATCCTCTTAGATTTTCCAGAATCTAAGGCTTCTTGCAAAATTTCTACCAGTGCATCCACTTGAAGTTCTGATAGTCCTAGTTATATAATTCCATATGACCATAAGACATAAGAGCAGAAATTAGGCCATTTGACCCATTGAATCTGCTCTGCCTTTCAATTATGGCTAATAAGTTTCTCAAGCTCATTCTCCCGCTTTCTCCCCATAACTCTTGATCCACTTGATAATCAAGAACCTATCTATCTCTGTCTTAAATATTCTCAATGACCTGGCTCCACAGCCCTCTGTGGCAATGAATTCCATAAATTCAGCACTCTCTAGCTGAAGAGGCTTCCCCTTATTTCCATTTTACTCTTCCCTTTACTCTAAGAATACATCCTCGGGTCCTAGTCTCTCCTGCCCATGGAAACATCTTCACAACGTCCACTCTGTCCAGGCCGTGCAGTATTCTGTAAGTTTCAATTAGAACCCCCCTCATCCTTCTAAAGTTCAGTGAGTACAGACGCAGAGTCCTCAAATGTTCTGCATATGTTAAGGCTTTCATTCCTGGGATCATCCTCTTGCATCTTTTCCAGACCTGCTCCAGGGCTAGTCCATCCTTCCTGAGACATGGGGCCCAAAATTGCTCACAATACCCTAAATGTGGTCTGACCAGAGCTTTATAAAGCTTCAGAAGTACATCCTTGCTTTTATATTCAAATCCACATGAAATAAATGCCAACAATGTATTTGCCTTCCTGACTGCTAACTCAATTGCAACTTTACCTTGAAAGAATTCTGTACCAGGACTCCGTAGTCCCTTTGCACTTCAGATTTCTGAATTTTCTCCCCATTTAAAAAATAGTCCATGCTTCTATTCATTTAACCAAAATGCATGAGCTCACACTTTGCCAGTTTGTACTCCATCTGCCACTTCTTTGCCCACTATCCTAATCTGTCCAAATCCTTCTGCAGCCTCCCCACCTCCTCAAAACTCCTTGTCCCCCCACCTATCCTTCTATGATCTGCAAACTTAGCCAGAATGCCATCATCTAGATCATTAATGTATAAAGTGAAAAGCTGTGGTCCCAATACTGACTCTTGTGGAACACCACTAGTCACTGGCTGCTATCTTGAGAAGGACCCTTTTATCACCACTCTCTGCTTTCTGCCAGACAACCAATCTTCTAACCATGCAAGTACCTTCCCCCAAAAACCATGGGCCCTTATCTTACTCAGCAGCCTCCTCTGCAGCATCTTGTCAAAGGCCTTCTGGAAGTCCAAGTAGATAGCATCCATTGGCTCTCCTTGGACTAACCTGCTCATCACCTCCTCAAAGAACTCTAACAGTTTTGTCAGGCAAAACCTCTCCTTGATGACTTTGCCCTATTTTACCATGCACTTCCAAGTATTCAGAAATCTCATCTTTCACAATGGACTCCAAAATTTTACCAATGACTGAAGCCAGGCTAATTAGTCTGTAATTTCCCGTCTTTTGTCTTACTCCCTTCTTAAACAGGTTGGTTACATTTGTGATTTTCCAGTCCTCCAGGGCCCTCCCTGACGCCAGTGATTTCTGGAAGATCATCTCTAATGTCTCCATTATCTCTTCATCTGTCTCCTTCAGGATTCTGGGGTGTCCATCTGGTCCAGGTGACTTATCCACCTTCTGACCTTTCAGTTTTTTTAGCACCTTCTCCTTGCTGAAGGCCACCATACTCACCTCTGTCCCACTCCCACCACCACCACCACCACCACCCACGCACCCCCCACTGCCCCCACCCACGCCCCCGCCCCCACAATTTTCTTGAGTATTTGGATTATTACTTGTGTCTTCCACTGTTAAGACTAATGCAAATTACTTATTCAGTTCATCAGCCATTTCTTTGTTCCCCATTAGTACTTGTCCGGCGTCATTTTCCAGCAGCCCAATGTCCGCTTCTGCCTCTCTTTTGTCTTTTATACATCCAAAGAAACTCTTGCAATCTTCTTTAATATTACTGGCTAGCTTGCACTCATATTTAATTTTCTCCCTCTTTATTTCTATTATTGTTGTCCTCTGTTGGTTTTTGTAAGCTTCCCAACCCTTTGGTTTCCCATTGCCCTTCACTGCATTATATGCTTTCTCTTTGGCTTTTATGCTGTCCCTGACTTCCCTTGTCAGCCATGGTTGCCTCATTTTCCCTTCAGTATGCTTCTTTCTCCTGAGGATGAATTTTTCCTGTGTCTCCCGAATTACTCCCAGAAACTCCTGCCATTGTTGTTCCACTGGCAGCCTCTTTCCTGCCAGGCTCCTCTTCCAGTCAATTCTGGTCAGCTCTAGCCTCAGTCTCTGTAGTTGCCTTTATTCAACTGTAATGCTGTTACATCTGATTCCAACTTCTCCCTCTCAAATTGCAAGTAAATTCTATGTTATTATGGTCACTGCCTCCTAAAGGTTCCTTCACCTTAAGTTCCCTTATCAAATCTGCCTCATTGCACAACTCTAAATCCACAATTGCCTGTTCCCTACTGGGCTGCACCACGAGCTGCTCCAAAAAGCCATTGCATAGATATTCCACAAATTCCTTTTCTTGCAATCCACTACCAACCTGATTTTCCCAATCTATTTGTATATTGAAATCCCCTATGATCACTGTAACCTTGCCTTTCTTACATACCTTTTCAATCTCCTGCTGTATCTTGTTCTCCAAATCCTGATGACTGTTTGGAAGCCTTTACATATCTCCCATTATGTTTTTTTTTGCCTTTGCAGTTCTTCAACTCTACCCACACAGATTCTGCATCTTCTGACCCTACTTTGTTTCTTGCTATTGATTTAATTTCATTGCTTACTAATAAGGCAACCCCACCCCCTCTGCCCACCTGCCTGTCTTTTCGATAGGATGTATATCCTTGAATATTTATCTCATGGTCCTGATCTCCTTACAGCTACATCTCCATGATGTCCACCACATCGTACCTGCCAATTTTAATTTATGCCACAAGCTCATTAACCTTATTTTGTATACTGCATGCATTCAGATACAACATTTTCAGTACTGTATTGACCGTACGTCTTAACATTGTCATTCATTTATCCAGTGTATTTGAAGAATGATTGCTAAACCTATACAACACACTGTCCTATTTTGTGTGCTGGAGACTTTAATAACATCTCCTGAGTTCTCCTTTCTTTTCATTTCTTTCGTAATTTCCCATGCAGTTTAATCCACCCCCACAGATGTTAACCTGCTGCTAAATTTCCATTTTACTCCTTGGAGCTTTACCCATTCCTTCCCTACCCCACTTTCTCGTTTAAAGCCTATTTACTCTTTTTGCTAGAACATTGGTCCCAGCTCGGTTCAGGTGGAGATCACCTCAACGGTACAGATCCCTCCTGTTCCAATATTGGTGCCAGTGCCCCATGATAAGGAACCCCTCTTTCCCGTACCACTCTTTTAGCCACGTGTTTACTTCCCTTATTCTTGTGTCATGATGCCAATTTGCACATGGCTCAGGTAGTAATCCAGAGATTATAACCCTTGAGGACCTGTTCTTTAATTTAGTTCCTGATAGTCCCTAAACAGGTCCTCTTTCCTAGTCTTGCCTGTGCTGTTTTTCCCAACGTGAACCACAACAACTGGTTCCTCACCCTCCCTCTCTAATATCCTTTCAAGCCAGACAGAGACATCCCTCACCCTGGCACTGGGCAGGCATTATACCCTGTGGGATTCTCTATCCTGCTCACAAAAATGCAATCTATTCCCCTAATTATAGAATCCCCTACAACACCTACTTGTCTGTTTGCTCCCCCCTCTTGAATGGCCTCCTGTGCCACGGTGCCGTAGTCCGCTGGCTCATCCTCCCTATAGCCCTGTTCCTCATCCATACAGTGAGCAAGTGCCTCATATCTGTTGGACAAGGTCAAGAGCTGGGGCTCCTCTGTTCCTCAATGCAGGATCCCTTTACCTGCCTCACTTGCAGTCGACCCCTGCTGTCCCTGGCCACTGAGCAAATTTGTTTTACTTAATCTAACAGGTGTGACTGTCTCCTGAAACAAAGCGTCCAGGTAACTCTCACCCTCCCAAATGTGCCGCAATATCTGAAGCTCAGACTCCAATCATCAACTCTGAGCTGAATTTCCTCCAGCAACCAACACTTGCTGCATATTTGGTCACTGCAGTTCGCAATGGCATCAATCAGCACCCACATCATGCAGCTACAGCACATCACTCACCCAAACATTTCTACTTAATTTATTAGTTAGTTAATCCCTGGTTAGTTATTTATTTATTAATTAGTTGTGCAGTTTTTTTTCAACTTTAGGAAAGATTTCCTACCAGCTAATCAGGTCACAGCCCTCCCATGATGTCACTTTTCCAGTTTGGTTTCAGTTACTCCGGAAGCTCCTCCCTCTGTAACTCTGCTCCTGGAAACATGGCCACGAATCCCTGAGGTAAGTTCGATTAATACTAACCCTGTAAACCCTGATTTGCCAGGACTTTGGTCCCAGCATGTTTCAGGTGGAGCCTGTCCCATCAGAGCAATTCTCTCCTTCCCCAGTATGGATAACAATGTCCCATGAATTCTATCCTGTTTCTCCCACACCAATCTTTGAGTCATGCATTTATCTCTTTAACCTTGTTGACGCTGTGTCAATTTCCTTGTGGTTCAGGCAGTAATTCAAATATTAGATACCAATGATAGAGGTAGAAAGAGGAAAGAGGTTCTGCTGAGCAGCTAGAGGCTAAATGATAAAGTAAAACCAAAAAGATAGTAATCTCTGGATTTCTCTGTGATTTTACTCTGTGACAATTTATTAAACCTGCCTTATTACATATTTCCAGATCTAGTATCGCCTGATCATTATTAGGATTCATGATATATTGTTATAGTAATTTGTCTTGAAAACACTCTATGAACTCTGTCTTGTAGCTATTTCTTCTAATTTTATTTTCCAATCTACACCAAGATTAAATTCATGTTTTTCAACTTTTTACATGCCCACATCAACTCCTGATTTATTTGGTGTTCTACAGTATAGCTACTTTTACAGAGCCGATGAACTATTCCCACCAATGTCTTCTTATCCTTGTTTTTTCCTGCCCGGACACAAATGGTTTTAAGATCTTCCAACCTGAGATCTGTTTTTGGCTGTCACACTTTTTCAATCCTGTACTAGCAATGTTACGCCACCATACTCTTTCCACTTCTCTCTGTCTGTCCTTTCAAAATGTCAAATACGACTGAATATTTTGCTTCAGCCTTCATCTCCTTGTAATTATGTCTCCCATGGCTATAAGATCATGTTTATTAACCTTTATTTGTGCTATTAATTCATTTAATTTGTTCCAAATACAAACTGCATTTAAGTAAAGATTCATCAATTTTGCCCTTTTTGCCTTTTTTCCACCTTTGATCCAATTTGCTGCTGCACTTTTATGGCCATGCTCTGTCTTTGTCTTCCCTATGACTGCAATATCAGCACCTATGCAAACACAGCCACTTACATTTTCAAAAAACCTTGCAGGTGGAAAACAAAACGTTCAGACGTCTTTGCTTGGCATCATCTGTCACTTGATTTGCAAAATAAAACTTTCTGCATTATTAAAAACAAGTTGTGTTCAGCAAAGGCATCTTTGGCTGCTTAGATTAGAACTAAATGTTTGTCTTCCAGTTTTATTTGGAGCCATTTGTTTTTTTTTAAATCACAGTAAAGTGCAATGTGTATTTCTTTCACTGGTTTTGCATCTTTCTCCTTGTATTTCTTTTTTCCCTTTTCTGCTACTGTTTCCCTTTATTTTTGTCTGTTCTAGTTCCTTCCCAGCCTTAAGCCGTCTAAGAGAGGAGCTCTAAATGCCAGTCTTGGCGATTTATAATTGCATTGCTGTAGTTACAAGCTGAAGTCTCTAGATGGCATGTAGAGTCAGAGTTATAGAGTCGTACAGCACAGAATCAGGCCCTTCGGCCCAACTCGTTCAAGTCAAGCATGTTTCCTAAACTGACCTAGACCCATTTGCTTGTGTTTCGCCCATATCCCTCTGAACCATTCCTATTAGTGTACCTGACCAAATGTCTTTTAAATGTTGCAACTGTACACACCTCTACCACTTCTTCTGCAGTTTATTTCATAAATGCACCACCCTCTGAATGAAAAAGTTGCCCCTCAAATCCCTTTTAAATCTTTCCCCTTTCAGGTTAAACAAATGCCGTCTAGCTTTGGACTCTCCTGCTTTAGGGAAAAAAACCTTGACTATTCACATTATCTATGCTTGCATGATTTTATAAACCTTTGTAAGGTCACCCCTCAGCCTCTTATGCTCTCGAAAGAAAACATCCCAGCCTATCCAGCTTCTCTTTATAACTCGAACATTCCAGTCTTGGTGACATCCTTGTAAACTTCTTTTTGTACCATTTCCAGTTTAATAACATCCTTCCTATAGCAAGGCGACCAGAATTGATTGCAATGCTCCAAAGACAGTTTTATCGCAAATAAGACGTAGTTGCATTATGTGAATTTCCCTCTTTGGTGGAATAAACAGATCTCTGGACACAGATAAGCTTTATTACTGTAGAATATCATTTTCAACTTTTGCTTTTTAAGTTGTGTTTTCTCTCCAAAAAGTTTTGTACCAGTACTGCAAGGAGTTTTTTACAGATTTTTTTTAAAGTAGAACTCCAGGCATTCATTCGATTTAAAAAGGGATAAGTCTTCTAAATTGAAAGGAGATCAATTTAATCAGAAAGAAGAGATAGTAGGACCTGCAGATGCTGGAGAATCTGAGACAACAAGGTGTAGAGCTGGATGAACACAGCAGGCCAAGCAGCATCAGAGGAGCTGG
>NC_063337.1:72262584-72476642 GCF_021869965.1 Rhincodon typus
TGGAAGGCTGACGCTTTGGGCCTAGGCCCTTCTGCTGAAGAAGAGTCGAGGCCCGAAACGTCAGCCTTCCTGCTCCTCTGATGCTGCTTGGTCTGCTGTGTTCATCCAGCTCTACACCTTGTTATCACTGTTAATCATGGTATGCATTTTGCATCCAGCATGGTTTCTTTATCCCTCAGATCAAAAGAAACTAGAAATGGTAATGTGGTATTGAATAACCCAACAAACATTTAGTGTGGCTAATTAACATTAAAAAACATTACATTCAAAAACACATCCATGTCTTAGATAACATTAAGCTATTCAACTACAAAGAATAGCATGTTTCCATTAGCATGTCATGGCCCAAGTTAACACGGAGTCTAAGTTCTGTTTATAATCAAGTCACATTCAATGATACAGCAATTATATCATGAGAAGGTCTCTTAAAGGTATAATGGCATACTAAATGTGAGACCAAACATAAAAACCTGCTTCCCACAGAGAAATCTACATGACAAATAAAAATTTCTCCCTTGCTTTGGGAACATATGATTCTACAGACTCTCAGCTTGGCCTAGTTGGGAGAGTTCAGAAGTGCTGAGTTCTAAGATTTATTACAGAATGGGAACGCAAAGCCACCCAAATTTGTTTGGATATAAAATCCTGTCTGTCAAGTCAGATGGCTCAGGTTGATATTGACTATCAGACTACTGTTTTTGAGGAAGTGTTGAGAGATTGCCTCTTGTCCTGACCGAAATTAGTAACACCGGAACAGTAGTAGGCCATTTAATCTCTCAAGCCCGTTCCACCATTCCATGTTGTGGCATCTACCATGGTGCTGTTTTTCCATGCGTTTCCCAGATCTCTTAGTGTCATTAGTACCTAGAAATCCATCAATCTCTGTTTTGAACATTCTCAATTGTTGTGCTTCCACAATTCCAAAGATTCACTACTCTCTGCATGAAGAAATTCCTCTTCATCTAAACCCTAAAATGTTTGACCTTTGTTTATTTTTATTACCATGTTCCCTGCTTTTAGATTTCACCCAGTGGAAACATCTTCTATATCTACCCTGTCTATCCCTTTAAGAGTTTTGTAAGTTTCAATGAGACCACCTTTTTTTTCTGGACCATGGAGAATACAGACCCAGTATTCTCAATATCTCCTCATAAGACAATCTTGCTATCACAGGTGTCAACTCAGCGAACATCTGTCTGGTAAACATCTGTCTCTTCCCCACTCCAAAGTCAATGTATCCTTCCTTTGCTAAGAAAACCAAAACTTCAAGGTGCAATTCAATATTCTGTACAATGGAAGCAAGGCATCTTTAGACATGATTAACCAGTCAACATCACAATGCAGTCTGTGGAATCTTAGAAATGTGAAATATTATTATATTTGCCACGTATCATTAACCATTGCACTCCAAAGTCTGTATGCATATGTAAATATGTGCTTTTCCAACATGCATAGAAGTCATCTCATTTGCTGTTACCTTAATTTTCTTCCATGGAATAAAAGTTTTCTTGTAGATTTGTGCATTTAACTTACAGTACCAATCTTTCCTTCATTTCATTGAAAATGTTATTAATTAGGATTTTGTCCATTCTTTATGCTATTTGCTTGTTGTACATACATTTTACTGGTTTATGATATCTCATAAACGTTTAATAAATTTCTTAATGAATATTTTCAGTCAGCCAATTAAGAGAGGCCAGTCGAGTGTAACAGAAAATGAGTCTGGTAATAGACAGGCAACACGGTGGCTCAATGGTTAGCACTGCTGCCTCGCAGCGCCAGGGACCTGGGTTTGATTCCACCTTCGGGTGACTGTCTGGGTTGAGTTTGCACATTCTCCCCATATCGGTGTGGGTTTCCACTGGGTGCTCTGGTTTCCTCCCACAGTCGAAAGATGTATGGGTTAGGTGGATTGGCCATGCTAAATTGCCTGTAGCGTCCAGGGGTGTGTAAGTTAGGTGGATTAGCTACAGGAACTGTAGGGTTACAGGGAAAGGATAGGGGGATGGGTCTGAGTGGGATGCTCTTCAGAGGGGTGGTGTGGACTTGTTGGGTCAAATGGCCTGTTTTCCACACTGTAGGGATTCTATGAAGTTCAAAATTCCAGCAGGCCCTGCTCATGATTTTCCAATATTAGGGTTGTCACACTATCATCACAGCATTTACACCTTTATTTATAATTTAGGCTGTAGTATACCACCAGCAACATATAACCTAAAATTTCTCTTGAATGCCACTACCATACCAGCTGCAGAGCAACAAATATGCAGCTTCCTTTACTTTAAACCAACAAAAAAACTGAATTCAATGCTGGATAAAATGACGAAGCAAAGAAATAAAAACATTCTGTGTTCAACTTCAGACTTAAGAGTTTTCACTGCTCAGCTAGAGCATCCACTGAGAGAACTGAGCCCAGCCATGATTAGGTTTCACACTCCATTAATATTTTATAAGTTGTGCACTCATAGACAGGTCACACATTAAATGCTGAATGACTAAATGCTGAAAGTCAGACTTTACCAAGGCTGGGTGTTGAAATGCACAATATTGATGGGTCCATCACGCCAACCATGAAATCAGGTTTATATTCCAGTTCATACTGACCGACAGCATGTGTTTTACTAAAGAAAATTCAGAAAAGAAACACATTCCATTGACTGAAAGTTATGTGCTGTAACAGGAGTTATGTTCATAAGTTACACATGCAAGGAGGTTAACAGTGTGCCACTTGGGTTGCTTAATAATTGCACTAAATGCATCTAGTTATTGGACACTGACCATCATTGGCCCTTTCTGACCTCCTACAAAACCTGCCAACATGTTTTTGTTTTCTAATCAAAAGTGAGAAGAACTGTGTACAGATTTTTACCCCATAGGCTAATGATTGTGCTAAAATGTCAAGTGTATATGCTTTGATAGGAAAAAGTGAGGAAAATATGCTATCCAGTTTTTTTTTGGGGCTGAATTCAATCTCAATCTCAGTGACAGTGACAGGTACCCATGTTATTCAACCACTGTGTGCTACTGGTTAATACCCATTTCTTGATTAAATTATATTCTGTCTGCACAGATTTTTTAAAAATTATGAGCGTGATCTCTAAGACTTGAAATGCTAAAACCCATTGCATAAACCTTCAAAGGCTGAATAATTCTGGCACCAAAAACAATATTACAGCACATAAATAATTAAAAGTTGCAGCCCAAGGTCGAATCAAGAAAATGCAGCACTGTGACCTTCTCCATCTGATACCTTTCATAGACTGGGGCTTTGCCTATTTGCTGATTTTTTTTTACTGTTCTGCAGAAAGCTGCAATCAGAGTGATTTAGGAAGGCTGAAATATGTTATTAATTATCAGCAGTAGAAATTCTCTATAGAACTGCTATATGAACTTCATATTGTACAAAGGGCTATGATTCTCATTAGGAGAATGTCAAATTGAAGTTCAACTTTGATGGGAAGTCAACAGGATAAAAAGAAACAGTGTGTTAGTTGCCAATTTACAGAATAGTACAAAATATGTAAAGGACCAGAAGCCTTAATTGTGACAATAAAATTCCAACCGACAATAAAAATGTTAGACTTTATTCATTTGTATTGCTTGCTATTTATAAATGAATTATATATTTATATATAAAATTTGAATAAAGGATTGAAAGGTGAAAATAAACTAAGTCTCAAAATCAGTAAAGCAGTCACATAAAAAATATTGAAATGGTATGTCCTCGATGGCACTTTGTTTTAGATCAACATTGTGACACAATATATGTGACAGCTGGTGGCTTCAAGGTTACTTTTTATTGAGTGGCATTGTTATGGATAGTTGACTGTTTATTTAGTCTAATGTTAATGCACTAATAAATCAGTGTAATAGTTTTAGTACCCAAATTGTATCCGGAAGGTCAACGTCAATTTTGCAATACTTAGAGCAGCTGAACACCAGAGAAATTATTGCACAAAAAATATAATAAAATAAGTTTGATGCATTTCAAAAGCTGTTCAGAAAAATATTCCCTTGTTTGTCTTGTTCCATCAAAACTTAAATTGTAATTATAATTATTATGGACATGCAAAAATGCAGGTTCTGCATTCACAAATGTTGCTCACATACATGAGTCTGGAGTTACTGGTTCATTCACCAAGCTGACTGGTTTTCATACAAACATTTCATCTTCCTTCCAGGTGACATTGTCAGTGCTGTGTAGCCTCTGTTGAAGCAGTGTTGCTCTGTTCCGCTCTGAATTTATATGGTCTGTTCTGTTATGGTGGGCAATCTTGTTTCCAGTTTTGTACTGTAGTGGTATGTAGATGGGGTCTATTTTAACATTTGTTAATTGCATCGGTGGTTGAAAACCAGGCCTCCAGGAATTCTCGTGCTTGTCTTTGTCTTACTTGTCCAAGTACTGTAACTTTGTTCCAGTATAATTGATGTCCTTCTATGTCGGAGTGTATTGAAATGAGAGCAAGTTGGTCGTGCCATTTTGCTGCGAGTTGGAGTTCATGTATCCTGGTGGCGAGTTTCCTGCTCGTCTGTCCTATGTAGTGTTTCTTGCAGTTGCCGTATGGTATTTTTATATATCACATTTGTCCTGCTCACTGTGGTATGGGGTCTTTTGAGAGTAACTGGCGAAGTGTAGCTGTTGGTTTGTGTGCCATCCTTGTTCCAAGAGGTTGTAGGAATCTTGTAGTCAGTTCTGACGTGTTTATAATGTAGGGTAGGGTGGCCAGTGAGTTGGGGCGTACAGTGTCTTCTTGGTGTTGCTTATTTGGAATAAGGATAGCACACAAACCAACAGTCACACTTCGCCAGTTACTCTCAAAGACAAAAGACCCCATACCCACAATGAACAGGATAAATACAAATACCATGCAGCAACTGCGATAAACACTACAAAGGACAGACGGGAAGGAAACTCGCCACCAGGATACATGAACACCAACTTGCAGCAAAACAGCACGACCAACTCTCCCTCGTTTCAATACACTCCGACATAGAAGGACATCAATTTAACTGGGACAAAGTTACAGTACTAGGACAAGTGAGATAAAGACAAGCACGAGAATTCCTGAAGGCCTGGTTTTCAACCACTGATGCAATTAACAAGCAAGTTAAAATAGACCCCATCTACAAATGACTAAAATACAAAACAGAAACAAGACTGCCCACCATGACAGACCAGATCATATAAATTCAGAGCGGGACAGAACAACGGAGGCTACACAGCATCGACAAAGTCACCTAGATGGGAGACAAAACATTTGCATGAAAACCAGTCAGCTCGGTGAACCAACCAACAACTCCAATCGCAACCCGAGTTACAGATCTTCATTAAAACATTAACTACATGAGTCTGTTTTTGTAGTTGTGATATTGTGGTTTACTATACAAATGTGCTTCAGTGTGATTATAACATAGTTTTAGGATCTCTTCTAGACACTGATAGGTAATGTCATTGACAATTGATAAGCCCGTCTATCTTGCATTAATAGTAACTAATTAATATACTACTTCCCAAATTCACACTTGTGTCTGATTAATGTTGCTTTTGTTCTACTCCATTTATTAGCATGATGAATATAAATGCTCTAACTGCAGTTCCCCACAGTGCTTCAGATAGTACCTGATCCTAATACAGGTATTGTGCATAAGTGAAACCGAAATGCTGACCCATCCTATTTCCTCTGGTGTTCTGCATTGGCTGACATCTACATGCCTCACATCATCTTGTTTTACTGAACTATGTTAGCTAGACTTCAGTGATTAGCACCAGTACCAGAGCCACACTCAGCAATTAATGACAGGATGAAAAAGGATGCATAGTTGGGAAGTCTATATATCCTTAGTTTGCTCATCTGCATGCAAACCATCTGTGTACGTTGGAAGTACCTTAATAATGCAATTACACTGTAATTATTTGGAAAGCCTCAAGCTAGCATTGCAATATGTCTTCTTTCATTTTATTGGAGAAACAATGTCATATGGATAGATTTTGGCAGATCAACCACAGTGTATATATTGTTTCCACTGATTATATTTCTTAATTTATCAACTTTCAAGCCATAAACATTTTGATCCTGCCAGAGTCGGTACAATGACTGCAACTCAGTAGTATTAAAGAAAACGGCTAGTAATGTGCTACAAGATTTTGAATTAGCCTCATACATTTCCCTGTTAGTAAATTAATTATACAATAATTATTCATTCTCAGTGCATTTAAATTCCTTGGATAATTGCAAGTTGTACGAGTAAAAGAAGAAAAAAGAGATAGAATGAATATTATATGTGACTGATTGACTTCTGTAGTTTGATTTATGATAGGTATCGTGTATTGACAGACGTAGTGAGGTGCAAACTACAGTTCCCCATCTGGATTTGACCCACAAACATCCAAATATTGAAGTTGCAGAGTCCAGGTTGAGGGTAGTTGAATTCAAGTCCTCAGCTGCATAGGAGGGGGAGATACTCAGAATCAAATTTCTTGAAAACATGCAAATTTTAACTTTAGAGGTAAGTTGGGATGCAGATTTGTCTAAATTGTAACCATTGTATTTTGCATTTTTTTAAGAATATGCACTATTCACGTAGTTTGATGCCTTTGTTACATACTTGGTGCAAGACATTTAATAGTACAGCTTCCAAATTGGGTTATGCATTTTGCTTCAGGGAAATCAACTTAGTACAGTGCATATATCCATACCAGAGGGAAATTAGACATGAAGGTCAAAATGATTTAATGCTGAAAAAGTCCCTCAAAGTAATTTGAGCCATATCCATACTGAAGAAATTGTAATGTGTATGATATATAGTCCAATACTGGAGAATGATAACGATAGCTTATGGCTTCCTAGCCTCTCTAGGATGTGTGACCTGATATTGGGCCTGGCTGCATTTCAGATCATTTTAATGAGCGAACAGGAACAACTCATTTAGCGTCTTGAGCATGTTCCACCATTCAATCAGATCAATGTTGATTTATGATCTAAATCCATATACTCCCCTTTCATCCTTTAATACTTTTGGCAAACAAAAATTTACTAGTCTCTGAAGTAAATTTTGGCATCGGCTCCTTTGCACAAGATGGGTCAAATGAAAATTCTTCCTGGAAAGTATGTCAGTCTGAGATGAGCCACCATCAGATTTGCCTGGTTCAGTTTTTGCTTGTATGTGAGTAGCCTAGTAATTGATTAGTCACTGAAAAGGTCAGTTTTAAAAAATAAAGTCTATAATTTCCACTGCAGAAAAAAATAGAGCGGCAGCTCTCTTCAGAATCACAGTTGAGGCAGGCAGCCTGAAATTCAATCAGTTGACAGGTTGTGCTGGGTGCTGACAGCTTGCCAAAATCATTTGGATGAGGACCGAAGCCCCGTTTTGGGTCACCTCAAGGTTTAGGTGAGCTTTGTGACAACATCAGCATTTACGTGCCTGAAATAGGGCCTCCCAATTTCTACCTGAGAGGCTATGAAAAATGAAAGGAGATGAATAGTTGCAATGGAGATTTTAATGGTCCACTGGTGGTGCATAACAAAGCCTGACAAGTTTCTCAGTCAACGTGGGAGGATCCTGGGCTACCTGTACTCATGGTTGATGTAGCAAATCTGCCTGGGAGGATCCTGAATCAACTGATTGATATTACAAGTCTATTTGAAATTATCCTACATCATCTACCATAGTTAAAATTTGTACAACAGGAAAACTTTCAAACTATTCCATTGTGATACTCTGGAGCAATTTTAGAATATTTATCTGACGTGTTTGGCATAGCGTAAAGCTATAATCAGTTGTGCTCCTGGGCGGTTCGTAAACTATATGCAAGTAAAAATATAATGCCGAAGTATGATTATCCATTCTGCATTTTAGACTGGTTGCTGACATTTGATAACAGAAGGAAATAAAACAGCATTTAATCTTAAAGGTAAGTCATTTGGGTGAGGACCAAGGCCAATGTAATAACGATGCAGGTGCCCAACACTCCTTGTTGTTATTGCCACACATAACTCAGCTGGAGTGGCAGTCTCACTGTCTCACAGTCTTACCATAGTTAAGCTCATGGCTGGCCAAATATTGCCATGAATTCAAAGGAAGCCAAGAAGTCATGTCAAAGTATTTAGTACTGAAGGTCTGAAGAGGGGGGCTGCATAATTCATGGATAAAGCAAAACTTGACAAAGAGTAAAATGAACTTTTAGAGAAAAAGAGGACTTAAAAACTCACAGGACAATTAACTGCTGAGTGATATTTGCCTCATGGAATGTCAGAATAGCTCTAGATAATTATATAAAACCAGAAAATAGAACATCTCTCATAGCCGGAGTCTCATTTTTAAAGACGTAGGTACTGGCTGCACACGATACAGAATTGGTGACTCCAAGCACTAGTTTTTACAGGCAGGTTTGGAATTTCCAATTTAATCTAAATTGGCTATTAAGCTCAGGCCACTTTCCAAGAAAATGAATGAGAACTTTGTATACGTCTGCTAGAACATACAACACAGAAACTGAACAAGGTCAGCTACATAAATACAATGGTTGCACAAGCACTAAGGAGGTTGGGAATTCTGAGGTGAGTAACTCATCTCCTGACTGACCAAGTAAAACATCTACCATCTGCAAGGCACACATCAAGAGTATGATAAAATAATTTCCACTTTACTAATAGGTGCAGCTTTAACGACACTCAAGCAAGTCAACACTATCTAAGGTAAAGAAGTCCACAGGATGACACCTAACTGCCACTTTCAACATTCACATCCTTCACCACTGATGTATAGTGGCAACAATGTATATAATCTCAAGATGCACTGCAATAACTCACCAAGACTCATCTGATAGCACCTTCCAAAATCTCAAACTTTACCTCCTGGAAGGGTAACAGTTGCATGGGATCACCACCACCACCAGCAAGTTTCCTTCCAAGCCATACACCATTCTGACTTGTACCTATATTGCTATTCCTTTACAGTCACTGGAACAAAATCCTGAAAGCAACTTCCTGACAGTACTATAGATGCGCTCACCCCCCGTTGTACCCCCACCCTGTAAACTGCAGCAATTCAAGAAGACAGCTCACAACTACCTTCTCAAGCGAATTTAGGGATGGAAAGTAAATGCTAGCTTAGACAGCAATATCCACATCCTGTGAATGAACAAAAAAGAACACTCAATGTCCATATGCCAACAATGATACACAGAAACACATACAAGGCCGATAAAGAATTCTACGGTGATTTCAGCTGCATCATCAGAAAAAGTAGCATGCAGGACAGATTCATCATTCTTGGTGATTTCAATGTCTGTGTTGGTACAGAATGTTATATATGGGTGGTTAGATGGTGGAAGAGTACTGGGGCACCACACATTATTAGAATAAACTCCAACAGTTAGCTTTATTCCTCTAAGTCAATCAACTTTGTACTTAACATGACAACAGCAATCATCAAATAAGGTGATAAACTGAAAGCAATATGAATTCACCCCAGTTCTAAATGTTGGCTCATAATGGACTACATTATTGTATGGCAGAGAGGTCTTTACCCTTTCCTTGATAATTTATTTTACTCTTCTCTCTGCCAAGTTTTATTTTCATTCATGGAGTAGATATCCCTTCAAAGCATACCTTCCATACTGAGAATGTTCAATTGTTCATACAAGTACTAAACCCATTGACGGCTCTTTCCAAGATCATGGTTTCCTTTGAATCCTTAGTCTTATTTAACCCATTTCGACCTGTGGGTTTGATTGCCATTCCTTCAGCTTGTTTGCTACTTCTGGTATGATGAAATCTGGGGCACCTGCTCAAAACTGGTCCTGTGTGTTGTTAATTGCTAATCAGACCATCAGCTTGTCAACAGCATCGTGTCCTTGAAGATAATAGCTAAAGATTTATGCCACAGAGTCAAACCACAAAGGAAGGTTGACATAACCATCGTGAAAAAAACCCTAATGAGATTCAGGTACTGATCAATCGGCTTTAACAAAGATAATATAGACATTGGAGATTTTTGGAAGTGATTAAAAGACATCACTTATGGCACAAGGCCTGAAGCCTTGGATTTGTCAAACAGAGCACTAAGATCCACTCAACGAAAAAAAAGGAACAAGATACAGCCAACCTGTATGTTCATAATGCTCATTGATCCTACATATCCAATAAAAAAAAGCATTATCAAGAAAAGTCAGATACCATGAAGCAAAATATGTGCTGCAGACCGAACTAAGGTTGATGAAGAAAAATTGACGGGAGAACTATGCTATAGAATTTCAGGAAGCAGGTGACAGGGATGACCTGAAGGCTCTCTGAGAAGGTCATTGATTTGCCTATGGGCTTAAAAACAACAATATGACAACAATCTTCTCAGAAAGTAGTTCTTGGCTCCAAAGAAACAGGCATTAGATTACCTCTTATTTGGTAATGCTTAACAATCCCCTGCACCAAGAATCCACAATTGCAGAATAGATTTGTCATATATTTTCAGTGCTTGGGAACTTGGGTTCTAAAATGAATTTTTGGACGTAGTTTTGTGAAGGTGACATTTTCTTTCAGATCAGGAAGTCATTTTTTGAACTGAGATTTCAAACTAGCCTTATCAAAACAGCAAGTGACTCAAGATGAATGACTAAGTGGGAAATAATTGCAAGAGTGTTTACTGTTAAGCTATTCAAACAGGAGTCAAAGCCAGAATTATACTATCTTTGTGTCCCAGTGTGAAATGAAGGGCATCATATCTGTTAAACGTACAGGAAGTAGCTTAAATTAAATATCTGCAAACTCATCAGTTGAGTCAAAAATCTTAAAGTGAAGATAGGAGTGATACATAACTGGGGTTCAGTGTCTGTCAAATATAATGCTGCAAAATGGGCTTTATCATTTCTTTTGCTTCTTTTGACGAGACCTTTTTCCAAATTGTCTATTTATAGATTTTTAAAAATCTTTTTGAAATAAATTGATGTTCTTTTGTTAAAAGTGCATTGGCAGCCTTGGCAAATATGTTTGGTGAATGACATGGTGACCAAATTTCAAAAATAAAACTTATGATCGATCAAACGAGGTTTCATTGTGAAATCTGACTAGCCTTCAGTCCTGAAGCCAGTCTTGAAGAAGGGTAATACCCGAAACGTTGACTGCTCCTTTCCTCCATATGCTGCCTGCCCTGCTGTGTTATTCCAGCCTCCTGTTTGTCTAGCCTTTATTACAATCAGCTAGGATTATAACAAAATGGAGACTCCTGGAGGGATAGAAATTCATTGAATTTAAGAGAGATTGTATATGGTGATACTGAACATAAAATTGGAAGTGCACTTCTGAAGTAAAACATACAGTTTACACTTTGCTAATGTGTTTGCTCTTTGCTAAGACTGTTCTCACAGTAGAAAGTATAACTGAATTATTTTAAATCGTTGACTAAAGCTGCATTAAAAGAATTAAAAAAAGCAAACTGAATGTAGAAATGCAAGCTGGTTCTTGTAAGGACATGGTTAAAGTGATTATTCAGTGTTTAGAATTAAAAGTAGGGAAACCCAAACTTAATGCGTCACTACTAGAATTTGCTAAGAATCAAACTGAAATAAGAAGTTAAGAATTGCTTTGAGGGAATGGAGAAAGAATGCAAAATATTATTACTTAGAGGAGCAAAGAGAGAGAGAAATAAATGGAAAGATTTGAATTAGAAGAATTAGAAGAGCATGAGAAATGAGGCGACAGGAAATAGGAGATAAAAAAGTGAAATGGAAATGATAATGATAATGAAGGGAAAAAAGGAGTAATAGAAAGGGAGGAGAAAGATGGAAAAAAGTGAATTAGATGTAAGAAAGACTGATTCGGAAAGTGATGAAAAGTAAAAAAGAGCAATGAAAAAGAAGTAAAACTTTAAAAACCTGATTTTCAGAGAGGGAGAACTGACATAACATGATTCAGTGACAAAAGAAACAAAATAAAGGAAGAAAGAAGAGGACGTAGCTCAAAGAATGATTCTGATTTGAAAAGATATCTAGAATGATCAAGTGGACAAAAGATATCCTGATCAGTAGACCTATGAAATCATACACCAATTTGTTAGAAGAGCAATCTACAGACGAGAGAAGCTAAAGTCACCATTGTTTCAGAGGACCATAGGACTTCTGTCTCATTAAAGAGAGATCATTGGTCATGGTTTAGCCTAAGGGTCACCATGCCCCCAGTGAGGGATGAGTTTGAGAAAGCAGGGCCTTCATGGTAAAATTAACTGAATCTGCAGGCTGCAAGTCTATTAGAAGAGTGACACTTAAAGCTTATGAGCTTGACCTTGATATATTTTGGATGTGTACTAGTTAAATTTATTACTGTAGTAAAAAAATGCCAAAACAGACCTTTGTGAAAATTACAAGGGAAACATAAATATTAGGGGAACCTTGGTTTTAATCACTGAATTTATTGAGCTGTTTTGAGAATATAAAAGAAATCATAGAATCCCTACAGTGTGGAAACAGGCCCTTCGGCCCAACAAGTCCACACTGACCCTCAGAGCATCCCACCCAGACTCATCCCCCTCCCCCTAATCTACACATCCCTGAACACTACAGGCAATTTGGGATGGCCAATCCACCTAAGCAGCACATCTTTGGACTGTGGGAGGAAACCCACGCAGACACGGGGAGAATGTGCAAACGCCACACAGAAAGTTGCCCAAGGGTGGAATCAAACCTGGTTCCCTGGCACTGCAAGGCAGCAGTGCTAACCACTGAGCCACCCTATGTTAAAGAGCAACCCACCCAAATCCACCCAACATAACCCTTCATTTCCCATGGCTAATGCACCTAGCCTGCACATCCCCTGAGCCAGCAGTGCTAACTACTGAGGCACTCTGCTATTATAGAAGAATTCCAGATTAGTATTCTACCAACATTTTACTTATCTAGATGAGTCATAGATGGAGCTTCTTCCCTGACATTCAAGATCTTATGATTTATACTCAAATCCCAATATTAATTAATTTATTTAAGATTTTAACCAATGAGACAACAGGAAACAATCAAATACAGTAACTTAGCAAATTTTATTTAAGTTGTAAATAATACATCTTAAAGCAGGGCAGTGACTTTATGGGTGGACTAGGGTTCTTGCTTTCTGGTTCAGCTTCGGGTGCAGGTTGACATACTCTTACTCTTCCACTTCCACTTCCAATTGGACAGCAGGATAATTTCAACCTCTCAAACCTTCCATCACCAAAAGCAATTGGCTACTAACTCTCTCCAAGCTATGACCAACAGCATGATCAATTACATCATTACAATCTGAGTGGCCTAGGCTAGGGGAGGCTTATTGCTAATTGGTTGAAAGGAACAATCTCTCATTGTCCCTTAAGGGTGAGGGACATTGACGGAAGATACCTCCCACTATTGCCTTAAGTTGGCAATTATTGATTGGCCCATCCTCTTTATTACATTTTATTATTATCAGTTTATGACTTTCACAAAGTTATGAGAATAGTTTAAAATGTTTTTTACCTCTCAGTTAATGAAAAAGGAACCAAATGACATGAACTGATGCCTCAATATCTGCTTAATTGATGAAGTTTCCATTAAATCAAACACTTGTTTATCAATAACAGAGTAAAAATTACTGCTGAAACTGAACAGGTCTGGCAGCTACAAAAACAAAGTTGTTGGAAAAGCTCAGCAGGTCTGGCAGCATCTGTGGGGAGAAAGTAGATTTAATACTTCAAGTCCAGTGACTCTTCATAAGAGCTGATAACAACTTGGAAAGGTGGTATTCATGCTGAAGACGAGTTTGGGGAGGGCGGAGGAGTTCAGTAGATAGGTGGAGACCGAGCCCAAAGAGAGAGAAAGAAATGTTAAAGAAGAAGGCAGCTGAGGGAATTATGGATAGTAGACCAGGACAGAAGAGAAGCTGAATAAGTGATAATGAGAGCTTTTTATAGTCTCATAGGAGAGAATGGGTAGCCTGCTTTGAAAGCAACCCATGTCATAATAGGAACAGGGGGTGGGGGTGGACAAAAAAATATAGGAAGATGTAACCAGGCTCTCAGGTTATTGAAATCAATGTGAAGTCCTAGAGTCTGCATGTGTCCCCCAAGTGGAAAATGAGATGCTGTTCTTCGAGTTTGAGGCTTGCTGAAACACTGCAGCAGGCCTGTGACAGAAATAGTGTGGGAACAAGGTGGTGTGTTAAAATGGCAGGTAAGTGAAAGCTCAGTCATTTTTACAAACAGAATATAGGTGTTCTGCAAAACGGTTGCCTGGTCTATATTTCCATTCCCCAGTGTAGAGGAAAACACACTGTGAACAGCGAAAAAAGTAGACTAAATTAACTTAGAGATCGTAGCAACTGCCGATGCTGGATAATGTGAGATAACAAGGTGTAGAGCTGGATGAACACAGCAGGCCAAGCAGCATCAGGGGAGCAGGAAAGCTGACGTTTCGGGTCTGGACCCTTCTTCAAAAATGGAGGAGGGGAAGGGAATTCTGAAATAAACAGAGAGAGAGGGAGATGCAGATGGAAGGTGGATAAAGGAGCAGATATGTGGAGAGGAGACGGACAGGTCAAGGAGGCAGGGATGGAGCCAGGAAAGGTAAGTGTAGGTAGGGAGTTAGGATGGGGGTTGGTCAGTCAAGGGAAGACGGACAGGTCAAGGAGGCGAGGATGAGGCTGGAAGTTAGGAGATGGGGGTGGGGGTTGGTCTGTGAGGTGGGAGGAGTGGATAGGTGGGAGAAAGACGGACAGGTCAAAGAGGCAGGGACGAGCTGGGCTGGTTTTGGGATGAGGTCGGGGGTGGGGAGATTTTGAAGCTTGTGACGTCCACATTGATACCATTGGGCTGCAGGGTTCCCAGGCGAAATATGAGGTGCTGTTGTTTGGGTGGCATCGTTGTGGCACTGGAGGAGGCCCAGGATGGACATGTCATCCAAGGAGTGGAAAAGGGAGTTGAAGTGGTTTGCAACTGGGAGGTGCAATCGTTTGTCACGAACCGAGCGTAGGTGTTCCACCAAGCTGTCTCTAAGCCTCTGCTTGGTTTCCCCGATGTAGAGGAGGCCACATCAGAAACAGCGGATACAATATACCACATTAGCAGATGTGCAGATGAACATCTGTTTAATGTGGAAGGTTTTCTTGGGGCCTGGGATGGGGGTGAGGGGAGAAGTGTAGGGGCAGGTGTAGCACTTCCTGTAGTTGCAGGGAAAAGTACTGGGGGTGGTGGGGCTAGTGGGGAGTGTGGAGCGGATAAGGGAGGCAGGGAGAGAGCGGTCCCTCCAGAAGGCAGATAAGGGTGGGGAGGGAAAAATATCCTTGGTAGTGGCGTCAGATTGCAGGTGGCAGAAGTGGCAGACTTCCCCTCCGCAATGATCGAAAATGCCCTCGACCGCATCGCTCACGTTTCCCGCAACTCATCCTCATACCCCCTCCCTGCAATAACATCAAAAACAGAATCCCTCTCGTCCTCACGTACCACCCCACCTCTGGACTCAATACATCATCCTCTACCACTTCCGCCACCTGCAGTCTGACCTCACTATCAAGGATATTTTTTGCTCTCTACCTATCTGCTCCTTTATCCACCTTCCATCTGCTTCCCCCCTCTCTCTATTTATTTCAGAATCCCCTTCCCTCCCCCATTTCTGAAGAAGGGTCCAGACCCAAAACATCAGCTTTCCTGCTCCTCTGATGCTGCTTGGCCTGCTGTGTTCATCCAGCTCTGCACCTTGTTATCTCAGACTAAATTAACTGATGTGCAGTTAAATCACAGCTTTACATGGAAGGTGTGTCTGGGGTTCATTGTTGAGGTAACTGTGGGAGTCGATGGGTGGTAATGGATACTGGCGGCCAGCCTATCCCAAGAACTGTAAATTGATGTTCAGGAAGAGAAGTAAGGTGTTGGAGATGGACCAGGTGAAGGTGAGAGCAGGGTGGAAATTGGAGGTGAATTATATATTTTTATCCAATTCCAAACAAGAGAAGGAAGCAGCACTAATGATTTCTTCAATGTCCTGAAGAAAAAGTTGTGTGGAGGTGTCCAAGTAGTACTAGAACATTGAATATTCCATGCAACCCAAAGAGACACAAGAAGACTTATCATTGATATTGGTTTTGTAGAACCACCTGTAGTGATCGTAATGAGGTAAACCAGGTTGACCTTATAGGATATGAGATCCCTGATTAGGACTGATCCAATTGGTGAGCCCTGGCTGACAGGTATAAGTAGGCGTGTCAGACATCCTGTTCACTCGAGAGCTGGTTCTGAGAAAGCCAGACCAGTGTCAAGTACTGTGCATATGTAAATAAAAAGTGACTTGGTAGAGGTTTACTGACCTCTCTAAAGTTATTTCAGTAGGAATGAGAGATAAAAATACGCTCCTGAAGAAATTTGCTTGTGACCGTCATCTTTGATTTGGAATAAGCATTTCTAGTATCATGCCATTATTTGGGAAGCTTGAAAGAAAAATAAGAGTTCTGAGGAAGGGTCACCGGACCAAAAACATTAACTCTGATTTCTCTTCACAGATGCTACCAGACCTGCTGAGCTTTACCAACAATTTCTGTGTTTGTTGTGGAAAGAATGTGTTATGTTTTCCAGGCAAATATCATTTAGGCAGGTGAAAAGCAATGAATAATTCTCCTGCCAGCCTTTGTTCCCGTAGCTTTTTAGCTTATTAGGAGCCTGACATTTTCTGAGGCTCCCGATATTAAAACAGCTGGTGGTGATGGGGGATACAAAAGGGCCATGACAACCAGAATTGAAAGCTTTCTGGACCCAATAAGACCAGATCACTGTAGAGGACAGCATTTTATTATGGGGAGCAAGAGTGATTGTCCCAAGCAAAGGTTGCTGCCAAATATTGGCTAAACTCCACCAGGGTCATCCAGGAACAAGCACAGAAGTTGCTGGAAAAGCTCAGGACGGGTCTGAGGAAGGATCACCGGACCCAAAATGTTAACTCTGATATTTTCTTCACAGATGCTGCCGGACCTGCTGAGTTTTTCGAGCAACTTCTGTTTTTGTTCCTGATTTACAGCATCCGCAGCTCTTTTGGTTTTTATCTAAGGTCATCCAGGGTTGTCCAAAATAAAGATGTTGGAGAGAAGTTATGTCTGGTTGCCAGGATTGGATGCAGAAGCACCCACAGTGCCAGCAAGGACAAAAATTACTGCCAGCAGCTCCCCCACATTTGTGGGAATGGCCAGGTAAACACTGGATCCATTTTTTCCCAATTACACATCAACAATACTGGCTCTTTCATGGGTTCAACATTCTTAGTCATTGTGAGCACCCACTTGAAGTGGTTGGACATGCATAGAGTTGATTCGTCAAACATGGGGACGACAATAGAAAAGTTGTGAATATCTTTTGCAATACACGGACTCTCAGAAGTGTTGGTCACAGACAACGGGCCATCATTAACCAGCAGAGAATTTGAGCATTCCCTAAATCCAAATGGCATTCTGGATATAATATTTCTCCATACCATTCATCTGACATATAAGTTTTGGGTGGGTGCAATGGTCCTGAACAAGCATGTGGACCATATTAAAGTTGCAAACTCGCAAACAGTGTGGGAATAAAATAAGCCCAGCTCCTGAACTGCCTTCCCAATTGTTCTGGAACCCATGGGTTTTCCCTCAAGCAATGAAGATACCTCAGAATCTAAGATGGACACATTGGATGCTGCCACTTCGATGCCTTTGCAACTTAAGGGGGAGAATGAATTTCTTCCGAGACACTCTGGGCACAAGAGGCAAGTTACTGTGCATTACATGCTATCCGTATCATTGGTAGAGTTGGCGGAACTTGAGCCAGTGCAAAATACAACCCAGGAGGAGCTACAAAAGAAAGAATTAGCCTATGTCCTCGACTCAGAGGTGGAGGGATAGAGTGATTGTAACAAAGTCAATAGGTTAACCTCACAGAATACGAGTTCCCTGATTGGGGCTGTTAATTTGGTTCAGTCAGGAAGCCTTGGCCGACAGATATAAACAGGAGTTATCAGAGGTTCTGTTGACTCTGATGGCTAACTCTGAAGAAACTGGGCCAGTGCACGTGTAAATAAAGAGTAACATGATGATGACATACCGGTCTCTGTAGAGTTATTTCACCTTCTATTATCTGATATTTGTTTTTGTTTCGGCTGTGTTTGAATGCTTGGAAATACTTAATGTTGCCTTTTACACTTTAAAGCATAATGTAAAAAAGTTGCTTATGCCTTCAAAACAAAATGGTAATCTCAGCAATTTGTTTCATCGGGTATGTTTCATAGGGTTGCAAACGTAAACATATTGCTACAAAATCAACTCCATTACAAAGATTAAGTTTACTTTGCTGGATATCTTGGTACATCCAGTTGTGAATGATTGTACACATTTAAAAAAAAACTGAGGAGGTACAGCTTCTTCGAATATCCTCATGCTTTATAATGTTCAGCATATTAGTGAAAAAGACAATGCTGAAGTACTTGCACACAACTTCAATCTGAAATGCCAACTAGATGATCCATCTTGGCCTCCTCCTGAGGTCTGCAGCATCACAAATGCCAGTATTCCAACAAATACATTCATGCTACCTGATGTCAAGAAACAGCTGAAGCATTTGTTACTACAAAGGCTGTCATCTTGACAACATTCCAGTAAAAGGACTAAATATTTGTACTACAGAATTTGATGACCCCTGCTAAGAGAATCCAGTGTAGCTACAACATTGGCATCCACCCAACAATGTAAAAGATTGTCCAGGTATGCTCAACATACAAAAAGAAGGAAAATCTAACCTGGTGAATCACTATCCTAGCAGTGTACTTTCGATCATCAGCAAAGTGATGTAAAGTGTCGTCAAGGGTGCTTTTAAGTGGAACTCGCAAAGAAATAACCTTCTCATTGACACTCAATTTGAGTTCCACCAGGGTCACTAAGCTTTTGATTACATTACAAATGAGAGAGACCAAGTTGCTGAAATGCAGAGATGAGGTGAGAATGATTGCCGTTGACATCAATGCAGCACTTGATTGAAGGTGGCTTCAGGTAACTAATGATCAAGTAGATTTCACTTGGAATCTGCTTGTGCCGTATTACCTTCAGCTGGATTCCATGGTGAATGTTGGACGGGGAGATAGGGGGTAGTTCAGCATGAAAGTATACAGTCTCATATTAAAAGGTAAAGCATTTGGGATTGAAATGAGAAGAAATTTCTTCATTCAGAGAGTCTAAAATAAGAGAGTTCTGACGACTCAGTCATTGAGTATATTCAAGATCAAGTTAACTGACAGATTTCTGGATATTTCAAATATCAAGGGACGTGGTAGATTTTCCCATTTGCTAAAATGATGCTTCTGGAGATTTTTTTGCTGTTCCGATGTAAACGTGATGGGCTTCATGGCTTCCATCTATGCTATAATAATGCAGTAACCTCTCAGAATTCTTTCCACTGCATATCAAGGCTGGTTTTGACAATGTTTTCCAGCATGCCAATCACCCCTTATTCTTTTAGTCTATTACTCATATCATTCTTTGCTTTCATCTCAATACTTAGTTTGCTTTCTCAGACAACTTGTTCAATAATTTTAGTTTTTTACTTCCAAGTATCTCGATTATTAATAACTAGAAAAAACAGTGGTGCCAGGATAGATGCAGGGCCTCCTGTGCTAACAGAGCTAGAATGAAGATTTTATATGAAATCTTTGGTTCTTCTTTTTATCTAATTTATGATCCAATTTACAACTCCAAACTCAATTTAAATAGTTTTCTCTCCAGCCACAGTTCTTTTCTCTGACACCTCAGACATTGTCTTTTAATAGCTGAGATGTACAGTTGACACAATCTTAACACCAATTTCCAATTCTGTTACATTCTTAAAGGATTTCTCCAATTTTGCTTGGCATAACCTCTCTTTCAAATAACCAGTGTGTCTTAGAAATATTAACTTTACTCTCATTAGCTGCTCTTAAATTGCTTGCTTTGTAACAGATTGCATTAGTTCTTCTACTATTCATAGCAAATTGACAGGACTGTACTTACCAGGATCACGCTTTGACCTTTTTCAAAAACTCTAAAAACATTTTGTTACATTCCAATTCTCTAGGCATATTCAAATTTTTGATAAGCTTTGAAAACAAAATCACTGCAACACTCCTGCTCCATCTTCTCTGCTAATAATTACATTCAGGAAAATTTTATGTAATTCTATTCAATCAGTCTTTTCTTTGATTGAATTCTCTCTCTTTTCTTGATTTCCTTTCCATAGTGGATATGTAAATAAGACATCTAATATCCTTGGGTACTTATTAAAGGCTCACCTTTTGCATACAAGGCAGGTTAATCAAATGCAGGAAATATCAAATTGGATCTAATCCCAAACTCACCCAATACAACTGGCCAATGAAGGTAATTGGATATTGATCAGGTGCACAGAGCCACTAATGTTAGTAAAAAAACTAACACTAACGCTAAAAGTAGGATTGCAGGTGCAGCAGGTAATTACAAAGGCAAATGGAATTTTGTCTGCCATTGCTAGAGGGATGGAGTTTAAAAACAGGGAGGCTATGCTGCAGCTGTATAGGGTCCTGGTGAGGCCACACCTGGAGTACTGTGCGCAGTTTTGGTCTCCTTACTTGAGAAGAGATATACTAGCACTGGAGGGGGTGCAGAGGAGATTCACTCGGTTGATTCCAGAGTTGAGAGGGTTGGATTATGAAGAGACACTGAGTAGACTGGAATTATACTCATTGGAATTCAGAAGAATGAGGGGAGATCTTATAGAAACATACAAGATTATGAAGGGAATAGATAAGGTGGAGGCAGGGAAGTTGTTTCCGCTAGCAGGTGAAACTAGGACTAGAGGGCGTCGCCTCAAAATAAAGGGAAGCAGATGTAGGACTGAGGTCAGGAGGAACTTCTTCACCCAAAGGGTTGTGAATCTGTGGAATTCCCTGCCCAGAGAAGCGGTTGAAGCTACCTCGCTGAATGTTTTTAAGGCAAGGCTAGATAAATTTTTGAACAGTAAAGGAATTAAGGGTTATGGTGAGTGGGTGGGTAAGTGGAGCTGAGTCTCAAAAAGATCAGCCATGATCTTATTAAATGGCGGGGCAGGCTCGAGGGGCCAGATGGCCTACTCCTGCTCCTAGCTCTTATGCTCTTATGTTTTTATGTTACTTGTAATTTTATGGATGATGTTAAGTTTCTGGAGTACCTCTGTACCCATTCAGACAAATGGTGCATATTCATTATACTCATGACTTGAACTGAGCCGATGGTGGTAATACTTTGCAGGGTGAGTCTTTCATTACCAAATACCCAGGCTTGGCAGTACCTGTTGCTATAGTGACGACATAACTAGCCTGGTTAAGTTTGTTATAAATGTTCAACCCAGGGGTGTTGATTAGAAAAGACTTAATGATGATTGTAGTGTCATAGAAACCCGTGAAAAGACTAAATGTTACCTTATTCAAAATGGTTATTATCTGCCATTTATGAGGCATGGATATGACCTGATCTTGTCTGCTCATATCAGCTATTGCCCAGCTTCTGCTTGTATAGTTCTGAGGAAGAGTCACTGGACCCGAAACGTTAACTCTGTTTTCTCCTTCACAGATGCTGCCAGACCTGCTGAGCTTTTCCAGCAACTTTGTTTTTGTTTCTGCTTGTATAGTGTGTTTCTTTACTGGAGAACTTACAAATGAAGTCAAGTACTGTAAAATCATCAGTGAATAATTCCATTCCTTAGTTTACAATAGAGGAAATGTGTTTCTGAATCTATTAACAATGGATTAGCCAAGGACAGTCCTCGAAAAACTACTGTAGCATTATCCTAAGGGCATAGTAATTGGACTTAGAATTTAGAATCCCTACAGTGTAGAAACAGGCCCAACAAGTCCACACTGACTCTCAGAGATCCCACCCAGACCCATCCCCATATAAGCCACCTGATCAATACATCCCTGAACACTATGGGCAATTTAGCATGACCAATCCACCTAGCCTGCACATCTCTGGACTGTGGGAGGAACTGGAGCACCTGAAGGAAACCCACGCAGACATGGGGAGAATGTATAAACTCCACATAGACAGTCACCCAAGAGTGGAATTGAACCTCGGCCCCTGGTGCTGTGAGGCAGCAGTGCTAACCACTGAGCCACTGTGCCGCCCCATGGTAACCATGATATCTTCCTTGGTGTCGAGAAATTCATTGTAAAATTTCCCTTTTGATCTTCCAACTGAGCTTGATTTTGCTGTAGATTTTTAATTCTCTGTTCACTTGGAGGCTGCATTTATGTCAAGGGCATAAAGTATCTCTGGTCCATAATCAGATCAAAGCTGTATGGAGCTGACCGATGATTAAAGTAGCATTAATGATTCTGTTATTGATCAACATAAACTGCTTGATGCTACGATTGATAACTCCTTCTATCACATCATTCCGTATTGTGAGGAAAATGTTGTAGGTGTAACTACCTGAATTACACTCAACCTATTCTTTGTGGATTTCAAAATAAATGACTGAGTCTGAAGCATCAAAATTGCAACAAAATTAAATTTGGGCACTCATTATCCCTAAATGTCTTATCTTGAAGATTGAGTGATTAATGGGAAAATAATTAGAAATAAAAAATCTTTTGAAATTATTGGAAGCAAACTTGACCATTCAAAATTTTCATTAACATTCTAAAACAGAGCAATAAAAAGGAAGTATAAGGCATATCAGAAGAAATATATGCATTTCTCCAGATATTGACTGCCCTGTGGTCCATATTTTCTGCTTTCCTACATCACTATTCTAATTGTTTGCTCTTTCACAGGTACCTACAGGTGCCTTAGGTGTAGCATGCCTGCTTCTCAGTCATACAGTTGAAGGTTCAAATACCTTTCCAGAGACCTCTGCTCAAAATCTAGCCTAAGTATAACATCAAGATGTTGAACAGAAACAGAATAATGTTCATTGGATACATTTTGGGTTGGAGGGATATTTACAGTGGAGCTCTCCAAGAGTTGCTATTGGAACCTTTGCTCATTCTGATATATGCAAATGATTTGGATCTTGGTGTAGAGATGAAATTTCAAAGTTTGCAAATGACCTAAACTTTGGAAGGATTGTCAACAAGGAGGAGGACAGTGTAGATCTCCAGAGAGAAATAAAAACACAAGTAGCTGGAAAAGGTCAGCAGATCTGGCAACATGTATGAAGAAAAAAAATCAGAGTCAACATTTCAGTTGCAGTGACGCTTCCTCAGAATTGATGGTAGCTAGAAAAATGGGTGGTGCTGTTGTAGTCTGGTGTACTGACCTCTGCATTGCAGAGGTTCAGTGCCAGCTCTCAGATGCCTCCTCTATCTTCGCCTGGACTATGACCCCATCATGACTCATCAGACCATTATGTCAACTATGGCAACTGACCTCATTTCATATGGTGACCTCCCCCCGCTGCCTCTAAACTAATAGTCACCCATTCCTGCACAGCTCGTTTCTACCTGCTTTCAAATTCCACAAACAGGACTGCCCAGGCAGACCCATTGTTTCAGCCTGCTCCTGCCCCACAGAACTCATCTCTTCCTACCTTGACTCAGTCTTCTCTCCTCTGGTCCAGTCCCTGCCCACATATAGAGTCATAGAGTCATAGAGATATACAGCACGGAAACAGACAATTCAGTCACCAGTTTCAAAATTTCCAGTTTGCAGGGTCTAGCCGCCTCCTCTTTACCATGGATGTGCAATCCCTTTACATGTCCATCCCCAACCAAGATGGTCTTAGGGCTCTCTGCTTCTTCCTAGAGCAAAGACCTAAACTGTTTCAATCCACCACCACCCTCCTTCGCTTGGCCAAGCTTGTCCTCACCCTCAGCAGCTTCTCTTTTAACTCCTCTCATTTTTTTCAGGTCAGATGGATGGCCATGGGTACCTGCATGGGCCCCAGTTATGCCTGTCTCTTCGTGGGGTACGTGGAACATTCCTTGTTCCAGTCCTATTCTGTTCCCCCACCAACAAATCTTTCTCTGATATATCGATGATATCATCAGTGCTACTTCCCTCTTCGCCCAGAATTGGAAAATTCATCGATTTTGCTTCCAAATTCCATCCTGCCCTCACTTTCACCTAGTCTATCTTGATTCCTCTCGTCCCTTCCTTGACATCTGTTCTGGACCACTAATATCCAATATAAACCCACTGATTCCCACAGCTACATGGACTATACATCCACACACCCTGCTTCCTGTAAAGAGTCCATCCCATTCTTTCAGTTCCTCTGTCTCCATTGCATATGTTCAGATGAGGCCAGCTTCGGCAAGGGAACCTCTGAAATGTCTACCTTCTTCTTCAATAAAGGATTCCCCAACATCGTTGTCGACAGGGCTCTCAACCGGGTCTGATCCATCCTCTGCACTTCTGCCCTCACCCCCTCTCTTCCCTCCCGCAACAGCAATAGGGTTTGCCTTGTCCTTTCCTACCATCCCACCAGTATCCACATCCAGAAGATCATCAGATGCCATTTCTGCCACCTCCAGCAAGATGCCACCACTAGACACATATTCCGCTCCCTTCCCTTGTCAACCTTCCACAGGCACTGTTCCCTCTGGGACACCCTGGTCCACTCTTCCTTCACTCCCAACATCCTCTCACAGCCCCACGGACCCTCCCCTGCAACTGACGAAGGTGTAACACCTGCCCATTTACCTCCTCCATCCCCAGTATCCAGGGGCCTAAACATACCTTCCAGGTGAAGCAACACTTCAGCTGCACTTCCCAGAATCTAGTCTACTGCATTCTCTGCTCACAATGTGGTCTCCTCTACATTGGGGGAATTACGTGTAGACTAGGTGACTACTTTGCAGAATATCTACATTCTGGTCACAGAAAAGACCCTGAGCTTCCAGTTGCTTGCCACTTTAACATACCACTTTAACAATGTTCCCTGGCCAACATCAGGCTTACTGCTGTGTTCCAGAGAAGCTCAGCGCAAGCTGGAAGAACAACATCTCATTTTCCACTTGGGGACCCTGCAGCCCTCCAGACTCAATATCAGATTTAATCATTTTAGGGCCAAAACTCTCCCATGTCCTCATCCCCTACCCCACATACCCAATCTTGTCATCACATAGCCTGCCATTACACACTACCTACTGTTCGTCACTTACAGTCCCCATTAACAGGTATTCACCCTCCTAGGCAGATCATTATCAACTTCTTTGTCTTTCCAACTGCTCTTCTCTCTCTTTCGGCTCTATCCTTTATCCTATAATTTAGTCCCTACCCTATCCTCCTCCCTATTTTGTGCATATAAACCAAAATTTTCCCAGCTGCCATCAGTTCTGAGGAAGGGTTATTGGACCCAAAACGTTAACTCTCATTTTTTCTTCACACATGTTGCCAGACCTGCTGAGTTTTTCCTGCAACTTCTGTTTTGTCCCTGATTTACAGCATCTACAGTTCATTGGTTATTATCCAGACGGAAATAGTCAAGTTGGTGAAGTGGACAGATAGGTGCAGATAAATTTCAATGTAAAGAAATGTGAGGTGATGTTTTAGTAGGAAGAACATGAAATGCAAGTCAAAATAGAGGTTACAATTTTGAGAGAGCCTTACAGGAGCAGAGGGACCTGGATGTATATGAGAAAAGAACATTGAATATGGTTCATCAGATAGAGAGACCAGTATGTAAACATACAATATATTTAGCTTAATTAACAGTGAAATAGAGTATAATAGCAAGAAGGTGTCATTGGATTTACATAAGGTACTTGTTAGACCTCAGCTGGAATATTGTGCACCACATTATAGGAAGGATGTGTGTGCATTCGAGAGAGTACAGAAGTAGTTTACAAGAATGGTTCCAGTGACAAATAACTTCAGTTATTGGGATAGATTGAAAATTTGAAATTGTTTTCCTTGGAGAGAAGTAGACTGTTAGGAGATCTAGTGGTGATTTTCAGAATCATAGATAGAGTTTTTTTTTCCCCTTTATTCATTCACAGGATGAGGGCATCACTGGCTAAGCAGCATTTATTGCCCAGAGGGCAGTTAAGAGTCAACTACATTGCTGTGGGTCTGGAGTCATATGTAGGCCAGACCAGGTAAGAATGGCAGTTTCCTTCCCAAAAGGGCATGAGTGAACCAGGTGGGATTTTTCCCCAACAATCAACACATATTTATTGAATTCAAATTCCACCATTTGCCATGGTAGGATTCAAACCCAGGTCCCCAGAACATTTTGGGTCTCTGGATTAACAATCCAGCAATAATACCATTAGGCCATCACCTCCCCATAGTAATTAGGGAGAAATTGTTCCTACTTATACAATGACCAAGAATGGGAGGGCATAGATTTAAAGTTATGTGCAAATGAAGCAAAGCTGATGTGAGAACAATTTCTTTTTCACGTGGTGAGTTGTTAGGGTATGGAACTGTGGTGAAGGCAGGTTCAATTCAAGACAGTATTGGATGATTATTTTGATAGAAATAGCATGCAGTTGAGTGGAGAAAAATCAGGAGGTTGCCAAAGTAATGGTGCTCACTTTATTAGCTGATGAGGCACAATGGGCTGAATGACCCTCTTCTGCACTACAAAAAGACTATGATGCTAAAGCCCATCTGACCTTAAAGGCAGATGTAAAAGATTTCCTAACACTTTTTTTTTGAGGAAAAGTAGTTGAACTTTCCCCAAATCCAGGCTATCGTTTGTCCCTCAAGCAATATGACCAAAACAACTCACCTGGTCACTATTATCTTGCTCTTTATGGGATTTCATTATGCATGAATAGGCTGTGAAACAATGACTATGTTTCAACAGTACTTTTTGTCTTTATTGCAAAGTACTGTGGGTAGCCCTAAGTTAAGGGAAGATTCTATGCAATATATATGAGTGTAAATCTTTCTATTTTTCTTCACATTTCTAAATATTTATTCGTAAATGGATTTAAATTGTCATTGTAGGGAGGAAAGGACAGTGCTTTAATATTCATCCTTCTTCTATATGTCCATATATTGAATTCCAATCACAGTTTATTTACCTTGTGTTAAACTCTCATTAATATCACTCCTGTCTATGAGATCTTTCTGGGCTTTTATTTATAAGGCTTGTCTTCCCCGCCATCATAATATTGACATTTTCATCTTTCTTCATGTTAATGTACTAAAACTATTCAATTTTTTTTCTTTTTATTCATTTACCACGATTTATTTATTTGACATTTTGCTTTTCCTCCCATGATACTAAACAGTCTTCCAAAAATCTTTACTTTGATCACTACATAAATAACAATTCCTTCATAGTATAATATATTCTATTATCATTGATTAGATGACTAATCTTACAGTTTTCCTGACATAGACTGACTCCCATTCAATTAAAGTTGTTTGTTTCAAGATGCCTGTTTTCATAAACAAGGACCAGCCTTTCCTGGAACTCTTCACATTCAATAACACCAGGCATGTTATTTGCATACTCTGCAGCTCAAAATTCTCGTGTAAACAGTGGCCCTACTCTGGCTGAAAAGTTAATGTGTGTGTGTTTCTGATTGACCAAGTGACGACAACTTGCCTCAGTGTTAGACTCATGTTCCATCTGGGACAAAGTACCACTTCTGAGAACTGTGAGCAACCTTGCCTCCACTCCCTCTCCCTGCCCACCACCCAAAATTACCATGTAAGCTGTTACCATAGTGTAGATTTTACCTCCAGCAGGACCTTTGTACCCAATATGACAATGCTTATGTTAACTCCCATACTATAAAAAGTTGATGTAGTTAATGTGGTATTGAAAGATTCAATAGATATTTATTACAGCTCCAGATATGTACATACATTACAGTCTACTGGGACTTCAGTGTCTGGACTAATATTAAGATATTTGATTAAAAAGAGTAACACACTTTCACAAACATGTTGTGCATCATGTGGCCTTTGTTAAGATGGAATTCAATATTTTTACATTAGGTAATGTGCTATGATACAATGATGGTATACAAGCATGTCTCTTAAAGGCATATTGCATACACACTGTGAGACATATCACAACATCATGTGGCAAGGATACCTTCTACTGTTAGTATTACCAATTGTTGGGACATGAGGCCACTAAGTGGGTAGGCCAATCAATACTTTCCTGCCAACAGTAAAATACCAGCAGAGGCAGGTGACAAACTGACCTGGCCATCAAGGTATTCAATTAGATAATTCATTCACCAAATCCTAGGGTGCTAATAAAATTCCATTTTACTTCTTTTAATCTGAAACTTTTATTTGTTATGTGACTAAAACTATAATGGTCCTGAGGGATGAAAAAAATACAGAAGTAGACATATTATGATCAATGTTAGTAAAAGCAAACTCCTTTGATTTTTCCAAAGGCACCTCCAGCAAATGTTTTGAAGTGTAATACGTTGCATGATCAATAACAGTGTTGTTTTTGGTGAAGTCAAATTACAGCCAGAATGTACATTTTGTCTCCTCCAAAGAGAGGATAATGATCTGTGCAAAGAAAGGTGTTAAAAAATTAAGCATTGATGTTAGTTCTGTACTTAAGGAGTATTTTCTTTTCTCCAATAAGGAAGCAGCAGCCCTTTGTCACTCACTACATCTTGGAATTTTGCATTATGAAGTCAGAAATTTAAACAGTTTCCCATGTCCATTTTTAGAGGCTACAGAAAAATTCATAGTCAAAAAGTAAAATGTGATTAATGGTGGTTACCTGCTAAATAATTTCACTGTCCTCTGGAGATACTGAATAACATGTAGTAAATGACCTTTAGCATTAATTGGAAATAACTAAACACAACAAAAACCTCTCGGTTTATTATTACATATCTTTGGAAAATGGGACTGTTAGTCCACGTCAATGAAAAACACAAAAACAGGGCTTTATGGAGTAAATTTTAGTGACCTTTATTCTGAATTTTTAAACTCAGGCCCAAATTTTCATTCCCAGGCAGGAGAAAATGGCCGCTTGCACTTCCCATTTATGTTCCGGGGCTGAGGACGGGAGGTTGGAGGAGAAGGGGGATGGGAGTTAAAAGTTAAATTGGCAGCCAAAGTTAGCAACCCAGGCAAGGTGAAGGAAGCTGCTGGTTCCCCAAAGTCGATGACGCAAAAAGCCTGCTGTGGAGCTTCAGCACTGTGCTCAAATTTTAAAGGTAAAGATCAAAATATGAAAATTCCTCCTGCTCTCACCTCCTCAATCTACATGCCCATTCCATGCCAACACATGCCATCTAATGCCTCATACCCATCCCTGTGGGCCCAATAACAACTGTGCCAATCTATGACTCTAGTATACATACTACATATTTCTTCATACTTCTGGCACCTTATGCCACTTAATCATTCTGTAATTTACTCTGCCCACTTTGCATATGGTATCAGACAATTTGTACAGATATTGCTCAGTTGATCTTGAATCAAAGATGGCAAGGTCTCAACTGTGTATGCTTGAGAGCAACTTTCAGATTCTGCCTGAGACACATGATGATCCCTCATCCTTCACTTTCCCTTTTGTGTTGATACCGCTGTAACTCCAATGACCTTTCAGCCTCTCCTGTTTCAGTTCAGCCCCTTTACAGAAATATTAGTGGCCCCAGTTTACCTCCTGAGCCCATGACTTCGTGAAATACCATGTTCTTGTTGACAACATACTTCCCCAATGGAAAGACTACAGCCTCACCCCTGACCTGTAATATCCCTCACTCCTGGAGTTTACCCAGGAATGAGGTGGATCTGGGTGGGATGCTGTTCGGAGGGTCTGTATAGATTTAATGGGCCAAATAACCTGCTTCCACACTGTAGAGATTCTATGACTAACCATGGTCCAATCTCCAGACTTCAAGTTCACAGATCGCTGGCTCTGGTAGACCTGGAGGCAGACTGATCATGGTTAACCTCCTGGACTGAATTTGGATGCACCTCTTAACATAATGTGACCCATGACTGACTGACTGACCTTGAGCCCACAATAGATTGCTCACTTTTGGCTTTCAGATATGGACATTTCCTTGAAGCATATGTCATGTGTTTACTGGGTAAGTTGCTTGTACATACTGCAGATCTGACAGTGACATGGTCATCCTTTTGGCTGGTCAGTAATCCCTGCTGTGATGACCTGCCTGTCTCTCCCTCTGCACAAAAAGCAATGCAAGCCACAGAATTGGCAACCTACAACTTAAAGCTGAAGAGCGTGTGCACTGAAAGTAAAGCAATGCCTGGAAATCTTTCCAAGTAAATGATAAAGTGACCGAGCTCTATGAAAGCAAGCTCAGAGTTATAACGTGCATCTCATGCAGGCACATCAGATATGTGTGTGCCCCTGCACGAAAAGTCACCCAGCAGAAGCATGCAAGTAGTAAGTGATCTTAACCTCGAGTCAAGTGTTGAAGAGCTGAACTGATGAGTGCGAGTTTGTCTGAAAGCATGGATGCTGCTATGGTGAGGCTGGTGGTTTGGTGAGGCTGACAGTTTGTTGATGCTGACTTGCATGGATAAAGCAGCACAGGAGGATTTTGTCCACAGAGCATGTGGTGATGTTGTACTGTGGACAGAGTTAGACATTAGTAGGACAAGCAATGACTTGTGACAGCCAGGTACCACAATCACTTCCATGCTGGGATTTTGCTTCATCTATTTCCTTGTGGAAGGAGAGAAGAATTGGAAGTGGTGTATAAATAAACCAGTTTGAGCTAATAATGAGTGGCAATAATGGAAATAAAGTAAACGTGATTCGACAGTAAGATTCTGATGTCACCTATTAAAGCTTGTGGGGAAAATCACAACACATTTTCTCATCGTTAAGATTCTGATTATTTCAGTTTTGCTATATTTTTTCCACATTTCCTGTCATTATACACAGCACACCAGGGAGTGGAAAATTCTGCCCATAATGTAAGAAGGGAATTTTAGAGCTATAAAGGTTACCATAAAAAGTAGATATAAAGGAAAAGCAGGAGGAATATTTAATTGAAAAGGGAGAGAAATGGAAGTCTTGAAGTAGTGCATAGATCAGAACTAATGTTGATTGAGTCCGTATGATTTTCACAAAGCAAAACAAAACATGTTTTTGTTTTTTTTTTTCAGAAACATTAGAATGATAACTTGTCGTTGAATAGTGTATTTAAACATAATGCAACATCCCAAGGTGCTCCATAGATTCAATATAGAGCAAAATTTGATACTGATGATTAAATTATGGTAGGAGTCCAGAAATGTTATCAGAGGGGTCAATTATAAGAAGCATCTTAAATGGAGGAAAGAGAGAGATGTGCAGAGAGGTTTAAAGGGGAAATTCCACACCTAATGATCATGGCAGCTGAAGCAACAGGATTAGAAAAATTAACATCTGAGACGCTCAAGTGGACATAAATGGGAAGCACAGACCTTGCAGAGGACTGTAGAACCAGAGGGGATCACAGAGGTAGGAAGAGGTGAACAAAAACAAAGTTGCTGGAAAAGCTCAGCAGGTCTGGCAGCATCTGTGAAGGAGAAAACAGAGTTAACATTTCGGGTCCGGTGACCCTTCCTCAGAACTGATGGTGGCTGGGAAAACATCAGTTTATATGCAGAAAATAGGGAGATGGGTGGGGTAGGGAGCAAACGATAGGATAGGGCCCAAAGAGAGACAAAGACCGTTGGACAGACAAAAAGCTATTTTCTGTTTTCTCCTCCACAGATACTGCCAGACCTGCTGAGCTTTTCCAGCGACTTTGTTTTTGCTCCTGATTTACAGCATCCACAGTTCTTTTGGTTTTTACATGTTCACTAATGTCCTTCAGGGAAGCAAATCTGCCATCCTCATCTCATGTGGCCTACGTGTGACTCCAGACCCACAGCAATGTGGTTGACTCTCAACTGCCCTCTGAAATGGTCCAGCAAACCACATATCATCCTCCCTCAGCTGATGAATTACTAATGCTCCTTGTTGAACAACACTTGGACGAAGCACTGACGGTGGCAAGATGGACTTTGGATGGGGGATTTCAATGCCCACTACCAAGAGTGGTTCAGCATTATTGATCAAACTGGTGTGTAGTGTGGTCCTAGATTGTGTCTATGGCAAGTGGTGAGGGAACCAACAAAAGGAAAAACATACTTGATATTATCCTTACTAATCTGGAATTACGGATGCATCTGTCCAGTACAATAACAGTAAGAGTGCCCATTGGACAGTTCTTGTGGAGATAAAGTTCTGCCTTCACATTGACAATACCCACCATCATGTTGCGTGGTGAGTTCATGGTGCTAAATTGGACAGATTTCAACTCAGGAACTCAGGATAGCAACTCAGGACTGGGAATTCATGAGGCATAAGGGACCATCACCAGGAACAAAATTGTACTCCAGCTCAATCTACAACCTCATGGCCTGGTATATCTCCCAATCAACCATTACAACCAAACCAGGGAATCAACCCTTGTTCAATGGAAAATGCCAGAGGGCATGTCAGAAGCAGCACCAGGCATACCTAAAAATGAAGTGTCAACCTGGTAAAACTAACAAACAAAACGTGATAGAGAGAGCTATGCAATCCCACAGTGAATGGCTCAGATCTAAGCTCTGCAATCTTATCACACTCAGTCATGAATGGTGGTGGGCAATTAAGCAATTCACGGGAGGAGGAAGGTCAATAACTGCCCCCATCCTCAATAATGGGAGAGCCCAACACAACAGTCTAAAAGATAAGACTGAAACATTTGCAGCCAAAAGTGCTGAGTAGATAATCTGTCTTTCACTGGTCCCCAGCATTACAGATACCAGTCTCAGCCAGTTTGTTTCACTCCATGTGATATCAACAAGCAGTTGGGTGCACTGGACAGTCCAAAGTCTATGGAACGTGACAACATTCCAGCAATAGTGCTGAAAACTTGGGCTCCAGAACTTATTGCACCCTTAGCCAAGCTGTTCCAGTAGAGCTACAACATCCATCTGACAATAAGAAAAATTTCCCAGCATACCCTGCACACAAAAAAGCAGGACGAATCCAATCCAGAAATTATTACCCATCATTCTACTCTGATCATTAGTAAAGTGATGGAAGGTGTCACCAACAGTGTTATCAAGCAGCACCTGCTTAGCAACAACCTGGTCCCTGATACCCAGTTTGGTTTCTGCCAGGGCCCCTCTTGACCTCAGTACAGCCTTGGTTCAAACATGAACAAAAGAGCTGAATTCCAGAGGTGAGATGAGAGTGACAGCCTTGAAATCAGACTGCATCTGACTGAGAGTGGCATCAAGGAACCCAAACAAAACTGGAGCCAATGGGAATCGGGAGTCAGGGAAAAATCTCTCCATTGGCTGGACTCATATTTGAAGATGGTTGGAGATCAGTCATCACAGCTCCTGGACATCGCTGCAGGAGTTCCTCAGGATAGTGTCCTAGGCCCAACCATCTTCAGCCACTTCATCAATGACCTTCCCTAAATCAAAAGGTCAGAAGTTTGCTGGGGGATGTTTGCTGATGATTATACAATGTTCAACACCATTCATGACTCCTCAGATGCTGAAGAATGGCATGTTCAAATGCATCAAGTCCTGAACAATATCCAGGCTAAGGCTGAAAAGGGGGAAGTAACTATGATAGTGTAAATGTCAAATTTTTAATAGCAGTTCATGGATTGCAAGAATCAACAAAAGATAAACTGTTACACATGGGAAAAAGCAGCAATAACTCTGTTTGGAATGAATTATTCAGGCACAAAGACAAATTTATATAGAAATTGAAAACAATTAGCCATGTTTGGGAAAAGAATGAGTTGAAGCTACATGAACAAAATTGTTTTGACAGCTGCTTGATGCCACATGCCCCAAGAATAACTGATTTCCCTACAGAGGAATTTAAGAAGTTAACTGCAGAAAAACTGTCTTCAAATAGACAGTTAACAACAAATGTGACAAGGAACAAAGAAGCTGCTTCTGATAAGAAGGCAAGCTGCAGACTTGTAATAGTTTGGCTGAAAGAATCTAAAGGATCATTAATAATATCACATCATGGAGCTGAAGGTCAGAAATCTGTAAAAGAATCAAACACCAGAACTTTCCCTTTAGCAGAACTTTGAAAAACAATGCTGAACAAGGATCAAGCCCTGTACACTTCCAGAGATAGACACTGCTGGTGGCATCATAGCTAAATTCCACAATTAATAGGTAATAGCTAAGTTGAGTTGAGGCTTAACTTGCTTACTTGAGGGATTGCTAAAATCAATAAAATTTAACTCATTATTTCAGTACTTGATTGTCGTAAGATGTCTTCATAAGTGGCCAAATTAAAGATAACTTGTAGTGATTTACCCACAACATCCTTGGGTGGGCCTCAACTTTGAGTTGATCCAAAATCAAACCTACTAAACTGTTGTTCTCAGAAATCCTGCCTGAGCCTGGTGTAAGAGGGAAGCTGACAGGTATGAAGGCCAGTATTCAAGTGGACAGATGAGGATGGAGGCAACAATTTTTACATTTAATTGGAGCATTTAAATATTTATGTTATTGAATTTGGCATTGGAACTTAGCTTTGAAATTATGGCAGACAATCAATCTGTATGAGAAAGTTTGGTTAAGGAATGTTATCACCATCACTTTCTCAAGGGCAACTAGGGACAGGCAATAAATGCTGCCCCAGTGATGCCAACGACCCACAAATTAATTTTTAAAACTGTTATATATCTGCAATAGCTAGTTATTATTTGTAACATGGCCACAAAATTTACTACCTTAATAAGAAATGCATGTGCTTGAATAACAAACATGCAGTGCATGAGGAAATACAGTTAAACACGTCAACACAATCGGTTATAGCCTGCATCTCATTGAGAGGAATGACCTTTCCTGAAATGTATTCCTAATTTGGAGATTTTGGAGACTAAATTAATAGTCCCTAAAATCAGGCATGGAAATTATGATGCATAATTAACCAGCATCTGTTCAAAATAATGCAGACAATGCACAAAACTTGCACTGCCTGCTAGTTATTACTTTTGTGTATACCCACTGCAGTGGTGGGAGGCTATCTACTTCAGAAGAGTTACAAGTACACGCAATGTGAGATCCATGTACCATTTAAAGGTAAACTGCACCTCTTAAAGCTGCAGCAGGGACTGGAAGTAATGAAAGGGAAATTGGCTGCCTGGAAGTAGTTTGAGAATGGATGACTTAGGCCAAGTTTCTTTCAGGAAGCTTTTGGGGATTTTGTTGCAGAAGGTGCACAGGAAAAGAGAGAAGCACTTTCCCTCAGGGAGCTAGATGTCCCTACAGGCAGATACAAACAATGCAGATCTGACCTGATAGACATTGCAGTCAACACTTCCAACAACCTTGATGCAGTGCTTTAAACTATTTTGATGATTTCAACCAAAGGGCCTGGGTCAATGAGAGCATCGTTATCTGTCATGTCCTACTGTTTGAATTATGTTCTGTTCCATTCATTACATTTGTTTCAGTCTTGTGCCAACAGTTTTCATCACTTTGAATTGTGCCTGGCATTTCATAGGTTGAAATCACATTCATACACTTAGCACGACATAAATCTCCCAGCAGTCTGGCATGGTGACGTCTACCTTGCAGAGGCTGAGTGCCAACTCTCAGATACCTCCTCCTACCTTCCCCTGGACCATGACCCCACCAAGACACATCAGGCCATTGTATCTGCTACAGTAACTAATCTCATATCATCCGGTGATTCCCCCACCTCTTCCAAGCTAATCGTCCCCCAGTCCCACACAGCCCCCTCCCAAAAATCCAAAAACAGGGCTTTCCGGGCAGACCCATTGTTTCAGCCTCCTCCTGCCCCACAGAACTCATCTCTTCCTACCTTGACTCAGTCTTCTCTCCCTGGTCCAATTCCTGCCCACGTACATCCATGATTCCTCTGGCACCTTACGCTGGTTTCAAAACTTCCAGTTTGCTGGTTCCAACTGCCTCCTCTTTACCATGGACGTGAAATCCCTTTACACGTCCATTCCCCACCATGAGGCTCTTCCTGGAGTAAAGACCTGAACCATCCCTACCCACCACCACCCTTCTCTGCTTGACTGAGCTTGTCCTCATCCTCAACAACTCCTATTTTAACTCCTCTCATTTTCTTCAGGTAAGAGGGCCATGGGTACCTGCATGGGCCCTGGTTATGCCTGTCTCTTCGTGGGGTACGTGGAACATTCCTTCTTCCAGTCCTATTCCAGCCCCCACTCACAACTCTTTCTCTGACATATCGATGATATCATCGATGCTGCTTCCCTCTCTCGTCTGGAATTGGAAAATTCATCAATTTCGCTGCCAATTTCCACCCTGCCCTCACTTTCACCTGGCCTATCTCTGACTCCTCCCTTCCATTTCTCCAGATTTCTGTTTCCATTTCTGGGGATAGACTGGCCACTAATATCCATTACAAATCCACTGAATCCCACAGCTACCTGGACTATACATCTTCACACCCAAAGTCCTGAAAAGACTCCATCCCATTCTCTCAGTTCCTCCGTCTCCGCTGTATATGTTCAGATGAGGCCAAGTTCGACAAGAGACCCTCTGAAATATTCACCTTCTTCCTCAACCGAGGATTCCCCAGCTTTTGGTCAACAGGACCCTTGACCAGGTCCGACCCATCTCCCGCACTTCTGCTCTCACCCCCTTCTCTTCCCAACCGCAACAGCGATAGGATTCCCCTTGTCCTTGCCTATCATCCCATCAGCATCCACATCCAGAATATCATCAGGTGCCATTTCCACCACCTCCATCAAGATGCCACCACCAGACACATATTCCCCTCTCCTCCCTTGTCCGCCTTCTGCAGGGACTGTTCCCTCCAGGACACCCTGGTCCACACTTCATTCACCCCCAACACCCCACCAAAGCCATACAGCACCTTCCCCTGTAACCAGCAAAGGTGCAACACCTGCCATTTACCTACTCCCTTCCCAGTATCCAAGGACCCAAACATACCTTCAAGATGAACCAACACTTCACCTGCACTTCCCAGAATCTAGTCTACTGCATTCACTGCTCACAATGTGGTCTCCTCTACATTGGGGAAACAAAGCGTAGATTGGGTGATCGCTTCGCAAGACATCTACCTTCTGCTCGCGAAAAAGACCCTGAACTCCCCGTTGCCTGCCACTTTAATGCACCACCCTGTTCCTTAACCAACATGCCTGCCTCTGGCTTGCTGCAGTGTTCCAGCGAAGCCCAATGCAATCTAGAAGAACAATACCTCATTTTCCGCTTGGGGATCCTACAGCCCACCAGACTCAATATAGAGTTCAATAATTTTACGGCCTAAACTCTCCCATGTCCCAGCCCCCGATCCCACACACTAGGCCTTGTTGCCACATAGCCCGCCATTACACAATACCTGTTATTAGTCACTAATAGTCCCCATTAAAAACTATTCACCCTCCCAGCCATCATTATCAACTCTTTATCTGTCCAACTGCTCTTCTCTCTCTTTAGGCTCTATCCTATCGTTTACTCCCTACTCCCTCTCCCTTCCCCATTTTTCTGCATATAACCTGACATTTTCTGAGCCACCATCAGTTCTGAGGAAGAGATAACAAGGTGTTGAGCTGGATGAACACAGCAGGCCAAGCAGCATCAGAGGAGCAGGAAAGCTGACGTTTCGGGCCTAGACCCTTCTTCAGAAATGGGGGAGGGTTCTGAAGAAGGGTCACCGGACCCGAAACATTAACTCTGTTTTTTCCTTCACAGATGCTGCCGGACCTGCTGAGCTTTTCTAGCAACTTTTTTTCTGTTCCTGATTTACAGCATCCACAGTTCTTTCAGTTTTCAAATCTCCCAGCTTGTTCCCCCTTACCTATCCAAATGTGATAGGCACATAGCTCTATACCTGGCACCACATTAACAAACTGTGACACCTTTAACCAGTAAATGGTACAGAAAGTAAAATTTATAATTTCTTTAGACTGCCTACAGAAACTAATTATTTCTCAGAATGTTTGAAAAGGAGGTTCACAGATTTGTATTAAATATAAAAGCTTACTATTGCAACTTTCTTAAATAGTAAGAAATAGTAGTCCATTTGACAGACTAACCTTTGACCTGAAAGCAGTACTAATTGGGATACTTAAACCGATGCATCTGAAAGCTGAATTTGGGAAGTTAAAACCAAAGATAACAAGGTGTAGAGCCGGATGAACACAGCAGGCCAATTATGTCAGATGCTCCAGCATCGGCAGTTCCTACTATCTCTGTAACAGTTAAAACCAAAATTGCTTCTTTCCAATTAAAGGTGATGCCCCCAAGTTTAATGTCCTGAGCAGTGAATTTTGCAACAAGCAGTGAATTTGCCTTACATTCAATGAGAAGATGAATTGGGTGATGGAAAATTTTGTAAATATTTGCTAAAGGGCAAAGTGTCTTCATCTTGATCTGGTGAAGTCGGCACTTTTTTTTATTCTTTGTGAAACAGGACTAGAACTGTCACCAGTATTGGTATATAGCATGATATTCAAAATGACGAAATGTTCACTGCACAAAAAGGTACTCATTGGGGGTACTGAAGTCTTTTCTTTCAAAAAAAAGCTATTCAATTGTATAAAAGTAATTTAAAAAGTGGCTTTGTTACTGGTTTTGTTACTATGTGTGTTGTTCCTATGTTAACGACTGAATTATTGATTTCAAAATTAGGAAACAAATTGACTGGAGATCCTGTATCTCTGCTTTTGAGTGTTTCCTTTGGGGGTAATTGTTTGTTGAAACTGGGGTTGTGCAGGAAAAGCTGGCTGACATGAGAAATCCTACTGCTTTTGTAAGTGTCTCAGTACAATTAATGCTTCAATTAAAGATTTCTCCATACAGTTTGAAAGTCAACCCACTAATATGTACATATATCTGTAAAAGTAGCATCAGGTGTAAAGATAATAGATAGTTGTAGTTTGAGATGTTGTAAAACCATCTGAATGAAAACAAAATACAGAAAAAATGCAGGATCAAAATGTAATTCAATTCCTTTCTTGTTGTATTAATTGGTGCTGAAGTTGCCAGAATTTGAAGGACATGGTAACATTTAGGGGCAGGGAGCTGCAAGGGGTTGCCACATTTGCCAATTACAAAGTATTAATTACATTCAAAACTCCTGAAAAACAAAGGAGGTCCAAGGTTGCAAGGTATTGGTAGGACAGTCATAACAGTTCGGAAGTCACAGAAGAGCAGCTCTGATCCCACAGTTATAAAATCATATAGATTCATGGAGTCATGCAGCAAATAAAAGGACCTTCAGCCCATCAAGTTTGTACCACCAAAGTAAGTCCCAATAAGTCTCTATGGTGTACTTTTGAAACCTGTTGATTATGTTCTTTATTCCTAAAGTGAAGAGGTTAACATGTGATTTTATATCCAGTAGTTAAGATGCCTTTGGTTGTTGAATAAGTGCTGTTTTCTTTTACAGGCAAAAAAAAAGTTCCATGCAGAAAAAGAAACAGTTAAGCCCTATTGCGAAAAAGACTATTGAACCTTAATGAGTCAATGAAATTCAATATAAGGTCAAGAGCAATTGACAAGCTCTGTGCTGTTAGAACTCAGGAAGGCTTTTCAGGAAGCTGGAATCAGGGTTCCAGACATTTTGGAAGTTATGTGAGCTCAAAAGATGTTGTATGCTATTAACAGTTTAACGCAGCTGTCAGCAAGATTGAATGAAACATACAAGCAGTATTTGTGGCATTTGAGCAACATTAGAGCTATTAAAATAAATTCAGGGGCAGCATGGTGTGGTGGGTTAGTGCTTGTAAAAAGCTGGAATTGTTCTTGTGAGTAAGTGCTGGTGTGTAGAATCTGGGGGTGACGTAGCCCCAGGAGAGTGAGGTAAAACTATGACAGGAGTATTTGCTAACATTGTCCATGTTGAAGATCCCCTTGAAGTAATTTTAAAGCAGGTTCATCAAAAGGAATGGTTATTATCCCGCATTAACTTTTAATGAGATTTTTAACACAGTGTTACTAACGTCTGGGCAATATTTGGAAAATGCATGGATCTGTCTTTATTGTATTTGATATATGGTGTTTACTATATGGGACTTAACCATATTATCAGTGTTACCAATATTTGCCTTACGATAAGTTTGGGATATTAAAATGTAAATTATATTTATCTTTGAACAGTAAAATCCATTTTTGTTCATAACCTTCCTGTCCGTTTAAGTTTCATTGGTCATAAGCTGGTTGTCTTTGTTGATGGAAAGAAACTTGGCTAAATTGTTTCAAGTGATAGACGAACCACAGTCTAAAGCTGATATAAATGGATCATCAATTCATCATTATGGATGGATCGAATATTTTTGGTGACCAGTGACTAGAAATAAACTGTTGCAGCTTCTGACAGTCATGACAAAAATCAATTAAAATAACTACCAATGGTACTCAAAGTTACTGATGAAAAAGAGAGTGAACCCGATGCTGAAAGCTGGAAAGAAGGATGCACATTCTTGATCGTCGTTTAACATTTCAAAATGAACAGGCAATGGGATTAAAGAAAATGCAAATGGAGTGGAAAGATAAAAAACAAAACTAAATTAAGCAAATTGGTGAACAAAACAGAATGGATTACTAAAACTGCTCACCTAAATATCAACCTTAAAAATTTTAAAGTAGCTAAAGAAGATTTTACTTCACAGAGTAATGATCTTTTGCACAAAATGAGGCAAAGTTAACCCTTTTCTCCATCACCAATATTGATAGGTAATGATGACACTCTCACCAAAATGTTCACTGTATAAAATTATTTGGGTGTCGTAGAGTCATAACGTCATAGAACTGTACAGCATGGAAACAGATCTTTCAGTCCTACACATCCATGCCAATCAGATATCCTAAATTAATCTAGTCCCATTTGCCAGCATTTTACCCATATCCCTCTAAACCCTTCTACTCATATACCCATCCAGATGACTTTTAAATGTTGTAACTTGCTCTGGCAGTTCATTCCATACACGCACCACCTTCTGCATGAAAAAGTTGCCTGTTAGGTCCCTTTTACAGCTTTCCCCTCTCACCTTGAACCTATGCCCTCTAGTTTTGGACTCCACTACACTAGGGAAAGACCTTGGCTTGAAGATTTTTTTTGAAATCTGTTCAAGAGGAACAGAAAGGCAAAATGTTAAAATAGAGAGAAAGCACTAAAATATGATCTTCAATTTAAGGAGTTTGAAATGAGTTCCATTATTATGAAGGATAATTCAGATTGGATTTCTTTCTATTCTCCAAGATTAGAACACTAAAAAAATGTTAAAGTGGTTGACAAGCTCAGAACTGAGAAATCCACCTCCAAAATGCAGTACTTCACAATTTCAGGGTGGTGAGAATGCAGTCGGGTCAGGTTTTATATATGTGCAGTTCACAAAGGCACGTTGCCTTTGAAGTCACCAGATGTTACTACTGTGGTAGGGTTTTGGTAGCTTCACAATGAGCAGCGTGTTGAGTGAACCTGGTAACAGCAGGTCTGACTGCATGCATTTCTTTGGATATCCAGGTTACCACTTTAGAGAAGTACGGTACCTTATTACATCTTGTTCTGCGAGTCCCTTTATGGAAGTTAGTTGAGGTTAGACATGCTTTAGGGAAGGAATGGAGCTCATTGGATGGAGGTAAAGTACTGTTTGGAATTTTTAAAAGAAAGTATCAACATGTGTAATATATGCAAAACTCATTACTGCTGATGTTATTGGAACTGTGAGCAGTCCTTTTAAAATCAATTGCCAAAACTGTCAGAAGTGTCTGTCTAAGGGACCTGTCAAGAAGACCTGTAGAAGTATCAAAGGAAGGCAGCTGTCATTGTGTTAAGAGAACTGAGCGCATGTGTCAAGAGCTCTATCAAAAACACCAGTCAAGGCAATTAAAAGTCCTGCCTTATAAATATTAGAAATTAATGTTGGAAGTGTTAAAAAAAAATCTTTGATAGAGATTTAATTCTGCTGATTGACATAAGACTGGATGTTTTCATTACTGGATTACTGCTGCATGAGCAATTTCATACCCATCCATTATCACAACAGAGCTACACGTGGATATAGATTCTGATGTGAGATTATGAATTCCAATATTTGTTTTTATGAGGAATTCCGCACTTGAATTAAATATTTACTGTTTTAAGGCTTTGTTTAAGTCGAATAAATGGACTTTTATGAATGAGTTTTTTTTTTCAACTTAGTTAAATTTATAAGAGGCACTTTGAATGTTATTTTATAGAATGTTACTTCATCTCATTTCTGCATGGTCCTGAGGTCTGCCCATGTTGGATACTAAATGAGATGAAATTGTAAGGGTTAGAGTAAAAGGCAGTGTGTTGGAGGCATGAGTTGTCACTAAGTTATCATAATAGATATCAAATGTATAGGTGGGGCACCATAAGTTGGAACAGAGGGAATAAGGGACCAAATAATGTAGGTGAATGACATGAAATGGCATGAATGACCATGGATGGACCTTGGGAGAGAAAAGGGCTGTGGGCTGAAACTAGAGGAATATTTCATGTTTTATTCATTATTTTAAAGCTTCAATCACAGTGCCAGACCACAATTGCCTTTCAACCATCATTCTCATCACTTACAGCCTCCTCCGTTATTCCAGGATCTCCTACCCAAAATTCTAATTCAGGCTAGTTCTCCACAATAAATATCCAATGTCTTGGTAGAACATGAGAGGTGTGAAAACTGTCCTAATCACCAGACCCTGTGTTTCTTGGGCACCCGAACTCATTGGCTAAGTGGCCTGCCAAACTAGATGGCCAATCAGGCGTAGAGACCACCCTGATAAACAGGCAAGCTGACCATTGATTGCTGTTTCTTCCGAGCAGCTGTATTCATTTGTCCTTGATTTGAAGGTGCTAGTATTGGAGCATACAAGGTCAGAAGTCACATGACACTATAGTCCAACAAGAGCTTGTTACTTGAAATCACAAGCTTCCTAAGCACTGTTCCTTCAATAGGTGAAGTAAAGAGAAGCACACGAGTACAAAAATTTTTTTGTAATTATCTCTCTGCCTCAATTAATCGGATTACAGGTCATCCTTTCATTCGTTATTCAGCTGTTGACACTTTACTCACACCATCTGACTCTTTTGACACCTGCAGAGACTTATTATTCAGCCTGTCAACACTCTACTCACACCATTTGTAGAATCTTTTGATCTTTCTGTTTATAAATTTTGTGCCTGTATGTTTCTCTTTACTTCACCTGACAAAGGAACAGTGCTTCGAAATCTTGTGATTTCAAATAAACCTGTTGGACTATAACCTGGTGTCATGTGATTTCTGACCTTCATTGGTCCAGTAACAGGAGCCAGATTCCTTAGGTCCTTCTGTACTGACCTTGCGTTGGGACCAAGGACTCCTATGAGGACTGTTCTGTTTCTGCTGGAGTTTTCTGCTGTTCAGATCTGGTTGAAGGTTGCTGGAGCATCATGTTAGTTAAAGTACAGCCTAATACCTCAGTATTACTCACCCATCTGTGGATGGGTAGAGACAGGGAGAGATGGTGAGGAGACAGATGGTGGGAGAGGAAGAGGATAGGAGGAGAAAGGGGGATGCAAGTGCTAAAGAGGAAGAGTAAGAGGAAGAAAGAATGAGAGAAAGAGATTCTGGGACAAGATTCCAGCAGTCAACATAACAGTGTATTAGTCTGGGAAGATGCGATCTACAGTCCATACTTGTTGAGACATTACAGAAAAGCTACGAGGCATTAACTGAAGTGTTGAATTGTTGGAGGGGCACCTAAGATGTCAGAGTGACAACTTGCCTGGATTAGTCAGAGAGGCGTCAGACCCAGATAGCAGCACTGTGGCTCAGTGGTGAGCACTTCTGCCTCAGAGCACCAGGGACCTGGGTTTGATTCCAGCTACGTTTGTGTGAGGTTTGTATGTTCTTCCTGTGTCTGCGTGGGTTTCCACCAAGTGCTCCAGTTTTCTCCCTCAGTCCAAAGGTATGTACATTAGGCAGATTGGTCATGCTAAATTGTCTGTATTTTCAAGGATAGACTAGGTGGAGTAGCCATGGTAAATGTGGGATTGCGGACATCAGGTTGAGGTTGGGCTGGGTTGCTCTTCAGTTGGTCGGCGCAGACCCAGTGGGCCGAATGGCCTATTTCCTCACTTCAGAGATTCTATGACTTATGGAGCATGACAATATAAATTAGGGCTGAGGGTTGAGGCCTACAGCACATATTTGGGATTGGGAGAGGGATTGGACCTGTGAGGGAGGAGCAGGCACTGAGTTTGAAACAGAGTCATATAGCACAGTAACAGACTCTTCAACCCAACTGATCCATGCTGACGAGGTCACATAAACTGAACTAATCCCATTTGTCTGCATTTGGCCCATATCTCTCTAAACCTTTCCTATCCATGTACCTGTCTAAATATCTTTTAAATGTTGTAATTGCACCTGCCTCGACTACTTTTTCTCATAGCTCGTTCCACATATGCACTGCCCTCTATGTGAAAAACAACAAAATTAAAATTACAGAAAAACTAAAAGTCATTAAGAAAAAGTGTGAAAAAGTTGCCCTTCAGGTCCCCCTCACCTTAAACCTAGGCCCTCTAGGTTTTGACTCTGCTATCCTGGGGAAAAGACTTTGGTAATTCGCCTTAACTGTGCCCCTCATGATTTTATAAACCTCTGTAATGTTAGCACTCAGCCTCCGACATTCTAGCTTATCCAGCATCTCCTTATAACTTATACCTTCCAGTCTGAGTCATGTCCTTGTAGCCTCATGAATGTCTTGTACAGCTCTAATATGGCATCCCAATTCCTGTACACAGTGCTCTGACTGATGAATGCAAGTGTGCCAAATGCTTTCTTCACCATCCTGCCTTACTGTGATGCCACTTTCGAGGAACTACACAGCTGCATCCTAGGTCTCTCTGCTCAACAACATTCCCCAGAGCCATACCATTAACTGTGTAAGTCCTTCCCTGGTTTGTCTTACCAAAATATAATACCCAGCATTTAACTGTACCTGCCATTCCTTAGCCCACTGGCCCAGTTGATCATAAGCCCATTTACTCTGAGATCTTCTTCCCTGTCCACTGTACCACCAATTCTGGTGCCATTCACAAACTTACTAATTATACCTCCTATCTTTTCATCCAAATCGTTTATATAAATGGTGAACAACAGGACTGATCATTGCGGCACACTACTGGTCACAGATCCTTATCTTTTCGGTCATCCTCTTCAAAAAACTCAATTAAATTTGTGAACCATGATTTCCCACATACATAGTCATGCTGACTAACCCTAATCTGTCCTTGCCTTTCCAATTGCATGTAGATCCTGTCTCTCAGAATCCCTCCAACAATTTACCCAACTCTGACATTAGGCTCACTGGTTCTGAAGTTTCCCTAGTTTTTCCTTGTGGTCTTTCTTAAATAATGGCTTAACATTAGCCATCCTCCAGTCTAGAAAAAAATGCAAATTGACATCAATTTAAAACCAGAAGTTTATTGGTCTGTAAGAATCCACTTTAAAGTTACAGCAACTTGTAGACAATCATTAAGAAAATGTTACAGAGATAATAGGAACTGCCGATGCTGGAGAATCTGAGATAACAAGGTGTAGAGCTGGATGAACACAGCAGGCCAAGCAGCATCCGAGGAGCAGGAAAGCTGATGTTTCGGGTCTAGACACTTCTTCAGAAATGTACTTCCGCTTGTACCTGTGATATACTCATCTGCACAATGTGGGAATTCACAGACATTTCCAGTATTCCTGGCAACCACGTATGCAGGAAATGTGTCCAGCTGCATCTCCTGACTAATCACATTTCGAGGCACTAGCCGTGGGTAGAATCCCCGTGATGCATTTCTGAAGAAGGGTCATTAAGAAAATGCGTTTTTTTTTAAATTAAAAATATGCATTTTTATTTCAGTGAGAAAGTTAGGGCCAATAAAGAGAATAGTAATAAAGGGGAAACAAATATAGGAATTAAATTAAGGTCTCCAAAGACTTAAGGCATGGATTTTGCAATGTAGCAGAAGTGTTTGGAGTGGAGTAATGATCAGAGCATAATTGGTGTTCTTTATAGGGAGTAACTGGCAAGCCAAATCTAATTGGAAGTCATGGTAGTGGAGCTTGTACCTGTGATATGCTCATCTGCACTATGTGGGAATTCACAGACACTTCCAGTATTCCTGGCAACCACGTATGCAGGAAATGTGTCCAGCTGTATCTCCTGACAAACCACATTTCGGGGCAGTAGCAGTGGGTAGAATCCCTGTGATGCTAAGATTGTCATGGAGTGCAAGTTCAGTGATGTGGTCACACTGCAGGTGAAGACTGAACAGGCAGAAAGCAGATGGGTGACAACAAGACAGAGTAGAGGGAGGCAGATAATGCAGGAGTCCCCTGCAGCCGTACCTCTCTCTAACAGATTTACCATTTTGGATACTGTTACGGACAACTTCTCAGCGAAAGCAGCAGAAGCCAAGCTCAGGGCACTGTTCTGGATGGCTCTGCAAATCAAGTGCAGAGGAAGAATAGCATAGTTATAGTGGTAGGGGATTCAATAGAAAAAGGAACATACTGGCAATCCTGCAGCCTCAAAAGAAGCTTCAGGATGGTATGTTGACTCCCTGGTGCCAGCATTCTGAAACATGAGGGTGAATAGCCAGTGGTTGTGGTGTATATTGGTGCCAAAATATTGTTTATAAAAGGGAAGAGGTCCTACAGTGGAATATAGCGAGTTAGGACATAAGTTAAAATGTAGGACCTTAGAGGTAGAAATCTCTGTATTACTACCAGTGCCATGCGTTTTCTCTTGGGTTGTTTTCTAGTGCTGTTGGAGAGGGTTTGAATTAGAATGAAAAGGGGAATCTGAACATGGAGACAGTGGAGGGAGAAGCAAGAAAATAAAAAAAAAGCAAAGAATGAATCAGAAGTGGAAGACAGAAAAAACAAGGGCAAAAAAATCAATGGAGCCACAGTGTAAAATAATGCTCAAATGAATTAGCAGTGCAAGTAAATATAAAACAATATGATACAGTTATGATTACAGAGACTGCAAGGTGACTAAGAATGGGAACTGAACATCCAGGGTATTCATGTGAGGAAAGACAAACAAAAAGGAAAAGGAGGTGATGTATCATTGCTCATAAAGGAGTAAAAGGATTCGTTAGGAGAGATATTAAATTGGAAAATTATAAAGTGGAATCTGTTTGGATGGAGATAATAAACACAAAATGTTTTGTGGAAGCTTGTCTGTTGACCCCAAACAGTAGCGAGATGTAAGCAATGGCTTTAAACAAGAAATCAGAGATGCATGCAATAAGGGTATAAGTGTTATTCAAGTTGATGTCAATTTTCATATAGATTTCAATCTTGGTCTGTTCAATCGTATTATGGGGTAGGAGTTCCTAGAATGTGTGCATGATGCGTTTTTGGACTAATATATCGAGGAATGACCAGAGAACAAGTTTCTCTAGATTTTATAATGTACAATGAGAAATGATGAATTACCAGCCTTGCTCTATGGGATCCTTTTGGGAAGACCGAACATAATATGGTACAATTCTTCATTAAAGATAGAAAGCGAAGTATTATAAGCAGAAACTAGATTCCTGAATCTAAATAAAGGGGAACTATGAGGCTTGAGTTGGCAAGGATGGATTAGGAAACCTTACTAAATAGTTTGACAGTGGACAGGCAATGGTTTATTTTACACAATGTGTGTATGAATTTCAACAATAAGAAAATTGCAAAAATGAAAAGGAGCAAAGGTGGCTCAATCGTGGCTTATGAAATAAATTAGCAAAATTATTTGATCCAAAATGGGCACAAATAAAATTGTCAGAAAAAGGCAGCAAGGCTCAGGATTATGAGCATTTTAGAAGACAACAAAGAAAAATTCATCATGAATGGAGTGTCAATTAGATTAAGAGTGTAAACTTACAGGGAATATCGAAAATGACCATAAAAGCTTCTATAAACATGTGAAGAACAAAAGATTAGTAAAGATAATTGCATATCCCTTACAGTCAGAAACTAGGAAAATTATAATGGGGGAGGAAGAATTGACAGAAAAATGAATACATACTTTAGTCTGTCCACACAAAAGTGGGCACAAATAACTTCCTAGAAATGTTAAAGGGTTTAGCGAGGGAACAGTATTGAGGAAAATTATTGGTAAGAAAATGGCTCTTGAAAATTAATAGGGTATAAGTCTGACATATCCTCAAATCCTAATAATCTACATCCCAGAGTACTAAATGAATTGGCCTTGAAAACTTTGGATGCATTGATGGTCATCTTCCAAAATTCTCTAGACTCTGGAGCAGCTCCTACAGATTGGAGGGTGGCAAATACAAACCTACTATTTAAAAAGGAAGGGAGGAAAAAAGAAGAGTTACAGACCACTTCATGTAATATCAAACATGGGGAAAATGCTGAAATCTATTACAAAAGACATGATAATTTGGAAATTTGGAAAGCATGGATCAGAGAAGACAGGGCCAGCACAGGTTTATGAAAGGCAAATCATGCTTAACAAATCAACTGGAGTTTTGTTTTTGAGGATAGAATAAGTAAAGGAGAATCAATTGTGTTATATAATTGGTTTTCAGAACAGGTTAGTGGACAAAGTTAGATCATATGGTGCACGGGGTAATATATTAGCAGGGATTAGAAATCGATTGGCAGACAGGAAACAGTGAATTGAGATAAATGGCTATTTCCTAAGTGGCAGGAAGTGATGGTGGGATGCTACTATAATTAATGCATGGGCTTCAGCTATTCACAATACATAAATGACCTGGATGAGAGAATTAATTGCAAAATTGGTCCAAACAAATACAAAAATGGAGGCCTGAAGGAGTAAACAGTGAATTGAAATTCGCAGGTAACCCATCCATCTTTTATGTTAGGAGTTGTTGCCCTCCAGTTTCTATCCAGTGGTTGAGAGGATAGGAAACTGCACATTAATGAGGTTAGATTCATCAATATTGAGACAATAATACCTGCTAATAAGTGAAAACAGGCTTCTCACCACTCATCGGTGAGAATCTCATCTTGCCATTCAACACTTGGTTGGAAAATGGGGCTTTTAGTTCTTAACATTTTATGCATGTCATACCTTTCTCGCCATTGCCCACATCATCTTAGGGACTAGGGAGATTCTGCCCAAAGGATCTTGTGGGACATAAGGAGGCCATTCAGTCCGTCATGGCAATGCCAGGACTTTGAATATGTGACTCAACTAGCACCATACGATGTTATTTTCTCTTAGATTGACAATGTTTCCTTAGTAATTAGTCCTTCAAAATTTATTGATTTGTGCAATGGATGAAAATATTATGAAGGTTAAAATTCAGTGGATAAAAACAGTTTGCATCATGATGGTAAATGACATAGATGACAAAAATACCAGATTCAATTCAATCTACATGGAGTTGACTGATTTTAATCAGAATGACTGTAGATATGCTGTAATTGGTCTCAGCATCCCTTGACTAGGGATTAGAAATGTTGGCTGGGATTTATGCGCTGATTTGAAACTATATACTCTTGCTAGGAGTGTGCCTGTCTGGATTGCAGATGACTGAACTTTGGTAATGAATGTAATAGTTGCCATGACCAAATAGATGGTGTTATTTAGTGATCAAACTCATGCACATTGAATGTTTGCTGGCATCCGATAGCGAAAGATAACGATAGATACAGAATGATTTCCCAGGACAAATCAGCGCCTTTACGAGAGACTAAGGTGTGAATATCAAAGCAAGGCAGAAAGAATAGGAAAAGAAATCCTCAATGCTCTATTCTCTGAAAATAATGTAAATGAAATAACAACTCATCAAAATGTAGAACAGATGCTCATTTTGAACAGTAGAGTGAGCAAAAGAATGGAGGAAGATAAGAAAGGAAATGTATTGTTTTCTTATACATTCAAATCTAATTCCTCTGTTTGTTATTTCACCAATTAGATTGATTAAAAACCAGTAGTTTGAAATAAAAAAGCTAATGGCTTAAGTTGTGCAAAGATGAATTGTATACTATCAATATAATTCACAATTTGGAATTAAGTTGCAAAAATGTGATCATAATAACAAATCTGAGTTTTTTGGACAGAAATTAAACATTACATCAATAAGAAAAAGAATGACTTGGATGTATACAGTGAATGAACAAATAAAATGTCTCATTTCACTTCAGAGAAAGTAAGAAGCAAGCAGTCACCAACTCTGCAAGCACTTAATATGATTAGATCATAGTCTCAATTTGTTTAGCTGTTGTATAAGAAGTATAAACATAGAGGCATAGAAAAATAGGATCAGGAATAGGCTATTCAGGCCTTCAAGCCTGCTCGGCTTTTCAAGGTGATAATGGCTGATCATTCAGCTTAGTGCCCTGTTCACTTCCTCTTCATACCCTTGAATCAATTTCATTGTAAGAACTATATCTAACTCCTTATTGAAAACATTTAATATTTTGGCCTCACTTTTTATGGCAGCGAATTCAACAGTCTCACCACTCTGGGTGAAGAAATTTCTCCTCATCTCAGTCCTAAATGACCGAGCTTGCATCGTTAGACTACGACCCCTAATCCTGGACTTGCCAGTCATTGAGAACATACTTTCTGCATTTAACCTCTATTATCCTGTTAGAACTCAGTTTCTACAAGATTCCTCCCCTCCCACCACACACAATTCTTCTAAACTCCAGTGAATATAATCCTAATTGATCTAGTCTCTGTTCATATATCAGTCCTACAATCCCAAATATCAGTCTGCTAAACATTCATTGCATCCTTCCATAGCCAGAACATTCTTCCTCAGATAAGGAGACCAAAACTGAAAAAAAAAATCTTCCAGGTTTGGTCTCATTAAGGCCGTGTACACATGCAGCAAGACATCCGTGGTCCTGCCCTCAAATCCTCTTACTATGAAGGCTGACCTACCATTTGTCTTCTTCATCTGCATGTTTACTTTCAAAGACTGGTATGCAAGGTCAACCAGGTCTCCTTGTACCTTCCTCTTTCCCAATCTATTGCTATTGAGATAATAGCCTGCCTTCCTATCTTTGCTACCAAGTGGATAACTTCACATTTATCCACATTATAATTCATTTGCCATGTATTCACCCACTCACTCAACCTGTCCAAATCACACAGAAGCATCTTTGCATCCTCCATCAATCCATAGTTCACTGTCCAGCCAGCTTGTGTTGTCTGCAAAACTTGGAGATGTCACATTTAGTTTCACCATCTAAATCATCACTATATATTGTGAATAACAGGGATTTATGCAGTGATCCCTGCAGTGTCCCACTAGTCACTAGCAGACATTTGGAAAATGACTTATTTATTCCTACTCCTGTTTCCTGTCTGCCAACCAAGCAATACCTTGATCATCTATATTGAACTTGTAAATTTTTGTAGGGCTATGTAGCACATCTTTTAATGCTCAATGGGGCATTACTATCACTGAATTAAAACAGAAGTTGCTGGAAAAGATCAGCAGGTCTGGCAGCATCTGTGAAGAAATGTCAGAGTTAACATTTCAGATCCGGTGACCCTTCCTCTGATTTTTAACTCTGATTTTTCTACAGATGCTGCCAGACCTGCTGAGCTTTTCTAGCAACTTCTGTTTTTATTCTTGATTTACACCTTCTGCAGTTCTTACTGTTGTTATTTACCATCACTGAATTCCCTATTGTCAAGATCCTGGGGCTTACCATTTACCAGTAATGGAACTGGACAAGCCTTCTAAATATAGTGGCTACAAGAACAGGTCAGAGGCTAGGAATCATGCAGTATTTAATTTTTAAAGTATTAATGAGGCAAGTTATGCTATTAACAAGATATTTAGCAAGCAATAATGACTGTCAATTGGTATTTGGCCTCTGGTTAATGTGAATCTTATGCAGCTTGTAAAAAGCATAGAAGATGCCACTGGTGTCAAGGTCAACCTCAATAGACATGTTGCCTGATTCAGCCACAATCTCACCACAGCTACAAGATTCTGCACTGTTATCTTTGCAACTTATGCAGCTTTTTGGAAGTCAAGAGATCAAGCCAGATTTACACGAGGTGGAGTAAACGCTTGATCCATTGCACATAATGCAGCCTGTAATTGGGAGTTAGTAGGTCAAAAGTTAAAAAAGGGGAAAATCGACTTGAAAATATGTTTCAGGAAACCAAAGGAAGAAATGTGTGTGAATGATTTCAATAAATAGCTGTTAACCTTGTTTTTATTTGACTTCAGGATGTAATAGATATGGTTACACAAGGTGATTGATAACCACTGGTGTTTCTTGATTTTTTTAAGCCTCTGAACGGCATGGAAAGCCAATGCTTGAGCTGTGCAATCAGAGTCACGAGGTCAGTCAAAAAGTCAAAGTGTCTCTTGGCCAATAGCTAATGAATGATCTGCTATGAAGTCTTGTAGATTGGCAAATATCTGGAATCCTGAAGATAAATCTGAATGAATTCTAGAGAATAGTGATGTTCCCTTAAAGTTGGTCCCAAAAAACTGAAAGAACTTCAATGCTTTTGTAAAATAAGGGAGCTCTTTGGAAGAAATAAAAAAATACTGAGTTTAGCAAAAGTCTTGAGAAGAGATACTTTTAAGTTAATACTGCTTACTTTGTTTAATTCCTTTTCATATACCATAAAGTTTGGTTTTGTTAAAAAAATGTGAAATATTGTGGTGTAGTTCTGTCAATTAGTGACTGGGTGTTTAAATTTCTTCTTTAAACATTGACAGACCCTAACCAGATAGTAATAAAGTATACATTTCTATGTTTCTTATACATGGGTACGAAATTCCCTTGAATACCTACGTGTAATAGTTTCTCACCATTAAAAACAGCTTCCTGTCCTAATCCTCGGACCAAAGCAACCTCACGTTTTCAAACAACATACTCCATTTGTCACTTTTTGACATTCACATTTTCTACTCATCTTCCTTGCAGATGCTTTGTGCTCTCCAGGCAGATTACTTTCTTATCCAGCTTTGAATTGTAGAATTTGAACTGTTAAACTTCAATGCATTGTTCCAGAAGTTTTGATCAGAGTAGGAAACTATTTCCAACACAGATAAAATTTAAAAAAAACACACTCACTTACTTTTTAGATAACGTCTGCAATGTAGGTTCCTGTACAGAGGCCTCCGGTCCTCCTATGAACCTGCCCAAGAATCCATGAATCCAGCACTGGAGAGAATCATTGTGGAAAACTAGCCCCCACCACCACCACCATTTACAGCACCATGCGCCGAATGCTGTAGTTTAAATGGCCAGTACACACTTCATTGTGAAAGGTAAGTATATAAAGTGAGAGGGAGGTTGCATGGAGGGAATAGCGGCAATTGCTGAACAGGCATGGCACCAGATGGATTAAGTGTTGGGTGCGAGGTGGATAAAGATAGTAGGGTGGCTGAATAATAGGTAAATGGATATGTGATTATTGTAGGTAAGGGCATTTGAATTAGGGAGTAGTGGTTGAATGGCTGTCAAATTGAGTTGGGTTGGATGGTTCTGGTGGGTGCTATCTATCCTTGCAGATATATTATCCAAAATTCCATGAGCATTTAGCTTGTTCAAATTTTCATGATAACTTTCATTGAATACTCATGAAAATCCAGATATCATATATCCAACACTTCCCCTTTATCATCCTACTTGTTGCATAATCAAAACAGCTCGAATAGATTGATTAACTATGATTTTCCTTTCAGAACCATGTTGACTCAGTCTATTCATGTATTTTATCTAAGTGCCCTATTATCACTTCCTTATTCATTTGTTCAAGCAATTTTTCTAATTACTGATATCAAGCTAATGGGCCTACAGTTTGAAATAACTCCAGAGGCCAGTATCCTGTCACCAAATCACTCTTTATTTACACATAGAGAGCCCTTGACACTGATCCAGCTCTCTCAGAGCTAACTCTCAAACTGAATAGGATGTCTGACGCTCCTGTTCTTACCTCTCAGCTAAGGCCCTCTGATTGGACCAGATTAACAGCACCAATCAGGGAACTCATTCATGAGTTCATCTAGATGACCTTGTTGTTACAATCCCTGCAGCTTTCCCCTTCTGAGTCCAAGGGCATAGACAGGTTCTTTTTTTTTGTAGCTCCTACTGTAGTTCCCAGTTACACTGGGTCAGGTTCCTTCAATTCTGACTCTGATACGGCTGGTGTATAACGCACAGTAGTTTGCCTCTTGTGCCTGGAGCGTCTTGGAAGAAATTCGTTCTCTTCTTCAGCTGCCAAAAGTGTCAAGGCAGCTACATCTGATGTGTCCAACTCAGATTCCAAGGTTTCTTCAATGTTAGGTGGAGAGGGAGAACACTTGGAAAGGCTAGCAAGAAGCTGGGCTCATTTTGCTCCTGCACCATTGTCGAAATTGCAGCTTTCATACAGTCCATGTGCTTGTTCAGAACAATCGCACCTAGTTGAACTTTATACATCACTGGATCCACTCTCACATCAACCTTCCCTCTTACCAATGCAAGGCCATTCCCATGGTTCCTACACCAAACTTCATCCCCTGAAATAAACTGTCTTTCTTGCTTAGCAGAGACTTTTGGTGTTTGCCATTCGCGTTCCTGTTGCTGTTTTACCCTCCCCCCATCCCAAGTCGAGGAAGATCAGATTTAACCTGGTGTGGAGTGTTCTCCCCATTAACAACTCTGCTGTAGATGCATTGGGGGTGGCCCTATAATTAAACAGGAATCAGGACAGTTTGGTATCTAGTGAAAGTGTAGAAGACCATTGGATGGTGGATGGTATGGAGCTGTCCCTATGTCAAAAACCCTTCAACATTAGGAAATACTCAAAGTCTCTGCTGGTGAACAATGGCCCGTTATCTGGGACCAACACTTCTGGGTGTCCATGTATTTCAAAAGATGCCTGCAGTTTTCTATCATCGTTCCAGTGTTGGATGAATTAACTCTATGTAAGTCCAGCCACTTTGTTCTTAGTCATTGTGGGCGCCTACTCATTGAGCCCATGAAAGGGCCTACATAGTTGACGCGTAACTGAATCCAGGGTTTACTTGGCCATTCCATGATATGGGGCAGCAATGGAAGTATTTCTTCTTGTTGGCACTCCAGGCACTGCACCTCCAAATGGCGGCATGGTGGCACAGTGGTTAGCACTGCTGCCTCACAACACGCGGGTTCGAATCCACCCTCGGGCGACTCTCCGTGTGGAGTTTGCACATTCTCCCCATGCCTGTGTGGGTTTTCTCCGGGTGCTCCGGTTTCCTCCCACACTCCAAAGACGTGCAGGCTAGGTGGATTGGTCATGCTAAATTGTCCGTAGTGTTCAGGGATGTGTAGCTTAGGTGGGTTATAGGGGGATGGGTCTGGGTTGGATGCTCCAAGGGTCAATGTGGACTTGTTGGGCCGAAGGGCCTGTTTCCACAATGTAGGGATTCTATTAAAAAAAACACAGCTATGTCAGCATCCAATCCTGATTACCAGACATAACCTCTTGTCAACATCTTCATTTTGGTAACCCCTGGATTACCCTGGTGGAGTTCAGCCAGTATTTGGTGGCAACCTTTACTCAGGACAATCAATCTTGCTCCCCATAAGAGCATGCCGTCTTTTACACTGATTTGCTGGGTCTAAAAAAGATTTCTGTCTTGGTTGTGATGGCCCTTCTGTTTCCCCCTTTGCTGCCACCTTTTTCAGTTGTGCCAGAGCAGGATCTGTTTGTGTCCATAGTCAGATATTGTCAGCAGTGACTGGAAGGGTGTCCAGAAAGTTTAAAACCACAACGGACATTTCCAGGGGAGACACCACCGGTGGAGTCTCTGCCAGCGGGAGGCCGCTCGAGGCATCTGCATTAGTTACTTGGCCTCCTGGATGGTGTTCTCCACGTTGTAATTGTACGCACTGAGAATAAGTGCCCACCACTGATTTCAGCCAGCAGCAATGGGCAGTAACACCTTATCTTCTTTAAGTAGCTCTGGCAGGGGCTTTTTGGTCCATTATTGCGACAAATTCACATCCATAAAGGTACTGGAGGAACTTTCTCACAAAGATGACCGCCAAACTTTTTTTCTCTATCTGGGCGTATTTGTGTTCAGCCTCAGCCAAAGTCTGGAAAGCATACGCTGTCAGACATTCCTCTCCGTTAGACCACCAGTGAGCCAATTCTACCCCAATACCATACGGTGAGGCATCGCATGTCAGCACCAGCTCTCATTTTGGATTGTAGTGGGCCAACACCTTAGATGACGTTAGCTGCTTTTTCCTTCATGAAAGGCTACTTTTTGGCAACAAGACAGTTTCCAAGGCCTTGCCTTTTTCAATAGCAGGTATAAGGGTGCCAAGATATAGACAAGGTTACATATGAAATTCTCATAATAATTCACCAACCCAAGGAAAGACCTAAACTCCAGTACAGATGTGGGAGCTTGCCACCTTTAATCGTCCTCACTTATCTTCCAATGGGTGGAGACTGGAGCCGAATTTCCCCGGTGTGCATTCTCAGTCTCGAGGTCTTGTGCAAACTTAAGGGTTGGAGGCCAGAGTGAATTTTGTTAAAAACAAGCTTTTCTAAAGAAAGGTCCAGACCTGAAACATCAGCTTTCCTGCTCCTCTGATGCTGCTTGGCCTGCTGTGTTCATCCAGCTATACACCTTGTTATCTCTGCAATCACTGACACAGCTACGCCAGTATCAACTTCTGTGAGAACCAGGTGACCATTTAACCAGACATTTTAATTGGTTCTGATTTGGATGTTGCTAAGCTATTTAACTGTTCCACCCAACATGTAGGTCGACTTTCCAGGGTATGCGCTTTCCTGGATACTAGCCTATGAGATCTCGTACTCGAGTCAGACCTTGTAGAACGCTTTTGCTGTCTCGACTCCGCATACCAGCAGCAAATACAATGGCTGGCCGTCCCAGATCCTGAAGAACATTTTAGCCATTTGACTGAGGCTTGGCTTTGCTGTGGGCCAGCCTAGGGTGGTGTTCCCCAAGCCCAGTCAAACAGGTGAGGGTGTCCACTTCCATTGGGATGCCCTGTAGCTCCCATGCTCTGCTTGCCACATTTTCACATGTCAAAGCCAGCTGTAGTGCCTGTTTGAAGTCCAATTGGGCTTCAGCTAGTCGGCACTTCTGCATGGTTACATCGTAACTCTTACATACCAAACAGTTTTTCAGCATCTCATTCAGAGTTCACCCAAAATCACATGCCTCTACTAGTCAGTTAAACCTCGACAAAAGTCCTGGTATCATTACCTTGGTTCTTGAACAGCCAAATAAAACAAGTAGCATCTCAGAATTAGAGGAGGTTTGGGGTCATAATATTCCTTAACCAAATCTGTTAACTCTTCTGGTGCCTCTGGGAAAGTTAATCCCCAAATAACCAAAAATGCTGCAAGCAGTCAAAAGGATTACTCATTGCTTTTCATCTACGCCAGTGTCATTTGCTTGGGAAAAATACTGCATTCTTTCCACATACTGGACCCAGTCTTTGACTGCAGGATGAATCAAGCTTTCCAAATAACGACATCATGCCAGAAATGCTTACCCCAACTCAAAGATGACTGGAGAGTGAATTTTCTTCAGTCACGTACTGTTTTCTCCTGTTGCAATGAAATAACTGCACAGAGGCTGGTATTACAATCCCAAGTCACCCTTTATTTACAAGTGCATAGTACACTGACTGTGACCAGCTAGCTCGGAGTCAGTCCCTGAAGTCAGGAGACTCTGAATTCCCCTGTCTATATCTGTCAATCAGGGCTCTCTGATTGCCCAGGTTAATAGCCCCAATCAAGGATCTAATTGTAAATGAGATCGACCTGGTTCCAATCACTACACATACGCAATTAGGCTTTCCTCTTCATTGGGCCACCTATGAGCTAATATTACCCCACTGCCATACGGGGAGGCATCTCATGTCAATTTCAGATTTGGCTTGGGATGATAGTGTGCCAACACCTTTGGGTCTGATAGCTGTTTCTTCATTTCCCTGAAAGCTGTGGCTTGGCTATGCAAACATTTCCAAGGTTGACCCTTTTTTTCAGAAGTTGATCCAAAGATGCTAAGGTAGAGCTTTCTGTAATACTTCACCAAGGAAAGGTCTAAGCTCCAATATAGCTGTGGGAGCTGGGGCACCTTTGATCACCCTCACTTTATCTTCCAACAGGTATAACTCGGCCTTTTTGACTCTGTAGACCAAGTAGTTAATGGGGTGACTGGAAAACACACTTTTCCCTTCTAAGGCACATGTCCATCTGAGGGAAATGTCTAAGGTCATTTGTGCAAATTTAAGGTTTGGAGTCCAGAGCGAATTCTGTTGAAGACTATTTCCACGATTACTGAAATGGCTGCACCGGTATTAACTTCCATTTGAACTGGGTGGCCATTTAAACATATGTTTATTTTGATTAGTTCTGATGAGAACGTTGCTAGACAATTTATCTGTTCCAAACCAGATGTAGATGATGTTTTCTCGGTGTACCCTCTCCTGGATACTGGCCTATAATTTCTCATACTCAATTTAGGCCTAGTGGAACTCTTTCACTGTCTCAAGTCCGAATACAGGCAGCAACCATACTGGCTTGTCAGCCTGGATCCTGAAAAAAAATTTTCGCCATTTGGCCAAAGCTTGGCTTTGTGTTGGGATTTTGCTGTGGGCTGACCTAAAGTCCCTTTGTTCAGGATGTGTCCTGAGTGAGGCTGTGCACTCGAGTTGTGTTCCCCAAGGTCATCCAGACTGGCAAAGGTATCCACTTCCATTGGAATACCCTGCAACTCATATGCTCCACTTGCCACATTTTGCAATGATAGACCCAGTTGTAGTACCTGTTTGAATTCGAGTTGGGCTTCAGCTCGTTGGCACTTTTGCATGGTTATGTCATTAATCCCACATACCAAACGGTCTCTCAGCATCTCATTATGGGTTAAACCTAAGTCACATGCCTCTGCCAGTAATCTTAACCGAGTCAAAAATCCCAATGCGGATTCCCCTGGTTCTCAAATTACTGAGTAAAACCAATAGCAACTGAGAATTAGAGGAGGCTTCAGCTTATGCTATTCCTTAACTAAATATATCAACTCTTGAAAGGCTTTAGTATTTGGTGCCTTAGTGAATGTTCTGCTCTTAACACCCAAAAAAGCAATGGGTCTCCACAAACTCTCAGTAGAATTACTCATTGCTTTTCAGCTGCCCCAATGTCAAATGTCTGGAAAAATTAGCATATTCTTTCCACATGCTGGGCCCAGTCATCGACAGCAGGATCGAACAAGTCAACCTTCCCAATTAACGGTATAAAGCCAGAAATGTTTATCTCAACTCAAAGACAATTATTGCAAGCGAATTTCTTCAGGACTGCACTTTTCTCTCGTTGCCACTGAAATAACGCCACACAATCTTTTATACTGTCTCCAAGTCACCTTTTATTTACACATGGAGAGTCCTTAATACTAATCCAGCTCCCTCAAAGCCAGCTCTCAAAGTCAACAGGGCGTCTGACACTCCTTTTCTTATCTGTCAGCCAGGGCTCCCTGATTGGACCAGATTAATAACCCCAATCTAGGTCTACCCCAATTTAGGTCTACCTGGCTGATCTCGTTACAAATGTGTTATCAGGTACCTTTCTCAGAACATCTTTGTAGATGATGAATGCTGGGACAATGCAATCATCGGGGTTGACAGGCACTCCTATATGGTGGAGAATGATGGTTTCCTCTTAAAATAACTAAGAATGCCATTCTATACACCTTAGAAATTTTGGCTCTGGATAATGTGGAGCCAGGTCATTCTTTCAGTAATATGTTGACTTTTGTATTGAAATGCACACCTTCACTCATTTTAATTAAAGATATCCATGAATTGCCAGGTATTTGCAGTGCTGCTTCCAATGTTTTGAATCTTTTTGTAGATTTTTCTACTGATTCCCACATGACTGAACTGTCCCATTTTGCAGCTAAAACAAAAAAAAGGAGATTTCTCTGTCTGCTGTACTAATGTTACAATGTGTAACTCAAGTAGTTAAGTGGTTGTTAAGTGCCTTGAGAAGATTGCGACTTAAGCAGAGATTTGTTAATTTCATGTTTCAATTTTTCTTTTTCTTTTATAGAACTTCATCAATTCTAACATAATGAGGCCCGTATATGATTTCAGGCTCACACTCTTTTTTGAAAAGTGATAACTTATTTCATGCATTGAAATACCTGTATTTTGTTAACGCATGATGTACAGATTCAGAAAATGACATAAACGATTTCCTCCATAACAATTTACTTCAGCATAATTTCTCAAGTTTGGGATATAAAAAATGCATGATTGGCATAACTGGCAAAAGCTAATTCAGGCTTCTGAGCACATTGATTTTTCCCTGCCTTTGCTAATTCGTCAACTATTATTCTCTTGAGCTAACAAGAGTTAACATTTGACTCAGTAATATCATTGAAGGTATACTCCAACTGCTCCTCTACAGCGTATTAGTTGTAATGGATCCAACTTCACAAATAAGGCATTTTGTGACTTTACACAGACTGGCAAATACGTCATTAAAACAATTTTCTCTCTGTAACTGTGCTGTCCAAGTGTTATAAGAGGATACATCCTTCTGATATAATTGGATATGGTTTGCAGACTATCATATTCCAAATAATTAACTGCAGAAATTTACAGAGAGAGGCCATACAGCCCCACATATTCATAACAACTGATGAGGAGCCACTTCAACCTAGCCTCAATTTCTAGCTTTTCAGTCATAGCTTTGAAGGCATTTTAAGCATATAGTCACATTATTCTTAAATTAAGGGGGAAGAAATGGCCTGTTAATCCAGAGATCCAGACACTGATCTGGGGATCCAAGTTCGAATCCCACCACGGCAGATGGTGGAATTTGAATTCAATAAAACAGCTGGAATTAAGAATCTAATGATGACCATGAATCCATTGTCAATTGTCAGAAAAACCTATCTGATTCACTAACATCCTTTTAAGGAAGGAAAAAACTGCCATCCTTACCTGGTCTGGCCTACATGTAACTCCAGACCCAGAGCAATGCGGTTGACTCTCAACTGCCCTCTGGGCAATTAGAGATGGGCAATAAATGCTGCCCAGTCAGCAATGCCCTCATCCCATTAATGATTAAAGAAAAAATGCTACAAGAGTTTCTGCCTTTCAGATAATGAATTCCAGACCTCATACACCATCAGGGTGAAAAAATGTGAATTTAAGGCCTACCTCAGTCTTGTACCTCTTACTTTAAATCTAGCCACTCTTGATATGAACCCCCTAATCTAAAGGAAGACGATTGGCTATCTAGGTTATTTAGAGCCCTCATAATTTTGTGTGATCTCTGTTCTGCACTCCTTGATATTGACATAATTCAAACCAACTCTAATGTTGCTCCACATATGCTTCTGTAATTTGGGTACAAATAAACCAGGGGGCTTAAAAAAAGATTAATGGGTGTAATCAGAATTTATGCATAACTCTAATGTCACTTGTGTGGGACCACATTTTCAGGTGCAGTAAGTCATTTTTTCACCATTTATAAAAACAAAAATCCTCACTGAGACTTGCTCACTTTTGTTATTTCTGTTAATGCATGTTTATGACATAGTATTCAGTCACATTAAACATTGAAACGGTTTCCTGTTTGCAAGTTCTTAAGCCTGCTGTGCCTAAGCTGCAGGAATGCTTTTCAAATGAGTTGAAACTTAAATTTTAAGACTCAAAGAAAGATTGTCCTGTCGTAGGTTTGACAGTTCCTGGGGTCCAAATTGTTTCTTCATGCCCAGTTATATCCAGTTTAGGTTTTGGTGTGTTCTATTGAAATGAAAGGAATGTAGTGAAACTTTACACTAGGAAAATGGAAGCAGTATTGGCTATGTTTAGTTGTCTAACTTTCACTGAAAGCCATCACAGAGGAAACCTCAAGTGAACATCAGAAAAGATTCCCCTCCTCCACTTCTTAAAATTTTGTTCTCAACAGCATTGTGCAGAAGACTTCTATTTTTCAAGGGAACGTGGATGTAAAATCAGATGCTGTGCCAGCACCAGAGAATTTTTCTCCCACTTTTTGGCACTTAAGCATTATGGTGTTCTAGAAGAAAGTCCAGCCACTAAGAACAAGATTTGTTGCAAGCCAGAAGAAACTGAAGAAAGCAAGCAGCAGGGTGAATCGTTTGATCGCTTACTGTTCACATTAGAAGGTATCATGGCCTTTAAAAGAGTGTGAGAAGCAGGAAAGTTAGAAGACTTTTCTGAATGTGTAACTTTCGATGCAGTGAGTCACATTCACACATCATGCATGGACATATTTGGTAGGAAAAGGTAAGGTATGGTTTTTGACAGTTATGTGTTATTGATTCTGCATTAGGTGATTAAAAATGATTTGTTTCACATATTTATGTAAATAAATTTTGTCTTTCTCATAATCTATCTTCAGATCATTCTATATTTATTGGAAGACCAACTAATGACCTGAGCATGGAATTGTCATACTTTCATGGCTCCTTTTTCATAATCTGAGTGATTTAGAATCCTCATTCGATTCCGAACAACAGATGGAACCTACTTAAATCTTAGTGTCTTCATATATTACAGTTCTAAAATAGCCTACAATGACGGCTCATAACACAATCAGATGTCTAATTCCTATAATTAAATGAGGTAAGGGAAAGAAAATTCTGATGGTCATAAAGATATGACCCTTAAATCATGCTGGAGGATAGTCAACTACAAATAATTAAAACCCTTGTTTTAATTCTCTCCCTTGCTTCTTTTTAGTCACAGGCATTAATCCATTTAATATAAAATATATTCTGCCTCTGGTATGTTTGCAAACAAACAGACAAACAAATAGTTTGCTTTGACTCAAACAGGAGCCAGTCAGAGGGGCAGCACCGTAGCTCCAACCTGGCAGTGAACAGTGGCAGTGGAGCTTCCTGATAAAAATCTGAGGGACAAGACACCGATTACATTCAGTAGGAGCAGCAGCTAAACCCCAACAGGAACTCTACCAGAATTCAAAAAGACAAGTGAATGTGACATCAGCATAAAACAGTGGGCAAACTGGCAGATATTGAGTAAATTGTTTTTGTCTACTTTAAAATTGCATTAAGGATAAGTGAAAGTTCCAGTTTTTTCAAAGATAATTAGTATTTTGCTTGGGTAAATATAGTGTAAACATTTTTTTAAACTGAAGTTATGGCAGGGGATCTCAGTCCTATGTATTGCAAGTCTGAAATATGTGGGAAATCTTAGATGCTCCTGGCAATCTGGATGATCATATCTACAGATAATGCCAGTGCTTTGATCAGCTTGAATGTTGGGTTTTGGAATTTGAATGTTGGCTGGAGGCACAGCATTGCATCCGTGAAAGTGGTTGTTATGTGATAGAACTATAATGAATAAATGGGTGAATGAATGTATCAGGAAATGAATTGGTGGCCATCAGTCATCAATCCTGTGGTAGTCAGGAAAGGCCCAGAGTGCATCTCAGTAAGAACAGTTTTCCTGAGTTGGAAAATGGTGGGAGTGAAGGCTCCTTTGGCAAGTGCTCTCACAGCCCAGCTGCACAGTGGAAGAGCAGACAAAGAAGAAGAGCTTTGTGGTAGGTCACTCAATAGAAAACAGTACACAAGTGCTTCTGCAGCCTCAGTGACTCCAGGAAGGTGTGATACCTCCTGGGGGGTCGGGGTCAAGGATGACACTGAATGGCAACAAGGCATTCTAAAGGGGAAGAATAAACATTCTGAGGTTGTGGTTCACATTAGTACCAATGACACAGGTAGAAAGAGGAAAGAAGTCTTGCAATAAGAATTTAGAGAGCTAGGGTAGCAATTTGAAACGCAGGACTGCAAAGATTGTAATCTGTAGTTAGTCCTAGTTCCACATGCTAGTGAGTACAGAGCTAGGTAGATACAGCAGATGAATTTGTTGTTTAAAATTTGGAGCAGGAGGGATGGATTTAGATTCCTGGATCACTGGATCAAATTCTGAAGAAAGTGGGACCTGTACAAGTGCAACGCATTGTACTGTAACCCAAATGGGACCGAAATCACTGGCCGTACAATGGTTATACCAAAGGCAACAAGAAGACAAATCCTACAGAAACTCTACAGCACACATTTAGGTATTAAAAGTTCAGAGAAATAGCACAGCAATTTTTGTGGTGGCATTTTAAATTGTATACAGAATTCCATTAGTTTGTGTTGAATGTGTTCCAAATACAGCCATGTGTCCATAGAGCCAATGATTTCATCAAGATTTCCAGAAAGACCAGAAAAAAGGCTAGGAATGAAATTGTTCAGTTTTAAAGGAAGGTGGAATTTAATTGTTGTTGAGTATTGTTCAAGATGGATTGGCAAAACTTCATTCAATCAAAGCAGATTCAGTGATCAGTGCATGGAAAAATTCATTTGGCTGGAAGGTTGATTTGTGATGCAAGGTGACCACCAACAACATGGGTTCAATTCCTGAGGTTACAATGAGGGATTATCCTTCCCAACTTCTCCCGTCGCCTGAGGAATGTGACCCTCAAACTAAACCACCACCAGTCATCTCTCTCGAATGAGAAAAAAGCTGTAGCTGTATCGTCTGGTAAGACTATGATGACTTTACTTTTACCTTTTGCAAGGAAAAGGATCTTTGCAACATATGGTTTCCTGGAAAAGATATTATTAAGGAGGCACCACATCATATGGGACTTATGATGACTGTCACAAAAACACTTTTCTGTTTTTCTAACTATAGAATCCCTGATAAGCACTGCATTCTCCTTGTCCATTGGTGCTATGCACAGAGATGCGCTGCATCAAGGTGCCATAGTGCTAGCACTTTCTCAGCCTCTTTTTAACCATTGTTGGAGGGAGCTGGTTACTAGATCAAAATTAGTGTCCATCCTTAATTACCATTGAGAAGGTGGTGGTGTGCTGCCTTCTTGAACTGCTGCAATCTACATATTGTAAGTCCACCAAGAGCACTGTTAGGAAAGATATTCTTGGAATTTATCCCAGTGACAGTGAAGGAACAATGATGTAAAGGTGACATGTGGCTTGGAGGGGAATTTGCGTGTTGTGGTGTCCCCAACTGTTGTCCTTGCCCTGCTGGGCAGGTGAATCACAGATTTGGAACCTACTTTCACAGAAGCCTGGGTGAGTTGCTGCTTTGCATCTTTGTGGATGATATGCACTGTGAACACTGTGCATGAGCGATGGGGGAAATGAATGTTCAAGGTAGTGATTGGGGCACCAATGAAACAAGGTGCTTTATCCTGAATGGTGTCAAACTTCTTGTGATTTGTTGGAGCTGCACTCATTCAGGCAAGTGGAGACTAGTCCACCATACTCCTGACTTGTGTCTTGTAGATGGTGGACAAGCTTCAGGGAGTCAGGACTTAAGTTATTCACTGCAGGATTTCTAGCATCTGACCTGCTCTTGTAAAAAGATTGAGTACGGGTGAAGGGTGACACAAGCCCTGAACTTCCTGCCTCTTTACGATGAAACCATCCATCTGACTATCCGTGGGTAGCCACTCCCTGCACAAGTATTGTACAATTCAATAAATTCTCATCCTTCCTGATGCTGTGTGAAGAGTATAGTAGCCAGTAAAATCTGAAATCCAGAGATTCAACTTAAACAACTGAAGACACGTTCTACACATATGCTCTTTCTAATACACAGGACAGCTCCTAGCTGCATATTCATGATCCAAAGCAACAAAACTATTTTGCAATCTAGCTCGAACCTTGTTTAAACTATGAATTTTAGCAAATTTCTCTTAACCTATTCAGTGCAAGTAGCCTATTTACTGACTGTTCCCCACTCCTATCGTTGATCTTACGCTTTTTTTGAATGCAGTCGCTCGGATACAAACCTCTCTGTTTTATATGTCTACCACTCACACTGGGTTTCCACTGATATCCCAATGTTGAATATTATCTCAGCTTCAGATCCCCAAGCTCTATCCAACTATCATTTTACAGTTTATCTCATTCTTACTTCAACGATGTTCTTCTCACTTCCCTGATATTATCACACCCCTGCAGATGCAATGTCACAAAAAATGTCACCGGTTTTCATTACAAAATTATGGGTTTAGGATGATTGAACAAACTCTGCTTTTGTGCAATAAATTCTACTTAATATCTTCAATGACTTCTCGTAACCATTGACCATTTTTACATAAATTGATCTGTTGCTGATTTGCCTTGATAGCCAAACCTTTCTTCATCTCTTTGCAACTTTATTAATATACAGCTGTAACAATGAAACTACATTTTTTGATTATCTGTATGGTTTTCATATTTCCTCGAATTCCCTGTGCTCCTCCTGCATTATTGTTTTGCTGCCTGAGGGCTTGTTAATAAGATTGATTTTTTTCACATATTCCTCTGTTTGCTTTGACATGCCATTTTCACTGGTTGACCTAAAAATAATACATTTCAACATCATGGTCTAAAGATAATTTTTGTTCTTCCATTTGGTTCTGCTGCAATATAAGCCTAGATCTGAGATGTTTTCACTGTTTGCCTACGTTTATGGGTCAGATCATCTGCTATATGGAGTGGCAGAGCATCAAAATTAAATTATTGTTTTGCACCAACTTGTTCACAAACTTAAAGAAAACCTCACACACAGACAGCACTGTAATTGCCTTGGAAATTTACATTTCCAATTAGCTGACTTGCACTGGATGATCACCCATTCACTTGCACACATAACCATTCACCCACTCAACATTCATTCACCCATCCACTCACTCATTAATCCACTGAAAGATTTGATAACTTACCCAAAGGTGGCAGCTAAAAGCATGAACAGTGGACAGAATGAAATTAACAAATGATCCAGCACCAATTGACATTTCAAGAAGAGCTTTTGAACTTCTACCATATTTTAATGCTTCGTCATTTCATCTTCAAATGTAAAGATGTAATTTGCAGAACATCCCAGACTCCCTGGCCAACAAAACATTTTTCTTCTATACTGACCTATTCTGATCCCCATAATGCCTTGAAGTCTGCAATAAACTCACTGATGAAGCTACAAAATTTCAGATAACACAACATTGGTTCACGCATTGGCTCTGAGATACAGAGAGATCTGAGTGTCCTCGTGCATGATTCACAGAAAGTTAGTATGCAAGTACAGCAAGTAATCAGGAAGCTAATAGAATGTTAAGTTTTATTGCTACATGAATTGAATGCAAGAGTAAGGAGGTTATGATTCAGTTATACAAGGCATTGGTGAAACCACAACTGGAATACAGTGCCAGTCATTGTACTTACAAAGGGATATTAATGCATTTTAGGGGTTCAGAAAAAGATTACTGAACTAATACCTGGAATGAGTGGATTGCCTTAAGGGGAAAGGTTAGACAGGCAAAGCCTATATCCTCTGATGTTTAGAAGAGCCAGAGGCGACTTAGTTGACACATAGGAGATCCTGAGGAGACTTGTCTGGTGGATTCTCCTTTTGTAGGAGAATCTAGAACTAGAAGCCATAGTTTAAAACTAATGGGTCACCTATTATTGGTTGAGGAAAATAATGCTATTTTTGAGAGGATTGTGAGTCTTAGGAATTTCCTTTCTTAAAAAAGCAGTGGATGCAGAATCTTTGAATATTTTTATGGCTTATGTAAATAGATTTTTGATTACCAAGGGGGTGAAAGATTATTAGGAATATGTAGGAATGTAGAGTTGAGACTGAAATCAGATCAGCTATGATCTTATTGAATGGCAGAGCAGGCTCAAAAGAATGAGTGACCTATTTGTGTTCCTTGTTTGGATGTTTGTATGTTCATAGTCTCTCCTCCTGATCAACCCTTACAGTTGAGGTTTTCATCCAAATAAATCTATACTTCACTCGTTCCAATGCTAACATCTTCTTCCTAAGATGTGTTGCCCAGAACTTCCCACATTAGACCCATACATGTGCCAGGTTTTCCTCTTAGTGCTGGAAACCATCTGCTATCTGAAGTGGCAGTGCACTGAAATTAAATTGTTGTTTTGCACAGACTTGTTCATGGGCTTGAAGAAAACCTCACATGCACTCACAGCATTGCAATGGCTTTGGAAGCTTACATTTCTGATGAGCTGACTTGCACTGGCTGGGTCACCCAGACAAGCTACTTCCTGACGTGACGTTCTTGACATGGCATTGCTGACTTTTGAAGGTTGGAGAGTTGCCACGCGCTTTTGGTGTCCAGGAGTCAGGGTTGAGTTGAGATAAGATCCTCCATCACCATAAGGAGCCATGAGGTTGCTCAGGTGATGTGTGGGCAATGAGACAATGATGGTTAGAACATTATGCCACTCCTCTACATGGTTGTTAGGCCCCCTTAGCCTAAATGATTCATCTTCCTCAATGCCCTAAAGCCAGCCATATTGTACATATCCTTCTATTAGGGGTATATCTCAATACCCCTAATTACCCTCCATATCTCCTATAACTCTCCATGACCACTCATATATCCTATACTCTCTCCATACCTGTTCAACTCTGTTTGTCCTCTCAAATCTGCTCTATATCCTTATGTTTCCTCCAACCTGGGCTCCTCCCATATCCTTTCCATTACCTGAATTTTTGAGTAGGACAGGACACTTGCAGTTCAATTTAAAAGGACAGGTGAGCTCATTTCATTCCTTCTTGCCAGCAAGAAGTAAGCATGACAGTTTGCAACATTTGCAGGATTTCCAATTGTGTACGGTGTTTTTCACGAAAATGCATAATGTTCTGTGAGCACTATGTGTCAAGTCTGAAGTGTGCCAGAAGCAAAGTGGATTTCACTACCTCAGAGACCAGATGACATGCAACTATTGGCAAAGAACAATGTAGATCACTGCATTATCCAAGCAGCAGTTTTCATTCTGTGACAGTGCATAGTGTCAACAATTATTTACGTCACCATGGCTAGCCAAATGGTGGCCACTGATTCAAAAACAGAAATTGCTGGAGAAATCCAATAGGTCTGACAGCATCTGTAGAGAGAAAACAGAGTTAATATTTTGAGTCCAGTGGCCCTTCATCAGAACCAATGGTAGCTAGGAAAAGATGATATTTATGCTGATGACAAGGGATGGGTATGAAAAGGAATAAGTGGATAGGTGGACATGGAGCCCAGAGAGAGAGAAAGACAGTTAGGAATACAAAAGTGTTGCTGATAGTAAACCAGGGAAGGAAAAGAGCTGATAATGGGGATCATGAATAGGTGAAAAGGCCGTGCTGAAAGCAGACAATGTCTTGACAAGGCCTGGGGTGTTGGAGGTGGGTAAAGGACATGGAAGGAAGTGTTCAGGCCCTAAAACTATGGAAATCAATAGTGAGTCCTGAAGTCTGTGGAAGATTAGATGCTGTTCTTCCAGCTTGGATGAGCCTCGCTAGAGTACTGCAGCAGGCCCAAGACAGAAATATTGGCCAGAGAACATGGTGGTGAATTGAAATGATAGTGAGCAGAGAGGCGGTACATGGACAATTGTAGCACCTTCTGTGATCACATAGGAAGGTGCTATGGGGTCGTGAGGAAGTGTTGGGAACACAGGAGGAGTGGACCTGGGGTTCCCGAAGGTAATGTTTCCTGCAAGATGCTAACAATGGAGAGGAGAGAGATCTTTGTGTCTAATGGTGGCATCCTGTTGCAGGTGGAGAAAATAACAGTTTATGATCCTTTGGAAGTGAGGCTGGTGGGGTAGCAAGTGAGGATGGGGGCTATATTAGTATTGTGGAGGAAACAGATGGGGTGACAGCAGAAATAGGTTGGACACAAGGTATCCTTGGTTGAGGAAAAAGGTGGACATTTCTGAGGTCCTCCTGTGGAAGGTGGCATCATCAGAACCGACGTGACAGAGATGGAGAAACTGGGAGAATGGGATGGAAAGGATGGCTAAGGAGCTGATAGAACAGGAAGACATGCAATTCCATTCCATGTCCATTCCATCAGGATAGTCCTAGGGCACTCCACTTCTCCCTGGAAAGAGGACTTGAAACATACCCATGCACCACCAACCTCTCCACCTGCCCAAGCTCATTCTCACTTTGAACAACTTCTCCTTTAGCTTCTTTCATTTTCTTTTGATCAAAGGTGTGGCCATGGGTAATTGCATGAGCCCAAATTATGCCTTTCTATTTGTGTAGTCTATATAAAATTTCTTGTTACAATCTTACTCTGGTCCCTCCCCACATGTCTTTTCCTACCACATCAATGACATCATCAGTGCTGCTTCCCTCCCTCATTCAGAATTGGAAAGGTTTATCATTTTTCCTTCCAACTTCCACCCTGCCCTCAACTTCAGCTGGCCCATCTGTGATTCCTTCCTTCCTTCCCTTGACATGTCTGTTTTCATTTCTGGGGATAGACTGTCCATCAACATCTATTAGAAACACACCGACTCCCACAGTTAACTTGACTTTGCATCTTCACATCTACTTCTTGTAAGGATTCTATCCCATTCTCCCAGTTTCTCTGTCTCTGTTGCATCTGTTCTAATGATGCTATCTTCCACAAGGGGGGCCTCAGAAATGTTCATCTTTTTCCTCAACTGAGGACTTCTTGCCACTATGGTTGCCAGAGCTCTTAGCTATGTTTGACCCATTTCACGCTTTTCTGCTCTCACCCCTTCTCTTTCTCTCACAGTAATGATAGAGTCTCCCTGGTCCTCACTTTTCACACCATCAACATTTGCATCAAAAGGATTGTAAGCTGCCATTTCTGCCAACTCCAATGGATACCACCACCAGATACATATTCCTCTCCCTTCCTTGTCAGAATTTCACAGGAACTGTCCCCTTTAGGAGATCCTTTTCCACTCCTCCTCCATTCCCACCATTTCCCCACACCCAATGGCATCTTCCCATGCAACTGCAGAAGGTCAACACTTGTCCATTTACCTCTGTCTCCTCACTACCCAAGGCTCCAGCCTTACCTTCCAAGTGAAGTAATGATATACTTGCATGTCCCTCCATTTGATCTACTGCATTAACTCCTCATAATATGGTCTCTTCCACAATGGAGAGACAAAAGACTGCTCAGCAATTTTTTATCTGTTAAAAATACCCCCAAACTTCCAGTTGCCAGCCAATTCAACAGGCCAGCATGTTCCCTGGCAAATATTTCTGTCTTGGGCTTGTTGGGCCATCTTTGGATCATGGTCTTGAAATTCTTATAGTGCTGTGCTTCTGCAGTTGCTAATTGCAAATATGGTGTCTGCCTCTCGCCAAATTGCAACAGGTAAACCTTGAAAACATCTTTGTCTTCACAGTTGAGAACATCAACGTGTAGATCAAAAGGAATATCTTCGATGTAGTGTGTATTATGAAATATGCTCAGGAATATTCATTCCAGTGCCTATCTTATACGTCACTTTAAATCATATCCTTACACTTTAACAAGTAGACACTGCAAACATGACAGTGCACTTATTAGCAGTTTAAGGAAAATCACTTCTAATGGCTTTAGATTGTTTCGTTATTAAATTTCTTGACAAATTATTAGACGAGAAACCATGAAGCCAAATGCCAAAACTAATGTCTCAAGTTCTATAGTGGAATGGATGGCTTGTGCAGATGACTGGACTTTCAAACCAGGAGCAATAGGTTTGTCATCTTGCAAAAGATGTGCCTGGTATACCTTCTGATGCATTCAGTTTGAGAATCGTGTTTTTCCGAGGTCATAGCATTGCAGATTTTTGCTGACAGAACTTGTCTGAGAGAATTGAAATGTATTAGGGATTGTCTCGCCTCACATAGAAGATGTTCTTCCGAAGCAAATCTCTCAACAGTGATATAAAGTCCTTTGGGTAGGTGCAACAAACAGCATCTGTAATAGATTTTGTTGGTTTTGTGTGCTTTTCTGACTGTAGCAATAATGTAAGATGCACCTAAAGTATATTGTTTTCTTACCACAATGCCTTCATCCTTACGTCCATACTGAAGTAAAGGGTCAATGGTATATCACTTTAGCATGCCCAGAAGATCCTTTTTAAAGGCTTTAATTAGTACAGAAGTGATCACTAATTCAATATGCCTCTTTGAGAGTTCCTTTTTTGGAAAAGTCACATTTACTTCCTTTGCTGTGGCATCTTCCTAAAAACTAATCAATAAACTCTTGGGTTTTCTACCTGTATGAAATGAGATGGAGATTGCCAGTCCTGAAGTTAATTCTTATGTTGGGCTTGTCTTCAAGTATCTTCCTGTATCATGGAAGGTTTTGTTATACTAACAAAATTTCAAAATAACAAGTTGTTGTTGTTTGGGGGAATCATGATGGAAATAAAGCCCACTATTTCCCGAATCATCACAAAAGTTAGAGATTTTAAAATAAGTACACAAAATTCCCCAGTTTACCTGCTCTGAGGAAGGGTTACCAGACCTAAAACGTTAACTCTGTTTTTTCACTCACAAATGCTGCAAGACCTGATGAGCTTTTCCAGCAACTTTGTTTTTGTCCCCAATTTACCTTTTTTCTCAGGCTGAATTGTAGAAAGCACAGACTATATTTCTGTACTGAACAAGAATGACTATTTATAAAAAATAATTAGACTCTCGATACAAGTAAACAGTTATAAACCATCAGCATATAACACTATACATTAAAGTGTAATCCCCTTATAATCTTCCCCTTAGACACACACAGAAAAACAAACACCCAGGAAAATAGCTGAAGGAAAATAGAACAGTGGTCCCTATCCAACGGGGTGGTGATGGCCCTGTGGTATTATCGCTGGACTGTTAATCCCGAGACCTAGATAACGTCCTGGGGACCCGGGTTCAAATCCAGCCACAGCAGCTGGTAGAATTTGAATTCAATAAATATCTGGAAGTAAGAGTCTAATGATGACTGTGAATTCATTGTCGATTGTTGGGGGAAAAACCCATCTGGGTCACTAATGTCCTTTAGGGAAGGAAACTGCCATCCTTACCTGGTCTGGCCTACATGTGACTCCAGACTCACAGCAATGTGGCTGACTCTTAACTGCCTTCTGAGCAATTAGAGATGGGCAATAAATGCTGCCTCACCAGTAGTACCCTCATCCTGTGAATGAATAAAGGAAAATAAACATCCACAGGTTCCTGGGACAATTCTTCTGATTCTTATGCTGATCAGACCAGAGAATCGCTCTCTCATTAGAGAGGGACCATTGGTGATAGTTTGATTTTAATAAAAGGAGAGAATTGTGGATGCTGTAAATCAGAAACAAGGAACTCAGCAGGTCTGGCGGCATCTGAGGAGAGAAATCAGAGATTTCAGGTTGAGTGGCCCTTCCTCAGAATCTTCTGTTCTAAGTATCACCATATCTCAGGTGAGGGGAAAGGTTGAGAAGGAGAGTCCTTCATGGCAGCCTCAGTGGTACAGAAATTGAACCCACACCGTTGTCATTGTGTTGCAAACCAGCCTTCCAGCCAACAGAGTTAACTGAGTTGTGTATAACCTCTTCAATTACTTGTTGTTCAAATAGCAGTTTGCACAATGCTTACTGTACTTCCTTCAAAACATGCAGTAATCTTATAAAACACTAATTTAAAACAGGTATTTCTCATTTCAGTCCACAACTAAAACAAAAATAAAATAACAGCTTTCACGTATTATTCACTTAATATGTTAAGGGATAATCTAACTGAGGAGTTCAAAATTGTAAACTGACATGTTGCATCAAGGCAGTGAAACAGATAAGAGAAACACAACAATTTTGGGATTAATTTCCAGCTATGAATTTGTGAGTGATGTCCAAAGTAAGATTAGATTGTGTTAATTACAAGCGGCTGCCTTTTTTAGAAAGCACGAATATGGCAACTTTTTTTTAAGAGGCTGTCCAGGAAATTGGGCTTCTCTTAGATAAAAAGATATCCACTGATACTACCCAGATAATTTTCTTGAAACTTCCATTGGATGTGCGTTTGTCTGGGAAGGCCAGCATCTGTTATTCATCCTTAATTGCCCTCGAACTAAGTGGCTTATTTGGCCTTTTCAGTGTTGTTAAGGGTCAACCACATTACTTTGGGTCTGGAGTCACATGTACGCTGGATTTATTATTTAATTTAAATTCCACCTGTTGCTGCAGTGGGATTTGAATCCTTGTGCCTAGATCATAAGTTTGGGACTCTGGATTAACTAGTCCAATAACACTACAACCACACTGCCCTCTTTCCCAATCCCAGAGGTGCAGGTCACCTCACTAGCAGCAAGTACTAAAATTTATAACTGATGTGGAGACAAGAGCTTGTCTAGAAGTCAGAGCACTGTAGATGGTTACTGCCAATAGTAATTGACCAGTCTCCAATTCCCTAACACTTAAGGGTCCACAGCTGCCAAAACAAACAAATGGAATTAATTTTCTAAAATGAGTGAGTTGCATCTGTATAAATGAGAGGGTTGTAAAATGATGGACATGATACCAAGACCCCTAATTCCTTGTGGAGCATGCAATGGATACACAAAACCAATTTTTACAGTAAAGAAAGACCCAAAGTGTGGCCACACAGATCTTTTCACTAATTTACAATGTTCTTTTTAAAGAGCAATTTGAACAAAATCAGCCAAAGTAGTGTGAAGAATTGCAGAGTGTTAAACGAAAATTCCATTTTGGGAAAATTGAATTTCTACAATTCTTTTTGCTTTTTTTTAATGAAAGGATTTGGCCTGAACCCAAGCCCTTACACAAAAATAGCTACACCACAAAATTAATTAATTACTGTTGGGAATTTTCACTAATTGTGAAGGGTGAAAAGACTCCGCATAGGCCGGTATCCCATCACCAAGGCACCCTTTATATACATGTGCATAGTAATTGACACTGGTCCGGCTTCCTCACACCCAGCTCTCAGAGTGAACAGAGCCTCTGACAGTCCTGTTTATATCTGCAAGGCAGAACTTCCTGTTTGGGCCAAGTTAACAGCCCCAACCAGGGAACTCATATTCTATGAGGTTCACCTAGCTGAAACCATTACAGTCACTACAGAAGGAAAACAGTAAATAAATCCTAATAGCTTTTTAATTGTTTTCTTTTCTAATTTACTAAGAAACTGACTACTTTACTGTAGGAATACCAAAAATAAACTTCTGTACATGTTTTAGAATACATTTTCTGTCACTTACTCACAGAGGGTGGAAAAACACTGATTGCTAATGATTTCTTTTTGCGATAAGCCATTTTCAACTGTATTAATCCAACTGTGCCAATTTACCATATTAAAATGTATCAAAGATATTTTTTAACGCAGGTTCTATTTTTGAGTAACTTTGTGAAATGCTGCCTGAATGTAATGGTTCATGGCAGACTTTGCACTAACCGACATGCAAATACATTTGAGGCAGAGATTCAAGGAACTCCTCAAAGTGATGACAATTTTGACACAATTTGCATAAAAACCTCACCTAAAGGAAAAAAAAACTGTCTGAATTAGTTTTGAAAGCTTACAAGGATTGGCAATGCAGCATTTTGGATTGGAGAAATCAATCACCTTGGGACTTTTCAAATAATTTTATATGCTGTAAAGGAACGCAAGGTATTCTAACAATATTGAGATAGTTTCAAAAGCAACTGTTAAAGAATTGATAAGGACGGTTTTCCTGAAACGCTATTCTACCATCAGTGGAGAAAAAGATGGCAAATGTTTGCTGATTCCTCAAACCAAAGTCTACAATTGATTTTAGAAGGTCTGCCAGCCATAACTATACCTGCTGATGCAAGTTAAAAATTGGTAAACCAGACTGATGAGTAGCCAATATTAATAAACTGAGTATCTACATGCACCATACCTTTTGTGTGATTTGACCACACAAAATCAATCAAAAATTCTTCCTCCATCCCTGACATTGAACTGGCACATTCTATTCGGGGAAAAAAATCAAATTAACAAATGAATTAGAATATGAAAAGAGGGCTAGAAGTTAGATTCAATTTAGACACTCAGCACAATTGCATCAAATCCCTTTCTGTACTTTTGAGGGTTGTTAACATTTATAATGAGCTGGTTATCTGAAATAACAGAGAAATAAATCCAATACATTAACAATCATACACCAACATTGCCAAAAAAAAATTCCAACTGTCAACACCTTAGCCAATTAAACATGCTGGAAATAGAACAGTCATAAATGCATATGACCATGCAAGAACAAAAGTAACATTTAAGTAAAGCATTAAAATGCCACAAAAGAGAAAAAATAACTTGGCACCAAATGAAGAAGAGATTCAGAACAAAAGCACCTAAACACATGACATGGTGCAAAACAAGCAATAAACTACTGTACTATCAAATAATATGGAACAAATGAGAAATAAGAAGTGAAACTGTTGCAGATAAGTGAAAGACATTGTTTTTTTAAATGGTTGTGAGAAAAGTATAGCTCAAAGCCATCAACAAACATTAGGGCAGCAAAAATATGGGGAAATAAATGCACAGTCGTGAGTAGACTAGCAACATTAGCCTGCTGAGACAGTTCTGAAATACAAGTCATCCCAGGGAAATTGAGTAGGAAATGTTTCATTAAAGGTGTGAGTATGGAACATGTCACACAAAAACACACACATAAGATGTTCAAAAATGATAATATGAAATGAATATAGAGAATTTAGGGATAGATATCATGAAAACAGCTTTAAACATCAATTTTAATAAAATAAACAAACCAGCAAAATAAATTCTGGATATAAATAAAATAATGTATATTTATGAATTTAAAAACTGCCAAGCAGATTGCAATAAAGTCAGATGATTAAACAGCAAGCCCTACAAAAGATAGCAGTAAAAGAGTGGAGATTTTCACATTACTAAAGAATGTCAGAAGCATTGCTCGATAAAACAAAGTGACAGAAACAGATGTACAAGTGAAATCCCTGAGCAAAATCTAGACAATTGAATTAACAGCATAAGACATTTTGTTGGGAACCAACTATAAAGAAATCACTTGCTTGAACAAAAGGAAATGAAAAAATTGAAATTCTCAAACCAGTAATATATAATAAATCACCACTGGGAGTGCAGGGGCAGTGTTACAAAAACAATGATCGAATAATTTGGTACAACTTGAGTATCGCTGAAAAAACATGGATTTTATTGAAGCTCTTCATCTCGTACTCATCAGGACAATTTGCAAAAAAAACCAAACTAAATGGATAAAAACATTTAAACTGCATGAGAGAAGATTCTTGATCATTTGTTAAGTGGAATTTGATTAGTAAAGGCATTGTCATGGAGAATGCAACAATTAGATAATGACTGACAGTTAACTGCTAAGCATTGTTTAAATTATAAACCAGACAGGCCGAGTCTGATCAAGGCCTTGCACTGGAAAATGAACCAGAAATTTGCTGTTACCAGTTTTATTAAGTTGAAATTGGTGCATTGTGTCCTTTCCGTTTGCAAAGTGTAGTAATATGTATAGTTTCCACAAGCTACAAGTGTACCATATTGCAACCCAACTGACATTCCTAAATTGATTTTCAGTGTAACTATTAATACATTTAAGGTTACTTAGAATGATCAGTCAACTCCAACATTTTCTTTTTCCAGATGAATGCAAAAATTGGAAAAAAAGCCGATGTGATGTTGCCATTCATTATTTGGGTTGAATGCCGCCCACAGGCAAAAACCTGCTACAACAAGCCTGCAACTTTTAAAGACACAGCAAGACAGAAGAAGAAACCAAATGCCATTTTTAAAACTGTGGCATCAAATAAAATAGAAGAGAAGCATATTTAAAGCCAACAACATGAAATCAAAAAATAGAAAAAGTACAGTGCAGGAATACAGATATATTGTTCTGATGAATATAAAAAGCGTAATAGAAATAGGTAGCACATGCGTAACAATGGATTAAGACTCCAATGACATTCTGTCAGAAGTTGTGAAAATAACTCAAAAAGAATGAAAGGCAGTCAAATGTCTTCTTGCTTTGGGCACTGAAGGATTCAGAAGAATAAAATCCTTTGGTACTTGTGATGATGACTTCAAGGATCCTGACAAACATGTTCACATTTTTAGAGATTAACATGAAGTTCAAGTCAATTTCAGGACACATGGGCATAGGTTCATGTCCGACTGGCAACAAGATACAGCAATTCATGGTAGACAGATGTACATGCAAGAAAGTTATTTCAGTGAACTAACTTAGCTGACGACTTAAGGAACTCCACAATCTCCTTCAGAAAAGCACTCAGGAAAAGGACAAACCAAAGGATATTCCACGAGTGCACTGCTGGAAGTACACAAGTTTAAATTAATTATAGCAAGCCAGCAGCATCTGCAAATACTTGACTCTAAAACAACTGGTGAACCCGCCACCCAGTTCAATGGAGCACGCAAATCTGATGTGAGATGTGACTTGATTCGTTTTGATTTGATTTATTGTCTCGTGTACCTAAGTACAGTGAAAAGCTTTGTTTGCAAGTAGTACAAGCAAATCATAGTAAGCAAGGTCATACAGATCATAGGGTGAAAATAAACTTGAACAGACTGAGGCATATAGGGTACACTGCACAGGACACGCATGAGGCAAGATCAACATTATTTGAAGTTAGACAGTCCATTCATTAGTGTAATAACATCAGAGAAGAAGGTGTTCTTGAACTTGCCGGTACGTGTGTTCAAGCTTCTGTATCTTCTGCTTGATGGAAAAGTTTGTGGGAGGGCAGTACTGGGGTGGAAAGGGTCTTTGATGATGTTGACAGCTTTTCCGCGACAATGAGAGGTGTAAATAGAGTCCATAGATGGAAGATTGGCTTCTGTGATGGTCTGGGCTATGCACACAACCTTCTGCAGTTTCTTATGGTCCAGTTGCCATGCCAGACTGTTATGCACTCAGACAGTATGCTTTTTATGGTATATCTGTGAAAGTTGTTGAGGGTCCTTATGGACATACCAAATTTCTTGAGCTGCCCGAGGAATAAGAGGCATGGTTGTGCCTTTTCAACTGTTGCATGTATGTGGGAAGTCCAAGACAGGCTGTCGGTTATTGTCACTCCTAGGAACTTGACACTATCAACCCTCTCAAACTCCGCTCCATTGATGTAGATAGGCTCGTGTTCTTCTCCTTTCTTTCTGAAGTCAATGTTCAGTTCTTTTGTTTGCTGATATTGAGAGAGAAGTTGTTATCATTGCACCATGTCACCAAGCCCTCTATCTCCTTTCTGTATTCTGACTCATCATTGTTTGATATCCGTCCTACCACAGTGGTGTTGTCAGCAAACTTGTAGATGACGTTCATTTGAAATTTGGCTACACAGTCGTAGGTGTACAAGGAGTACAGTAGAGGGCTAAGGATGCAACCTTTTGGTGAGGGGGAGGGGGTTCAGTGTTGAGTGTTATCATGGAGAAGGTGCAGTTGTCTGTCTTCACTGATTGTGGTCTGTGGGTCAGAAAGCTGAGGATCCAGTTGCTGACCTAGGTCTCCGAATTTTGAAATTGGTCTGGAGCAGATAATAGTGTTGAAGGCGGAGCTGTAGTCGATGACCAGAAGTCTGATGTAGGTGTCCTTGTCATGCAAAGAGGGGTGAGTGCAGATCTAGAGAAATGGCATCTGCTGTGAACCTGTTTCAGATTGCAGGGAATCGAGGCAGGCTGGGAGATGCATTCCTGTGGGCCATGACCAGCCTTTCAAAGCACTTCATAATTATGGAGGTCAGAGCCACTGGGCAGTAGTCATTAAGGCACATTGCATGTGTTTTCTTTGGTACTGGGATAATGGTGGTCTTCTTGAAGCAGCTGGGTACTTTGGCTTGTAGGAGGGCGAGGTTGAAGATGTCAGTGAATACCACTGGCAGCAGGTCTGCATAGGATCTAAGTGCATGGCCGGGAACTCTGTCTGGGCCCATTGCTTTCCTTGAGGTGACTCCCAGGAAGACCAATCTGACATCTGCAGTGGTGATGGGGGGAGACAGGTGCATCCGGGGCTATCGGGGCAGGTGACGCCATGCCGCTGGTATTCTGCTGAACCGAGCAGAGAAAGCATTGAGCGCATCAGGGAGGGATATGTCTTTGTTTGTAATCTTGCTCAGCTTCATTTTGTATCCCGTTACGTTGTTTAGGCATTGCCACAAGCAGCGGGTGTCCATGGATTTTCTCACTGACCAACACACTGTCCAACATTTTGTGACATACATAAGTTTATAGGATATTCAATTGCCCAGGGAAACCCAAAGTATAAAACAATACTCTCCAGCAGCAGGTGAAGAAAAGCCAAGCAAAGAAGCTGCCAAAGTTCTACTGATGCCAGATGAGCATGTCAATGAAATCCAATAGGTAACTGCAACATTACAACTTACAGGCCCCCTTCAGACAGTAAATGCAGTCAACTTGACACACAACATGGACACTATCAGAAAATCCATGTTTTGTACCCCAAAGGGAATGCACAATATGCACTATATGCCAAGATTGACACTCATTCCAATGCAAATGTCATCTGATTACATACCTTACGTGAGATGTACTCATGAAATTGGCACACTGATTCAGCCTCAAGTACAGCAGTTTGCCCAATTCTAGGCATAACATTTAAGATATGGTGTGAAGGCATTAAGGTGAATTCAGAAAAGATAAATTAGAGTAGTTCCATAGATGAGGAACTTCAGTTATATGGATGGTTGGAAAGAGAAGCTGGAACAGTTCTGTATGGAGAAGAGAGGATTAAAAAGAGATTTGATTCAAGGTGTTTAATGTCCTGAGGAATCAGGATAGACTGCATAAAGACAAAGTAATTTTGTTGGTGAGAGGTGTGAAGAACATAGAATATAGAACAGCACAGTACCAAAACAGGCCCTTCACACATAACATCTGCATCTGTGCTTTGGACACTTTAATCAGTTTATGTATTATAAGTACATTACCCAAGCCCTCTTGTAGGTGAGGCAGACAAAGGGACACAGAATTCAGATTGTGGTCCAACTTGATTTAATGAACAAAATATTCCTTATTAAAAATACCATGTGAACATTTCCCAAATTCCCACAGAGTTTATTCTTAATCTAGCTCTACCCATCTCAGAAAGAATATTCCCACAGCGATCCATGTGTTTGAGGTGGGCTGTTGCGATCGCTTTCCCTGATGATGGTCTGCTGTCTTCCATGAAAGTGAATCTTGGAGGTCAGAGCAGATCTTCTCCTGGGTCCTCTTGGGTTGTTGCACAGTCTTCTCTATGAGTCTTGCTGTGAGTCTTCACTGAGGGTGTGGCTGCCAGGTGTGCGTTTTAGACCCCTAGTCCGGGATCTTCCTGAATGTTCCGTGGCCTTTGGGTAATGGGGTCATGAGCTGGCTTCAAAGCAGCCAATGGCATCACTCCAACACCCTTCACTAGTGCCATGCAGGGAAGTATAAAATGCACGTCCTCAGGCTCTGACTGGAAGTCAAGATGCCGGAAAGTTTGATCAATACTTCTCCGATGCACAACCCTTGGGATGCTTGTAACTGATTCCCAGTGAATCTCTGTGACCTCTTTGACCTTGGTATTCTCTGTAGCCAATAGCTGCTGACTGTTTAATTTTGTTTAGGTAATTTTCTGTTAGCCTTGATTTCTCTGCCTGTGGTAAATTCAGAATGTTCTATTTTGGCTCGATGGTTGCTTGACTACGGTCCTTCCTGTTCATCCCTTGAAGCATCTTGTGAAAATGGGATCACAGTTTCAGACTACACACTATCTTCCTTATGCTTACCAATAAGATTAGCAGTACTATGTATAAATAATTTAATATAATAATTGAAAATTAGTCACTATTGCCTATACTTGATCGTCCTCAAGCCGCTCAGGTGATTAGCAGCACTCAATAGCATAAAATTCATACCATGCAATAATCTACATAGTCCTATTGTGACACAGACCAGGTTCATTAATTTCTTGGCTACTGTTATAGGAATATAGAGTATGAGTTCTGGATGAGTTCTTTCTTCCAGCAGATGAATTTAATTGTGAGAACAGTGAGGGAGATCAAAGTAAACAGGATGAACGATGCAGCCAAGTGTGATAGGACATGTGCCCATGGATGTATCTGCACTTTTGGGCCCTGGTCCCAGAAGTCATCCCACCAAGAAATCACTTTGATTTGCCTGATACCCGTCTGAATTTGTTCTGTCTTCTACACTGCAGCAAAAACTTTATGTGCATTTGCCAGTTGTATCTGGACCTGCCGTAATTTTTCTGGTAGGAGTTCAATGCTGGTGTTGTACTTCTCCCCATAATCCCCTAAAGTTTGTCTGAGGTTGTCACTGACATTGACAAAGATCTTCCTCCTCCTGTGCATGTCTGTGAGCTTTATGAAGCCTACTCTGGCTGGTATGTGTGGCCTAATACAAAACATGGTGTTTTGGATGTTACAAGTGGAGGTCTCATACTGGTAGTGTTTTGGAGAAGTTGTGATGTAGATTCTCCCTTCCCTCTACATACTACACTGGTGATGTCTGTGTTCAGGCTCTGATCTCTACAGTACAATTTAGAATGCACTTGTCCGAAAAGCACATAAAGTATTTTCATTTGAATATAGTTACACAATTACTTTGTTTGTCTGCTGACATTTATCCAGCGTACTACATGCGAACCTTCCCTCTTTTTCAACAGCTGATGGAAGTGTGCTGTCATATTGTAACCATACTCCCTCTCAGAGAATGCCAGCATTTTCCACCTTGAAGACTTATATCCCAATTTGATTTGATGTTATGATTGGTTCCCCAGTACCATCGCCACAGACTTTCCAGTGGTCCTTTTACAATCACCTTTAAACCGGACCCTCTGCTGTAATTGACAATTTGAAACATTGGGATGTCTTCTCCTGCGTAACAAGTGCTCTTTCTGCTCTTCACTGATCTATGGCAGGACCTGTCATGGCTCATTCTGCTTGTGGTTCTCTCTCAACTGTTAAATCCTCCACTGGCCATAGATGCTGCACAGGGTCCTATTCTGCTGCCTATGTCCTCATCTATCTTTCCCCAGATGATCTCAGTTATGGTCCTGGCATGCCCTTCTAGCACCATTACCAGGTGTTGGTCTGTCCAATTTTCTTTCATTCTCTGCTCAGAATCTTACTGACTGTTCAGATTAAACTTATTCAATTTCGGTTTAACTTGCTGGTTAAAAGTCAAAGCTTAATATCCAAATAAGCCAAATTGAAGATATTGACTATAGACACTCCTACTCTATAAGCTGTTGACAAATTATTCAGCATATCCCTTTTACTACACCCTGCTGGCCCAGGTCTGCGTACTATCTTTGATCCTGCCATCCAGAAAAAGTTAAATGGGGGTGTGCTGCACCAGAATGGTCAGAATGATCAAAGGGTTCAGGCCAATAATATAGGCAAAATGTTGTACTGCCCAGAACATGGCTAACAAGTGCTTCTCACATGTAGAGAAGCCTTGTTCTCCTGGTGAAAGAGTCCGGGAGGCATAGGCTGCCAATCCAAGTTTATAGTATCGTTCTCGGAGAAGTGCAGCTCCCAATGTGGCATCCATGGCTGGAACTTCCAAGGTGAACATAAGTTCTGGGTCGGGTACCTGCAGTGGGTTAATATTTCCTTTAACAGTGTCAAATGTGCAGTCCTTGTCTCTGTCTACAGGAGGAGATCGCCCACATACTGTATCGAACAGTCCGGACAGGAAACCCTCTCTAACCCTTTAGTCAGCCTCTGATGAAATATTGATGGAGAATTGTGACTGGGGCACAGGGCAGGTTCATGTGTATTGCTGGCCCTGAAATGTGAATATTGGCAGTTTTGGTGGCGGGGGTAATGCAACAAAATCCATCATTAATGTCCAGTACGGCAAAATATTTTCCTGTGGGCCTACCTCATCATGATTTTGGGGCTAGTCACGACTGTCGGTGCTATGATTGGGGTGGTTTTATTCTGTTCCCTGTAATTGATGGTGAACCTCCAAGAGCCGTCCAGCTTCTTAACCGGTCACCTTGATGAGTTATTGGTAGATTCCACAGAACGTAGGATGCCAGAGGAGCTGCCAGGGTAAGTGGTGGAGGCTGGTACAATGACAACATTTAAAAGGCATCTGTGTGGGTATCTGAATAAGAAGGATTTAGAGGGATATGGGCCAAATGTTGGCAAATGGGACTAGATTTATCTAGGATATACGGTCAGCACAGATGAGTTGGACTGAAGGGTCTGTTTCCATGCTGTACATCTCTATGATTCTATGCATGTATAACTATTGAGACAGCACCAGTAGAGTTGCTAATGGGAAAAAGACACCGCACCAGGTTAAACTTGATCTTCCTGGACCTGGAGGAGAGGGTGAAACGACATCAGGAACACCAATGCTGGACACAAGACCCCTCTCAGCGAGAGAGGCAGTTTACTTCCGGGGACAAAGTTTGGTGTCAAAACCACAGGAATGGCCCTGCATGGTTAAGAGGCATGGTCGATGAGAGGTCAGGCCCCATGACATGCAAACTTCGGGTATGAGAAGTGGTCTTCAACAAGCATGTGGACCACATGAAAGCTGCAGCCTTCCAAATAGAGCAGGAGCAAAACATACCCAGCCCCTGAGAACATCTGCAAGGCTGTCAGAACCCACATGTTCTCTCCCTCTGCGTAGCATCAAAGAAACATCTGAGGAAGAGATGGATACAGCAGATGTTTCAGCCTCATTGCCATTACTGCAGGATGGAAAAAAACAATTTTTTTTCCGAGATGCTCCAGCGTAAGAGGCGGGCTACCATCTGGTACATGCCACCAATATCTGAGGTAGAGTTGGAGGAGCCGGACTTGATGTAGAAATGCCCTAGGAGAAGCTACAGGCAAAAGAACGGCCAATGAATTAGGACTTAGACGGGGAGGATTGTAGTGATTGAGGTCAGCCAGGTGGACCTTATAGAATATGAATTGAGGCTGTTAACCTGGTCCTATCAGGGAGCCCTGGCTGACAGCTATAAACAGGAGTGTCGGGGTTCTGCTCACTTTAGGAGCTGGCTCTGAGCTAGTTGAATCAGTGTCATGTACAATGCATGTGTTAATGAAGGGTGACTTGGTGATGGGATACCTAACGTGTGTTTGCCTGCGCATGTGTACGTGCACATATGTGTGTGTGAAACTGTGTTAACATTTCAAGGACATCTTTGCTTCGATCAATCTAAAGCAGCACAGATACAAGGGCAAATTATGTCAGGCTCACTGTCAACAAACAGCCTCGCTTGATTATTCTGATAGATAGGAACTCAACAAACCAACGTGGTATTTACATAGAATAACAGAAATATACAGCAGTCCTACAGGCCATTCAGCCCAACCAATCCATGCCAATGTTTCCACATTTGTTACATTGTGAAACAGCCTGTAATCTTTCCAATGTATACTTGAAAGAAAGCAGTAAGAGCAGGGGAGTCTCCTCGTCAGCCATCTTGCAGGAGACAACAGGAAATTGGTATACTGTATTGACAAACATAACTACACACATTTCCAATGCAAAATCCGCAACATAACCCTCAGAAGCAAGGATAGGAGAAAAAATAGACAGACATGTTTTGTGAGTTGCATTTTCTATAAAACATTAAAAATCATGGTGTACTCTGAAGGAAGTTTGCATTTTGGATTGGTGCATTAGAATGACTGCAATCCAGGAAGTGACAGAGCAAAAGATAATCAACATTGGGACAGGGCAATAATATCATCCTCGATTCAGAGAATACAAAAGTGATGCCAGCAAAGGTAATTTAATTCAGAAAATTCTTCAGTTTTTTTTTAAAGCACACTCTTTATTCCTCATGCAATATATCCGTGGAACTTGTAGGGACAACTTAATTCCATTTTTACAGATATTGTTTCTTTTCAGCTTGTTTTGCTACTGTGATGGGCAGTGTTAAGCAGGAAGCCACATTGACTGAGTCACATCATTTGAATTATTGAAGCTCTGTTATACTACATTACTTGGCCTGCAATAATGCTGGGTTTAGTTTTACTGCACACCAGGGGAAGTAGTATACTATATGTGGATGAACTCAGCAATTCTGCCACCCCAGCGGGAGGTTGCGATTAAAGTGAATCCATTGCAATGAAGTTGTGGCCTTGACATGGCCTTCAATCACAGCTGGTTAATTGCGAGGCTAGAGGCTACTTCTGTTAATCTGCACTGGTGTTTGAATGGGTACCCATCTGGCACTGTGCCAGGAAAAGGACAGTTAGAAGCATTATATCCCTCCCACTTAATTTGTAAACTATTTCCATGTTCACATCTGCTTTGAACACAAGTGTGCTAACTGGCCCTTGTGTGGGCCAGGAGAAATTCTTCATCCACGTTCCAACTTACTTACCTTAATAGTCATCCAAAAAAAGTTAGAGGATAAAGATCTGTTCTAACTCCTGGCCAACTATAATAGTGACCTGCCAATCAATCACACTTAATGACAACCATTCACACTGACATCCATAATTTCCACACTACCACACAATAACCCCCACACCAGCAAACCACAGACCCAAACTCCCTCAACCCACTAGATGATCCACCTCTTCAGACACCTGACACGCCTGCCTGACCTGCCTTCCCTATCCCTCCTCCTGAGCACATCTATCCTGACTCCTTATGGGCATCCAACTTGACTCCTCTGGATGTCTGAACTACCAGACATGTACTCACCTTACCATCTCATCCCTTATGTGCCATCTGCATTCCCTCACCCAGCTGGTACCATGCACTCCATCTGCTTCTGACAGTTTAAACCCTCACCCACCTGGTACACCTTACCAATGCATTACCTGTGCACCAGATCCACCTGACACCCCACAACTACACACACCTAACTGACACTTTTACCGCTGACCCTTCTGGTAACATAACTCTCCACCCAGCTGCCACCTAACCCTGACTTACCTGACACACTTACCTTCTTTCAGCACCTGTCAAAGTGGCTTTCATACCTTTGAACAGGGCAGCTTCTTCCATAAAAACAGGATGTGGTTTCCATGACGCTCAATTCCACTGATGCCTGTTTGGTATGTTGCACTGTTTCTGCTATGGAGACTTCTGCCCTGGTAAGTGATGCCAAAATCTCCTGGAATGGTAAGTGGGCAATCTTTTCTCTGATCTCTAATGGAAATTGGGATTCTGAACCTCATTGAAAGATTTGGGCCAACATATCATGATTTTAGTCCAGTTCACCATAAGAAACACTAAAGTTTTGCAACTGAAACTTAGAATGTCCTACAAAGTCTTCATGTAACAATGGCAGAGAGAAACACACAACATTTATATAGGATGAGATTCTTGTGTAACTGATCCCAACAGGATGTTTTACCTGATATGGCAACTCTTATGATATCTCCAATTATGCCAAGAAACTGAACTTGCAAAACATGGTCTTGAAGAATCTAGTAGATATTTATTGCATCTAACTATGGTGCATATCATTCTTCAGCTACATAAGTGTCTGGGCTGGTCTAAAGCTATTTTGCAACACTAGAGCAGAATGGTTCCAGTAATCTGAGGGATGATGGAGTTTGAGACCTTTATAACCTCTGGTCACATGCTGTGATACAGTGACAATATCATGAGCATTACTTTAAAGGTATGCTGATATATTGATCATCACTGTAATGTCCTTTAGGGAAGGAAACTGCCATCCTTACCTGGTCTAGCCTACATGTGACTCCAGTCCCACAACAATGTGGTTGACTCTGAACTGCCCTCTGGGCAATTAGGAATGGTCAATAAATGCTGCCTAGTCAGCGATGCCCTCATCCTGTGGACGAATAAAGAAAATAAAACTACAACAGCTCTCAGTCATGCAGCAAGGACTTGTGGCGCTCCTCGAAATGTTAGCCTCTGGTCTACAAACAGGAGGCCAGCTACCTAAATTGGTTATGGCCAAATCTGCAGGAAACCAGAAGCTAACTGGAAAGTCTGAGTCAGAATCCTTTCATTGATCTTAAATTGCAATGAATAGGTTGGTTTTAACCTGCACCTTAACCGCCACCTCATGCTGTCTCTGTAAAAAATGTCATGGAGGGTAATAGAATGACAATGGTTAAGTGGCACACAGGAGAGTGACCTGCCTACTTCCAATTCTGATTCATAAGGCCGTACCAGCTCCCTGTTTAGATCATTATTTCCATTGATACTCTTAAAATTTTGCGCACCCGCTAACTATATTTATTACTGCTATCATGTGACCCTTTCTAATATTTGCCACTTTCCAATTCTCTGACAACTCTCTTCCAATATATTGATAGAAGATTAGATGGTTATAATATGGGAATCAGCTATCATTTTCAAGTAAAAGGGAATTGTAGCTTTACTTTAAGGATAGCTATAGAGCATGTCTGAAAGGACCTAGGACATAATGACATTCAATCACATGGAACTGGAACCTGAGTCTTTAGGGCTGCATATTCTTACCTTCTTATTATAAAGTTATATTCAATTAACCCAGTTGCCATCCACTCACAAGAGTGTAGATCTCACATCATTACATTTTCCACCCTAATCTTCCTTAGCAAGTTGAGATGCAAGCCTGGGATCCAGATTTGGGTGTTACCCATCTAAACATGGCCAACATTTCCACAACAATCTGCCTATCCATTTTCAGCCCAACCATTAACTCTATGTTGCTTCGTCAACTGATGTTTTACCAGCATCTCTCTTTTAGTAATCATTGCAGCCTCCACTCCACATCAATGCTTTCAAAATGAATAGACATGTTAAATTACCTTCCTATGTACAGAAGTGAATAGCAAAGAAACATAAACGTATGTACATGCAAATACATAAAAGATGTGAATAGGATCAGGATTGATCATTCAGCTCTTAAAGCCTGTCTACCATCTGAATGCAACCTCAACTTCACTTTCCTACCCTTGACTACCTTGTTGGTCAAGAATCTACCCGTTTCTGCTTTAAAAATATTTAAAGACCCAACCCGCCCCCACTGTTCGCTGGCGAGTTCCACAGAGTTATAGGTCTCCGAGAGAAAAAAAAGTTCCTTATTTCTGTTTTAAATGTTTGATATCAAAAGATAACCCCTGCCATTCCAGGTATCAGTCAAATAAACCTTCTTAGATTTCCTGTCATGCATTCACATCCTTTCTTTAATAAATAGACCAAAACTGCACATAGTATTCCAGACGTGTCATTACCAATAGTCTATATAACTGCTGCAACATGTCCCTATCTTCATATTCCTTTCTCTTCTCAGTAAATGACAAATTCCATTTTCCTTTCTGGTCACTTGCCGTACCTGCATACAGGTCTGACACAATGTAGCAGCCAGCTTTCCGATGTCCTTGTTGATGATGCTGCATTTGTGCTTGCTTTGCACTCTTTCCTATTCTAAATAGTGAAGGGAGATGAACTCTGTGAAAAAAAAATTGACATTGATTTCCATCTCAGAGTGAGCACAGCAAACAACGTAAATTTTGTCATGATTTCTAACATGTTGCTGCAAATTCCAGACCTAATCCATTTGCTGCAGACTTGTACAGACTATAGATGGATTGTTCATCAAATGATGATTATGTCTGCATTTAGGAATCATATTGAATGCAAATTTATTCCAGTAATCCAAATATGTTGGATAAAAGATCCCCATTGATACACCCAACATTGTAATTATCTATACTCTGCTAGACAGAGTCTAGCCTTACATTATGTTCCATAGAAAGTGATTATTTTATTTTTGAATCTGTTCCTGCTGAGATGTTTGTTGCTGGTTATCAGTGAACAGTTACAAAAGCCTTTATGAACTCCTGTTAATTGATTCCTTCATTAATTTTCCTCCATTGAGTGAATTGTTATTTTTATTTGTTAAGCTAGTACAACAAATACAATTAGAGATTTATAGTTTGTTAATTTATGTTGTTTCACTTTGTAATGCTTTCCACTGACAAGTACAGAATATTCGTCTCTGAAGTGAATTGGTGGAAAAAGAAATGGGCCATAATTCACTGTAACCAGCAAATTAAAGAGATCCACTATCACCCATTGTTTGTTAGACTTGCCCTTGACTGTTTAATTTCCACAAGACTTTGCATTTGATGTTGTTGTAAGTGGCAGAACAAAACAACTAGGCAAATCCTCTGCAAGACATCTAGGACCTGTGCAAACAGGCATGACGCTTCATGTCTCCATCATCATTCAGACTGAAAAATTGTAAAATTAACAATGCAAAGTCAGAACCGGGATATGTAAGTTGAGATGATGAATGTAATGTTAAATAAGATACAGCATATGAAATAAAGAGAAAAGAAAGATTGATGAAGAGGAGCAAAAAGAGACCATCAAAACATAATATAAATATAACATGTATTTTTCTAAATTTAAAACAAAAGCTGAAAGACTAAGGCATAATAATAGTTAATTCTCTCTGATAGTTTGACAGTCACTTATTCACATCCCAACCTTCTACAAGGACTTCAACAGAGTAGTGATTATAATGAGGTCAGCCAGGTGGACTGCAGGTTCAAGTAAAAATCCCTAACATCTAAAATACTGAACAAAACCCAGGACATTTCAAAACTTTTAAAAGTTAAAGAGATAGCTGGACTGAGTTCTGTGGGAAATACACAAAACACAACCCACAGAATGGAGATTGCTGTCTGGTACCATTGTTCAGACTGGAATTCCAATTTACACATCCCTTCCAAAGGGTACAATCAACTAAAACCAATAGACTGTAGCCCAAGATGGCTTTTACACCTTGGGCCACGAGTGCAGACGGTATGAGGCCTACAGAGATACTGAACATTCAACCTCAGTCAAAATCTATTCACATTTACTCGTGTGATCGGAAAGCTCATTAACTTCAGAAGGAAAGCACCAGGGCACAATGAAATTCACAGATTTGCTGCAAAGATAAGGGGCTCACACGCAGTATAATTGCTGGCCCTGTTCTCACTTGAAAATCGCTATCTAAGTAACAGCTTTGAGACACAGCCTGTTCTGAACCAAGAGAACTAACGGCAAGAACCTCAGAAACCAACCATGATCAGCAGAATGAAAGACTGTAATAACCTGAGAAACAAGTGAATCGACCAACACCACAAGGCCTTACAGGACCTGAGTTGAAAACTTGGCTTGCCAAACCAGCAGAAAGTTAAATACATACAGTACTTACCTGATTGATCCAATATGCACCTTACCCAATCAGCGGACTCAACCCAAACTGAAAAACCTACGCAGTCCAAAGTTGTCATCCAGGCTCCGGGTATGGCAAGTGAGAACAGCCAGGCATACTTCAAAACCATGTTTCTCAGTGGTGAGCAAAAACTCCCGAGACCCCAAAGTTCCAACCTAACTAGCCAGGAGGGGAAGGCTGGTGTTGACAATGCATTGGGACCCCAAGGTAGGAGTTCTGATTAAAGAATCTGAAATTAAACACTGTTGTTTTTCCGTATGTGTCAATAGGATAGTGTCCCAATAGTGTTAATCTAGTTGATAGTATATTTAAAATACTACCGTTCTCCTGTATAATTGATTGTGTTAATATCTTGATTTATTACATCGTCTACTTCCTTGCATTGCAATTACCTTTTGTCTTTTAAATAAAGGCAAAGATTCTTTTGCCCTGAAATATCTTTTACTGCCTCCTCATTTCACATTCCCTAGTAAGTCCAGCATACAGAACTAGGGTTCTGGAAGCAATTTGAACCACTTAAAGATCAGAATATAACTGATTGCAAACCTGAACCCTATAGGACCTCATAGAATATGAGTTTCCTGATTGAAGCTGTTAACTTGATCCAACCAGGGAGCCCTGGCTGACAGGTATAAACAGGAATGCCAGAGGTCCTGTTCACTCTGAGAGCTGGATCTGACGAAGCTGGATCAGTGTGAAGGACTTGCCACATGTAAATAGTGATTTGGTGACTGGATACTGGCCTATGTGGGATTAATTCAAACTGAAATGGACAAGTCAAAATTTCTAAGAAGGGTTTACTTTGCAAAGACCATGCAAGTTGAACTTCACAACAACCAATGCATTTGGATGGTGAGTCAGAATGTATGTTACTCATTTCCTTAAAGGAATTTGTGCAGCAACTTCTGGATTTTTTTTTTTGTTTAACCACATTTTTGCCCTTCACTGAAATTGCTGATGAAGAACAGTAAGGTACTTTTAGCATCATGGTTTTTTTTGATGCTAAAATCTGACTGAGTATGCATGGTTAAGAGTTGCAATGGCCACAATATTATTTTCAGATCTGGGATTATGCAAAAAGCCAATACTTTGCTTAAGATTGTTTCTTGCCAGGAAATACATTACAACAATTCAAATTTCTGATTCAGAATTTCATAAGTGGAATTTCTAATTATAAATATTTCAAAGTGACTATCTATCACATGGACAGGCTATTCACTTAACATGAACAGGCAGCGTAATGACAGTAACTGTAAAATACCAAGCTAATTTAATAACATTATATCATGTCAAAAGACTGGTCTCGCACTGGGAATTTGGATTTAAAATCCTATTTAATATATAAACATCATCCAATATCTCCAGTATCTTCAGTGCATGGGTCTTAATGCTAGAAAAGGAATAATACTTTCTCATTCTGAGGCTATGCTGAAAAGGAACAGTTGCAGAATTATAAGGAAACCAGTGCACAATTTCACCAAATGAACTACTCCCTAAGTCCTTCCCTGACCCGTTGCAATCACATTCTATGTCTGAGGGTTGCATTCAGTTTCCATGGTTGTGAAATAACTTTTACATTTTCCATTTGGCTGCGTACCAATTTTGAATTTACTTACAGATACTGCATGGTTCACATTCAAGTTAATCACAGAATGCAGCAAAGAGCCATCGTTTTGCAGAGAGTACAAAGCAGAAAGCATGCAAATTTATAACTAGTTTACTGTCATTCTGGAATTGGATTTGAGAGCAATCACAGAGAGGGAGACGAAGGTTAATAGTGACCTGCAATTACCAACATTTAATACTTTCCATAAAATCCTAAATTGCTGGAGCTATTATCATTTCTGTAGTTCCCAAGGCAGCTTAAACAATGCATAAAGATCACGTGTGTTAGATATAACAGCCATTTAGCTGTCAATCCTAAAAACAGAAATAAAGGAAAACCAATGGAATTTAGTAACGTCTGATAAAGGTTGAGGGGGTTTCCTCAACAGAAATAATTGAATTAACCATCAGAACATGCTTTGCCTCCAGAACATATCTGTCTCTTTTTTTCCCAAAAGAATTGGAACAAATATCCTTTCTGACAGGTTTTAATAACAAAAATACATACTACTTTGCTAGAAGTGGTTTTGTGAAATGGAATTTTGCTGTCAGGAACATCAAGCATGGCATACCTGTAATAATAATTCTTTGAATCTTTCAATAGTCATTAGTGAGTCATTTCATGAGAAATAGGGAAAGTTAATCCATCTCTGATTAATTGGCTCAGCATCAAGTTCATAACATTTATTTCACTGACAAAGCTATGAAGAATGTTGACAGCTGCACAATGGAGGAACAGGAAGACATCTTCAGCATGGGAGGGCATCTGACAAGAACCCTGCAGATGAAGAATGAATGGTAATGTGCCGCAAAAGATGAATTCAACAACACTGTGTGAAACAATGAGATTTTATGCTCAGAAAGAGTTTCATACTGGAGCAACGTAATAAAAAGGCAAGAATTCTCCTGTAATATGTTTCTCAAAGTGTAGGAAAAGAAAGGGTGTTGACATCTCCCAAGCACAAGTACATTTGGAAACTCCAAAAAATCTAACTGAGGTCCCCATCTATTTTACCTCCTCTTTCTGACCTTTGACAACATTCTGAGACATATTATTTGGTTTATCTGCATGCTGATGATTATTGGGAATATGTATATGTTTATGGAAGTGTAAAATAGGCATTTGGGCATTACTACGTTGCAAAGGATTTATGTGATTTGTTTGGAACTCAAAAGTCAAAAGTTTAAAGGTGATTAAGGTGTATTTGCTATTTGGAAAATAAAAGTAACTTTGGACACCAGTGTCCAGCAAGGTTTTTAAGAGAGAGGGTAAGGGCAGAGTATCCTTGTTTTAATTGTTGAACAAACAGACCTGGGAGACCCTAATTGATTGATGTTGTTGCTGATTTGCAACTGCAATTAATTGAATGCTGCTGGGTGTTTTCTTTTAAAACATAGTTAGAAGCACAGAATAGTTGCTGGAGACCTTTGTGAGGACAAGTAGTACAGTCTTTTCAATACAGTGTAGAGCTGAAGGAGCACAGCAAGTTCAGGCAGCATCAGAAGAGCAGGAAAATCGATGTTTCAGTTTGGGACCCTGCAACAAGACGGGGGAGTGGGAAGGGAACTCGGAAATAAATGGGGGGGTGGTGGGGAAAGTAGGTGAGATGGTGATAGGTGGATGCAGGTAGTGGGTAGTGGGGACTGGTCAGTGGGAAGGGTGGGGCACATAGGTGAGAAAGAAGATGGACAAGCAGTGTCAGTTCAAGGAACAGGGGATGAGAGAGAGGGTTGGACATGGAATGAGGCCAGGGATGGAGAGATTTCGAAACTGGTGAATTCTACGTTGAGGCCATCAGGTTGTAGGCCCCCAAGGCGGAATATGAGGTGTTGCTCCTCCAGTCTCCTCCAGAAACTGGAGGAGACCCAGGACGGACGTGTCACCAAGGTGCTGGGAGGGGAAGTTAAAATGGCTGGCAACCAGAAAGTGTTGTTGATTAAGGCATACAGAGCACAGATGCTCCGTGAATCACTCACCGAGAATGCACTTGGTCTCATCGATATAGAGGAGGCCACATCAGGAGCAATGGATACAGTAGGCCAGGTTGGAGGATGCACAGGTGAATCACTGTCAGATTTGGAAAGTTTGTCTCGGATGGAGGTGAGAGGGGAGTTGTAGGAGCAGGTATAGCACCTTCTGTGGTTGCAGGGAAAGGTGCTACACCTGGATGTGGAGGTTGGTGGGGTGATATGTGAGGACCAAGGGGTCTCTATTCCTGTTTTTGCTGGGGAAGGAGGTTTGAGGGCAGAAGTGCAGGAAATGCAACTGAGGGAAAACAAAACTGATAAAGTTTCAAATGTCAGGACTCCTAACTATTTCTCAGCTCAATTTGAAATTTTGTCTGAAGATTTTCAATTATTCTCTAACTCTCAGCAATTGAATCTTATCAACAGGAGTTCAGAGGAACAATGAGAAGCTACCCCTTTTTTTGTTGTCTGAATTTGGCCCTTAATCTATAAATTTATTTTTTCATCTTTTTTGTCTAATTTGCTCAGCATCTATAATAGCACTGTATGTTTTTGTCCTGTCTGTACAATGTGTATGCATGTTTAGAAAAAAAGGGGGATATAGTTTAATTTTTATTGTAGTTATTTTTGAGTTTATTAAAAAAATCTGGTGAAAATCTCTTTTACTCTAGTGAATAGCAATGAAGAGAAAGTAATTGACCATTTTTGGTGACTGAAGAGGGCATTACAACTTTTGGAACGGCTTGTGCTGCACTAGGGCTTGATTTCTCTTCCACCAGAGTTGTAACACAATTCCCAATTCTATTTCACCAAAACCTCTCGAGAAACATTACTTCTCAACTTTTCATTATTGAATGACCAGAAACTGGTTCCAAGAAAATATTGAGAAAATCTTTCTGTAACCATCAACCCCATCCCTTTCCCTCATCACAGTCCAAGATTGGACGTTGCCATTCATAACCTTGGCACTCTTTGTGACCCTGGGCTGTGATTCTGACCTCATAACCTTACGAACATAAAAACATCCTCTCACACCCATAACACTGCACATTTTCACTCAGCTTAACCTATCTGCTGCTGAATTGTTTCTCTTCCAGTAAAAATTAGTTAAAATTAATCCAAGGATGTGGAGAGATCTCTGAAATGTATCCAAGCAAAGCTATTTGATCAGTTAATATCCAGTACAGGAAAGGAAATCGGCAGTGCCAAATCTAACTATGGGGAGTCATAGAATCATGCAGCATGGAAATTGACTCTTCAGTCTAACCAGTCCATGCTGAACATAATCCCAACCTAAACTAGCCCCACCTGCCTGCTCCTGGCCCATATCCCTCTAAACCTTTCAGATTCATGTATCTAATGGCCTTTTAAACATTGTAACTGTGTCCACTTCCACTATTTCCTTAAGAAGGTCATTCCACATGCAAACCACCCTCTTTCTAAAAAGGTTTGACCTTCATGTATTTTTTTAAATCTCTCTTCTTTCATGTTAGAAATATATGCTTAGTCTTGAAATCCCCCATCCTAGGGAAAAGACACTTACCATTAGCTCTATCTACACCCCTCATGATTTTATAAACTTTCATAAGATCACATCTCAACATCCTATGCACCAGTGAAAAAAGTCCTAATCTATCCGGCCTTTCTTTATAACTCAAACCTTCCTACCGACAACATCCTGGTAAATCTCTTCTGAACTCTCTCTAGCTTAATAACATCCTTCCTATAATGGGGCAACCAAAACTGGACACAGTACTCCAGAAGTGGTCTCATCAATGTCCTATACAACCTCAATATGACTTTCCAACTCCTATTCGCAAAGGACCGAGCAATGAAGGCAAGTGTGCTAAATGCCTTTTTAACCACCCTGTCTTTTTTGTGACAAAACTTCAAAGAATTATATACCTGAAACCCTAGATCCTTCTGTACTACAACACTACCCAAGACCCTACCATTAATTGTATAAGTTCTGCCCCTGTTTGTTGAACCAAATTGCAATACCTTGCATTTATCCAAATTAAAGCCAATCTGCCATTTTTCATCCCATTGACCAATTTTATCCAGATCCTTTTGTAATCTTAGAAAACCTTCTTCACTGTCAACTATGTCATCAATTTTGCTGTTGTCAGCAAACTTACTAACCATGCCTTCTGTGTTCTCAACCAAATCATTTATCGGACTATCTTATAGTGGAAAAGCATTTGAGACACAGTGCTAGCAATTTAATTGGTTTAGAGAAGATAAGAAAAAGAACAAGGATAGATTAACTGTGGAAAAGGTTCAACTGGACTATTTAGACTGAATTGAAAAGAGGTATTGCTCAATTGGATTGGAATCAAAGATCAGCAGGTTAAACAGCATATGAGCAATGAGAGGCATGCAAAGAGAAGATTAAACACACTCCCATGAGAGGGAAGGAAGGTATTGAAATGGAACAAAGAGAGATGACTTATGAAAAGTAGTCAGGATGATAGAAAGTGTTTCTGCAGCTTGAACGTCTTACGATGTGTAACCTTCCCAATGCCAGGGAAAAGATCAACAATAAATGGAATGAACTTAAATCCCATGGTGCAAGTCTGGCTAGACCTGGGTGCAAGTGTCATTACTGAGCAGAAGGCACACAAGCTCAGTGCTACATTTTACTCTGTACCTTTCAGTACCTTGTCAGCCAGAGGCTGTTGCTGTGGTAATGAATCCAATACCTGCCTTTCCTCCCTGGGCATTGCTTCTCCCATACACAGAGATCTGGGAGGGCTGGATGGATAAATGGCTGTCGGTCTCTCTTTTTTGTCATCCGCTACAATCGTAGGGAATTTCCCTTCAATCCCTGCCTAATCACTCCTCTTCAACCCTGTGGAACGGAGCTTTTCATTGCCCTGATGTGAGGTCACAACCATAACTTTATACCCCTTTCACACTTCAGTGCCAACACACTGGTATCTGTCTCTCAGCATAATCAGGGCCAACATACAATCATTTAGTTTAATATGGAGCCAATGCTCTTTTTGATATATGTCAATAGCCTGAACTTGGGTGCATCGTGCCAATGAAAAAAACTGACACATTTATGTTTACTCCTTGTTGCCTGCTAGGTAACAACATTCTATACATGCCAATACATAACCTCATAGACCATGGGCTTTTATTTCCAGCAATAACCCGTTATGTGACACCTTATCAAATATCCTCTGGAAATCTATTTCAACTACATTCAATAGTTCTCCTTTATCCACAATGCACGTTATTTGTTCATAAATCTCTAATAAATTGGTTTAACGTGATTTTCTTTCACAACACCATGCTGACTCTGCATAACTACTTTGAAATTTTCAAAGTGCCATGTTATAACATCTTATATCTTCAAACATCTTTGCTATGAAAAGAGTTCTGTTAATTAGCCTGTAGTTTCCTGCTTTCCATCTCCCTCACTTTTTGAATGAAGGAGTGGCATTCACTGTTTTCCAATCTAATGGCACCATCCTCAAATCTTATGAGTTTGGATAACTGAAACCAACATACCAACTATCTCTCTTTCAACTATCCATCATTTCTTTACCACCCCTAGGATGAACTCATCAGGACCCAGGCTCTTGTCAGCCCACAGGGGGCTCCAACAATTTATTCAATGCAACTTCCCTGGTGATTGTAATTTTCATCTCTTCATCCTTTCCTTCCATTTCCTGACTAATAGGTGGTTCTGGATGTTATAAGTATTCTGTACACTATGACCTATACAAAATATATCTGACACCTCATAATTTTCCATTATTAATTTTCCAGGCAATGAAGGCATTGGAGCCGATGCTGAAGCAAATTACGAGAATGGTTCCAGAGGTGACAGATTGTGGTCATAGTTTGAAGAAACACCATATGCTTACCATATTGAAAATCGAATACCTACTCTTCCTTTTGGTCAACACTCCTGCATAATGCCACTCCTATGCTTTCATCACAGCAAGGAGCAGGCAGTTCATGCCCTGACTCTGCCTATCCGCTTGCTCTTTGCTAATACTCTCTGGTGTGTGGAGTCCAGGAGAATTCCACCTTTGACTGTCCTCATTACAACTATGCAGCAGCAATTTGAACATTTGAGGAGGCAGCATGTGGAGTTTTGATTAAGGGAAGTGAGTGGTGGAAAGTGTCAAAATGGAAACAAATTTGAGCAGAGTCTCCAGCTTATCTTCCCTCTCATGGCCCACCCATGATTCCTTGTAAACTGGGATTTAGGTAGCATTTCAATGAGGTGCTGAACAGCCAGAGCTAATTTAATTCAGTCCTATTTAATGCAATGTTCTATATCTATATCTTACTGGTGAGGACAACATGGCACAAGGTTCCATGTGGGTGAACATTTGCTCCATGGACCCTGACATCAGTGTAAAAACCTGAGGTATTCAGGCACTCATGCTCAAGTTGGACTCCTCCAATTGTATGCAGTATGGCTAGAAAGAGTGAAAAAAATCCTCAAACATTATCTGCTACTGTTCGAGCATAGGTGTCCTTGTCAATGGCTCCTGAGATTCAGCATCTGTCTGGATTGTCCTGCAACCTCCAAAAGATCTCTCTACTGCTCTTGCTGTGTCCTTAACCACCTGCTGGTGCTCATCTGTGATGTTCGAGGCACCATGTAACAAGCCAACTTCTTGTCCTGCCAGTCCCATTGTGGTGTCTCTATTGGCACAGGAGTCTTAAGGTGATGTATACTCAGACTGAGTGGCTTCTTTGGGAGAGTCTTCACCTTTTTACTTATCATGTTTTGGGAGACTGTGAAAGATGTTAGATATGAATTACCAAGATGGTGGAGAAAGTGAATGTTGGAGATCTTAGATGGGAAGACAATGTAGCGGGCCTGCTTCATCTTGGATAGTACCAAATTTCTTGAGTGTTCCTGAAGCTGCATTTATTAGGGTGAGTAGGGAGTATGGATTTTACAGTCTATTTGTGCAAATATTGTTTTTTCTGCAATATTAATGATGAGAAACATGCAGCTTCACATCAAATATGTGTTGTAGATGTTAGGAAGGGGAGGTCGAAGCCCTCTGACAATTAAAATCAAAACACATCCTCCAATTTGTTATGGCGGGAGAGAGGTTCCCTTTTAACAATTGGACCCAAAACACTCAGAGAAGCTCACCTCACCTTGCCTAATCTGTTAAGAAAGGAGTAAACTGTTATGGAAGAGAGGAGGTTAATGAAAGTATAAGTAACAAGCAACAATTTACTTATTTAACCCTAACAGTGAACAAATCAACAGAAGTACTAACAAACCAAACAATACCCACCTAACTCCTAAGTATTCTTTAACTGAACAAAATTCTACTGGTTTGCTATTCGAATAAACACAAGTCCCACTTATATAACTTAAGTAGTAAGAAACAAAAAAACAAATTACATCTCAAAGTCCACACAGAATGTGTCTCCCAGAATCTCAAGTGTTCTCAAGTCATAAATGCCTTTCTTCCACTGATCCTGCTGTCAGGTATATTTTCTCTAGAAGTGCTGTGGTGCCTTTCTATGGATAATATAGCGCCTTTTTTAGAGAGCTTAGCAATTTCTTGTGAAAGCTAAGTGCTTATTTATCAGATCGCAGTTCGCTCTCATGCTGATTTTCAAAAACCCTCTCCTTATATACCTTGGATGACATATCAATTTTCTTACAATAGAATTGGTCCAAGGTTGTCAAAACTATAGATTTAAATTCAATTCGCTTTCAATCTCAAAGTGCTTGGTTTAAATTAATTGGCTGATTCCAGCTAGTTGCCAAAACATTGAAACAAGCCTGAGGTTTCCAGTCGTACAACCAATTTATACATGATTCCATTTCAGAGCTGTCTGTGCCTGTTCAGCTGCTTACAGACATATTTTCATTTAAATTTCCAAGCTTAGAAAAGCACATCACCTCCTAAAGGAACAACACATTCTTTCCCCCATTATCATTTTTTTGCAAATAAATTCTAGCTTCCTGTCTTCCAATTCACAATTACTCTACACCACTTTGTAACACCTCCCCCCTTAAGAAAAAAAAAGAACCATCATTATGAAAAGATGGCTTCTTAGTTTTGATTCTTAACACCGTTATCATGAGATACATAGGTCAGTAATCTAAAGTTACACCTTTCATACTAATTCTGCATACCTGTAGAACATTGGACCATACCAGTTCTATCTTATCTACACATTTTCTTTTAAACCTGCGATAACGCATCTGCAATAACCCGCAACATGTACAATCTGTAAATTAAAAACCTGGAACATAAGACCTCAATGAAATAGTCTCATATTCTTGTCCTTAAATCTTTCCAAAAAGGTGAGAGTGTTGTCGTCTGTATACACAACCATCTCTGAAACATTGTAAGATAAACATTAAAATGTGTAAGCCCAGTACCAAACTCAATAACACTTTTTCAGTGGTGGAGTACTTTCTCTGGTGGATATTGAGTTTTTCTAAAAAATAACCAACGAGTCTTTCAATCCCCCCATCATCCTTCCGTATCAACACAGCTCCAACCCCTGCATTACTGGCGTCGATAGCGACTTTAAATGGTTTAAAAAAATTTGGTGTGGCTAAAACTGGTATGGTGGTTAGCACAGCATTTAAATTCTCAAATACCTCCTGGCAACGCTCTGTCTACTGAAATTTCGTGTTTTTCTTTAACAAATCCATCAGCAGTGCCACAACATTACTAAAGTTTGGTACAAACTTCTGGTAGAGTCCGTTCAGTCCCAAGAATCAACGCAGCTCTTTCTTCGAGAAAAGTCTTGGAAATTCCTCAATGGCCTTCATCTTCATGTCCCTCGGGGGTCATCCTTCCATATCTGATGCTGTGTATCAAAAACGTCACTTCTGCCTGTGCAAATTCAGTTTTTGTGAAAATTATAACCAGTTTTTCCTCCCGTAGTCTTTCAAAGAGCTCTGCCAAGTGCAAGATGTGATCTTTCCATGAATGTCTAAAGATCACTAAGTCATCTATATAGATGGCATAATTATTCAATCCTGCCACAACTTGTTCATAAGTCTTTGAAATGTGGCTGGTGCATTCTTCATTCCAAAGGGCATGACTTTAAATTGATACAGCCTAATTGGGGTTACAAATGCAGAAACTTCTTTTGCTCTCTCCAACAAAGTAACTTGTCAGTAACCATGAAGTAAGTCTAATTTGGTGATGTAAGTGACTTGTCCAACATTTTCTACATAGTCCTGCAGCCTTGAAATTAGGTATGAGTCCGATTTAGTTATGGCGTTGACCTTCAAATAATCCATGCAGAATTGTTGAGTACCATCAGGTTTGGGAACCAACATGAACGGTGAACTCCACACGCTTTGACTCGGCTCGATGATGTCTTCTTGGAGCATCGCTTCCACTTCCTTCTGTGCCTGTACGGCTTTGAGATGATTAAGCCTTTAGGGGTGTTGTTTTATCGGAACAGCATTTCCTACTTCAACCTCATGTACTATAGTATTAGTCTTCCCTATTCTATGTCTACATATATCCTCATATTGAGGCCACAAGGCTTTCAGTTCGGTTCTCTGTTCCTGAGACAGATAGCTCACTATCCTATCCTATTCTCCAAGGACCTCCTCATTACTTAACTTACTTTGACGCTTATCAAAATCCAAATCATCTGGATTTGATTCCTCACTTTGAGAGACAGTAACGAATACATGTGTCTCTGGTTCTCTGTCCTTGTCATAGTAAGGTTTCAGCATATTCACATGACATACCTGATAAATTATTATTCCTATCTGGCATCTTTACCAGATAATTCATCTGACTCAACTTCTTCTCAATCTGATAAAGACCACTAAACCTTGTTTTGAAGAGATCTCCTAATTTGGTAACAGCAGCAATGCTTTATCCTCATGAGCAAACATACAAATTTTAGATTTTTCTATCTGCTTCTTGCTTCATTAGATGCTGTGTCACCTTCAGATGTTGTCTAGTTAATTCACCCAATCTGCTTAATCTTTCTTTCACCTCAGATACATAATCCAGCTTAAGATCTCTGACATCGGACCTATCAACTTTTCCTTAAGTAATTTTAAAGGCCCTCTTACTTTGTGTCCAAATATCAATTCAAATGGAGTAAACTCAGTTGATTCATTTGGGGCATCTCTAATGGTAAACAATATAAATGAGATACCTTTATCCTAATCATTTGTGTAATCCTGGCAATAAGCCCTCAGCATGGTCTTTTGGGTCTGATGCCACTTTTCTAATGCTCCCTGGGATTCAGGATGGTATGCACTTGATTTAAAGTGTTGGACAGTGTTGAGGATCTCCTCAAATAGCTTGATAGTAAAATTGGAACCTTGGACTGACTGAATCTCCCTGGGTAGTCCATAACGTGTAAAGAAAGCAAGCAACTCCTCTCACAACCTTTTTTGCCTTGACATTCCATAATGGAATTGCCTCCAGAAATCTTTTAGATGCATCCATTATGTAATCCAGGCCAATAGAAATGCTTCTGTATCTTAGACTGTGTCTTAGACTGGTTTTCCTTCGCCTTCTCCACTACAAGGGGTATCACTCCCATCTCTGATTCTGGTGGGTCATTTCCAAGCACAAATTGTGTTCCTGGAATAGACACTCTTTTAATCACTCTCACTGTCACTTCCCCAGTCTTGACTGGACTTTCCAACCTGATCTTACACAGGGGATCGCTAAATCTCTCTCCATTTATTCCACAGATTATCAGTCTCTTGGGTAACATTTCAGAAGGAGTGCAAATACTTTTATCCCTTACTATTAGAGACTGATTAGCTCCCACATCTCTCAATATTTTAACTTTTTTACCTTCTCCCCCCTGTTCTTCCTAAGTAAACCTTACTCACAGTGGTGAAATCTTTGTAGAGGTTGGGCGTCATCTTACTATGCAGCCCATGACCAAGCTATGCACTCTCCTGCAGCTCCTCTTCTTTTGGGATTTCCTTCACTACCTCCACTAATCCCACTGGTTTAGCTTCTTTTACCACACCCTTTTCCTCAGTGCCTTTCTTAAACCACTGGCACTCTGACTTTATGTGTCCCACTCCATTACAGTGAAAACACCTGAGGCCTTTTACCTCTTTTTTCATCCTCTTGGGTTTCTTTTTTCACCTGTGGTAAATTGTTCCCAGTGTATTCCAATTTTTGTTTTTCATTGAAGAATCTCCCTTTTTCCCAATTCCAATCCCTTATGCAATGAAATTGTTGTCAGAAGCTAAACTTCAATTTGTGCATCAATGGATATTCATGTATCATCTCTGTTGCTCTTCTCACTGTTTGAACTTTCTGTTCTTCAACATGAGTTCTTTTCATTTCTGGAAGTGAGATTCTAAACTCCTCCAGCAGAATAATTTCTCTAAGATCCTCATATGCCTTTTCTATCTTTAATGCTCTCACCCATCTATCGAAGTTGCTACATTTAATTCTTTTAAATTGATTTGATTCCTTCCTTATATTTCTGAACCTTGTCTATGTGCTTCTGGTACCAATTCATAGGCACTCAAAATAGTCTGTTTTACTCCTTCATAGTCTCCTGACAATGCTGCAAACACCTTCATATCCTTGCCTATCAACATGGTCTGACTTAACATTACCACACAGTCTCTGGCCAATTCATCTGCCTAGCCGATTTCTCAAAAGAAATAAAAAAAGGTTTCCACATCTTTTTCATTGAATTTTGGTAATGTTTGGACATATTTGTATATATCCCTTACCAGGCTATTGGCTACAATGAGTTTTTTTCATCCTCACTTCTACCTTATACTCTTCCTTCTGCCACTTGAAGTCGCTTTGCTTTAAGATCAAACTTCATCTTTTCCATCTCGAACATTCTTTCCCTTTCTTCTTGCTTGGCTCTTCTTTCCTTTTCTTTAACTTTTAACTCCAATTGTCTAATTTTCAATTTAATTTTTTATAACTCTACTGCACTTGACTGTTTTTCTGGTGTACCTAAATGCTTGATCAATTCCATTACAATTTGAGCTTTTCTCTTATCCGTTCTAGCCTGTTCGCTTAGTCTAAAAGTATATCATTCCGCTGTTTCTCTAAACTTTCTTGGCAAATTTGGGAAGCATCTTCAAACCCCAGAACCTCTTTAACCTCTTTAACCATTTCTCTCACTTCTGATTCAACCAACCATAGGCAACCAAAATTAAACAGATTTTTCTCATCTTTGTTTCATTTAAAGATCTAGGACACTAATCCCCAAATCTGTTTAAATCTGTCCAAATCTGTTCAGATCCCATACACAAGTCGGCTAGATCCTGGACTTGAGCCTCCAAACTGTTAGGGAGGAAGAGATTGAACCTCTCTGATAATTAATATCGGAACACAAGCCCCAATCTATTACCTTGGGAGTAGTGGTCCCCTTCTATAATTAAACCTGAAACATCCAGAGAAGCTCACCTCAGCTCGCCTAATCTATTAAAAAAGGAGTAAAATGTTTTGGAGAAGTGGGGTCGTAAATGAAATAAAATCCTTGATATTAATTTTATAAGTAACAAGCAACAATGTATTTTCTTAACCCTAACAGTGAACAAATTAACAGTACTACTAACAAACTGAACAAATCCCCCCAGCTCCTAACCACTCCCTAGCTGAACAAAATTCTACTGGCATGCTATTCCAATAAACCCACGTATATAACCCAAGTAGTAAGAAAACAAATCAAGACTTAGTCTCTCAAAGTCTGCACAGAGTGTCTTCTGGAATTCTCTGCCTTCTCCACTGTCTCTTCAGTCATAAATGCGTTTCTTCTGCTGTTTTCAAGTCATAAACACCTTTCTTCCATTGATCCTGCTGTCAGAGATGGGTTTTTTTCTGTGAAGACTCTTACGTAGAAGTGCCGTGGTACCTTTTAATGGATAAGATGGCGCTTTCTTAGAGAGCTTAGCAATTTCCTATGAGAGCTAGGCACTTATTTCTCAGGTGGCTGTTCGCCCGCACACTGATTTTCAAAAACCCTCTCCTTCTATACCTTGGATGACATATCAATTTTCTTACAATAGCATTGGTCTGAAGTTGCCAGAACCATCAGATTTAAATTCAATTGGCTTTCAATTGCTAAGCTCTTGGTTTAAATTAATTGGCTGATTCCTGCTAGTTGCTGAAACATAAGAACAAGCCTAAGGTTTCCAATCACACAGCCAATTGATATATGTTTCAATTTCAGAACTGTCTGTACTTGTTCAGCTGCTTACAGACACATTTTTGTTTATATCTCCAAACTTAGAAAAGCTCATCACCTCTTAAAGGGCCTACTCACTCTTTCCCACCCTTATCATTTTTTCACAAACAAATTCCAGCTTCCTGCCTTCAAATTCATGATTGCTCTACACAACTTTGTAATACAGAATTCATTTAAGTATGAAAATGTTGTTTATTGGGAGATAATCAAGGTTCCCCAGTAAGTGTGGAAGAAATAATTAATTGCATGTTTCGATATACCAAGATTACCTTGACTATTGACTCTGAAAACTCAAGTGTTATAAGTCACATGTATTTCTGTGATTTTTTTCAATATGTAAGAATATAGCAGTAGAAAATTATAAATATATTATTTAAAATACAGCACAGTCATTACAAGTTGATTTTCCCCAAGTGCATGGAACTAGAAGTACTACAAAACCCTTCAAATGCAACTCTTGATGTCAAGTGAGTCATACAAATCATATCTAAGCAATTATCACTTTCAATTATTATGTTAGAAGAGTCAGATAATAGACTTTTGAGAACACAGAAGAAATGTTGACTTTTAACTTAAGCAAAATTAAACCTCAGCCTTTGGCAATGACAGAGGAAACACAAGTTGACATTCTTGCAGCTGTAGATCTCCAAATATCAAGTGAGATACTGAACCATGAAGCAAAATACTGTTATTTTTGTCAGTGACTGTCAATGCAGGATTAAGGACATATTTCAGAAGTCTGGTGTTGCATTATAATATAGACCTGTAGGCCCTGCAGTATGATTCTGGACACATGATGGCTATCAGTTCGGGAAAGGAGGGGGGAGGCTGTCTGGAGAGAGACATAGATGATAAAATTAAAAAGAGAAAGTTTTACTCCCCAGGGGAATTGTAAAGAAAAAACATTGAGTGTGAACCAAGCTGCCATTCCTTTGCACTTCCAAGAGCCCATTCTCAGGATTATTGATTGATTCTTTAGAATGAGATATCACTTCCACCTTTGTGGTTGACTGCATAGCATTGCACAGTGGATATAAATTGGTGGGAGAACAGCTTCTAATATGGGTAGGAAATCAAATGTGAATCGTTAATAATGTACAGGGAGGTGCTATTTCAATATCCTTGAAATATGGTACACCTATACTCAGAGTATATAGATTCGAACAGAGTTTGATAAGGCTGATACTCATACTGAAGACACTGATGTCTCCGTTTCTTTGGCAAATGGATTTTCGTTGTCTAACCTATAAATCCATATACAGGATTTTAAAATTATATAAATAAAATTGAGTTACTCAAAGAAAAATTGTAGAACTAGTGTGAGAATGATTTGACCTGATATATAAGAACAATGGAGCACAGGAAGTAGGAGAGAGAATAGACCTTTCAGCCTGTTCCACCATTCAATGAAATCATGGCCAATCTTCTCCTTTAACACCATTTTCCTCTATTACCTCTGTATCCCTCAATATTTTTTAATGAGTTGAAACCTATTGATCTCAGACTTGAATTACTGAATGACCAAGTTTCCACAATCATTAGGCACAGAGGATTTTGAAGATTTGCTACCCTCTGAAGATATTCCTTCTTATCTCCCTCCTAAATAATCATCCCCTTACTCTGAGACAGAGTTCCCTAGTTCTCGACGCCTCAGTTAGGGAAAACATTCATCCGGCATCTATCCTGTTGATCCCTGTAAGAATTGTGCATGTTTGACCCACTGTTTAAAATTTATAACGTGTATTTAGGGATTATTTCTTAATTTTAGTTATAAAAGCAACAAAAAAACACTCATTTTATATCCTGCCTGGATTTTTCCTCCCTGAATCAAGCTGGGCTTCTGTCGGCTGATAGGTGTCTTATCCCTTGGTCGGAGAACCTACTGGAACCCTGTCAATTTAGTGATCAAGTCCCAACGGATTCATCTTCAGGCACTTAAATAGGCATCATCGGGTCTTCTCTGGGATTACGGTCCCTAGGTGGTTGGGGTACTGTTCACTGAGAGTTACTTGACAATCAGAAACTGGCAGTTCCTCGTATTGTCATGACAGGAGGTAGGTTAGTGTCCACATGGGACAGTGATGGATATGTGTCGACAGTGTAGATAGATGCAGTAATTGGTCCAACCCTATGGGAGGAGATTTAACAATAACAGATGAGAGGGGAGGCGACGGCAACATTCCGATTATGAAAGGTAAAGTCCATGATGCCAGGAGATTGAATGCGATCTGCAATTTTTTGATCCACTGCTGAAAGCAGTTCCACATTCCGACTGAGCAATTGCAATGACAGGAGGCTCAGGTCAGATGACAGGAGTTAAAGGACAGCTCCATGGGTCGACAGAAGCCAAATCCTTGGAACAATGTGTGAACTGAATGAGATTGCAAAGCTGATGTGGATTCCTGTCTGTGTAGAATCCCTGAGAATGTTGGTTTTTGACCCCACTTCCATGGCCCTCCTAACACAGTGAAGCCACTAAAGCTGAGCAAAATCTTCGACGATTTGCTCACAACTCACATTTACGGCATGAGGGAGAAGAGACAGTAAACTGCACAGGGAGAGAGAGGGAGACAGAGACACAGAGAGACAGGACATTAGACAAAGCAAAGAAAAATAGATAAAGAGAGAACAGGAAGCAGATAAACAGTGTGTATGCATGTGTGAGAGAACGAGAGGACCAGATAAACTGGCCAAAGAAAGGGAGAGAGAGCAGATAACAGATTAGAATACAGAGAAAAGAGAAAAAATGTCTGAGTGACATCACAGGAAAATTCTGAGTTAAGTGAGTGTTAAGCAGCTACTGCTAAGGACGGAGTTCCAAGTTCACTAAGTTTGAAAAGTGATCATTTCTAAACTAATACAGTGAAAGTCAGAATTTGTAGATGCTAGGGATCTGGGATTACTTAGGTAGGGGTGGAGACAAGCACATTTGTTGTGCTCATTGTGTGTCTAGGATGATGCATTGCCTCTCTGGAGAATTGCCTGTCTTTAGGGTCAAGGATATAACAGAGATTATTTTAGGGGAGGGGGAACAGTTAAAGTCTGGATTGGTATAGGTATAAGAGGGATGTTGTCCTGCAAGCAGAATTTAGGGAGTTTGGCTGAAGATTAGCAAGCAATATTTTAAATGTAGCCATCCCTGGATTACTACCCAGGGTACCTGCAACTGAGCACAGAAATAGAAGGAGAAGGGCAATGAATGTGTTTCTGGAAAGGTGTGCAGAAGGGAGGGTTTCAAGTTCTTGGCACACTGGACTGGTTCTATGAGGATGGCATCTGTACAAGTTGCACGGGTCATTTCTGAACACTGTCAGCACTGAGTTCCTTGCATGGTATTTTGCTAATGCTATTGGGGAGTGTTTAAACTAACTTGTAGTGATGTGGGAACGAGGAGAGAGTATCAGACACCATTAACAGGGTGAACAAAATGCTGAGAGACACAGGTAACACTAAAAGAGAGGGTAGTAAGTTAATTGATGCAGTTGGTATTAAAGGAGAAAGTAAAGAAGTCTAAATCAGGGTTATTTTACACATATGTGAATGCATGGAGTATAGTTTAAAAGACTGCAGAGTTTTAGGCACACATTGCCTTGAGGAGTTTGTTTTTGTCACTACAATGAAGACCTAGCTTAAAGAATGGTAGATCCAGGTGTTAAATATTTATTATTGCAAAGTGTTCAGAAATGATAGGAAAGCAAGGAAAGGAGGAGGGGTGGTGTTTTTGGTTATGGCCAGCATTGCTGCACTGGAGAAAGTGGATATTTTGGAGGTTCCAGACCAAATCAATTTAACTAGAGCTAAGGAGTCAGAAGGGTGCAATGAAATTGCTCACTACAGTCTATATAAGCAGTCAACTAATTGGAATGATAAAACGGAACAATCTCATGGAAATTACAGAGGTATAAACATCTTGGAACAGTTATAATGGAGGACTTTAATTGCTTATATATGTATATGATAGTGATAGTGTAAAGTGCTGTGAGGGACAAGCATTTCTAAATTATATTAAGGAGCATTTCCTACACAGTTTATGTATAGTCCAACTAGAAAGGAGGCGCTGCCAGATATGGTTCTTGGGAATCGGTGAACCAAGTGGATCAAGTGACAGTGGGAAATAGTTAGAAGACAGTAATCATCATATCATAAGGTTTAGGATGATGGTGGAACATGTCATTGGTCAATCCAGAGCAAGATGAATCCACTAGTCAAGAACAACTTTCAATGGAGAATGAACAGAGCTGGGTCCAATTGACTGGAAACAAAGGCTGGTGAGAAAATCTGTAATTGAACAATGGGCACCCTCAAAGAGAAGATAATTTGGGTGCAGTCATAGAGATATCCTCAAAAGGGAATGGTAGGTCAGACAAATCCAGAGCTCCCTGGATGACAATAGCAATTAAATTAAAGAAGAAAAGCTGTACTTGTGACAGGAGTCAGTTAAGGTTTGGTTATCTGATTTGACTGGATGGTTGGTTTGCTAATGTCGAGTGATGCCACCGGTGTGGGTGCAATTCAACCCACATATCATGGCTATTCTACCTAGCCTGCATATGCCTGGACACTAGGGGGCAATTTAGCATGGCCAATTCAGGTAACTCACACATCTTTGGATAACATTGATGTTAGTTTAGAGCCAGATCAGGGAAGGACATTAGTAAACTAGACTGCTTTCATTTTAATGACAATTTCATTGTCATTAGATTTTAAATTCCAGATTTTTTTTAATTGAATGAATTCAGATTCCACCCATCCATGATCTACAAACTTTGATATTATCCATTGCACAACAAAATCTAGATCATTCATATATCTCAGGAAAAACAAGGGACTCAATGCCAGTCTCTGGGAAATTCCGTTACATCTCTCTACATCTCAAAAAACAAACTCAATAATCATTACTGCCTGTTTGCTATCCCTCAACCAAATTTGTATCCATGCTGCTACTGTCCCTTTTTTCCCAAAACCAATAACTTGTCTCACAAGTCTGTTGTGTGGCACAGTATCAAATATCTTTCGAAGTCCATGTACACTATAGCAACAGCCTTGCACTAATCAACCCTCTCTACTACATCTTCAAAAACCTTCAGCAAGTTAGTCAGACACAATTTTCCCTTAACAAATCCAAACAGAGTTTTCTGAATTGACCTGTGTTTTTTCCATGTGACTATTAATTAAATTTTGAATAATTGTTTTTGCAAGTTTTCCCACCTCTGAAGTTAAACTGTAATTGCTGGGTCTATCTTTACAACCATTTTTGAAGAAGTTGTAATGTTTGCAAATCTTCAATTCTCTGGCATATCCCCAATTCTAGGGTTATAGGGTGGGGTGGAAGGGTGGTTGGTCTGGGTGGGATGCATTTTGGAGGATCGATGCAGACTCAAAGGACAGAATGGCCTCAATCTGCACTTTGGGGATTCTATGATTATATGACTCTGTGAATGACTCTGAGTTGCCTTCTGAAATGGCCAAGAAACCCATTTTCTTAGTTGTATCCAATGGAAACTGGGGATGGGCAATAAATGGTGGCCTAAAGAATGACATCCGCATCTAGGGAGACAATAAAAGAAAATGTCTCAATTGATTTTTCTTTTCGAAGGATAAACAAAAAATTTCGAAAAACCTAAACCCTTTCATCATTGTGCTTCCATATATTTACTTGTTTAAAATAGCAGTGACCCACTTTTTCAATGTTGTATGGATATGTGGTGATTTTTGAGTGGTGTGAGAAGGATTTCCCTCCTTGCTCTATTATTCTCCATCCCAATTCCCTTCCAGGTGAACAGGCAGGAAGCAAGAATTCATTTGTAGGGGTAACATAGACCACTAAAAACGATTTAAAATGCCTTTAATAGAAAAAGTACTGCAGGTGCTAGAGATCTGAAACAAACAAAAACAGAAATTGCTGGAGAAACTCAGCAGGACTGGCAGCATCTGTGGAGACAAAACAGTTAATGTTTTGAGTCCAGTGACCTTCCTACATGACCCTTCTTTAGGTATGTGTTTGGGTTTGTTTAAAATCCCTTTTTCCAGCTGTGAGTCTGCCATGAGGTACTGACATTGCCAAATCTTTTCTGTCAAATGTCAAATGGCTTCAGAATGACAAACAGGATGTACAGCTTGACAGAATTTCTTCACTGAGTCTTTTTTGATCAGTAAGTTAAGAAATTTAATAAATTATGTGATTGTGAAGTTGTACAAAACTTTATCACATGATTAACATGGTTGCAATCACTATTTTGTCTTCTTAGTTCTCCCTTGTTTTAACATTTCAAATCTCCTTAGAACGTTTTTTAAACAATCATGTTTGTTTAAATCATGAGCCAAATCGAAATCGCCTCTTCTCTTAATGATTAAAGAGCACTAAGGTCAGCTGGATAAGAACCAAATACAATGAATTGTCTGCCTCCAAATATGCACAGGAAAGATGTTTGATCTCTGCTTTGCCCAAACCTGGTGATTCTGAGTGATTTCTGATGCAACACATCCATGTCACCATGGTAAGTAAAGAAAGAACTATGTTCAGCTGTGATATACCCCATGCCCAAATAAATGTTGACCCTTATTCTCTAGTCTTTTATGTGGAGAACAACAACTCTGCAAGGCACCACTAATGTAATAGGAAAGTTTTTTTGGGGATAGGAAGTGAGAGAAGAATTGGTAAGATGGAATGTTTCGTGGAAATTAGCTCTCTTTTTAGCAGCAATCTTTTTTAATTCACTCATAGGATGTGGGTGTTGCCAGAGTTTATTGCCCATTTTTAGTTGCCAGTGAGGTGGTGGTGAGCTGCCTTTGTGAACCACTGCAGTCCATGTAATGTAGGGTAGACGCATATTGCCACTTGGGAGAGAATTCCAGATTATGTCCCAGCGACAGTGAAGGAACAACAATATATTTCCAAATGAAGTGAGTGGCTTGGAGGGAAATTTGCAAATGCTGGTGTTCCCATGCACTTGCTGTATTTGTCCTTTTAGATGGAAGTGGGTCATGGGTTCAGAAGGTGATATCTAAGGATCTTTGGTGAATTTCTGCAGGGCATCTTGTAGATAGTTTGTTATACGTGAGCCGAATCAAATTCTTCTTATCTCATAATGTGTAAGGAGTACTAAGCTCAGCTGATACCACACACAATGAATAGTACACAGTGCTGCTACTGAGCGTTGGTGGAGGAGGGAGTGAATGTTTATGGCTGCGGTGCGAATCAAGAGGGCTTTGTCCTGGATGGTGTCAAGCTTCTTGAGTGTAGTTGGAGCAGCACCAACCCATGTAAGTGGGGAGTATTCTATCACATTCCTGACTTGTTCCTTGTTGATAATGGACTGGCTTTAGAGAATCAGGAGGTGAGTCACTCACTGCAGTATTTCTAGCCTCTGAGTCGCTCTTGTAAACACTATTTATATGGCAAGTCCAGTGAGTTTCTGGTCAATGGTAACCCCAGGATGTTGACTGGGTGGGGAGGTGAAGGGACTCACTAGCCATTTACTACAAGATTTTTTCATGACATTATACCTCATCCAGAAAATTGGTTTATGAAATCCAACAAGTAAAATTGTTTTATGCACAGCCACTGACAATGTATTATTTACAAGCAAGAGACTTTTTACAGGTTCTGGTATTATGAAGCATTTACCATTTCAGACAACTTGGAGACATATTGCTTCAGGCTTTTGTCAATGTTACTGTTAATTGGGCTCCAGTGGGTATCTGTCCATGTACTAATGGCAAAGCTGATATCAGAAATGTTTGTCTGTGGGTTTGCAAGGATGCACAATTCCAGATACACTTCTCGATCTCCTGCCATACATAATATTTCTTGAATATTTGCAGATTGGGACTGGATTTTACAGAACCTTATAGCTCCATCTTCCTACACCCATACCACAATCCATGCAACCTACTCACCTCCCAAAACACCTCTTCATTCCCAGCAATAAAATCAGGGACTAGGGGGAAGCTCAGCCAGTAATTTTTCAACACTTGACCCACAGCAAATTTACTCTGTGAACAACATTTATTGATTTAAGGGAAGATGTCCATGCCCCTTACAAAGAAGAAAGACCTGCTTTTGTCACCCAAACTGATTGCTTGGCAATACTACAGTCTAATCAGCACCAGCTGGAAACAGTGGCCACTGCTGGTATTACAGGTGATCCCAATGCACTGATGATACAAATAAGTCAGGGGTATCAGGGGGCGAAATGGAGGGGAGAGGAGTGATTTCAGGAGTCCAGTGGTGAGGAGGATGACCTTTAGGGTGGGGGTTACTCTGATGGCCTTAGGTAATCTGCAAAGGAGTTTCCCTTTACCTCGTGCCTCACACCAGTCTGCACATCTAAAGCTTCCAAATTGGGATGGTATGTTCCTCCCAAATCCTTGGCCACTTAAGATCCTCATAAGCTCGAGGTCAAGTGGGCTGCCCCACCCCACACTGTAACGTTTCAGATGGGTTAGAGGTGGATAGGCAGCACTAAGCCCATCTACCTACAATTTGCCCTATTAGATTCAAATATATCAATGTTGAAATATTAATCCCAGCCCCTTGCATATCCTGAGCACTAATACAACTAATATTCTCACAATAAATATATCATTTGAAAGACAAATGCTTAATAATTATAAGTCTGGGGAAAATGGATCCCATGGACTTAGATGTCTTTAATTTAACTGTCCAAAAACATTCAGAATAGAGTTGAAGTGTTGAACCAAGGGCAAATTAAGAATGAAAATGTATTACATGCAATTATATCAAGTTTCAAATAATTATGTCAGAAGGCACTTTAAAATGATGGTTCAAAGAAACATTTTCCATTCAGAACGTTCTAATTTGCTAACTGGATGCGGTTAATTTCCAGCAAGGTTTTCACAGCAGGTACTGAGACTAAAAGCCCATAAAAAAAATGCCAAGTTGGCAACGTGCTGTTGATTGTGGTCGAATGACAATGAGGACAAATAATCAATACAACTTAACATAATCAAACTTTAACAATTCACATATCTTTCAAAAAGCATTTATAACAATGCTTCTTCTTTCACATATTTTTAATAAGTGGTCTTATTTTAGCTCCTGTAAAGCACATAATATTCTTAATTTCAAGAACAGGTATGCAATGCAGTCACAAGCTTTTCCCATTTATCTTCTTAGCTGAAGCTAAGTATGCAAGAATATCTAGCATTAAACTGCTCTATTATTGCTTTCCTTCTCCATTTGCAGAATGATTTTATTTCGATTTTGTGTCTCTTTTCCACTGCTGAATGGTAATTACACTTCTTTTCAAATCCTTCAACACAAAATTAATTTTTGTGCCATTGCTTTCTTGGAACAGGCTTATAAGAAACATGACAGAAGTGAGCTTTCAAAGAACAAGAGACATAGGAAGGAAATCCATCAATTTTGGACGGCTTGAAAATTGAAAGAAGGTATGACAAAGGAGAAGAGGTATTAGCAATAAGGAGAGAGATAATAAAAAAAATAATTAGCGAAGATCAGCATTTGGGAAGAGTATGCCTGATATTAATGATGCTGAACTTGCTAGCTTTCTGAACTGGTAACAGCATTCTAAGCGAAATGATCCTAGGGCACTTAGTAAATGGCAATACAAAATATCACATTGATTAACATGATTTATTTGCAAATTAAAGGAATGACGAAGAAGAAGAGTGGCATTAGAGCCAAGTCAGGTAGAAAAACACAATGCAACTTGCATTAACACCTTTGGCAGTAAAATGTCCCAATGTGTTTCATAGGAACCTAACCAAACAAAATGTGATGCAAGGTCTCATAAGGAGATGTTAGTGTTGATTGTCACAAGCTTAGACAAAAAGGAAGGTCTTAAGGAGCATCTTAAAAGAAGAGAGAGATATAGTGGCATAGAACATAGAACAGTACAGCACAGTAAAGGCCCTTCAGCCCATGATGTTGTGCCGACCTATTATCCTACTAAGATCAATCTACCCTGCATACCCTACATTTTACTATCCTCCATGTGCCTATCCAAGAGTCGTTTAAAGGTCTCTAAAGTATCTGACTCCATACTACTGTCAGCAGTGCATTCCACACGCCCACCACTCTCTGTGTGAAGAACCTACCTCTGACACCTCCCCTATACCTTCCTCCAAACACCTTAAAATTATGCCCCCTCATAATTGCCATTTCCTCCTGGGAAAAAAAAACTATCCACTCTATCTATGCCTCTCATCATCTTGCAAACCCCTATCAAGTCACCTTTCATCCTTCTTTGCTCCAATGAAAAAAGCCCTAGCTCCCTCAACCTTTCCTCATAGGACCTGCCCTCCAGTCCAGGCAGCATCCTGGTAAATCTCCTCTGCACCCTCTCTAAAGCTTCCACAGATTTCCTATAATGAGGTGACCAGAACTGAACACAATATTCCAAGTGTGGTCTGACCAGAGTTTTATAGAGCTGCAGCATAACTTCATGGATCTTAAACATAGTGGGACATTTCCAGACCTTTCAGGACCAAGGCAGATTAAGTACAATCAATATACATGTAAAAGCGTGCGTTGCCAGAGCAACACAGAGTCTTTGGGAGGCCTGTTGGATCTGTTGACTGGATGGAGGTTCTAGATCAGATTAGTGTAGTGGATTCAGCCTCCTTGTCCTAGCTATGGTAGAGATTACAGATCTGCAAGTTGGACTTGTCTTCAGAGAATAATATAGACAGCAGAATTTTAGATCAGTGCAAGTTTACAGTGTATGTAAGGTAGGAAGCTGACAAAATGAGAATTTTAATGCTCTGTTCTACAGGTAAAAAAGGCATGACTGACAGTTTTGGTAGCAGATAGTTTGGGGTGTAGATGGAGATGGAAGAAGGCAATTTTGCAAAAGGAGGGTCCTGATCTAACGATTCCCAGAACATATTGGGAAGTAAGGGAGAAATTTGTGAGACCCTTTGCAGAAATATTTGCATCATCTATAACTATGGGTGAGATGCCTGGTGACTGGAGGTAGCTAATGTTTTACCTTTGTTTAGGAAAGGTTGTAAGGGCAAACCAGGGAACTACAGACCTGTAAGTCTAACCTCGGTTGTGGGTAAACTGTTGGAAGTGATTATAAAAGATAGATTAATGGACATTTAGAAAGGCAAAAATTGATTAAGGATAGTCAGCATGATCTTGTGCAAGCAAAATCATGTCTCACAAACTTAATTGAGTTTTTTGAGGAAGTTACTAAAAAGATTGATGATGGCAGTGCAGTAGATGTTGTTTATTGGGACTTTAGTAAGGCTTTGACAAGGTTTTGCATGGTAGACTAATCAGTAAAGTTAGGTCACCTGGAATTCAGGGTGACCTTGCCAATTGGATACATAATTGGCTTAATGACAGGAGACAGAAGGTAATAGTAGAGGATTGCTTGGGACTGGAGGGCTGTGACAAATGGTGTTCCACAGGGATCATTTCTGGGTCCTCTTTTGTTTGTCATTTATATAAATGATTTGGATGAGAATATAGAAGGCATGGTTAGTAAGTTTGCAGGCGACACCAAAATTTGTGGCAGAGTGGACAGTGAAGAAGGTTGTCCAATATTAGAGAAGGATCTTGATCAAATGGGCCAATGGGTTGAAAAATGGCAGATGGAGTTCAATCTGGATAAAAGCGAGGTATTGCATTTTGGTACAACTAATAATAACAGGGATTATGCAATTAATGGTAAGTCCCTAAATAATGTTGTAGAACAGAGGGACCTAGAGGTGCGGTACATAATTCTTTGAAGTTTGTGTCACATACAGACAGGGATGGTTAAAAAGGCTTTTGGCACGCTTGCCTTTATTGCTCAGTCCTTTGAATATAGGAGTTGGGAAGTCATGTTGAGGTTCTACAGGACATTGGTGAGGCTTCTTCTGGAATATTGTGTCCAGTTCTGGTCACCCAGTTATAGGAAGGAAATTATCAAGCTGGAGAAGGTTCAGAAGTAGAAGGTTTGAGTTATAAAGTAAGGCTGGATAGGCTGGGACATTTTCATTGGAGCGTAGAAGGTTGAAAGGCAACCTGATAGAAGTTTATAAAATAATGAGAGGTATAAATAGAATTAATGGTAGATGTATTTTCTCTAGGATTTGGGATTTCAAGACTAGGGGCACATTTTTAAGGTGAGAGGAAAGAGATTTTAAAAAGGCAAGAGGGGAAAATTTTTTATGCAGAAGATGTTTTGCATGTGGAATAAACTTCCTGAGGAAGTGGTTGATGTGGGTACAATTACAACATTAAAAAGACATTTGGATAGATATACAAATAGGAAAGGTTTGGGGGGATATGGGCCAGGAGCAGGCAGGTGGGACTATTTTAGTTTGGAATTATGTTCAGCATGGGCTGGTTGGACCGAAGAGTCTGTTTCCATACTGCATGACTCATACTATGACTGTATGAGAGGATAGGTAATGGATAGGACAGGGGTGGTACTTCAAGCTTGAGATGTTCTCCAATTAAATCATATTTTACTTGTTTTGTATCTTATCTCCATCTGACGTCCTTCATTTTGCCACCCTTAATATCTTTTATATTTGAGGGGATGGTACCCTTGACCATGATGATGGACACCACTATTGAAGGGAAGGTAGACAGAGAAAGCTCATGAGTGAACTCCCTCTTACCTGAGGAGAGTGAAACTATCTACGGGGTAACAAAACGGGCAATTTTAAGGTGCATAACAGTTAATACCATGGCCTTCCAATAAAACCCCTCTACTCTTAGGCAACAGACTGACAGGTCTCTGTGCTTGGGTAGGGGTGTATTCTTGGGTTGATGGGTGGTGTCTCTATGCTCAGGTTGGAGGATAGGGCCAGTGGCCCAAACCAGCAGAAGTTCCATTTCCCTGATTTCTGTCCCTGCCCTGGGAATAGGCACCTAAAATTCAGGTCACTACAAAGACCTCTGGGAGGTAATTCTCCTCAAGAAATTCAAGAACTCAATATCCTTTCTAATATGGACTCATGTCAAAGAATAGATATAAACAGACCCCACAGAGGCTGCCATTCTGGCAACAACACACAGCTCCATATACGCAGGCATACTGGGAACTGCAAACTTTCACAGACTGGAGAGAGATGAGTGGAAGGTAAATACCCTGCAACAAGCTGGAGAGCACAGGGAATGCGGGCAGAGAAAGATGAACTGTCCTTAATCATTTAAAGAAGGTCATTTGGATTTGGAGACAGATGGAAAACATCCCAAGTGATTCCACTGTGGGAACTGACGTTTAAAGGTAAATTGTTGGTTCCAACAAATCACAAAGACTAAGCCTGCACAGTCATTGTCTGTGGACTATAAGACATAGGATCAAAAGTAGGCCACTCAGCCTTTCATGACTGCCTTGCCACTCTTTGAGATTGTGGCTAATCTGGTAATCCTCAACTCCATTTTCCTGCCTTTTCCGCATAGCAATTGATTCCCTTACCGATTTAAAATCTGTAATTTTTAGCATTAAATTAAAACCCCTTCTCATCTTGTTGTAATAGCGCCAATTCCCAATGGGCTGCTATTATTTCAATTCTAAACAGGACAAAAAGGAGTCGGTAGTCCTGACTGTTTAGCTCATGTGGGTTACTTGGTAGTTGTTGATGATGTGGTGGGGTTGGAGAAATGGCTGTAACCTGCGCACAATCAAAGAACTGGACATTGGTCGGCGATTAACACCAACCCCCTTGTCTTTGATCTCGATCCCCATGGTCCTATCTCCTTAATGTCGTCTGAAAACAGGAGGATACCATCCGTTGATGTATTATCTTAGTTCCAAAATGAATTAACTCATATTTTCCAATGCTGAACTCTACCAACTACAGTTTTGACCAGTCACTTAATCCATCAGTGTCTTGTTGTAACTTTCTGCCCTCATCTATATTAGTTAATGTGCCACTTAACTTTCTCAGCAAAAGTATAAACGCACCTCTCTATGTCATCATTCAAGTAATTTTTTTAAAAAGTGAAGACTGAGACCTCATGACAGAACCCAGGAAACTCCATTGGTTATATGTTTGACCGCATGCCCATTTTCTCTACTTTCTGTCTCAATTTCCTCCATCTTCTTTATCTAACCAATTCTGTTGTTCTATATGTCCTCATCTTTGATCCTCACTTCTTTCATGGAATCTCATTGAATACCTCTGGAAGTTCACACAAATAATATTCATATGTACTCTGATAAGAAATCACCAACCAGAAAAGTTAACAGTGCCTTCGGTGACAAGTTCCTGTGTCCGGCGATGATTCCCGGCCTCCGATGACTGGTGAACTCCCGGCCTGATATGGCAGTCTCCTGGCATGGTGTGATGACCACGCAGCCTGGCTTGGCGGCCTCTTGGTGTGGTGTGACATCCTCTCAGCCCGGCGGAGTGGTCTGAAGTGATCTCCCATTTTCATGATCCTCAAGGTGAAGCCTAGCGCGGTCTGGAGCCAAAGCCCAGTGCGGGATACAGGCTCGGCGCCAGCGTGGTCTGGGTTGGAAGACCATTGACCCAAACTTTTATTTCTGTAATTTTGGACATTCTACTTCTCTATTTTCTAAGATCTTGTAACTAAAGAAGCTGTGCCTGGGTACCTTTTGTACCTAAGTGGCACTGTCAGTAGCGACGTATAAACTTTTTCACTATACTCATTGAGTATATGTAACAATAAAAGCTAATTCTAATTCTAATTCTGTATCTCTCTCCACAGTTATTGCCTGAATTGCTGAGAATATCCAGCATTTTGCTTTTATTTCTGATTTGCTATGTCTGCAAGATGTTCCTGGAGTGGTCAGAGACACTCCATTGTCAAACTCCCCATATCTTTCAAAAATTCCAGCTAGAAGCATTAAACATAAATAACCCTTTATCCAGCTGGTTCTCTCTGATCAGTTCATATTTGTTCTGATGCTCACTCTCTCCTGAAAAGCAGAATCTTGTGTCTTATTAGCTTATTTCTCTAATGACTCTTATAAATGCAGTGACATTGGCATTAATAGTCCAAGAGGGGATTCCAGAATTGACAGAGTTTTGGAAGACCACAACTAAGGTATCAATACCACGTCACCTACCTTTTTAAATACGCTAGTGTGGAAATGATCAGGTCACTGAGGTTTCTCTTTTTTTCTTAAACGTCATTAGCTCTTCTATTACTATCATTTATTTCTAATAAATTTAGTTAGGTCATCCTTTAATTTTCGTCATCATGCATTCTCAAAATTCAACTTCATCATTTACAATAAAAATCTGCATAAAGTAGCTATTGGTCCATCTGACATAACTAACTGAAATATCTCCTGAATCTGATGTTAAGGGACTTACACTACTCTTAATGTTTTAGTAAAACCTGTTAGTGCTGTGCTTGATATTCCCCAAAAGGTTCATTCATGTAACTCTGCATTTCCTTTGTAGTTCTTTGTATCTCTCTCAGTCTGTAATCCCCACTGTTCTTTGCCTTTGTATCAACTCTTTTCTTTACACTTTACATTACTTTTCACATCCTTGTTGACCATGGTTGTTTAATTACACATATTTGAACTGTGCGTGTTTATAAAGGTCAAGTAGTCATTAAATTTTAAATTTAAAAAAATAAATTTTCCATTGTTCATCCATAATTCTATTAATTAATAGTTTTGCCAGGTTTATTGTCATTAATTTCTACAGCAACCGTCCAAAGCAACCGTACTTAAATTCATGATTCATTCCTTCCCTCTCAATGTAATATCAAAATCAATTGTATTACAAGTTAGCTAGTGGCTCTGTTAGTGAACTGGCCAAATCAAGATCATTACTCAACTCAATCTAACAGAGTCCATTCTCTTGTTAATTCAGAACATATTGTTCCAGAAAGCTGTCTTGAATACACTTTGTATTGTGTTTAAAATGGTAGCTGCTCTATGTTAAATATAATTTAGGTTATATACTCAGCAAAAGGACAAATTCATGCAATGTTTTAGTTGTGATTCAAACAGTGGCCGGACAGGTGATGGAATTGGTGTTTAGGGAACGGAAGTTTTAGAGGGTTCTGAAGAACCAGGCTTTAATTTTCTCTTAGAAAGACTTGCATTTATTTAACACTTTCTGTCACCTCCAGTGTCTCAAAAATATTTTACTGCCAAATAAGTATTTTTGAAACGTAGCCCCTTTTGTAATGGCAGAAACTCAACAGCAAATTTGCTCAGAGAGAAATCCTGCAAAGAGTATTGTGATAACGACCAGAGTGGCCAAGAGACCACTGGTACAAAATTGGACATTTTAAATTGATCCACAGTCAGAGATATCGGGCCTAACGGAAAATTGGCCAAACTAAATTAAACAGCAGCCAACAGTTTTTGACTACAAAGGATGGTGGAAACCAAGACCAAAGAGGTTACAAAGATTCAAGAGGAACCAGTTACAAATAGCCTGAGGATTGTATATTGGAATAGTTTCAATCAGACTTTCTGGAATCTTGACTTCCAGCTAGTGTCTGAGGACATGAACTTTACAACTCCAGGTATGGCAACAGTGAGGGGGGCTGGTGTGACTCCATTGGATATTTTGAGCCCTGTTCATGACCCCATTGGTCAAAGGCTAGAGATCATTCACGAAGGTCCAGGGTGAGGCAGATAAAAGCCCCCAGGATCTTCCTACACCCTGAAGAACCCAATGACTGCAACCTGTCAGGATGGCCAGGGGATTTTGCTCCATCCCCGTCCTCTGACACTGCCAATTTAAATTCACTTTCACATTTCAGGACCAGCTATGTACATGGACCTGCTTGCCCCAGGGTTTTCAAAACCCTCTGTCAATATTTCATCAGAGATTAGCTAAAAAGCTAAAGAGACTTTCCTGACCGGACTGCTTTGTACAGTACATGGTCTGTCTCTTTCTGCAGACAAAGACAAGGACCAAACATTTGACACCATTAAAGGAACTGTTAACCCTCCTCACCAACCCAGGATTAAAAGTTAACCTCAAGAAGACACAGATCATGAGTTCATACTTGGAAACTGTGATAATTCAGGGAGAACACAAAATGGAAGGGAAGTACATCAAGGCCATAACCTGTTTGCCCCTCCCCAGAGATGTGAGCTCGCTGCATTCCTTTCTGGGCTTAGTGAGGTACTGTCGGAGACAGATCGGTAGTTTCACCACTAAAGCCGCCCCAATCTCTGACTTTCTTAAACACAATATCCCATGGGAATGAACTAAACAGCACTGTGACACTATTGCTGAAATAAAACAGGCCATAGTGCAGGCCCCACAATGCAGGTAGCTGACCCTGAACTTCCCTTTACCTTGGAAGTTGCAGCCATGATGCCGCACTGGCAGTCAGGCTTCTCCAAGAATGACACAATAAACTCGGACTGGTAGCCTATACCTCCTGAACCCTTAGCAGGAGAGGAGAGATTCTCCTCATGCAAGAAGCATTTGCAGTCTGTGTTCTGGGATATACAACATTTTGCCTGTATTATTGGCCTGAGACTCATCACTATTCTAATGGAGAACACCCTTATTGCTGGACAGTAGGATTAAAGATGGGACAGATCAACCAAAATTACATAGAATACTGGACACTAATGTTACAGGGTTGTGACATTGCAGTAGAATGTATCAAAGTGCCATCCTTCCTATCTGACAGTTTGAGCCATGCAGCAGAACACCATGTGTCAGGTAGTGGTAACAAATGTCCCCAAGACACCAAATTTGCCAAGACAAACAAGGGAAGACTCAAGTGAATCAGGGGAGGATATATGTGGAGAACCACTCAGACAAAGAGTGCTAAAGCTTCAGCGGACATCTTAATTCAGTATGTTTTCACAGTGTCGATTTAGAGCAGGGAACCTATTTCACAGCTCAGGTATTGGAGGCAATGATTAATGTATTTGGCATCAGCCAAAGGTTCCACATTGCCTACCATCCTCAATCTGGTGGGAATGTAGAGAGGATGAATCACACCCCCAAAGGGATGCTGTCATAGGTCATCCAGCAAAACAAGTCAATCTGGAATACAGTTTTACCCTTTGTCCTCATGCTCACAAGGAACTTACCCTCCAGTTCAACAGGATTCACATCCTCCCCACTCCCCATGTTCTAATGACCAGATGCCCCATCAGAGGTATCAAACCTTTAATACGACTGGATTTGACAGAGCCCAAGGTTGAAGTTCTCTGTCACGAGAAAACTGAAAATTCTATTGGAAAATGTACAGGCTGCACACAAAGCAGCGGCTATCAGAATGGCAAAAAGGAAAAAAGTGGAGCAAGGCACACTCTCATGGGCAGATGAACCTGGTGGAGTACAAGGTAGGGTAGAGGGTGATGTTACAAATTTTCCAGCCAGGGACATTCCTGTAACCAAGATATTCAGGGGACTCTGTCTCTCTCTTGCCACTCAACAGTGATGAGGTCAGCCCATGCACGTACAGAATTTTTCTAGCTGCAGGAAAAATTGGCTGGTACTGTTCATCAGTTAAAGGTCTATGGAGTCCAAGCTACAGCCACCATCTCCACATGCTTCCAGAGGAACTGGAGGAAGTGGACCCTAACCTGGTCATGTTTCAGATCCCAGACCAGTCAAAGATGCTGACACGATCCAAATTCCTGATCCAGGACCAGCCCCCATCAACCGATCCAGGTCAGTATCCTGGACCAGTTCTGGACACTATCCCTCCTGAGGTCTCAACCTTGGGAACTGAACCACAGCTGGCCCCACTAATTCTAGACAGAAAAGGCAGGTGTTGGCACACAGCAGCCCTGAAGGGAAAGGGATGGGTAGAGACAGTCAAGAAATCATCCTCTGTAACACCGTGGCCTAGAGAGAACGGTGACCCCTTTGCCAATGCATCCTGGTCATACAGGGCTACAGCACCATATATTATGATAGATAGCTATCATTGTTGTTTTCATCTTTTGGGCCATCTTTAACCATTGGCCATGTCTCATCTACAGTTTAATCTTTCGGACTGCTGATCCATAGAATCCATAGAATCCCTACAGTGTGGAAACAGGCCATTTGACCCAACAGGTCCACACTGACCCTCAGAGCTTCCCACCCAGACTCATCCCCCTATAACCCACCTAATCTACACATCCCTATGGGCAATTTAGCATGGCCAATTCACCTGATCTGCACATTTTTGGACTGTGGGAGGAAACTGGAGCACCCGGAGGCAACCCACGCAGACACGAGGAGAATGTGCATAGTCCACACAGACAGTCGCCCGAGGCTGGAATTGAACGCAGGTTCCTGGCGCTGTGAGGCAGCAGTGCTAACCACTGAGCCACTGTGCTGCCCATGTATTCAATGCACCAACCCGCTTCCGATTCCAACGTTTTGGATTAACAATATCAGGCCTCAGCTGAAGCCTGACATGTAGACAATTGACTAATAAAAAGGGAATTGGGAAAATTTGTTAAAAAAAAATTTGGGAGGAATTTGGTTGAATGTGGACCAAGACTGGACAGTTGGAAAAAAAGTCTGGACAGGTGGAGAAGTGGGGAGAGGTATCTAAACTTGGTCAGATGTTAGATAAGAATAATAACAGATGCCATCTTGATTCCCTCTCTTGATTGGTCTACATCTTCAGGTGGATTGCCAGGATGCGATCATCAGAAGCACTAATTGGGTATGAGTACATATATCCTGGCTCTATGTGATCTGTCCCACTGGAGGCAGGTGAATATGTGGATGGGGCTTTGTGGATCCATCCCAACAAATCCATGATGTTTCGGTGTAGCAGACAGCAGGTTGTATTTGGAAAGACAAATGAGAGCTCAGGTTATTGCTACCTGAGCTGATACATCATGGGTGACTGGTGGGGATTTTTCACAAACAGATGTACAGAAATGGGATGTTTGGCTGCTGGCCTGGATAAATTGCTAGAAATTGGGTGATGATGTGATGGGAAAGTCATGGAGGGGATACGTGTCGTATACAAAATTAGACATGGGTTAAAATCAGCCAGAAGTGTACCTCTAAGTGTTTTTTCGAGGATTGACCAGGAACTCAAAATGGGTGGTTTTAAAACACACAGGCAAAACCCTTCAGAATACAAATTGCTGTCAGTGGTGTTAGATATATCTGCAACCCAGCTGCCAGAGTGGCACCCTTGCCAACTTCAGACAGAAAAAAAAATCTGTATTTGACCTTTGGCTATTAGAACATAAAACATAGGTTGACACATGGGAGGCCAGACCCAGGCCAGTGAGGTGTCATAAAAGAATTATATTGTATGATCCGACAACAGCTTTTGGAGTAAAAATGTTCAGTCAATACATCTATTTGGCTAATTTAGATAATAAACTCAGACTTTTAACCAAGCAAATTAAACAAACCCTTGAATAAAATTAATCTGGACAAGATGCCAAGGTGAGAATAAAAGAAAATCAGGCAGACCAATGCCTGGTAACAGTGCTAAAAAGGCGCGACAGGACCATAAACAAGATCATCTGGGGAAAGTTAGATGATGACAATGGGTATTAGAATAAAATCCTGTGTGGCATCGATGGCCAGTGGATGACCCGAACAGTTGAGAACCTCAAGCAGGCTAAGCAAAGACAGGTCCCATCTTGGATCAGTAACAAGCAGATGGAGCACTTGTTGTGCAGGAAGAGACATCACAATATTTCAAATTGTCAATTACGGCAACTGACCAAGATTTGGCTTAATGACAACTGTAAGGGGACCTCAGGAAAGGCCATGGGGATGGTACTGAGGATCCTGATCAAAATGCCAAATCAAAATGAGTTTTAAATCTTGAAGATGGAGAATGTTGGCTTTATTTGAGATGGAGTACAGTTAGAATACAATGGCACCCATCTGTATGCTGTTGAAAAAGAGGGAAGGCTGAAAGGTACCACTCTGGATAAATGTCAGCCGACAAAAGAAATGTGGGCCCCAACTCCATATATTGAAATGAATGTGTGTTGTGTCATTTTCAGATAAATGCAGTTCTAAATTGTATTGTAGAGATCTGATCTGGAGCCTGAACACAGACATCACCAGGAGAGCGTATAGGAGAAATGGAGAATACTGCATCACAACTTCCTAAAACACCACCAGTGTGGGATCCTCAGATATAACATTCAAAACACCAGCTCTTGTATTTTTAGTATTTATTTAGGGGTTGTGGATGTCACATTTATTGCCCATTTCATGGCAGAAAACCATGTGGCAATCAAAAAAGACACAGGAGAAGATCATGGAAGACAGCCAGTCCCATGTTGGAGAGGAAAGAGGTTCCAATGGCCCAGCCCAAACATGTGGATTGTTGCGGGTAATTTTGTTTCTCAGATAGATAGAACCACATAGAGAGTAAATATTTTATAAATAAACTGGTCGAAGTGTCCAAAGCACAGACAACCAGGTCATTTGATTATGTGATGTTTATTGAGGGACAAAGATTTACCTTAAAACTAGGGATTGCTTTTCTTTGGAAGAGTGCAGTGATTCTTGTGACTTTATGTTCATCTTAGAGGGAAGGCAGAACCTTAATCAGTTTAACATATCATCTGAAAGCTGCAATTCCGCACTCCTTCAGTCGGTCTTTGGAATATCAACCTTGATTTTCATTGTCAGATCCTGGAGAGGGATTTAAATTCAGAATCTTATGACTTTGCAGCAAGAACACCAATGATGCTCATTTAATTGGAGGAAATGCCTATGCATCAATACTGAATGCTGGATGAACTGTGTGGTTGAGAGATGTTGTGGTGAGTTAGAGTATGGAGTTTTCCGTGTGGCTATGGAACCTGAAGTTGTGTTCATATGATGTAACTGTAGTGCAGCTTATAGATGCAAAATGAGAAAGGGCTAAGAATGGATCTTTGGGGTCTGCAGAACTAACAGTGTGGGAAGACAAAGTGAAACTATTACACGTAATACTGTACCTGTGACTAATAGCTAGTAGCTGAACAACAGCCCTAAAGAGAAACTAGATAACTTATGGAAGTCATTTAAAGGATTGTGTGGTCACCAAGTCAGAGCAACAATGGTAATAATTCACCAGCTCTTTTCAGAGATTGATATTTCACCATGCATTTCTTCTTCAAAATTTGCTCATTGATTTGGGCATTGCTACCAGTGTCTAACACGAGTTAGACACTGGTCGAAAATTTTTGTGGCAATGTGGGCCGGCTAAAAAGTAAGGGGAAGCCCAAGTCCACAGGGCTAGGAGGCCCACAATCAGGTATTTTGGTGGCCAGGGTGTTATGTGTCTCAGCTTGTGGCTTCTGCCCCTATCTGAGAGCAAAGATAAACTCCTAGGGATGCCAGCCAGTCAGATGGCCAATAGTTCTTTGTTCTAGGAATGTCAGCAGGAGCGGTGGCCAGTGCTGGTACTGTAGTATTCTATCCTGAAGAAGTGATGAAGGCTACATTGAAATGGTGGTTTCATTGTAATGGTGGTTTCAGGATGCTATGCTGACAATGTCGAAGTGGGGCAATTGGGGTGGTGAGCACTGTTGGGGTAGGGGGTCTCCATTGTGAACAAGATTTACCTGGTGGCTTTCTCATCCCTGTACTCATTGCTGTACGCATCCACTTTCACAGCTGGCTATTATTTAGCCTCCACTGGCTGAAGGAAGGGCAGGCTCTGACACCTACTCCACTGCTGGTAAAACAACAAAAGGCGAGTAGATGATAGGCATGGTTCTCCTCTCATGCCAATCAATTTTATATATTCATCCTCTATGCTTACCATGCTGACCTAGGTGAGCTGAGGGAGGTGGAGTTGCAAGTGTACAAAATGACAGCCATTATTTCTCCAGGAAGATTTAGTCCATTGTGTTATGCCGTTGAACTCACCTTCCCAAAACAGGTTTAAAAATATCAGTGATTTCATTAGAACAAAATTTATCATTCAACAGGGATGACAGAATGACCAACACTGTAATAAAAAGATGAAATGATCTATGTGCAATATCAGAGTATTGTTGCAGTGTTAGGTGGCAGTCTGAAATTTTCTTCCTGATGCCAAGTTCCACTATTCAAGATTCACAAGCATTTTTTTTTTTAATCTTTACTAGGTCAGGGGAGTCAAGGAAAAAGAAACAAATAAAATTTGAAGAAAGGATCAACCTGGCTCTAACTGAATGGTGCAACAGGTTTGTGGGGATGAATGGCCTTCTGTTCCCATGTGGACAAATGGAATATGCAGTTTAACTGAAGATTTGCTGACGGAAGGGGTGCCAGGAAACTCTGTTGTTAGTTCATTGCTGGTTACTCAGTTATCCATGTTGATGCCCAATAACAACCTTGCATAATACACTATTATCCTTTGATCTAATTCTAGCGAAAACACATTCATTAAACAGTAAAAACATTAAAAAAAAAACTATGTTTGGAACAGTACACAGAAATACTTGAATGAATGTGTCACAACAAGCTGACAGTTGAGGAAACAGTAAAAGAAAGCACAGGTGTTGAGATGTCAATGGCAATTTTGGAGGTGAAAACTGGCTAGCTGAAACTAACATGCCCAATATAATTCTCAATCAAATATTCCTTTGGTATATTCCCTCCTTAATATCCAGCAAGGCAGTGTATACAGGTTTCAACAAAATAAATATTGACAAATTGCAAAATGCAATTAAAATTCTGCATAAACAGACAAAAACATTCTATCAAGATTATACATAACAATTGGAAAACTTGTTTTCTGAAGGTTTCAAACCTTAGAAGTATTAATAACAGAACTTTGTTGTCAAGAAATAAAGAAATTCAATATAACGCAATACTTCAGTTTTAGAGAAAAATGACATTTGTCTCTCATTATTTTACAAAGATTTACACTATATTCCATCCTTTAAAACATTTGTACCTAAGCCTGAAAAGCGTTTCCATGGGTATGTCCAGTTTTACATCAACAATATATGCAAATAACTTTAATATTAAACAATAAATTGGTTGAAAAATAAAATCTGGGTTACACAGAATAATGGCAACAACTCAGTTTCTATATACTTGATAAATGTAAAATTAAAAGTTTATAGTGTGTAGAAAATAACACAGCATATTAGGTCACATTTCACTTAAATCATACAAATTGCAGGCATATTTCTAGGAGACAGCCCAGGGTAGATGTGCTTCAGATGAGGCATCCTGTGATGAATCACTTTGTCTACTAGATGGGCTTGGGTTAGAGAAATAGGGTTGTTTTGGTGGAGCACAATATCGACTAAAGGACAATTGGAGAACATTCAACCTTGAAGATAGAGTACGTTAGATCATGTGGGAGGAAACTGCAGTGCTGAGGATGAACAAGAAATAAAATAAGTAGAAATATAATTGAGATGTAAAAGCAGACAAAACTTACAATAAAAAAATAAGCAAAATGATCAAATCAAAAGAGATTCTACAAAATTGATTAATGCAACAGCAGTCAATCAGTTTTAATTCAATGGAAATAAGCATTTCTCATTGTGCTTTAAAGCCGTGACCCATTTTATTGTACCTTATTTTTCAAGTGAAATTATTTCAACTGCTTCAATTTCAGATGTCAGCTTTGGCTAAATGTATAGCAAGAGCAGCTCTGAGTTAAAAGGTTGAGTTCAAATTCCACTCTACTAATTGGAGCACCTGTTTCAGGCTGACATGCAGTGATAGAGAGGGGCTGCCTGTTTTGGAGTGCCAGTGTTTTGGGTGAACGGGAAGTCCCAGCTGCTTTCTCATTACAGTTTCTGTGACACTATTCCAAAAAAAAAATCCTGCGAGTTATCCTTGGTGTCCTAAGCAATATTTATTATTTTTAACATCAAAAGAACCAGATTATCATCCTAGTATGATGTTTAGATATGTGGGAACCTATATGTAAATTGACAGGGGTGTTCCCTGCATTGCAAGTAACAACCCATTTAAAGAGTATATTTTTGCAAATAAATTGTGTTAGGATATCTTGAAGTAAGGAAGGGTGCTGTATAAATCCAAATCTTATTTTCACTTTAACTGTAACAAGTTTATGATCAGCATTATTCATTCAGATTATGAACCCCAATAGTAAAATTTATTCAATGTCATTGGTTTGCAATATAAAGAGAAAATAAAATGGTGCTTAGAGGGAAGAAATAGAAATCTTTTTTAATAGTGCACTTATAAAAGGAAATGATTTGTTAATTTAAAATAGAATAATAGAATCTGGAGAGCCAGGCCTTAACATGGGCTGGTACTTGTGAAGTTTGTTCATTTTGCATCAAAGATGACTTTGCAGTAGTTATAATTTTATGCTATTATAAATCACATGATTTCTATGTTAATCCAACATCTTGCTGTTTAGAGCCATGTTTTTCAACCCCTTACAATATTCACTTTTTCTCCAGAAAATCACAGTAGTCATACAAAACCTATGACATAGAAGGAGGCCATTCAGTCGAACATGAGTATGCTGTGCCTTTGTTAGATCAGCAGGGCACTTTTTTAATACTAATCTGGGTGAATACATTTTTCAATAAGTCACACATTCTCATACACTTTTCTGTTGCTAAGATGGTCAAGGGGAATTTTAAAATCTTTTTGTACCCATGCCATCCGGCTTGCACTATTAAACAAAAACTGCTTTCTGATTTCTACTTTACAGATCTCTGAAGCTTCATTGCTTTCTCATTCCAGTGCAGTTTTTTTTTGTATCTGTATCTTTGTATACAAAGTCTAAATATCTTGTAGCATTTCATTGACTTGATAAATATGCTGCAACAGATCTCACATGCAGCCAAAAGGCATAAATGATATGACTGTATATTATGCTGAGTGCAAGTCATAGGAAAGAATTTGCTCAATTTCTAGTTTTACCCAAATACCTCTGATAACTGTTTACAGGTAACAAATATCGGTGTGCTACTTTAAAAAGGCATTAGCCTGTGAGAAACAAGTGGGTTAAGGACTCTGTTAAAACAGTGCACATAAGCAGATCTGAACCAATGCGCTAAAAATAATGCACAGAGAAATGCCAAATTGATAACAGGCTAAAAAAATGCAGTTATAATGATGTCAAAGATCTGTGAGGAAGCTGTAAAGATTCACTACGCATGTTAACACATCAGCAAACTGAGTGTAGACTGGATTCTTAGGTTTAAGTCAATTAAACCAGTATTCCTTCCATTCAAAAACAACATTTTCAGGGGTCATTTCAATAACACTAATGAAACTAAAATACTATGGACAAAATCCAGCTACTTTACTATAGTACATAAGCTTTGCAAATTGAAAAAAATAATTTTAATAAAGTTTCTTGAAAATATCATTTTGTTCTCCTCAACAAGATACACTGGAATCACTTCTTCAAATAATTCCACTTAGCCAAGGTTGAATTAGCAATGAGTACTTTTGCTCATTTTACTTTCCTGTAATAAAACAAAATTGTAAAGACTCAAATGTTCTCTAATTGAAGATTAATTAAAGAAATGTTTCAGGGATTATATTGGGATGTTATATTCAATGGTGGGCAGAATATGTTTATTTCTCAATGCCCTACAATAGCTGAGCATTTGGAAAAACAGAGGCAGGATCAGACGGTCAGCATGGATTTCCAAATGGAAAGTCATTCTTGACAAATCTACATTAATTCTTCAAGGATGTAGTAAAGTTGATGAGAGAAAACTAGTAATGTGGGGTTTTTTTTGTACTTTCTGAAGGCTTTCAACCACGTCTCACACATGAGATTAATGTGTAATAGTAAAGTGCAAGGGATTAGAAGTAGTGTGTTGAGATGAATAGAAAACTGGTCTGCAGACAGGAAATAAACAGTAAGAATAAATTAGCCTTTTTCTGAATGGCAGATAGTGACTAGAGGCGCACCACAGCGATCAGTATTAGGAAACTGAAAGAACTGCTGATGCTGTATATCAGGTTCAAAAACAAAGTTGCTGGAAAAGCTCAGCAGGTCTGGCAGCATCTGTGAAGGAAAAAAAGTTAACGTTTCGGGTCCGGTGACCCGTCCTCAGAACTCAGAAGTATTCTGAGGAAGGGTCACTGGACCCAAAACGTTAACTCTGTTTTTTCCTTCACAGATGGTGCCAGACTTGCTGAGCTTTTCCAGCAACTTTTTTTAGTTTTTGATCAGTATTAGGACCCCAGCTATTGACAAAATATATAAATGATTTGAACAAGGGAACTCAATGTAATATCTTTAAATTTACAGATGACACAAAGCTGTGCAGGAGATGAGCTGTGAGGAAAATATAGAAATTATTTGACATGATTTGAATAAGCTAAATGAATGGGCAAATGTTCGATATATGCAGTGCAATGTGAATAAATGTGAGGTTACCCACTCCGGTAGCAAAAAGAAACAGGAAAACAGATTATTAACAGAATGGCTATATGTGAGAGCACAGAAAGTGCAATGAGACCTGGGTGTCCTTGCACACTGGTCACTGAAGGTAAACATTCAGGGCCTACAGGTGGTAAAAAAAAAGCTAAATGATATTTGGTCTTCAGAGCAAGAGGCAAGAGGATTCAAGTGCAAGTGCAGGGACATCTTGCTGCAGTTATAAAGCATCTTAGTAAAACCACACCTGAAATATTATGTGCTGTTTTGGTTTCTTTATCTGAGGAAGGATGTTCTTGAGTTAGAAGGAGTACAGTGTGAAGATTTACCGAACTGATTCCTGGAATGGTGGAACTGATGAATGAGGAGAGGTTGGATTGGTTAGTACTATATTTGCTGGAGTTTAAAAGAACAAAATCTCATAAAATGGATAAAATTCTAAAGGATCAGCAGGGTAGATGTAGAAAGAATGTTCCTGATGATGGGGGGAGTCCAGAATCAGGGATCACAGTCCAAGTACACAGGGTAAACTATTTAGGATTGAGACAAGGAGAGATTTCTTCACCCAGAGTAGTTGGCCTATGGAATTTGCTACCACAAAGAACAGTCAAGGCCAAAACATTGTATGATTTCAAGGAGTTTTATATACCACTTGAAGCTAAAGGGATCCAAAAGATATGGGGGAAAAGCAGTGCCAGAATATTAAGTTGGATCATAATGTATGATGGAGCAGACTTGAAGGGTTGATTGGCCTACTCCTGCTTCTATTTTCTATGTTTCTATGTTTTACATTCCAGTGGAATGACAGGAGTCTTTGGGAGTCATAGGAACTTTTGTATCACTGTGTGATGGCTCGAATGTACACATTGAATTACCAATCTCCACAGAGCTGAGTGCTATTTTATTTTTACTTTGTAGAACACTGTAAAAATAATTAGATTAAAAAGAAAACACCAGTCAGGAAACTCCCTAGGTAATTAATAAAATAATAAATTATATGTCAATTTAATTTGCTGTAAATTAATGTCAGGTTTTCTCTTTAATCATAAAAATGTAGCAGACTAATATAATATATATTCTTTTTAAAATAAGACACAACAAATCATAAGCATGTCACAGAGACAGTTGACTATTCTACAAATCAGTCCTGAGCACAAGTTCGCTTGAGTTGGTTTGTTGCCATAATTCACTCAATATCTTCAACTTTTAGAAGATAAAACTATAGGTATTATATTCAACACAATAAAACAATAAAAGATTGTTTTACTCCTCCTGAGCACAAAATAAATTATTTCTTGAAAACAAATCTTAATTACCTTCTTCCTATTCTCTGTTTTTACATTATCCATCAATAACTTCTGTAGCAATAATTATAGTAGGGATCTGCTTATGAATTTATTGTTAAAACCTTGTGATTTTTTGTGTTGCAATACATGATACCTGAATACTGACACAGCAAACCAGTTTCTGCAGGGACCAGCAGAAATTCAGGTGATGTCACAAAACTGGACCTTATGGGAATCAACAATAATTGTAGTGCAGTGACAGCCTTTCATGTTTAAAGCAAATTATTCATTTTTAGTGAAACATTATTTGTAGGGAAGTACGATGTAAAAAAAAAACACTCTACCAGGTTTAATCAAAATCAGCAGTGTCCATTCCATCTTTTGCACAGCATGTTTAAGTTGCACCTTCAGCTATTAAATTGATAATTGATTTTATTTTTCTACCAAACCATTACAAAGTGTCTACTAGTAAGTGTCTAATAACCAGCATAAATGGATGATAAAGTTTACCTGGATGCATGTGAAATAGTATTGAGATTAACATCCGAGAAGATCCAATCCCCTGTACTCCGTACATGGTGAGTTGGCTATTATGTATTTTGAGCATGATACTTGCATTTTCATAATTTTTTGCGTCAAATTTTCAAAATTTTAGTCACACTGGTTACATTAAAAATTAGGTTTCATCTAAATATTCTTTTTTTTGCTGAAAAGGTAAAATCAAAGCAATACTGCATACAAATCAATGTAAATGTTTCGTCCTAATGACAAAGTGTCACTGTTACTGTTGAGCACTATTTTCTTTACTTCATTGGAAGCATACCTGTGTGAAATTTTAATACCCAAAATGTCAGAATCCCAGACAAATAAAAAATCTATTCAAGGATTTTAAATCTTATCTTTCAATGCTTTCAAAATAATGTTGAAGTTTAAAACTTTTGTGGAGAAGACAATTTGGATGCCTATGTGTTTCTGCATTTGTAAACTACTAGTTAAATATTCCCAGGACTTTATTGATGAAATAATTTGAATTGGTAAGCTTTGTAAATAGGAGGCCTGCTATTTTATCAATTGAAACTAAATGAGCATAATACAATACTTTGAACATGTACTTGAAGTAATTTGGCAAGTTGTAATATATGTAATTCAATCCTAAGAAATAATTTGATCAATCATTGTTCAAAAATACATTGCTGCAACTTATATATTTTCAGAAAATCTATGAGATCAAACAATAAACTTCCCAAAACATAAATACAAATTGCTATGATTTTTAACCATCCAGGTAGCCCCAGTTTTATTACATTGAAGAGGCCAGATCTTGCTGTGAAAGTAAAAAGTTTTCATGGACATACCATTATTAATATACAAATCTGGCAGGAAGATCAAGGGATGAAGAGATATTCCACAAACTGTGAATCTTCAGAATGAGTGACTTGATTTTTCCTGCTCTGCCCTTTCTTCCCATAAAAGATATTTTTAAAAAATCTTTCCATTATTTTTTAATAATGTGTTGGGCTTGCACAATAGTTAGGAAAACGTTACAGATCAAAATTAAAACCTATATATATTTTAATGAATTGATCACTAATAATGCAATGCTAATTAATCTCATCCAAAACTGCAATAATTTAAACTGCAGAGCTTCATTCCTGCATGTCATAAGTTACCAAGTATTTTGTACATTTTAAATGTAAATATTAGCACTTTATTTTTCTTTCAATCCATTCTTATTTTACCTCTTTTTAATTTCCAAACCTGATTTGTCTCTAATTCACCTTCATTCTCTATTCTTTCTATTTCTCTCTCAAGCCTTAAACCTGATTTATTATGTATGAGTTTTAATGATGGTCCTATTGTTCACCCAGATCCCAGTTATCCTGTTGTCACCCACTGTCATCAGCTTGCACTTGCAACAAGCTACAATGCAAAAAAGCGTTTGAGCACTCGGGTGAAAGAAAGCATCTAAATAATAATGATGCCCTGTTCCAGCAAGATTTGGCCATTATATTTTAAATGGATTATTCTGAACACATTTATGAGGAATGCAAATAATTACTTAATTTATAAACATTAAACAGATATGAGATTGGATCTGACTTGGAATTCAAACAGTTAAACACTTTTTTCTGGGATCAATAATTCAACAGCGAACTCAATTTGAGTTATATAAATATTTGGTTTTTGCATGAACACTTTAATGAATGACACTGGCATAACTATCTCAAGATTCTTTGAAATAAATAAATGAAGATTGTCTAAATCCTTTTTCTTTTTAACAAACTTGCAATGTGATGAAATAATCTCAACAATACCTCTAGTCAGGATATATTTTGTTTTGTTGTACCATGGCAATTTAAAAGAGCTGCAGAGAAAATAAAATTAGACAGTGGTGTATGAAATAAACTTAGCGCATGTGCCATACAATGGCAATTTTTTCAGCAAGGAAAGGAGAAAGACTGGATTTCTTTTATTGGTATGCTGCTATATTACATTTGGGCCAAGCAAAGAGGATAGAATGCATCTGATAATCTACACTGCAACTGTCTTTTCCCAGATATGCCTACCTACCTTAACATGTATGCAGTAACAGAAAAACAAAATGAAAATGGGTACATTCATGATAAGTAACAGTATCTTCCCACTATACTGATAATGCACTGTTAAGTTCCACAAAACAAGACCCAGCTCCATCTTAAGACTGGCCAAGATGGTTACATATTATAAGAAGAGTGAAAAGGGTTTACGGAGTCTTCAGTACACTACAGTCAGGTGAAAATAGTAAATATGCCACTTTTTAATTAGCTATAATATAATGAAAATATATCCACAACTTAAAATCCTTTGGGAAATCAGTATAACTTCTGATAGAATCAACTTGTGTTTTACATCAAAACTTCCATGAGATCCAATTAAATTTACTTGACAGATTTCAGTGAGCAGTGTTCTGCAGCGATTAGATCTGAATTATGTTTGCAGTATTACCGAAAAGTATTGCATTGTAAAATAAATCTACAACGTTCCACAATAAAAAATCCTCAGTAGAAAATTATGTCTGGATGGTCTCCTTCATATCACTTAATGAACTTCATGGTCTCACTGAAATATCTGTGTTAAAGTAGTGACAAATGTTGAAAAGAAAACTACACTTTACAGCAGTATTAAAAAACATCTTATTTGGTGTTTAAAAATTGTTCAAATAGGGAAGAAGGTCTAGCCGTTCAAACACCTTTTAAATTCCCCACACATGAAAATATGATGATATTATTTAGGATCCAATTTATACAAAAAAAATCTAATTTAATACTGACCTTCTCATGTGTATATTTGTTAATTATAGTACTAGAAGATAGCGTAGAAACATCATATTTGATGATTTAAGGGTTTGGATCTAAAATACTGCTAACGACCATTGTGGAGACCTCTACTGGGGATGCTAATGCAATCTGTAGAGTCAAAATTCCAGGTCTGGATGCTTCTTTATCTAGAATTCCTTCATCGACAGATCACATTAACCCTTAACCTAAATTATTAAGCTTGCTGCTGGCTCATATTAGAAATCCAGTTTGACAAGTAAATACAACTCCATGTCAACAAATATTTAAAATGACAACAGTAAACCCAATTAAAATGCTGCTTCCTGACAAGAGGTTCTTGCTGTACTGTCTGCTCTCTTTATTTGGCTTTAATGTTTAGCCAATGTAAAGCAATCTGCCATTGTTAAAGTTCAACTGCCTCTTATAATTTATTTTTGTTAAATTATATACGGTATTAAAAAAGTCACACAAATAGCCAGTTTGAACACCCAGTGGTGTAATATAACTTCCCCGTTGAGTTTTTTTTACAAGGGTACAGACATTACATACAGATTTGTACAATCCAACAGATAGCCCTGCGTGGCCCCAGTGCACACACTCAATTGTGCAATTCTGAGATGAATATTAAAGACCTCAGGTTTCTTTCTAATTTAAAAGTGCAGAATGCATACAAAGACATCCATTTTAAGAATAAGAGCTCCATACTAAAATTAGGGGTGTGCTAGCCTCGTGAAGTTCAATGAAGGACCATTTTGACTCTAATTATAAAGACTGCTGAAGCTAGAACCAAATCCAAACTGTGCATTGACAACACCTATGACACACTTTGATCCACTGCATCAGGTGTTGAGTCATGTTGCAAAACTGCAAAAATGTACTGATGCATTTTTGTACAACATGCGATATTTCTGATGTCATCTAGGAATAAGCAAAATATTTTGGTTGGAGAGGTAACTACCCGGTGATTTTTTGTGTGACTAAAAAGTATTAAGTATTATATCGGTCTATTTTGTAACTAAAATACCTGGCTTGAGGTACACATGAAGAAACTGCAATTTACTAACAATATGATGCAAATTTAGTGAATTAAAAAAATACTTCCAGATATGGGCAAGTTAAGAATGCAAGAAAGACTATAAAGTTCCCGTCTAGGGCAATGAAACCCAATACGTTTACTTATGCCTATTGTCAGAATATCACGAGGAAAATCTTCAGTTTGGGGTCCTCTGATCCTAGCAAACTCCAGTGTTTCAGTGGAGCTGAGAGTTATGATGCACACCCCTGGCTGAAAACTCCTTTCAAGGTGATTATCTGGTGGCCTTGACACTTACCCTCAAACTAGTGTGTGGAATGAAAAGTAAACAAGAAAATAAAACAACCGAATTTCAGATAATTAGAAATAAATACTGTATATAAACAACTCTGTGGCTTAGAACTGACTGCATGTTGTCTGTTTTTCGAGAACTTCGAGGTAGTCCGGCTCGATGTGAAGCTTTGCTTTCAGTTCCAGGTAATCATTTCTAATTTGCTCGGCATATACATTACTGGGTGCTCCGTACAGCACCGTCTCCCTCATCCTCTCCGGATGTAAATACTGGCGTCTTACTTCATAGTTCGGTGAATAATTATAGTTTGGTGGACTACCAAATTTATATTCAACACTGTTGCCAGTGGGCGACTGTTTGCCCGGCTCTAAAATGCCACGGTAGAAATGGTCCACATCTTGAACTGGAGAGACCTGCTCGTGGGGCTCGATGGTGCTGATGCTATACGAGGGGCTCCTCAACTGGTTCTCTCGCTCCTCGTCCACCGGGTTTCGGTAGGTGACCTTGAGCTCGTGTAAGTCCCTGTAATCGTCCACCGAGTTGCCCTCTCGAGACCTGTAAATGGGGTTCTTGCACATGTGGCCCAGAGGGTGGGGGATGTACTCGTAGACGTGGCCGGCGGGGCTCTTGGCTTTGGGCGCCGGCCCGTGGCTGTAGACGCTGTACTGCAGGTTGAAGGAACTCACGTCGGAATTGTTGGCGCTCGTGCGCTCGCTCTGCGCCCGCTTGCGCCGCTTCATCACCACGACGAAGAGGCCGGCCGCCACGAACACCGACGCCAGGAATACCAGCAGCAGGCTGAGGATGAGCACCGACAGGGGCACCACCGAGCCCGTGTCCGGGAACGGTGTGGCCGGGCCAGCCGTGGCGAGGGGCCGAGCGGCCGCCGGGCCAGGCGGGGCGGGGAGCAGCAGCGAGGGAGTGGAGAGAGCCACCTCGTCGGAGTGGTCCGGGCAGATGAGGTCGGAGCGGAGTGAGGCCAGGTCTTGGCCGGCCAAGTGCTTGGGGGACTGGCAGCTGAGGCGGCGGACCAGAGCTCCGGGACCCAGGCGCTCCAGCCAGCGCTTCATGCCCAGCAGCGGGCAGCCGCACTCCCAGGGATTCTCGTCCAGCTCGATCTGGATGAGGGAGGCGAGCTGGTCGAGAAGGCCGGCGACGGGCAGCGAGGCGAAGCGATTACCCCGCAGGCTGAGCCGGGTCAGGTTGAGGCCGGCGAAGAGGCGCGGCGGCAGGGACCTGAGCAGGTTGTGGTGCAGGAAGAGCAGCTGGAGGCCAGGAGCCGGCGCCAAGGTGCCGGCCCCTAGGCGCCGCAGGGCGTTGTACTCCAGGTAGAGGTAGCGCAGGTTGCGCAGCCCGCGGAAGCTGCCCGCCCCCAGCGCCTCCAGGCAGTTACCGTTCAGGTAGAGGCGCCTCAGCTGGGTCAGGTTGGAGAAGGCACCGTCCTGCACCGCCGTGATGCGGTTGTGGCCCAGATGCAGCAACTCCAGGCCGGCAGCTTCCTCGAAGTCCCCCCGCCTGACCGCCACCAGCCGGTTGCCGCTCAGGTACAGCTTCCTGGGGTTGTAGGGCTTGGGTTGCAGCTCGGAGACCCTCTCGATCCGCCTCTCCTGGCAGTTGACATTGAGCCCCAGCTCGGAGATCTGCAGGTTGCAGCTGCACTGCCGGGGGCACACCAGAGGCACCGGGGGCTTGGTCTGGTAGGCGAAGATGGGGCCGTAAGGGTAGCCTTGTCCCTCCCCTTCTTCCTCCTCCTCATCCAACTCCTCCTTCATCTTGAGGAATGGGCTGCGGGAGGTGGTGACCCTCACCCTGGAGGGGGGAGCCTTGGGCAGGCGGGTGCCTTTGGGCTGGTACCTGGACGGGGACGAGGTGATGAGGAGGTTGGGTGTGGCCGCCGGAGGCGGGCTGCTGTGGAAGTAGCCTCGGGTGCTCAAGGGAGGAGGGGCGAAAGGCGGCTTCCAATCCGAGTCCAGCCCCCCGGGGCGGCGGGGGCACAGCTCTTGGCGGGAGACCTCGCCCAGGTCGCGGCCGTGCAGGCGGAAAGGGGTCTCGCAGACCACCTCGCCCACCAGCGCCGTGTACGAGATGCTCTCCAGCCAAGCCTTGAGGGCCAGCAGCGGGCAACCGCAGTCCCAGGGGTTGTCCTCCAGCTGGAGCTCGGCCAGGCCGCCCAGGTGCTCCAGCAAGCCGGCGTGCGGCAGGGCCCGGAGCCGGTTACCCCTCAGGTCGAGGTGAGTGAGGGGGACGTGGCGGAAGAGGTCAGCGGGCAGGCCGGCCAGTAGGTTGTCGTTGAGGATGAGGACCTGCAAGCGTGGGAGTCTGTCCAGGGTGCCGCTCTCCAGCCGCCGGAGGTAGTTGTAGTCCAGCTGCAGGTACTCGAGGCGCTCCAGGCCGGCGAAAGCGTCCCTCCGCAGCCCCTCCAGCCGGTTGTTGTTGAGGTGGAGGCGCCGGGTAGCGTGCAAGCCGCGGAAGGCGCCCGCCTCGATCTCCTCGATCCGGTTGCCGCCCAGGTGGAGCACGGCGGCGCCGCTGAAGTTGAGGAATTCGTCGGGCTGCAGGCGGCTCAGCAGGTTGCCGCTGAGGAACAAGTGGTAGAGGGGCCAGTGAGGCGGACTGAGCTGCAGCACGCTGACGATCCGGCTGTCCTCGCAGCCCAGCACCAGCACGCCGTCCTTCTCCTGGCAGGAGCACAGAGTCTCGCACGCCTCGCCGTAGCTCTCGGTGCCGTCGCTGGCCACCGCCCCCAACCACCACCAGCCGCCGCCGCCCACCAACGAAGCCAAGGCGACGGCCCGAGTTAGCCACACGGACATCTCGGCGGGGCTCCCGATCCTCACTCCCACCCGCGGCTGCTCACCTTCGACAAGACAGAGAAAAACAAAAGAGAAAGGGGAAAATAAATAAGTGTGAATACCTGCCATCGGAAGCCATCGACGACCATCGCCACAAACATACAACGCACGGAAACCACCACACCCCCCCACCACCCACCCCTCCAATTTGAAATGGGGTGGGCGGGCAATGCACTCAAATTGCCATCGCATCCCCGCCCCTTCCCCAAAAAGATCGAGGTCATCCAAAGTTTATAAAAAAAAGACATTCCCCGATGATCACTCCCCGGATCTCTGAACGCTTCTCCGGAGCAAGTTCCTTGCAGGCTGTAACTGGGCAGAGAGAGAGACGTACTGCACTGTGCCGCCTGGCTAAAGGCAAAGCTTGGAGCCTCCTCCGAGTTGAGATAGGAAGTTGCATTTTCGTGTGAGCGTCACTTATCACCCACTGCGTTAACGTCACTCCAGCATCAATATGCATTTGACCAGATTTCAAATCTATTCCTTCATGAGATGCGCCAGGAGCCCCCGATTTAAAATAAATCACGGCCATTTTCAAAAGCATCTTTGTGTTTTGGCATAGGAGGGCATAAGAACAGCGCTGTCCAAACGCACACATTCTCTCTGCAGCTAATTCCAAACAAACTGTTCTCTTCGCTCTTGTCCGAAACCCTTCTTGCCCAACAAGGCAAAACAAAAACCAGGCTTCAGAAGGGACCGAGCGCTCTGGCAAGGAAATGCGGCTTGTAGGCTTCACTTCAAACATAGTAAAGTGATTCGGGAAATAACAATTATAATAAACAGGCTACAAATAGCTTTTATTTTTTTTCTCACAATTCCAATAGAATGCTTGACTCACCCCTACATCCCCCTTCTCCCCGTCACCAACTTACCCCTTCTCCCCAAACACTAGCGGCTTTGAAGGAGAGCTCGACACATTCAGTCATATCTGACTTCCACCCGGAATTTGGCAAAATGCAAACCCAGATGAAAATCGCTCGATTAGAACATTTGTAATTGGATAAAGCCAGTCGCCAATGTGCCAGCGTAGGAAATGCTGTCAGAATCGGCGGTAACTGTCGCAGCCCTTCATCCTTCCGGGTAAAAAGATATATTCAAGTTGATTAAAGGCAAACAAATAATCTACGTCAGTGATTTAATACCCAAATTTCATCTCGCTCGAACAAATCCGATTTCCTGGAGCTTTTTTTTGTTTTCATTCAGCGACTGCATCAGTCCGCAATATAAAAAAAATGCATATTTCGACCCAGTGATGCTGGAAGTCATTCTGACCGCGATTTGTGTGTGTGTCTCCACCATGCAACTCCAGGCTATCCAATACACAAGGTGCAACGTTTAAGCAAAACACTTCAACACAATTATTATCCCCAGTCGGAATCCCCTTCGCATTATGGTGGAGTGAGGACGCAGTTTTCCCCCCATTTTAATCCCCCATTATCTTACTCTGATCTCACTTGACGTTGTATGCTGGGGTACTTTGATCAACCACCTTCTTCCCAAACCATCATCCCAAAGAAAAAAAAAAGTTTTACTATTTAATCAGATATACTAACGGCAAATATAGCAAGAAATATGTAACTTCATGCATTTGATCTCAGCACTGATTAAAACAATGGCCAGCGCAATATCCTTTTGCGGATTCCCATATATGTCTCATATTTTAGTATCAAAGAAGGTTTTGTTTTAACATTATTTTTGCTCTGCTGAATACTTTTGACTACTGCATCTGGCGCGCGCGCACGCACACACATTAAACCCGCTTACTTCAGCACCCGATTTAGATCCCCGTACATTCAGTTCGACTGGAATTAGAATTTACCTACCAAGCTCCTCTTCTGAAATCTCATAACATTGCAGGGGTTTTGGGGGTGGGGTGGGGGGTGGTGTTGGTGCGCTTCCGGCCGCGATCCGAGTGGAAGCGGCGCTTTCGGAAGGTGATTAGAAATCCTTCAAAGTGGCTGTTGTTCAGGGGTAATCGTGGTCGCATTCGAGATAGAGAGATTTCGTGGACTGGCTCCTGCTCACGTCGTTCGCTGCGCGACCGCCCGCCGGACGGACGGAGGGACGCTCGACTTCTCCCCCGCTTGCACTTCCACCAACTTTAGCAGACGGTGAACAAGACGAGCCGGTCGGCAGCAGCCCCTCCGCCCAGTCCCCTGCCCCTTCTTCACAGAAGCACATCCTCCGGTGTATCACCGCTTCACACCAGCTCCCCCCCCACTACCCCCACCTCCCCCCTATACTCCAAAAGCAGCAGTAGCACCACTCCCCCGCGAGCCCAACCCAGCCAGACTGTGTTACAAGATGCCTCGCAGTCACCGACTGTAGAATATGGCTGGAACCAACTCGTTTGTCTCTTGGCTTCTGCCTTAAACAGCGAAGTCGGATGTGGGAACCGGGAAGCGTGGCTGTCTGGAGAAATTCAACGCGGTGTCAACCTCGAATCCAGTCGAGCCCTGGGGAATGCGGAAGGACTTTTCGCTGTAGGTCCTCTCTCCTTGTAGACTTTCCCTTTCCATTCATCCATTGCCTTGGGACCATTATTACCGTGCTGTCAACAGTCAGGTTAATCAAAGCTGTTAGTTGACAGGGGAGGGCGGAAAAGCGAAATCTTCAATTTCAAATGGCCACTCAGTGAAAAGAAACACAAAATCGAGTAGCACGTAGGATGTCTGGAAAATACACCCGACTATTTTGCGAGTTTCGGACAGTGCTCCTTTTTTTTCTGAATGCTGTAATTTCTATTCATTCCACCAAAGCTGATCCAGTCCATATTTTTAAAGAGGGTGATAAATCAGCGCTAACAAACCATTTGTAAGAGCGTCAGTATTTACTGTACTCAGCGTGGTTGTTTGTCATTCTAGCCATTTCCCAAACAGCAGGCAAATACGCAGCGGGGGTGAGCAGCGCGCGCGCGCACACACACAGAAAGGAACTGATTGTAGCTGATCCTGAGAATGGTAATGGCCAAAAGATGGCAGTGCAGGGTGACAGAATTAAAGACCGACACAGAAAGCTCCATCCATTTGACTTTGCTTACGTTCCGACAGGAGAAACCTTATATAAAAAATTGTGTGGAAGCATCGGATTCGGGGATGGATTTACCTGGTCTCCGTTCAGGGTCCTATTTCCCACTGAGTTTGTTTTTTTTATATTTGAAACGCAGGCAGTAATAACTCACCAGCGTGCACAAGAGCTATCTTACTTAGGGCCGTCAGAAATGCGAGCTTAAAAGTTGATACAGTGATAAGGATCACACAAACACACACAGCTATAATATGCTGTGCAGCCGCCTACAACTTTGTGATCCTCTATCCCCCTCACTCCAATTCTGATCCTTGTGTACGTACATTGCCCATTTTAGTGAGTCCACGCTGGGTGACGGTGCCTTCAGTTGCTAAGGCCCTGAACCACATTTCCCCCTTCTTTCCTCTCTTTTGTACCTACCAATATGTCTTTGATCATTTGCCCTAATATCTCTTTATGTGTTTATACAGGTGTCAAATTTCACTTGCTAATTCTCCTGTGAAATTCCTCGAGCTGTTTTACTGCACAAAAACATTTGCAGAAAACAAGGTTGTGGTTGATGTGTTATCACCACAGTCCAACCGTCATTTTATGTTTGTTGAATGCCTGCAGTGGTGGAACAGGCTACAGACTATGGACTCACATTGAGAATTGGGCTTATGCTGTTATTATTTTAACTTACATTAAGTCTGCACCTTGCTGTTGAGATTTGCAAGTCCATTCTACCTGTCAGCATTATTATACATTCAAACACGAAGCAATGATTGACAAAGATGGAGAGAGAATTGTCTCTGATAAATGTAGTGCTGACTCTATTGAACACTATGCGAGTCATGCAGAGGCAATAAGGACTCCTAGTTACTTACATTACAGAGACAAAGAAGACATGACATGGAATTTTGGTAAATTTGATTCAGTTTCATCTGAAAATCCTAGTCTGGAATATATACAAAAATAAACTCAACTTTTTTTTATTTACAAACATTATTGTTTTGACAGACAGTCTCTCCCCAAGACAATTTTAAATCCTTCTGCCATCTTAACTTGTTATATGGGTTATCTTACATTGGCACTTAGGCCTACATTTAGCCACTATAGCTAACTCTTTAGTTCTATTATAATCTTAGTCTCTGATCTCTCTTTTGAGATTTAGGTAGCTTCAACTTTTAAACTAACAGGAATTTTACCAGTCCTGTCTTTGTTCTGCACAGATTGCCCCCACAAACTCCTACACTGTCCCACACATGCTGACACAACAGCTGATCCCCGCACTCTCACATTGTCAAACACATCTTCAAACACACACCATCTCACACAGATACTCACTGCATCCCAAGCATGCCAACCCAATCCCACGCACATGCGTTCAATCCCATGCCAATTTACACTTAATCTCATACACACTCAAGGTCCCATACACTTTCACTCTTCATTCTTATCATCTGACTTTAGACCTTCTGAAACACTCAAAATTTACATTTCTTTTCATTAATCTGCTTACATTTTCTCACCCTCAAAGCCTCTTTGAACTCATTTTAGAAAATTAGATCCAGATACAATAATTACATTCATATTGGAACTGTTCCATTTGTATATCACAAGTGCAAAAGTGATGACAATTTTTGAAAAAAAAAGAACAGAATCTTATCGCAGCTGATCTGTTTACACTGGGCTTTGCCATAAGGTTTACCTCATCCTTCACAGTCATCCTTCACAAATGTTGTACTTCTAACTTCTTCAGACACTCCATCTCTCACAGTCATAACAGCTTTTTTCTCTCTTTGCAGGAGAAGATAGCTGACAACTCTAGAGACTGGTGGAAGTCGGCTGTGGACGCGCAATTGACATTGCACAGACGACTATAGAGGAACAGTCTTCAGAGATTGGCATTGTGGCAGTGTTGATGAGCATATATGATGGGAGTCACCACCTATATGCCTCTAGGAATCCAGGCACGACAGCTAATTTGACAGCTCACTGGCAGACTGCTATTGGAGTTCCTAATTTTACTTCTGATAAAATACATTGCTTATAATTCTTTTGGCCTGCAAATTAAAAAACAAACAAACTGACTCAGTTAAAAAGTTTAAATTGTATGGGTATCATTTATTGTGCCCCTCATTAAATACTTAAAATAGGCACAGATTTAAAAACATGAGAAAACAATGAAAATGACTGCAGAAAATGATTACCAATTGAACAAGTTAAAAAAAGAAGTGAAAAGAAAATAATAATGATGAAACAGCAACCGCTTTATTAGTTTACACTCAGCATATCTCTGTATTCCTCTAATTTCAGAATCTTGTACATCACTAGTTTCCCAGCATTGTTAGGCAAGTTTTTAGCACCCATGACTCTGAGTTCTGAAAGTCCATCCCAAACCTCTCCTTCCTCCTTTAAGATGTTAGCTCAGTGTGACTCCAGAACCCACAGCAATGTGGTTGACTCGTAACTGCCCTCTGGGCAATTAGGGATGGGCAATAAATGCTGCCTCACCAGCGACACACTCATACCGTGAATGAATAAAGAAAAAAAAAGTTGGTTGGACAGCTGGTTTGTAGTGTAGAATTATACCAATAACATAGATTCAGTTCTCACATTGAGGTTACCATGAAAGTCCCACCTTCTCAACCTTGCCCCTCACCTGAGGTGTGGCAACTGTCAAGTTGAAATCATCTGTTCTGATGAAGAGTCACCGGACTTGAAACATTACCACTGCTTTCTTCCCACAGATGCTGCCAGACCTGCTGAATTTCACCAGCAATATCTGTTTTTATTTCATCATCAGTTGTCTCTCTCTAATGAGACAGTGTCCCTATAGTCCTCTGGGACTATACAACTTGACAAAAAACTGCATCTTAAAATTAGTTAACTAAATCAAAAATGAAGATGAGTTGATTCCAGGGTTTTCTTGAATGAAGGTAACTGGAGTTTTCTTATTGATTAAACCTGAGAAAGATAAGAAATCACAACATCTAGCATATATATGAAATGCATATACTTAGGAGCTCTTGTGGTGTGTGGTAGTGTCCAAACCCCTAAACCAGGAGGCCTGTTTTTAAGTCTCACATGCTCCAGAGGGTGTGCAATAACTCTCTGTAACAAGCTGATTAGAAAATATCTCCAAAAATTGGAGAGGAATGTGGCCTTTGTTGCAAAAAAAAACTTTATTCATAAAAAGTCATTATGTACATGAATAGATACTAAAGCAGTTCTGTACAGTCTTTAATATCAAGAAAAATAAACCTTGGATCTGACATTTCCTGCAGTTGCAAAGGACAAAGGCATTTATTACCCATGCATTTGAGGCACCAAGAGGGTCTGACAAATGAATCAATCTCCATTGTACTTTGGCAGAAACACCGTAGATGGTGGTCTTTCCCCACTGCACCTTGGCTGCAGCTGTCCCAAGATTCACTGTGTCCCTCAGCACGTAGCCCTGGTCCTTGGAATGTGCCAGGCTGCAATATTCGGTCAAGGTCAGCTCTTTGCACTGAATGACCAACAATATTTGGGCAGACCAAAGAGTGTCTTTCACTGTGTTGATGGTCTTCGGAGCACAGTCAGTGCTTGTTTTGGAATGCATCCTGGGAAGCAGGCCATAGAGCACAGGGCCCTGCATCACAGAATAGTAATTGTACAGACAGGAATGTAAAAACAGTTGCAGTTCAAAATTTCTAGAGTCCTTGAGCTGTAAGAGTGAAACCCAACTCCTGACAGTTCAGTGGTTGTTCTGTTTCTTCTGGAGTGGCGAAATTTGCAGGTAACCTTGATGTCTTGTTGAACAGTAGCTTTTCAAGTTGCTTTTTCATCAGCATTAGGTTCTGAGAGAAATTTTGAGAGAGAAATTAAGAGAGTGGAGAGTGTGAGTAAAACAACATTTGCAATTTTTTTTAACTTCTCTTTGCATTTCAACATCTCTTGATTTAAATAGTAATTCTAAGGCAGCAAGTTTTGTTTATTCCATTTAGCTGGGCTTGTCAAATGGTCACAGCAGCCATTTTAGATCAGCAGTTTCCTTTCTAAAACCATTTTTATTTGCCAAAAGTCTCAGGTGTTGAAGTCAAATAATTAAAGTTGAATATTGAAAGCACATTTTCACTGCAATCCTAACACAGAAAGTATCACTATCTGGGTACCATTTAAATTCAAGAACTTTAACTTGTAAAATTTAGATCAAAGACAGTAGGAGTAGACAAATAAGAACAAAAGGTAATGGAGACCAAATAAATATTAAATTGCAAAATTATAATGTGCATGAATCAGGATCAATACAATATCAAAATAATTTATGTCATAGCTAAAATGGTTTGAAAGCCACAGTGCCATGAAGCATAACTATTTGCTTTGAATAATCATTATATCTTTAAACAACATCAGTATTTCAACATGTCAGCAATGAAGTTGGATTCACTCAATCCCATCCATTGAAAGGCAGAATTAGAGACTGCTAGAAACACCTTCACCTCCAAAATTTCACAAACTTAAGGCAGAAATGTTGGGAGATTGGTTGATAGTTTGAAAGGATAGTTTTCCCTCAATTGGTACATTTACTGGTTTATTTAGAAAGCTCCTTTTTCTGTATTTGTGATATTACCAAGATTTGGACATAGAACCGGATAGCAACTTATATTAATTATTCTTAATTAACTTAAACATTACATGGAGTCTCTATTTTTATTTGAAGGCCATCATTCAAGATTCTGTAGACTCTGGAACAGTTCCTATGGGTTGGAGCATAGCTAATTTAATGTCACTAATTTAAAAAAAAAGAGGTCAAGAGAAAAGTGGGAATTATAAACCCAAGTTTATATTATAAGTTTATGCTATAAACATCAAGTTAGCTTGACATTTATAGTATAGAAAATGCTAGAGCCCATTATAAAAGATTTCATAGCAGACCATTGTAAAACAATGGCAAGATTGGGCAGAGACTTCATGGGTTTATGAAAGGGAAGTCACGCTGGACAAATCTTGAATTTTCCAAGGATGTAACTAGTAGAGTTGATAAGGGGGAGCCAGTTGATGTGATTTATTTAGACTTTCAAAAGCCTTTCAGTAAGGTCCCACCTGAGAGATTGGCATATGAAATTAAAGTGTTTGGGATTGGTGTAGTGTACTGATGCGGATAGAGAATGAACTGGCAGACAGGAAACAAAGAGTAGAAATAAATGGGTCATTTTCCAAGTGGAAGCCAGTGACTATTAGAGTACTGTAAGATTGGTGCTAAGACTCCAGTTATTCACAATGTATATTAAGGATTTAAATGAGGAACCTAAATGTGAGATCCCCACATTTGCAAATGACACAAAATTGTCTGGGAGAATGAACTAGGAGAAGAATGCACAGATGTTTCAGTGTGATTTAGACAAGATGAGTGAGTGGGCAAATACATGGCCGACAAAGCATCATGTGGATAAATGTGAGGCCATCCACTTTGGTAACAAAATTAGGAAGGGAGATTATTAACTAAATAGTGATAGATTGGGAAAGGGAAATGTGCACTGAGGCCTGGGTATCCTCATACACCGGTCAGTGAAGGTAAACATGCAGGTGCAACAGGCGGTAAAGAAGGTAAATGGTATGTCGGCCTTCATAGTGAAAAGAAAATTGAATGCAGGAGCAGGGATGACTTACCGTATTTGTACAGGGCCTTGCAGAGACCACACCTGGAGTACTGCAGTTTTGATATCTGTCTGAAGAAGAATGTCCTGGTAATGAAGAGAGTGCAACGAATGTTTACTGGACTGATTCCAGGCAATTGACGACACTGACATGTGAAGAGATATTGGATCAGTGAGGACTATATTCACTGGAGTTAGGAAGATTGAGGGGAGATCACATCAAAACCTATAAAATTCTAATAGGACTAGACAAGGTAACCGCAGGAATGCCTTGGGTGTTCAAAACTAAAGTCACAATTTAAGATTACCAGATAGGCCATTTAGGACTGAGATGAGGAGAAGTTTCTTCAACATAGAATGGTGAACAATGAAATTCCCTGCCAGAGAAAGCAAGTGATGCCACATCATTGAATATTTTCAGGAAGGAGATAGACATGGTCATTAAAGCTAAAGGGATCAAAGGGTACAGGGTAAAAGCAAGAATGGAATACTGAGTTAGATGATCAGTTATAATCATGTTGAATGGTAGATCAGGCTCAAATGGTCAAATGATTCCAATTTTCTGTGTTTCTATGCTTAAGGTTTCATTGCACCATCACAATGTGATGTTAGCTATTAGTTTGTTGAGTTATAAAATGATATGGGTGATTTGAGTTATAAAACCTGATTATGTTCCATAATTTAGAAAAGTGTTTAATTGAAGTAATTTTGTTATCACGCAGTAATGAGGAAGAACTACACTATGTGCATTATAGTGGTCCTCCAAAGGGTAATGTGAAGACTGACATTAATAATCAATGAGTAAAATAGATTATCAACTCAGCCTTGAGTCATTAGTTAAATTGCCCCTGAGAGCACAAAATGTAACTAGTTTGTTATTGCTTTACAAAAAGAGGTACAGGATGTCTCATCGTATATTGAAAAAAAATTATGTGGTGTCTCCTCATAAACGGAAAGGTTAAGGGCAACTAGGGATGAGCCAGTGGCACCCACATCCTATGAATGAATATGCAAAAAGAATGAACAGGGCCATCCCACACTGCAGTCTTATCAGTGGCCATTTTCAGGTTCTAACCAATTTTGTGGCCATTGATTCTGTTCAAGTTTTGTTTTTGATTTCCAAACACAATATTTTTAGGTCTAAACTTACTGATGACAGTAATAATGTCAGTTATTTTTTACTACTCTGTAGAGGCAGAGGCACAGTCATAATGTTACTAGGCTAGTAATCAAGCTGCTCCACATAATGCTCTGTGTTAATTCCAACATGATAGCTTTTGGAATTTAAGTTCAGTTGTTAAAATCTGGAATAGAAAGCTAGCCTTAGTATTGGTGACCATTAAACTTTTTTTGATTATCCTAAAAACCTATCTGGCTCACTAATGTCTTTTTAGAGAAGGAAGTCTGCCATCCTTACATAGTCTGGGCTACATGAGACACCGAATGGTTGACTCTGAAGTGACCATTTAGTTCAGTGGTAATTGATGATAGGCAACAAATGCTTGCAGAAGGTTCAGAATCCCTGCGGCAACGTCGAGGCTCATAATCTAGGGTGATGATTCAGAACAGTATTGATGAAGTCCTTTTGGATGAAGTGCAAACTGTAGCGCCATCTGCCATGTCAGGTGAACATAAACATTTTCTTGGCACTTTTTGAAGAAAAGTTAGAGATTTCTCCCAGGTGCCCTATATCCAATATCTGTCCTTTAACAGACTATAAATAGATTATCTGGTAATCATCACCTTGCTGTTTCTGGCACTTAACTGGATAATAATATTTGTCACTGCTTTTCCTACATAACAACTGTGATTTACTTTAAAAATTAATTCATTAGTTCTAAGTTCATTGAGACCTCAAGAGGCCCTGAAATGTATGATCTTTATTTCTTCTGGTTGTTGTTTCTTGATCCTGAAATGCTGCATTGAAATCTTTGGAAAGATTTGCAAATTGTAAATCTAAATTCCTTGATTGGTACATTGCTGTTCTTCATTACTTTATCCCATCTTCTGTACTCCACATTGTCTTTTTGTCTTGCTCAATGTTCTTTTCCAGGTCCTTCTTGCTTTCCGTCAGCTTTGTTTCATCAGTCAGTCTCCAGGTTAGGTCAGTGATCTTTGTTGGTTTTCTGAGGATGCTCTTGGTCTCAAGGGAGTGCAGCAAAGGTTTACCAGGCTGACTCCGGAGACGGCGGGTCTGACCTATGATGAGAGATTGACTCGGCTGGAATTGTTTTCACTGGAGTTCAGAAGAATGAGGGGCTATCTCATAGAGACTTATAAAATTCTAACAGGACTGGACAGGGTAGATGCAGGGAGTATGTTCCCAATGGTGGGTGTGCCCAGAACCAGGGGTCACAGTAAGAGGATTTGGGGTAAACAATTTAGGATGGAGATGAGGAGACATTTCTTCACCTAAAGAGGGGTGAGGCTGTGGAATTCATTACCACAGGAAGTAGTTGATGCCAAAACATTGAATGTATTCAAGAGGCGACTAGATATAGCACTTGGGGTGAATGGAATCAAAGGTTATGGGGAGAACGCAGGATTAAGCTATTGAGTTGAACCATCAGCCATGATCGTGAAGAATGGCGGAACAGGCTCAAAGGGCCGAATGGCCTCCTCCTCCTCCTATCTTCTATGTTTCTATGTCCCTCTCTTCCATCGGTCTTCAGCACTCTCCTTAGCCTTCCTTTTTAATATCATCTGTTGGTCCTCGATGTTGTCCAACAACATTAGTGCATCAAATCCATTGGAGATGGTCATCTGGAAATGTTCTTGTCGTTTAGCATTTCCATTGAAAATGGTCATTGTGATCTGGTAGTTGTTGCTCTTTCAAATTCAGGTGGATCTTACCAAACTGAAGATAATGGTCTATTCATTCATCAGCATTTCAATCAGTCCAAACATCTCATAAGGATGTCCTCTATCTGCTTCTGAGATAATCTTTAGATTGAGGATGACTTTCTTCCATTTCTGTGTGATTGGTCCTGAGGTGATTAAACAGTCACAAGTGGGACACATTGTCTTTTCTAAAGTGGGAGAGTAGGATGTTTGGGTTTTTGAATGATCCCTCCACTGTTTGGACTTGGCCTCCACGTGGGCCTATCAGAAACGTGCAATATAATTGCTTTTTTTGTGGATGCTTCCTGTTGACTTTGGGCAGTCTTGGGGAAAAGTTACCCATGAGGTGATCAGGATATTGGAAATTTTCATGAATGCTTTCAGAATGTCCTTGAAGCATTATTTTTGCTTTCCTGGTGCGCACTTGCTGTGTCGAAACTCAAAACAGACAGTTTGTTTTGGAAACGATGTGTCTGGCATGTGGATGATGCTGTCCACCCAACATAGCTGACTGACTATAACTAGTGCCTGGATATTGGAATGACTGTCCTTACAGTGGATTTTCAGGATTTTGTGGAGGCATCACTGGTGGTATTTCTGAAGTGTCTGCTGTACATTATCCATGTCTCCAACCTATAGGAGAGGCCTGGGAGTACTGCTGCACTCTACATCATGGACACAGTGCTAGATTTCAGAGCTTTGTCATCAAATACTTTTCATTTGCTACTTATGAATATATTGTCATTCTTGTTTAGGGGCCTTATTGTCATTTATATGGTTGTCCTTGAGCTTGATGAAAGTATTCCCAATGCTGAAAGCATTGGTGTTGCAAGAGGTGAGCAGTTGTTCATCATTTCTATTGAGCATGCTTAAGACCCAGGGAACTGATTGTAATGTTCAGTCCTCATCAATTGATGTTGAAGTCACTGACCAGTAGCTTGATATCAATGCCGAGTGCCTCAGCCAGTGTGCCCTGGTGATGGAATTTTCTTTCTCCTTTCTGTGTCTTCCTCTGTTGCTTACATGACAATCACTTTAGCCTGCCCTGTGTGGATTAGTGATGATTTACTGGCATCCACGCAGATCATGATTGAGCTGAGTATAGGCTAACCCCATGATTTCAGTCTTTTTGTTCAGAGTACAGGATGCACTCATGCACTCACTGCTGAGTTGTTCTTGGCCTGTGCACCACATCACATTGTTACCTAAGATGCCAAGTCAGCAGGTTTGCATCTCTCACAACACCTGGTAATCTTTACACACTGAAAGAGTTTGCAGATGCTCCAAGTGCTGATTCTGCTTGTGGTGCTGATGTTGAAAATTGGGCTTGTCAGAGATCAAGCTTCCTTTCAGCTTTCAATCAATCCCATCATAAGTGCATACTCGGGTTTGCTATTCTCTGTGACACAGCTTTCCAGGGTTTGCCCAATTCACAATTTCTTGGTCTTTCTGTGCTGTTGCCAACCCTTTTCCTTTTATAAACAATCAAGAGCAAAGATGGTAGCATGCCATTGACAAACAAAGTGCAAGCAGCAGAAGACCTTTAGGAGATCCTCAATCAACCTAGACTTGACATCCATTCAAGTTCAATGACCGCACTTTAACTCAGCACCTGAAGGTCACCCAGGAGAAATTAACGGATTAAAGGTTACAGGCGTGTAGAGAATGACGAGGCACCTGGGATCAGTGAGATACCAGCAGAGCTGTTGAAACACTTAACAGAGGTCACAGACCTAATCAACTAGATCTGGACTACCAAAGATGCCCAGGTGACTTGCAAAAGAAAGGGAACTTCAGCCAGGGGCATAACACTGCTGTAAGTGCATGATAATGTCTTCAGCATGGTATTCCTCAACAGATTGAAATCGGAAACATTGGTACTCTTTGTGAATATCGTGAATGAGATTCCTGCTGGCAGATAATGCTGCGAGAATATTATTAATTTCATGCTGCCTTTTATTAATATCTATTGGAAGTATGTCACACTGGAGTGGTATATTAACATCTTCATAGCTTCAAACTGCAACTCCAGCTGCTGAATCAAGTCCAGCATGGGGGGACTCCCTCAAAATTACAGAAATACAACACAGCTACATATCCTCCCCATTCCTTGAGCTGATATCGTCATGAGGAAGATCATGGGAGTGGGTACAGACCATAGCATCCTGTGGCAGAACCATCAGTTAATAGGCTAAACAATAAACAAATAACTACAGGTGCAGGAAACATAAGCAGAAATTGCTAGAGAAACTCAGCATAGCTGGTTGCATCTGATGAGAGATGTGGATAAAATAGAATCTGAGGAAGGGTCACTTGACCCAAAATATTGACTCTGCTTTCTCTCCAAATATGCTGTCAGATTTTTTTCCATATTTTAATAGACCTGGATTTTTCAGATGACAGCAACTTGTTAGCCAAAGACTCTATGACATTACCACAAACTCAAGAGTAGAGGCATCAGGCTTGGTCTGTGTAGCAGTGAAAAGCAAAAACGATGATCTCTGAATGGCAACTAAGGCCTGCCAATCACCCTAGGGCAACAGAATATTGTGACCATCAATCATTTCTGCTACCTCAGTCACAACATCTCCGGGTAAGGTGATACAGAGATCACTGTCTACACAAGATTTGGCAAAGCGGTGTTGGTCTTCCAGTGATCTGAGTGTCCAACCCCAGCATGAAGTAATGATTCTACATGCTGATTGAAGTATTAATCACAAGTTATGGTAGCAAGACATGGAAGAGAGTAGCATAGGCGTCATGTAAATTTGTCATCTTCCAACAGAGTGTCCTGTGCAAGATCCTGGACATTACTTAGCTAGACAACATCATCAATCATGATGTGTTCCAGATGCTTGGCCAGAGACACCTGCAGGACAACATGATAGGGATAGCACTGAGATTGGCAGGGCAGGTATTTCATCTCCTGAGCACATGATCTGCTGGATTCACAGTAGGATGGACACAACCAAATGGGAATAGAAGACTGGCCAGCCAAAAAGACCTGGTGAAGATCAGTTAAGGAGGACCATCAAGATCATGTTATTACCTGGGCTAGAGGAAAAGAGTTTGTGATGAATCGGAACCTTTAGCATAGACTTAATGTCTGTTGTCTCCTAAAGTACTGAAAGAGCTAGAGCTGAACCTAAGACTAAAGTGTTTGGAATTATTTTCATACTTGACGTGGAGAGAATTTCAGTGTCTTTTGCCGAATCTCCCATCAGAAATTCAATGGATAATCCATGAAAACCCATGAAGACAATGTACAATCCATTGTTTTTAAATATTAACACTCTAAGACATTCCGCCAAAATTCTACTAGAGGTTATTGAAAATCAAGCTATATATCTCTGATCCTTTCAAGAGAGATTATTTATAGATTGAAAGACAGAGTCATAGCAGGTTCAAAAATATAATGAAATGCAAGTCTCAAAAGCAACCTTTTGAGGATAGGATTACACTTAGGTTGTCTGAGAAAGTAAATATTTGAATATGATTTCAAGTACATTATTCACATCTGTGTTCAGATGGTTCTAATTTCACAATTATTTCATTCCTTTTATTGTTTAAAAAGTACAATAATAGTGCTTGACTGTCGCATAGGTGATTGTTTAAGTTCAGACAAAACAATATTCCCCTCCATTTTCAGTGCATTCCTCATCTGCCAAAGTCAGAAGTCCCATAGTTGTTTTTTTTTGTTTAGCAATCTTCTAGATTGTCATGTATGTTTCTATGCAAAACATATTACAGATTCATTTGGTACCTTGTTAATTCTTTTTACCGTGATAAACATATTCCATTGATACAAACTAATGAATAAGCCATTTTCCTTTCACAATACTAAATGTTTAATATTCGGGTCATTAAGATTTGTAAATAGGTAATGGGAAGAGTACAGTGGTTTCCTTTCATTAGTCTTAAGAGCACTGTTTGTGAAGTGATAAGATGTTTCTCTGTTGACATTATTTATGTTACCCTCATCAGAGCCTTCCTGTCCTATTTTGCATTTCAGCACTCATCAAGAACTCGACTGTAAAACAGACTTTGTCTGATCACACTGCAAAACAGCTGGGACTAAAGGAGTCAATATATTTAGAAAAGTGCCCTAAAGTATGAGCAATTAGTGAATATTATACCTGATTGGAAAATAAGGAGAAACAATCAAAGGCATTGTTGAATAGAAAGCTTTTGGAAGATTTACCAACAGAGAATAAGATGGATCAAAATGAAGAAGTTTAGGAAGTAATTGGAATTCTAGAGAAGGCATTAACATAGTTGGTTGGATGGTGAATGCAGAGAAAGGAAAAGGAATGCAACATTAAAGACAGGGTATAAGGTTCATTCAGGAAGAAGCAGAATTAAATTGGAGGTTGGGCCAAGTGAAATCTTATATAGGAGGATTATGATTTTGAAAGCCTCAAATGGGTGGTTGATGAATATAAATAGGACACAATGTGAAAGAGGATATAATGGAAAATTTTGGCAATATTAAGGTAGAAGGAGGCAAACTAGCAAAACCAGCGTCAGGAAAGTCAAGGCTAGAGGGAATGTAAGTGTGAGTGTAAAATGGATGTGGTAGCAGTCAGAGCTGAGACCCAATGTTCTTGGTGATAGCTAGAACATATGATTTAAAACTCAACTGTTATTCATGTAAGACTTCAATTCTGATACCACCTATGAAAATGATGGAAGACGTATGCATAGACAAGATGGCAACATTTGTAGACATGAATAAGTATTGGAGCTGGATATTATCAATGAGGCACAATAAGAGACAATAATATCCTGCAAAGCTGATACATCAAATACAACGCAGACTCATAACAATTTTAACCTACTGACACAGTCAAATATACATATGAAATTTAGAGAAATGTAAGGAGCAATTAGAAGCCATGCTAAAGATTGAAAAAAAAATGATCTTGGTCTCAATGAATTGTGCAAGATTGGGACATAAAAGCCTAGAATTTCCACCCACTCTTCATATGGCGACTGACTTTGATATAGTGCATGTTCAAAAACAGAATAGATTTTCACTTCAATCCAGAGAAGAGAGTGGCAAAATTATAAAACACCAGTGCTGCACATTGAAATGATAGACTGGAAGGTAGTAAGTGAATTTCAAAACACCCAGCATGAAAATATGAAAGGGTTAACTGGTAGTGCAGAAAGTAACTGGCTCTTTTCATTGTCTTGTCCAGATAAATAAGAGTTACTGTTGTTAGGAAGCACTTCTACAAGTGCAACTTTGCAACATTCTTAAAACCATATTCAAACATACATCTTGATGAAGCACAAAAATAATAAATAACAATTAACACAATGGTCCAGAATGTACTGCAGGACTTCACATGGATGGGGCTGTGACCCTAATGTTTTTTCTCTCATTTCTCAGCTCCAAGTAGTATTGCGACACAAATTGATAGAGATCCGATTTGATAATAGCGTAGTAAAGATAGGGGACATTTATGAATTTACAGAACTGAAGAATCAACATTTTATCTCCTTATCTAATGAAACTTAAGGAAAAGGGAGAAAACAGAATGACAAAAATTGGAAGAGAGAATTAGTTAATGCAGACAGAGAAGAAAAATAGGGACAGCATGAGTTAGGAGAGATGGAGAGGGAAAGAGATAAAATTTAAAAAATGACACGCTTTCAGATGTGCTGATGCTCTCTAACTATCATACTGCAAAATTTATGTTCGCTATCCCATAACACATATATGAAATGTGAGTCACATAGTATTGCAGAATTCAATTAACTTTTATTACACCACCAGGCATTTACAAATGTATACTACAATTACAGACACTTGCATGTCTGCACTCAAGCTAAACAATTCAGATATACTGTAACAGATTTCCCTCAGCATGTCATGTTGCCAGAGGACCAAGAACAATAAGATAGAGACTGAGAGATTTATACCATTCGGTCACATGCCATAATATGTTGATGACATTATGAGCATGCCTCATAAAGGTATATCAAATATCTGCTCTGAGATATAATTCAACATTCCCCTTTTTCCAAAGAAAATAAATCAGATATACATTACTGAACATAGACATAGGCTAGAAGTTCAACAATTTTACAGGAATGTATAAACCGACTTAACAGGACTAATAATTCAAACTTCAATACCATATTGTGGATGTTTGATATATCATCCTCATTCTGGTGATTGTGTACCAATCTGGAGAGATATATGTTATTTTAGTTGCATTTGGTGGTCTTCCTCCTTAGTGGTCTCTCAGCATCATCACATAATCATTGTTGCTAGTGTTTTATTTGTTATGCTCTATGTGCATGATTGGTGTATTATACATTGGTGTGAGCTGGCTTTTATTCCTATGCAGTGTAGGACTAGTAACGACTCCCTATGACCTGGGCTAGTTGGATATTTTAAAAATCTTTGATGATATCTGTGTGTTTTTGAATGGAATTATGATCCACACTTTCTCTCTCACATGTGCTTGCGGTAGTTCTCTATGTGGTCACTGGTGGTGTACCAGTTTCATTCTCCTCTGTCTTTGTTCAGGACAGTCCTTTGGTTCTTTCATTTTCAAGATTCTGATTTGGATACAATCTCATGAATGGTTACACATCAGTGATCACTGATAATTCTGCTTCTGCTGGACTATTGATATCTATCCCAGTAGAACGGGTTGGAGGACTGAGGGCCCTGTCAACAATGGTGCTGGTGAATCCTCAGTTGAGGAAGGAGGAGGACATTTTGGAGGGCCCAAATATACCTTCCAGGGGAAGCAGTGCTTTACCTACACTTCACACAATCTAGCCTACTGCATTTGCTGCTCACAATGTGGCCTCCTCTACAATGAGGAAATGAAGCATAGACAGGGTGACTGCTTCATAGAACACCCACGTTCTGTCTGCAAAAAGATCCTAAGCTTCTGCTTGCTTGCAATTTCAACACACGACTCTGTTCCCTGGCCAACATCACTGTCTCAGGCTTGCTGCAGTGCTGTAGCAGAGCTCAGCACAAGCTGGAAGAACACCACCTCATTTTCCACTTGGGGAACCTTCAGCCTTCTGGCGTCAATATCGAGTTCAATAACTTTAGGGCTTGAGCTCTCCCATGTCCTTACCCCACACACTAGGCCTTGTTATCATATAGTCTGCTATTACAACACAACACATTGTTAGCCACTAACAGTCCCCATTAATAGCCATTCACCCTGCTAGCTAGATCATTATTCACTCCTTTGTCTGTCCAACTGTTCTTCTCTCTGTTTGGGCTCTATCCCCACCTATCATTAACTCTTTAACACCACCCCATACCTAATCTTTTGCATATAAACTGATATTTTCCTAGCTACCATCACTTCTGAGGAAGTGTCACTGTACCCAAAATGTTAACTCTGATTTCTCTCCACAGATGTTGTTAGACCTGCTGAGCTTTTCCAACAATTTCTGATTTTGTTTCTGATTTACAGCATCCATAGTTTTTTTCGGTTTTCATTCTGTTAAGCCTCTCTTGCTAATTGCAAATAAAACTTTAAGGGATCTCCTTCCAGGATCATCTACAAGACATGATCTGTGAAGTAAATTTGCGCAGGTTGTTTGAATAGTAAGTAGTTCGATGAAAATTTCACTTGCTTCCCAATCAATATTCAAATGTTTGCCTTTCATTTCATATTCCAAGTTTGTGGTTTATTAGAATGGATTATGGTGCCTGTTTGTTCCTTTGTTTTAAGCTTCTAATTTATTTTTCACAATTGTAGAAAGTTTAGGATGTTTAGCTGAGTGGAGGTTTGCACTATTAAGAGGTAGAGGAATTTCACACCAAATAAGGAGTGATTAAATCATACCAGCTTGGGTGCTGAATCGAATAAAACAAAATTGTCGAATCAACCTCTGCACACAGGTGAGCATTTCTGGATGAGAAAATCACTTTAGTGCATAAAACACCATTTTTCAAACAGGAAGGCTGTGTGGCTAAACTGATAGTATCCTTTGACTGCTCATGTTAGATTTAAGCCTGCAGGAAGCTGTTTAGCTGTGAATTTTGTTTTTGAACCTTTCAGAAGTATTTTAATTGCATAGTTTAAATTTTGCATCAGTAAGCAGGCTGCAACTTGGTCATTTTTTTTTATTTTTGTAAAAGAGAAAGAGAGTTTCCAGCTTGAATGTTTTTGACCTTTTAGTATAAAAGAAGGTAGGTCTCCCTCCTGGTTAATTAAGTTGGAGATTTGTTCTTGCATTTACTTATTGTGGTTGGTCATCCAAATGCTTTAGGATCCAAAGGTTTATGATTGTCAATGAGGATTCTTTACATAGAATTCCTACAGTGTTGAAGCAGGCCATTCAGCCCTTTGATTCCACACCAATCCTCCAAAGAACATCCTATCCAGATCTAACCCCCTGGCCTCTCCCAGTATCTTTGCATTTCCCATGGCTAATCCACCTAGCCTACGCATCCCTGGACAGTATGGGTAATTTAGCATGGCCAATAAACTTAACCTGTACATCTTGGACAGTGAGAGGAAACCAGAGCACCTGAAGGAAACCCATACAGATGTGGGGAGAATGTGCAAACTCCATACAGGCAGGCACCCAAGGGTGGAATCAAACCTGGATTCCTGGCACTGTAAGACAGCAGTGCTAACCACTGACCTGCCTTTTTAATAGTAGTTACTGGTGCTTGCTACTGCACTGCCACCAAGACAAGATACTAATGATCTGCAACTATCTTGCTGTGAAGCTAATGTTAGTTCCCATATTAGAAATATAAGAAATGGGTCACAACTTACTGAGGAAATCACTGAACTTTTATTACAGCACCTGGTACTTACATATATAATTAGAGGCACTTGTGTGCCTGGGTTCAAGCTAAGCAATCCAGATGTATTGTTCCATGCTTCCCTCAGTGTATCATGCTGCAAGAGGACAGTAAGATACAGACTAAGAGCTTTATGCCATTAGGTCACATGCCATAATATAGTGATGGCACCATGAACATGTCTCTTAAATGTATAGCTGCTGTGAGACATGACATAACAGAGGAAATGACCCGTAGAGGGAAAACAAAATACACAATGTAACCTGCAAGAGTGAGATTCAACAGTCTTAACTAATATCTCCCTGAGCCTCCCCTTTTGAGTACAATGCCACAAACAAGAATTTTATTATTAAAAGAGTTCTTCCATCGTCAAATGTCAGTCCTAACTTTCTACAATGTGTTTAATTCAGGATGATATTGCAAATTCAGTAATTTATTGATAGAGGTGGGGATACTAACCAACAATATGTGTTGATTCACCATCAACATGCTTATCAATTCACCATCATAAACTGATTCAGTTTTACATATTAATGATAGCATGTGCCTTGAACTCACCAACAAAGACATATTTCAATCTTACAACAATTCTAACAAAAGTTAGAAGCATTGAAAGGACTCATTGAATGTTCTTAATCTCAAGAAATGCTTGTTTTCTATAGACATAGGGTCTTAGAGAGTCATAGAAAACAGAAAAAGTCCCTTTGGCCCAACTTTGTCCATGCTGACCAAACTTCCTAACTGAACTAGTCTTATTCGCCTGTGTTAGGTTCATTTCCCCTTCCCTTTGATGCATGTGTCCAAATGACTTTTAAATGTTGTGATTGAACCCACCTCTACAACTTCCTTTGGTTGCTCTTTTCATATTTCCCTCTCACCTTAAACCTATGCCCAGTAGATTTGGAGTCCTCTATCCTGGGGAAAATACCTTGGCTCTTCACCTTATTTATGCCTCTTATGATTTTATGAACCTCTATAAGGTCACCCCCAGCCCATAAGCTCCAGGGAGAAAAGTCCCAGTCGATCTATATAACTCAAACCTTCCAGTCTTGGTAAAATCCTTGTAAATCTTTTTTTTTGCACTCTTTCCAATTTAATAATATTCTTACTAGCATGGTGTCCAGAATTGTATGCAGTACTCCAAATGTGGACTTGCCAGTGTCTTGTACAGCTGTAACCTGATGTCCCAACTCCTATACTCAATGCTCTGATCAATTAGACTCAAATTTCACCACTTGAGGTTTAGGGATTTGGGCTCTAGATTGGCAGTATAGTAATAACCAATATACTGTGCCACCACAGTCACAGTGAGTAAACTCAGTTTGTCAACCATTGTAAGTACAGACAATTGTTTGATGACTTCCTCCAGCACAGTGGACCCCATTTCTGGGACAGTCCAGGATGACGCATATTGCATTTATTTCTTGTGTGACAAAATAAATACCACCATATATCAACATAACTGTGAAGTTAGAAATTCATGGGATGTGGACATCACTGGCTCAGACAGTCCATTGTAGTTGTCCCTGAGATAGTTGTAGCGAGCTGCCTTTTTGAAACAGTGCAGTACATGTCAGCCATTATGGTTGAGTTAATGTGTGTAAATGGAAATGGTAAAATTAGAAAGATTTATGGGATTTAAAAGTTGTTATGTTGAGCGAAACAGCAATTTCTTTAGAGTCATGATTCTACTCCATGATGAGCAAGTACAGGTAACAGCACAGCTGTGATAAGTGGTGAGCTTGAACTCAAAAAACTAAGTATTCCACTGGCTTTTTGTGCAACCTGTTTGAACTTTACTCTGCAGTAGGGGGCATAGTGTATCAAACAAACATGTTGCTTCTTTCCAATATTTATCTCTTACTTCAGTAAATTAACAGAGTTAGTAAATATAGTCAGAGGAAGAATAGCCTATGCATATTCCACAGTTGGCACCAACCAGCAGAATGTTAAAAGGAATCCTTAAAGAGCAACACAGTCTGTGTTTTGTTCACCAGGAAATGAAAACCATAGAATGATGAATTTTGAACACATGTTCTGGTTGTCTATTTGCTCCAAAAGATACCCAGTTTCTTTCTTATCCGTCTCCTGCCATGACATGATTTATTGAAGATTGCAGATACTTGTGTGATATGTGGTGGCTAAAACAAAACACAGGTGAATAACTGCATGTTGCAAATTTAGCGAGCGTGATTCAAATCCATGAAGCAAATAATCCTTTGCAGAAATTCTTGGAACAGTGACCATTAAGTGCCTCACAGAAAATGAAGAGACGCTGAACTGGATTTTATGGCTCATGGTAGGGATCATATTGATGAAAGCAGAGTGATGAAGTGTGCTCTCTCATACCCATCTGTGTTCCTGGTGTGATTTAACACTAGCCAGCTAATTAGCAGCTTGACCAACGAGATACTAGGCTAATTCGTCACTGGCCGGAGGGACTCAATGGTTGAGTCAGTGGCCTAGGGTAGAATCCTGTTGCAATAGAGTTGAGCTGTGCTCCAGAGGACACTCTGGCAGTGCTGATGCCATCGTGAGGGTCTGTATCATGCTTTTAAGAACATAGAACATAGGACATAGAACATAGAACAGTACAACACAGTACAGGCCCTTCGGCCCACAATGTTGTGCCAACCTATTATCCTACTATGGCCAATCTACCCAGCATATCCTACATTTTACTATCCTCCATGTGCCTATCCAAGAGTCGCTTAAAAGTCTCTGAAGTATCTGACTCCACTACCACTGCCGGCAGCGCATTCTACACGCCCACCACTCTCTGTGTGAAGAACCTAACTCTGACATCTCCCCTATACCTTCCTTCAATTACCTTAAAATTATGCCCCCTCATAATAGTCATTTCCGCCCTTTGAAAAAGTCTCTGACTATTCACTCTACCTATGCCTCTCATCATCTTACAAACCTTTGTCCAGTCACTTCTCATCCTTCTTTGCTCCAATGAAAAAAGCCCTTGCTCCCTCAACCTTTCCTCATAGGACCTGCACTCCAGTCCAGGCAGCATCCTGGTAAATCTCTTCTGCACCCTCTCTAAAGCTTCCACATCTTTCCTGTAATGAGGTGACCAGAACTGAACACAATATTCCAAGTGTGATCTGACCAGAGTTTTATAGAGCTGCAGCATAACCTCATGGCTCTTAAGCTCAAATCCCCAGCCAATGAAAGCCAACACACCACACGCCTTCTTTACAACCCTATCAACATGGGTAGCAACTTTGAGGGATCTATGGACGTGGACCCCAAGATCCCTCTGTTCCTCCACGCTGCTGAGAATTGTGCCATTAACCCTGTATTCTCATTCAAATTCAACCTTCAGAAATGAATCACTTCACACTTTTCTGGCTTGAATTCCATTTGCCACTTCTTTGCCCAGCTCTGCATCCTGTCAATGTCCCGTTGCAACCTACAACAGCCCTCCACACTATCCACAACTCCACCAACCTTCGTGTCTTTGGCAAACTTACTAACCCACCCTTCCACTTCCTCATCCAAGTCATTTATAAAGATCACAAAGAGCAGAGGTCCCAGAACAGATCCCTGCGGAACACCACTGGTCACCGAGCTCCAGGCTGAATACTTTCCATCTACTGCCACCCTCTGTCTTCTACTGGACAGCCAGTTTTGTATCCAGACAGCCAGATTTCCCTGAATCCCATGCCTCCTTACTTTCTGAATGAGACTACCATGTGGAGCCTTATCAAATGCCTTTCTAAAATCCATATACACCACATCCATGGCTCTACCTTCATCGATGTGTTTTGTCACATCCTCAAAGAATTCAATAAGCCTTGTGAGGCATGACCTGCCCCTCACCAAGCCATGCTGACTATTCCTAATCAAACTGTGCTTTTCCAAATAATCAGAAATACTATGTCTCAGAATCCTCTCCAATTTGCTCACCACAGAAGTAAGACTGACGAGTCTGTAATTTCCAGGATTATCCCTATCCCCTTTCTTGAACAAGGGAATAACATTTGCCACCCTCCAGTCTTCTGGTACTACTCCAGTGGACAGTGAGGACACAAAGATCATCATCAAAGGCGCAGCAATCTCTTCCCTCGCTTCCCGTAGAAACTTTGGGTATAACCCATCTGGTCCGGGGGCTTATCTATCCTCATGTTTTCAAAATTTCTAGCATGTCTTCCTTCCTAACATCAACATTTTGTTTGATATCATCTCCAAGGAAAGCTGAACTGCACTGGAAAGAGCTGAGAGAGAGCCTGAAGATGCGAGGTACAATATCTGGAATTGGTTTGTTAACTCATCTGGTAGTTACAATTCCTGGACAATGAAAATAGAAATCTCCACCAGAGCCCCGCACATTGAATCAGAGTGCTCCCCTCTCATTGCATCATCTGCCAAGAGTAATGGAGTAGGTGAAAAGCCAGGAAGAGCCATGGTTTGATAATGACACCCTGGCTGTGAGCATCAGGTTGCGATTGAACAGCAGAAACTTCTCATACTGCGGGATGGGAAAAGGAGACCTCCTCAGCAGACCAGGCAAGCCTTATCATCAAGTCATCCAGAAAAACTATGTCACAGTGCCACAAGATACCAAATGATCTTCTTCATTCTCAAGGATGAGTGACAAATCCAGCTGTCAGTGTAGGAGCTAATGTGGTGGACATGAATGATGTGCATGGGAATTGGGTGAAAGCACATGGATCAATGAGAAGAACATAGTCAGAATTCATAAGCAATGAGCCTAAGTACCCTACCTGGGCCATTATGTTGAGGGGTGAGGGAGAGAAATGAAGTAGGGGTTGAAGTTTGGGTGACAAGTAAGAAGCATTATCATGTGGATTGATGCACAAAAGGATATGCACCTGACCTCATAGTCCTATAGTTATTTACAGCACAGAAGGAGGACATTTGGCCCGTTATATCCTCACCAGTCAACAAATATCTTCATGAAATCATGTGTCCATACATATGGGCTGTCCAAAGACGCAAAGAAGTGTTGTCCCTGTGTGCTCTGTCTTATTGATGACTGATTCTGCACCACATGAACTGGCAACATGAAAGCAAAATTCTGCAAATGCTGGAAATCTTGAACAAACACAGAAAATGCTGGTGAAAGTCAGCAGTCTGGAAGCCTCTGTAGAGAGACCAACAGAGTTAGTGTTTTGAGTCCAGTATGACTTTTCTTCAGAAATCACCGAATGGTTAGTTGATTTGTTACAAACCAGTTTTGTGTAAGTTTTCCACATACATGGTAAAGGATTTCTTCACATTTGTGAAGACTATTCAGGGCCTGCATATTGGTAGAAATGCAGTGTCTCTGTGTTTGATTGACATTACTGGATTATTCAGTAATATACCACTTAAGAAAGCCATGATAATCTGCACTGCAGCATGAAATCATGGCGATCAAGATCTAGCACCATCATATGAATTTAATATATGTATTCATTGAAGTTAGGAACTTCTGCACTTGGGTTGAATTTTACTGACACAATAGTACATACCCAAAAAACTGTTGTTGCTATGGGATCCCCACTACTTCCAGCACTTTTGTTGGTTTCCATGAGAAATGGGTCATCAAGAGAATGACCTTTAACTTTCTACCTCTTGCATACTTCCCATATTTAGATGATTCATTTTATATCTTAGAGTCTGCAGCTACATTTAAGAATTTCTTTATAGATCTTAAAAGAATCCATTCTGTAGTCAAATTCACCTTGAAATGGAGCAGTTAAATGAGCTCCCTTTCCTTGATGTCCTAGTTGACTAATCAGTTGGGTTGCGATCAGTTACTTTGTACTGCAAACCTACCTTCACTGGGCATTATACCCGTTAGGATTCCTAGAGTTTAGTGTCATTGGCCTATAGGCAACCTCATAAATAGAAACTAAACCTTTTGTTTCCCTTATAAGCTTGAAGAGGAGTGTTCTTGTGGTGTAGTAGCATCCTTCCCTCCAAGCCAGATGATCTGGGTTCAGGTCTTAACTGTTAAAGAGGTTTGTCATAATGTCTCTGAGTAGATTGCTTAGAAAAAGTAAGTGTACCATGCAAACTTGATGATGAAATGGGCACATCAAAGAAAACCTGGGGATTTGATTAGATCATTCCTCATTATTTTATGCAAAATCATAAATAGGCCTAAGGTTGTTATGCATTGTCCTGAAAATTGCCCAGTCTACCTCAAGTTACCCTGGGGTAAGATATATCTTAACATTTTGAGTCACAAGGAAAATTAGCTGTTTCCTATGCTACTATGCAATAGCAACACAAGTGATGTTCACCACTAATAAGATGCTGCCATCAAGCCAAAAAGTGTCCTGTCACAAATGAGCGATGTAACATATGAATTTCATTATTGTTGTGAAGCTAGGTATGTAAGCCATATGTCTCAAAAACTGCATATATGAAACAGTATATCCCTTTGACCATTCACAACAAGCAAGGAACTGACTATACTAAACCAACCTGCAGTTGCAAAATGTGCCCAAAATTAGATATCATTTTGCAGTTGTACAAAATTTGCTACATAACACTACCTGTGAAAAAGAATTTTGATGACAACCAGTTAAAGATTGTCAGTTGGGCTCACAGTACAGTCAATGTACGCATATAGAAGGTAAATGCTCATACATTGCATCTTTCTCATCTCATCAAATGTGTTGACAGTCATTTTCTGATTCATTTCTCAATGCAATGCCGTGAACAATCAGAGTCAACCATCCTGTTGTGAGCTAAACTGACAGTTAACTGTTAATCATCAATTACTGGTGCATTCTCCATGGCAAAATTTCTACCAATCAAAGCCCACTTGCCAGCAATTAATACTCTCCTTTTATGCAGTGTAAATGTTGTTTCCCCTTTACTCTTGCATTTCTTATGAATCCTGATGAGTGCACAATAAAAAGCTTTGACTGAAGGTAACAAGGTGTAGAGCTGGATGAACACAGCAGGTCAGGCAGCATCAGGGGAGCAGGAAAGCTGATGTTTTGGGTCTGGACCCTTCTTCAGGAAGATTACTGAAGAAGGGCCCAGACCCGAAACATCAACTTTCCTGCTCCTCTGATTCTTCCTGGCCTGCTGTGTCATCCAGCTCTACACCTTGTTATCTCAGACTCCAGCATCGGCACTTCCTACTATCTCTTTGACTAAAGGTGTCTTCTTATCAAAACACTCAAATTCTGTCCTAACAAATGATCAGCTATACACCCAACATTATGGAGGGCAGCTATCTGATCCATCACCACAAAGTCCAGCTCATTGTTTATGCAAACCTGTTTTGAATATTACTTAACTCTACTACTGAAATATACACACAGTTTGCTGACATCAGCCTTGTGTTTACTTGAATCTACCAGTTCATCAAGGTTTACTCATTTCAACAATTCCTTATTATTCCATGTTTTAGGCTAATACTGCTACTAGCAGAGTTTGAACTTCCCCTTAATATCCCTGGGCAGTGGGTATCTATATGTACACTCTTAGATGCTATTGACTTCTTATCCTAGAGTAAGACTCTTTCACTATTTCTATACTGCAACACTCTTCTTTTACATCTGTGCATTACGGGTTATTAAATAGAACTCAATTATAATGTCTAAAATATCTCGGTTTACCTAATTCTTTTTAACTTGATGTTTTCTTCCATTCTGCCTTGCTGTTGCGAGAATAATTTCATCAGTTACATAATCATCATTTGTATATTCCATTATTTTATGTCTCTATCCACATTTTATTCTGAGTTGATTTACATAATTCTGGTAAATTACTTAGACATAATCACATGGCCATTGTATTACCAATGTCATGATCACCATCACCCCTTAAAGTCTGCACCTCACAGTTTGAGATGATGTGACTGTGACTGTGACTCTGTGTTCCGACCTGGTTCACTTATACTTAACATGAGGTGTTGCACCATTCCTGGAATTGTTGTACAATTCTGTACATTATTCAATGTAGATATGGTAACTCCAACTCATATCCTTGACAATCATACTTGGTCTCACTTCATAGCTTGAGTGAAATCAATGCCCTCTAGTTTCTTCTGAAATATTCCTTTGTTGTTCTAACTAAATCACATATATTTCTGTCTAATAACTCTTGCCTCTGACTTTTAGTTCCTTATTTTAAATTCAACAGTGCTTTAGCCTCATGTCCAGAATTGTCTCGCTTCTACTTTTGTTTGGCTGTGGCTTTTTTTCCCCTTTCTTTACCTTCTTGTGGTCATAAAAGGTTATGTCTGGCTTGAGATTGCTCTTTAAAACTGGTCCATCTGTTTTTAATCTCCTTCCCATTAACTATGCAGCTGGTAAACACCCGTTATTTAATAGTGTTGCTGTGTAACTGAGTAGTGCTAATTTCCAAACTGCATGTGTTTGCATTAATTTATGGTCCTGGCCACGCTCTCTGCTTTCCTGTTTCACTGAGACTGGAGTTGAAAACTTGCCATCAGAGGGGTTAGAGAGATATGGGAGAATACCTGCATCCAAAGTGAATATTCTGGAATGATCATTCACAAATGAAGCCAAACTCCCATACAAATCAGTCTAGTGTGAAAAAGAGAAGTGGAACTCGAGTGCTGACTGAGCAGGCACTTGGTGGTAAGGTTTACTTAACCTTCGTGGTCGCAAAGGTTGTTAAATTAAGGACTGATAGGAAAGCGATGGAGCAAATGTGTCCTGTTTACATGACCCATAGATGGATTATTACAGAATCATAAAAGTCGTGTCCAAGAGCTAGTACATTTGGAAGATCAGAAAAGCACGTATAAAAGAAGGAAGTTTGGGGAGATTAGTAGCAACAATCTAGGAACAGTCATCATGAAACAAAGATCCTGAGTTTGGAACTCAGAGAAGACTAAACCCTCAGAGTGAATCAGGCCAGTTCACCTCACATGGGTAATATCTAAGTTCAAGTCATGAGTCTTATGATTTAGTATAATGTGTGACAAGCTAGAGTATTGAGTTAAATAATAAGTTATTAAGAACATAAGACCAGAAGATGTAGGAGCAGAATAAGGCCATTTGGCCCATCGAGTGTGCTGTACCAATCTATCTTGGCTGATATGTTTCTCAACCTCATTCACCCACCTTCGCCCTGTAAAATTTGATCCCCTTTACTAAGCAAGAATATATCTCTGTCTTAAATACACTCAATGACTTGGCCTCCACATCCTTCTGCGGCAATAAATTGTACACATTCACCAGCCTCTGGTTTAAGAAATTCCTCCTCATCTCAGTTCTAAAGGATCATCCATACATTATGAGGCTGTGTCCTCAGGTCCTTGTTCCTCCTATGCATGGATACATATTTTCCACATCCACTCTATCCAAGCTTCTCAATATTCAGTAATTTTTAATGAGATTTTCCCCCTTATCCTTCTAAACTCCATTGAATACAGACCCAGAGTCATCAACTGCTCCATATATGACAAACTCTTCATTCTGTGGATCATTCTTGCAAACCTCCTTTGGACCCCTTCCAAGGCCAGCACACCATTCCTTAGATACGGGGCCCAAATCGGCTCATAATATTCCAAATATAGTCTTATACAGCCTCAGCAGAACATCCTTGCTCTTGTATTCTAGCCCTCTCAAAATTAATGCCTACATTACAATTGCGAACTGTCAACTGAACCTCTATGTTAACTTTAAGAGGATTCTGAACTAGGACACCTAAGTCTGTTTTTGCTTTAGATTTCTGAAGTTTTTCCCATTTAGAAAATAGTCTACATCTCTATTCTTCGTACCAAAGCACATAGCATCACATTTTTCCACATTGTATTCCATCTGCGATTTCTTTACCCACTCTCCCAGCCTGTCCTCCTAGCAACTCTGTAGCTCCCCACCACCTCCTCAACTACCTGAACCTCCACCTATCTTTGTGTCTTCTGCAATCTTCTGAAACAATGCTTTCAGTTCTTTTATCCAGATAGTGAATGTATGATGTTAACAGTTGTAGTCCTAATATTGACTCCTGCAGAATCCCAGTATTCACTGGATTCCATCCTGAAAAAGATCTTTATCACCATTCTCTGCCTCCTGCCAATTAGCCAACCCTCTAACCATGCCAGTACCTTGCCGCTAGCACTATGGACTCATTTTATTTAGCAGCCTGCTGTGTGGCACCCTGTCAAAGGCCTTCTAGAAATCCAAATACATCACATCCACTGGCTTTCCTTTGTCTAATGTGCTTGTTACCTCCTGAAAGAATTCTAAGGCATTTGTCAGATATGATTTCCCCTTGACGAAACCATTATTTTACCATGCACTTCCAAGTACGCTGCAATCTGATCCTTAATAATGCATTCTAAAATGTTACCAATGACTGAGGTCAGGCTAACCAGCTTACAACTACCCATCTTCTGTCTCCCTCCCTTCTTAAATAGGGGTGTTACACTGGCTATTTTCCAGTCCTATGGGACCGTCCCTAACTCCAGTGATTTTTGAAAGATCACATCCAATGTCTTCACAATCTTATCAGCTTTCTCTTTCAGAACCCTAGGGTGTAGTCCATCCAGTTGAGTGATTTATCCAACTTCAGACCTTTCTGATTTGCCACTACTTTCTCCTTCATAATAGCCGCTACACTCACCTTTGCCACTGACTCTTGAATTTCTGGTATGATACTACAGTCTTCCACCATGAAGACTGATGCAAAGTATCTTATAGTTTCTCTGCCATTTCTTTCTTTCCCATTAGTACTTCTCCAGCCTCATTTTGTAGTAATTCAATCTCCACTCTTGTCTCTCTTAACTTTGATATATTTTAAAAACCTCTTGCAATCTTCCTTTATATTAATAGCTGGCTTACCCCCATGTTTCATCTTCTCCCTCCTTATTGCCTTATTAATTGCCTTCTGCAGGATTTTAAAGGCTTCCTAATCCTCTGGCTTCCTACTAATCTTTACCACATTGTATGCTTTTTCTTTTGTTTTGTGCTATCCCTAACTTCCATTGTCAGCCAGGGTTACCTTGTCCTCCCCTTTAAATGTTTCTTCTTTCTTGGGAAGAATTTCTGTTGTGCTTTCCGAATTACACCCAAAAACTCCTGGCATTGCTGCTCCACTATCTTTTCTGCTAGGCTCTCCTTCTAATCAACTCTGGCCAGCTCCTCCCTCATGTCTTTGTAGTTGCCTTTATTTGATTGTGATACTGTAACATCTGCTTCTAGCTTCTCCCTCTCAAAGAACATGGTGAATTCTAACATATTGTCCCCTAGGACTTCCTTCATCATAAGCTCCCTAACCAAGTCTGCCTTCACTGGAATTGTCTGTTCCCTAGCCCACTGTACCACACGCTGTACCAAAAAAGAATTTCAGAGACATTCCATAAATTCCTTTTCTTGGTATCTGCTACCAACTTGATTTTCCTGGTCCACTTGCATATTGAAGTCCCCCATGTTTATTGTAATAATACCTTTCTTACGTACCTTTCTATCTCCTGATTCATTTTCTGCCCCACTTCCTGACTATTATTAGGAGGCCTGTACATAACTCCCATCAGGGTCATTTTTTCCTTTGAGTTTCCTTAACTCTACCCACACAGATTCTATGCCTTCCAACCCTACGTTGCGTCTTACTATTGATTTAATTTCATTTCCAACTAACAAGGCAACACTGCCAACTCTGCCTATCTGTCTGTCCTTCTAACAGGATATATATCCTTGGATATTTAGATCCCAGTCCTGATGCTCTTGCAGCTATGTCACTGTGATGACAACAATATTGTATCTGCTAACCTTAATCTATGCTTTTTTAAAATTCACTCACAGTGTGTGGACTTCTTTGACCATGAAAGCATTAATTATCCATCCCTAATTGCTCATAGGGCAGTTAAGAGTCAATCATATTGCTGTGGATCTAAAAGCTCACTTACCTTGTTTTGTATACTATGTGCATTTAAGTTTAGCACCAAAGTCCTACGATGACTACCCCCCACTTCTTATAGTTGTCCCTGATCTGCTGTGCCTGAAGTTAAATTTCTGACCCTTTCCATTTTCTCTGTCGTGTTACCTCTCCTGAGCCCTCCCCCTTTAATGAGTTTAAAGTCCTTATGGCCTAATTTATTTAAATTTTTACAATCATTTTGTGTCCTTTATTCCAAATCCTTGAAGCATTATGATACACAGCCTTTAAGGTTTTTTATTATCAAGTTTTCCTCTATTTTGTTTTCTTAGTATAGTATGACAATCACACAAAATGCCCTTTCCTTTTGTTGGTAAGAATCAACACCATCACTAACCTGCAATTCTACCTATTTCTTTACTTTTGATCTTTTAAATTTTTCATGCAACTGATTCTCCCCACAGACCCACCCTACCACCACCCCCGCCACCAAACGCACTATTTAGTTTAAAGCCCTATCTACAGCCCTAATTGTGAAATTCAACAGGAATTTTGTCCTAGCATGATTCAGATCAATCTCATTTCATCAGAACAGCTCCCTCCTTCCCCAATACTGGTGTTTATTTCCCATGAATTTGAACTCATTTCTCCCACCCTAATCTTTGAGCCACATGTTTATATCTCTAATCTTGTTAACCTAAAGCCTATTAGTTCGTGGCTCAGCTAGTAATCTGGAGATCACCTTTTTGGTTCTGCTTTTTAACTTAGCCCCTAGCTGCTCGTATTTTCTCAGCAGAACCTCTTTCCTCTTTCTACCTAAATCATTGGTAATTACGTATATAACAAGGTCTGTTTTAACTGGCATCTTATAAACGAGCATTCTCGATAAACCGGCAAAAATTACGTACCTCAAATACTGTGAGTTTACTGTATTATTCGCAGTTTCTGTGATGTCCCAATAGTCAGTTGAGGGTGCAAGTCAGAAGGCTCTCTGGCAGTAATTTTTATTTAAGTTAAAATTGCATTTTTTAAGAGAATTATGCTGTGAGTGAAGTGTAAAAGTGATGTGTATAGCTTCTGCATTATATTTCTATTATTTGTGTGTGTTTTTACATTGATTGTGTGGACTGCTTGATCAACTGGAATATTTGATCAACCAGTAAACTCCTGGTCCCTTAGGTACCAGTTAATAAAAAGTTTGCTGTATTTTTATATGCCTGTATAGTTTAAGTGAGTTGAGTACTGATAAAGACTTAAGTTGTACTAAACTTTTATTTGAGTGCCTCTTTGTCCGCCACATCAGTTGACACCCTGCAGAAGCAACATGATCAACATCTTCTCTCATACATTTTAAAAACTTACATTGCCTTTGAATCATTATACTGTCTCCAGGGTGATTTATTTTTTGTATTTCCAAACTGTACTCACAGCTGATTATTTGATATTTCTCAGTGCTTTGTACCTGTATCTTTTAAGTAATACTCCAGTGCCTGGGATCAATGAAGTGTCCTGTATTTTCACGTCGGGCCTGACATGGCCTTACTCTTCGCTGATTAACGTCCAGAGAAGAACCAACCACAGACAATATCTGCACTCTGAAGATATTGTGTTACTGACAATCTGTAGGATTGTTAAAATCTTTCCAGTTATTGAGCACCTCTTACTTGTAGGCTAATTTTAGGTTGTTTCTCATACACAGCTTCTGCAGCAGACGTTTCCAGGTCAATTACGTCACAGCCAGATGCAGAGGGACACTTTGTTTTCCTATTTTGCATCTACAGCATGTCTCAGTTGTGCTTCCAGTCAGCACACTGACTGTACAGTGTGTTCTTATTTTAATATCCTACACTAACTCTCCCATAAACTTGCTGAGCCAGATTACAAATCAGTACTAACCTAGGGATAGTTTTGTGCTGCCAATGCGTGTCACTAAAAAGTGGATTAAAATTGTTACAACTTATTTCCAGGCAACCTTTGCAACAAGCACACAGAGATACATTTGCCTCATTAGTCTGGGCTAAATTTGAATCACATTATATGGAATGGAAGCCAATGTTTCTCTCTATAGTCTCACAGATAGCAGGCTTTGGCTGATCAGCTTTGGTATTGACCAATAATTATGACAGTTGCATTGATTTCTGTTTTTTCAATTTAGCTGTTGCTTATTTTTCTATCTGTATCTCTCTGCACAACTATCTTCTCATTGGATCTGGTTTGCTCCTTTCCCCTTTATTCTCCACATAGTTTAGTCATTATGTATTACTTGTTTCAGTGCTGATTTTTTTTGTTTCAGATGGTGCATCTTAACCTCTTCAAATTTTTTATTTGTCAGAGATTCTGACTGTCCCTTTAACTTTCCCTCTGACCATTTATTTTAGTTAAATATTGCAACACCTAACCCAGGTTTCTACCTGGTCAGTTTGTGAGAGCCCTCACTGATTTTTCACTATTTTTATTTTTATTCTTTTAGTAATATTGGTTTAGAGCTGTGTATTGGGAACTCTGAGCTAAAGATGACTTCTGGACTATGGGTAACAGCCTTGTGTAAAGAGAAAAACAGACCAAACAAATTTTTGTTTATTCATGATGTCAGGCCTGGAAATTAATTGCTGGTTGATTCCTGATCAAAAGATTCTGCAGATGCTTTGTCATCAGAGAAGATAATAATGTTCATATAGATAGCAGAAGCTGGCTTTTAATGAGATCAGCACCTGGGCATTGGTTTCAGCAAATTTGGAAAAGACCTTATGCTCAAGCAATTGGCAGATGTCAAATGGTAACTGGGACCTCATGGAGGAGATGGTCAGTCTGTTGGGGAAAGGCCAGAGTTTGAATTGGGTTTTGAACTATGTATTCATGAAAAAAAATGAATCTGCCTATTGATGTTCCAGTATGAAGATTTGAAAGCTCCTTGTCTAACTTCCCAGGACAGTTCTTGGAAGCTTAAAGAATAGAAATCTGAGGTTAAAATTATATCTGCCTTTATCTGAGTGAACTGTAAAAGTGACCCTAATTGACGTCTTCAAAAAAAATCAACCAGGAAACCATCATCTCTCTCTGTGGGATAACGCTTTTTGAAAACCACTTAAATAATTTGGCCAGTTTTGTAATTTTCCCTTTTATTTATCCCTTATCTGCATTTGTTTGTCTGTTTTTTTTGTTTGAATGGGGCTGCAAAGAAGGGTTTTTTAGGTTTAAAGCATAGAGTAATTAGATTACTTTGTTGTTTACTTTTTGCGGTACCAAAATCAATATATTGTTAATTCATAGCTATATTTTTGGCTACAAATTGGCGCCTGGAATTGATTATTTGCAGAATCTGGGAATGGTTATTCAAAAGTATGGTTATGGACTATTGTAGTTAATTTTGAGGTTCTTTGAAGGTTTAATTTCACTGTGTTGCAAATATAGAGTTGAAACACTGCTGGAATCAGCTATCTGTCTCTGTGTCATTACAAATCATCAAACATTCTTATCTCAAGAAATGTTTTTTAATGAAAGTATGCTGTTTTGTGTCGTCCTTTTTTAAGAATGGAAAATCCTTAATTTTTTCTGTATGGCTTTTCAAGTAGGTTATTTTCCCAAAACAAGCACAATATATTTATCGGACTGCTGTATACTTGCACAACTTAGTGGGAACCTGGCTCAAGAGAAAACCTTTTGTCATTTACACCATCAATCTCCTTATTCCCATTATCTTTACAATTCATTTCTCAGGTCCAGGGGAATCTTAATGCATAATGCCTTTATTTCAAACTTCCCATCATGTTACTATTCACTGAAATTGCAGACAATGTTTTGACTGCTCTCAAGTCAATCAAAGTCTTAACTAAGTTTTTGACATCAGGAGTTTTATGAACAAACATACAGACAACAAGAGTAGGCCACTCAGCCCTTCAAGCCTGCTCCACCATTCAATACGGTCGTGGCTGATCTGATTTTAATCTCAACATTATTCCTGTACATCCACAGTAGTGTTTCATTCCCCTGGTAAACAAGAACGTTTCTAACTCTGCCTTAAAAATATTTAAAGATCTTGTGTCCACTGCCTTTTGCAGAAGGCAGTTCCAAAGATTGAACTTTCCAGAAGAAAATATATTTCCTCATCATGTTTTAAATGGGCACTCACTTATTTATAAATACGACCCTTAGTGCGAGATTCTCTCGTAAGTGGAAATATCCTTTCAATATCCAACTGGTCTATTCCCCTCAGGATCTTACATATTTCAATTAAGTCACTTCTGACTATTCTAAAAAACACATGATATAGGTCCAGACCATCCAGCCTTTCCTTATAAAACAATCCACTTATTTCATGTATTAGTTCTCTGAACTGTTTCCACTGCATCAATATCTTTCCATAAATATGGTAACCAGTAATGTACCTAGTACTCCAGGTACAGTTTCTATATAACTGAAAAATAATCTTCCTACTCTTGCATTCAATCCACTTGCAATAAAGGCTGTGCTTACTGACACTGAGGAACATGCACAGTGTGCTCTAGGGAGATGTCTGCACATGTGCCTAGTGAATGAGAATTATGAAAAATGTCCACATGCGTGGCTTTGTCACTGAGTTGGCTGCTAATATGAAAAAGGCTGGATCCACAAATACTTTCTGTGGCTCGACGCTAAATCCTTTTTACTTTTGGAAATCATCGTTGGATGTCTATATAGTTTAATACACTTTCAGATTTTCGTGACGTTTTTGAAAATACATGGAATATACAATTCTCACTATTCCATCTTTAAAGATCAGGCAGAGGGAAAGAGATTTGGCATGGCGGAGACAGAGATTGACCGTGAGGGAGAGAGAGAGACTGGTTGGGGGGAGAGAGAGAGAGAGAGATTGGGCAAAGGGTAGAGATACATTAGGTGGAGAGAGAGAGAGATTGTGTGGCACCCATTCTCCTTTGCTCTCGGACCCATAATCTCTGCGGCCCCATCATTTTACCCTCTGTCTTTCTCTCTTGTCCCATCTGTTCTCTTCCCTTTCCAGAATCCTATCCACTGTCTCTCCACCTGCCCCATTCAGCTTCTATTTCAGGCTCAGGTTGTGCCTGTGCACATATGCAGTGCAAACCTTTGCTCATAATGCAACAACGTACAGCGCCTGGAACTGTGTGCATGCCCATTGCCATGTGAGCGTATGCACTCAGACACCTCAAAGGCCAGGTGTCACCAAACACAGCCCACAGTAAACCATAACATTCTATTAGCTTTCCAGATCACTTGTACCTATATAATAACCTTCTGTGATGCTTGCACTAGGATATCCAGAACTCCCTGCATTCCTGAGCTCTGCTACTTCTCACCAGTTAGACAATATGCTTTTGTGTATTATTTCTCCCAAAATGGACAATTTCACACTTTCCCACACATAGACTGTTTGCCAGATCTTTGCCCATTCACTTACTGTATCTATATGACTTTGGAGGCTCCCCTGTCCTCCTCATAGCTCACTTTCCTTTCTTTGTTTCATCAGCACGTTTAGCTATTATACCTTCTGTCCCTTCATCCAAATGATTTATATAAATTGTAAAGAGTTGAAACCACTAGACTGATCCTGGTGGCACACCACTCATGGCATCCTATCAGCCTGGGAAAGATTCATTTATTCCATTTTATTCCTTTCTGTAAATCATGATCATCATTGATCAAATGATATGTTGGACTGCTTGGCTGGATACCAGTTGAGTTTCTCCCCTAGTCAGTGCTAACTGTAGAGAATTAAGATTCCTTAATTGTCTTCATTACAGTACTCATTCAAATGCACTTAATAGCTTGTGAAGAACTTTGATATGTTTTGAACTTACTAAAAACAACATGATATAAACACTTTTCTTTCGGATATTTTTGGAAGGAGTTTCTTGAAAACCTTATATGTTGAAAGACAGTGCACTGAGTTAATCAGGTAAATTAAGTACATTGTTTGAACAAGCACACCTTCCCTTTAAGGGTTTTGTAGCTTTTGTTTTTGGATTCTGCTGAACTGTAGTCCAACTTGAACAATACAAGATCAATTTTGTATCAAGTGTTTTCCTGGCATATTGTTTAAGCTTGCTAATGTGACTAGTCATTCAGGAGCCATTTATGTCATCATTTGGAAATGTATCAAGAAACAAGGAAGGTTGCTTCTCTACCAAGTATTATCCTTCACATCTTTCAGCATCTTCTCTGTCAAAAAATAAATACCCTGAGTATGAAGTGCTTTCTCCTGCTTTGAACAACACATTACCTACTGTACTGCTTTCTCATATTATTCTCATATCCTTTCAAAATACAAAAAAGATTGAGTTAAGTTATACAGACTGGTCATCATTTCAGGTGAAAACATTATGTATTCTGAGTGCTCTATTTCTTCAACATCCAACTCCTGTCTGAGCAGACAGGTCTTTTTTTTTCGAAAATTCAGCTTTTCTTGTGTTTGTGAGTTAGCAACACAACATATCTTGTGATCCCAAGAGTTTTTATTCTCCTGACTGACATACAAAATAATCTGCTTGTAGAAGACTTTGAAATTCGTTACAGATTCCTCTTTAGTCTTACTGAACATGTATGTCTTTGTGGTTTTGACAACAATATTATCATATTAAAACAAATATTCTCAGTATGTCACCAAATATTGAATCATGAAATCCCTACAGTGTACAAGCATGCCAATTGGCCCATCGTGCACACACAAAAACTTTGAAGAGCAACACATCCAAACCCATCCCACTATGCTTTCCCTGCAACGCTTCATTCCCATGGCTAATCCCTAGCCTCATATCCCTGGACACTATGGGCAATTCAACATTGCCAATGCACCTAAACTGCACATCTTTGAACTGTGGGAGGAAACCCGAGCACCTGGAGGAAATCCATGCAGAAACAAAGAGAATGTGCAAAATCCACACAGACAGTCGCCTGAGGCTGGAATCAAACCCTGGTTCCTTATCTCAAATGAAGTGACGAGTTTCATATCAAAGCTTTTGAAATTTTGTTGCTCTATTGAGCACTTATTTATTTAATTACTTTTACATGAATTCTAAAATGCAATCCAGTTTTATTATAATGTCCTTAGTATAAAATTAATAATGTGCTTTTGAGGTTACAGCTTCTATTGTGTAGTCAAAGTCACAAATACAGGAGGCTAAAACACAGTTTGCAAAATTCAGTTTAAATTCAGTCCTAAAATGCTCACAAAGCGTAACCCTAAAGCCATTGTTGGGCCAGATGTAAGAGAGCACAGAATGCTGGGTTCCATTAGTGATAGATTGCAAGGGTTCAAAAATAAAGGTTCATTACCATCTTTTCAAAGCAACTGGAGAGGATACATTAATAGGGTACTGCCAGTTCCTCCCGTATTCTGGAGATGAGGTTTTCTGCTCTTCCTCTTGACAAGATAGCATATGCCAAGTGACACAAGATCAACTCTGCTCTTGCAGTGGTCACTACTTGTGGCAATGTGCATCAGACCTACTTTTACAAATACTGTTGTAACTTGGAGATAACACATAAGAACTTTAGCATATGCTACTTCATTGTTGCCTGAAGACACAATTCTCATAAAGGTCATCTTCCATTGAATTCAGGTATAAGCAAACATGATATGTCAGGAATAATATAAAGCAACTTTCTGGCCATGAGGAGCTTGCATCTATCCTTAAGAAGTGTAGATATGGAGCAAGAATTTTCTGTTTCACTTTCTTCAAATATTCTTAACATTTTTGTATTATTGTTATTACAATTTTGGCTGCATCCTTGTTGTTTGAGCTATTGGTTTGCTACGTGAGCTCAAGTTTCAGTAAACTTAATGACATTTATTGGAAAAATATTTATTTTATTACGTACCTCAAGTTGCCGTGGAATGTATGCTTCACAATTAGAAACTTGAAAAAATGTTAGAGAAGGTGAATACATAGAACGGGTTTAAAGAAAAAAATACTTGATGCTACAGTACTAGATCCCCTAAAAAAGCAGGTTAAGCAAATACAGACATTAATAATAGGAATAGATTATTATCATTATAATAATTACAGGCACAATGTGCCTCCCTAAATATATTAAATAAGTTTGATTAACATCCACAAAAGAGAAAACTGCCTTATGTCTGTGAAGACAATAGCTTGAAGACAAAATGACTTTTACCCATTTTTTCCCCATTTTCAATGAAAATTGGAATAATAATGGAGGAAAAATAGCTGTGTACTTTTTAGCATCTTTTTCTGCTGACAATCTGCCTGTCACCCTCTCTAGTGAGCACACTTCAAGGGTAGCTTCCTTTGTCAGGGACACACAGAATAAGTAATATGAATTAAGGTCTTTTGATTAACATCAAGTTCCAATGTAATTTTCAAATACCAAAGAATTGAACAGATAGCTCATACATAATGCCAAATATCAATGGACAGAGTGGCAAACCAAGGATATAGGCAAAAAACATTCAAAATTAAAGCATTACAGTTTCTTGTATTTGGGGTGGCAGGAGTGGGGAATGGTGGTCAAAGGAACACTAATGTTTCTGTTTGTCTCACAGTTATCTAATAATGGGCCAAAATAATTCTTTAAATCACTCAGTCTTTTTGTCTGGATCAACAACAATTGTATGAACATTACATATAGTAACTGAAAAATAAGCTAGCATTGGGAGGTTATAGGGCTAAAACAAAACAATATTAAAAACACTAGAAACATTAGAAATAAGATTATAACATTTCAGGCTATTGTGGATGAAATATAGCTAATGCTAATGAACAATAAGTGGTTTCATATTCCAGGCTGTTGAGTGCACAGGAAGGTCAGACAAAAGAACTACAATATGTATTGACTTATATGCCAGAAATAATTGACAATTAAGTAAAGACTATCCAGAGGAGAAGAAAAGTTGCCAAAAGGATTGCTATTACATACACATTTTGACAGAGGATAATTCAGGTGAGTGTGAAAGTATCCCACAGATCTCCAAGATATATTTAATAATAAGATGAGTGACAATGGTCAGGCTGTTTCAAATAACAAGTTTAGCCAATTTAACTTTTATTGCGGAAATGTAGATGATCCAGAGTCTGAATTGCTAGATATAATGCATGATGGTAGAGCAATAATTAGAGCAGAAAGAGACTTGAGGCTATATTTTCCAAATAAGGATTTCAGAGGTCCATTTTTGAAAGAAATAGAGACAAGGTTTCAAGACAAACCAGGAAATTTTTTGGAGCTGCGTCAGATCAGGCAGTATTAGGATGCTAGAAGCATTACAGAACCTTTGTTAATGCACGCATGTGAAGTTCACACTTTACTCTAATGAAGTGTTGTTCACAGAGTGGGAGTGGCTCCCAAGGAATTTCCCAATCATACAGTTAAACTAAAGATGTCAAGGAGGAGGGAAAGTCAGATTGCAAAATGGTACAGGAGTGAATTTTTACATCCACATTTTACATGTTTAGAAAAATACAAGGCACCTCACAGTCAATTGAATAGTTTTGAAGTGTGGTTACCATTGATTTTCAGAAAATGCAACAGCCAATTTGCACACAGCGAGTTCCCATTAAGAGGAATAACATAACCTGTTTGCTTCTAATTTACTGAGGGATAAGTATTTGCCAAAGGCAGATTTGGTGTATTTTTTTAAGTGGTGCAACGAATCAATTATTTGCAAGCGAGGCCTAGGTCTTGCATTTTATCCAAAAGCACTACTGACTGTGCAACACACTGCGCTGCGCTGAAGTGTCAGCCTAGATTGTATGCTCAATTCTCTGGAAAAGGCAATGAATAAATCACTTTCTGAGTCAGACACGGGGTATTCCCAGTAAGTGAAGGCTAAGAATTCCAGACGTTACAGAGTCTGTATGTTACATGCGTGATCATAAGGTGAACAAAAGGACAGACAGTCAAACATAGAGTGCATATTCCATAAACAGCAGAGGCATCTAAGCTAATAGCTTTAACTTTTGACAGGAAGGAGTCCATGAATTGTTTGAAGTAATGCAAAGCAATACTCAAAGATCTCTTATATTGCTGCTCTGCATTTTTCACCTCTCTTTCTCTTCCTTTATTTTTAATTGCAAATGTTGACTTGCACGCTCAATTCCTCCAGTTGATAACTGCATAAATTAATTTCCTTATGTAAGCTTTTATTATCTTTTCTGGTTCATTGAGGTTACCCTGGGTATCAATAACCAAAGCCAATCCCGACAATGGGAGATACCCAATTGTTCTTAGTGCAGCAAAGTACACTGCAAAATACTGCAGCAATACATCACAAGCTTACCCACACTCTGCTAACAATCACAAGCAACCTGGTTTACGTTTCATTATCTGGGGATCTGTTTGAAATAGGTGATCAGTCAACCTCTACTCAACCTCCAGCCACTGATCAGAGGATTCCTGCTCCTCAACTTGCTAGCTACTAATCTGAGGTGACATTTCTTATACTCCTTTTCCATGAAAGTAGCCTGTGAGATCAAACCTTGACACTATCCAATCTTTAGTGGTTGATCAGCATGTCTGGCCGCATCTGTGAAGGGAAAAACAGAGTTAACGTTTCGGGTCCGGTGACCCTTCCTTAGAACTGATCTGAGGGTCACCAGACCCGAAACATTAACTCTGTTTTTTCCTTCACAGATGCTGCCAGACCTGCTGAGCTATTCCAGCAACTTTGTTTTTGTTCCTGATTTACAGCATCCGCAGTTCTTTCAGTTTTATTTAGTGGTTGATCAGTTTGACAATTAGCAAACATTACAAATGTGTCATTGAACATAGTTTGTTAGTCTTTTGCTCATTGCTGGAAGTCACACAACACCAAGTTATAGTCCAACAGGTTTATTTGAAATCACAAGCTTTTGGAGCAAATCCCTTTCTCAGGTGAAGTGACCTGACAAAGGGGCTACGCTCCGAAAGCTTGTGATTTCAAATAAACCTGTGGACTATAACCTGGTGTTGTGTGACTTCTGACTTTGTCCACCCCAATGCAACACCGGGGCCTTCATATCAGTTATGTTCATTGAGACAGTTGTTTGTTTTCTCTGAAAAGAGACTTAGCTTTTGCTTTCAATGAACATTGACCTCAGGCCAATTTATTGAGGCTGCTCTTATAATTGATTTCCTTACAGCTTTTGTATCATTTTATCGATCATACAATATTTACATTGCATAACCCTGTTCAAGCAAACTTTGATTTGGTGACCAATGGTCAATCACACATCTTGATTTGTACTGTTTTATGTCAGAACTTCAACCAGATATGCAGTGTCACTATTTCAAATCATCACCTAATAAGTTGTAAACACACATATCCTTTTAAAGAACACAGAAAAAAGTGCTTAAAATGTCATCCAACAGATAAACTTTTCAACAGGGTAAGCTCATTTCTTTTTCTGTATTTTATTTAACCCAACAAATTCAGGCACACTACTACACATATTAGGTATGTAAAAGCTACACTAAATAACTGAAAGCTATCAGACGAACAATAGCATGATTCCAGTAATGTGAACATTACTTCTTAGAATTGTTCATTGTGAAAGCAGAGCATTCGTCCCATCAAGTCCACATTGTCCATCCAAAGAGTATCCCACCCAGTCCCACTCCCCCTACCCTATCCCTGCATTTCCCATGGTTAATCCACCTAACCTATACATCCCTAGATGTTATGGGATTTTAGTATGGCCAATCCACCTAAGCTGTACACAGACATGGGAGAATATGCAAATTCCACACAGACAATTGCCCAAGGGTGGAATCAGACCTGGGTCCCTGGCACTGTGAGGCAGCAGTACTGACCACTGAGCCACCATGCCATGTTCTTAATGAACAAAACATTTTTTTCACACTGCAAAGCGCAATTATTTAGTTGCTTCAGACTTGAGCTTGAATAATAAATTTGACATCCTATGGGTCCCAAGTTTGCATTTTTAGTAACAAATAATTTTGTAATGTGCTCAATGAGGTTGGTTCCATTTCCACAATAATATCACTAAATGATTTAAACCTTTCTTTTTCCTTTCCACAATATGCTCATTATTATGATTTGAGTCTTTGCACCATATTGCAAGAAGTTAATTTTACTAACATGCATAATCAGGAGTCAATGAAACTTATCTATTTTTCCAGAAAGGTATATTTAAGTCATTTCAACAATTAAGAAAATAATATTCTCCAGACAATTAATCTTCCTATGAACACATCCCTTGCTAACACTTCACTTTTACCAACAAAACAGGAATCATCTCAACCTCCTGTATGAAACTCTTGAAAAATTCTAACAATACAAATCAACCTTATACTACAAAGTTTTACAATTTCACAGAGCTCAAAAATAAAAACCTCCTTGAAAGAAATTACAAAAAAAAAATTTGAAGAAAATTGCAGAAAATTATTTCAGAAAAATTTAAAAAGAATTTAAAAACACTTGTTTAACATAAGCCATCAAATATCATTTTTTGAAAAAGAAGCATCAGCCATTATAATGAAGCTTGCCCTTCATTATTTATGTTGGTGTCATATAACTTTATATATAAAATAACATGCTCCAATTGTTTAAAAGAAAAAAAAAACTAGGAATTATCTGTCAACATAAAGGTTTGTACAAGCATTAATTTAAGGTAATGTGGTAGTTGTTTTGGCAGTGCAGCAGAGCACTGGCGTTCTGGTCTGTTTTCCCATTCCATTTTTTGACAGTAAGAGCAGATTTACGTGCACTGTACTGGACAGTGCATGCGTCAGCTCTATTAGAAGTAGTATGCCAAATGAATTAGAGGTAATCTGTAACGTTGAGGCAAAACTTCCAAATTACCTGTGCAAAGAGCACTTCATTTCCATATAGTTAACCAGGCAGCACCTTATTTATAATCAGAAGCAGAAGGACTGGAAATACTCGGCAGGCCAAGCAGCGTATATGGGGAGAGAAATAGAATTAATGCTTTCTTGTCAGTGTGCTTCCATCATAACTAACCTGTATGCATAATCGCTTGTGCCATTATTGATCTTTGCATGCTATGTAGTGGAGTTATACATAGTACTCCTCTTGGACTTGTGCAGGCATTATTGACAATAGCAAGTAAGAGGGGTAAAGTGGTAATAGAGAAATATTGTCAGGATGTACAGCTAGGCTTTACTTGTGTACAGTCCAAAATAGCATTGGTCAAAAATGATGGAAAATCTTTGCCATAGAAAGCTAATGGTACTGTAAATCACTATTGAAATAGAAGACAAACATAATGGCCAATCCGTACACAACACGATCCCACAAGTGACAAGTTAACTGACCACATGGTCTATGCCTGGTGTCAGATGAAGGATAGGCATTGGCCAGAATATCAGGAAAATTTGCATTTTTTAAACAAGTTATAGTCTACAATCCTTTAAATTCATCCCCATTGAAAGACAATCCTCTTACAATGTCAAACTTAATATAAGTGCTAGCCTATGTTAAACACTCAGATTCAATGTAATCCAAAGTTCTAAACCCATAATTTGCTGATTTAGAAGTGAGAACATTTGAAGCTGCTTGTATTTGTGAGAGCCATATCATTGAATAGAAACTTGTAGATCACTGGGACATCACCTCTGTTTGTTACACCATGAAGTCTGCCACCTGAAATATAACTCACATCCATAAATTCATCTCTACTTATCTGCAGGTGGAAAATAGGTGAAAAAATAAATTTGCAATGTAATGGGATGCATCAATCACTAATTTATATAATGATGGGCCATTGTGTTGATGATGATCTGGATATCATTTATGCACTTCAGTGTAATCATAAAGTAATCTCATTTGAACAACTCCCTGAGAGTGCACACTAGCTAGTTTACTGTTTACCATCTTGCGATTATAATGATTGTACTGGTAATTAGCAAATGAAGCTTTTCTGTTTCGTTTATCCTGCAGTTAGACATTTTTTTGTTTGTGAATCTCCTCTTTAGAACTTGCAACATTATAACGTACCCAAGATAGTGATTATCAAAGTAAAGTCTGCAATTGCTTAGTAACCTGAGGAGTCTGTAAATGTGATTTTCAGACCAAATTCGATCACTCAATAGTCATCCAAGTAACCTGTCAAAGTATGAAGGGAATGTATTGAGTAAGCAACCCACAACATGATCTGCTAAATGTATTGGTTTGCGTGCAAGTGAAGAAAAATATTCCGTAATGTAAAGCCATATTTAAAATCCACTGTGGGTTTCCACCCATAATTGAAATGTAACAAAATGTATCATTGTAATTGTACAGAATATGACTCTCAATTTAATAAAATTTACCGCTTAATGAGTGCGAAAAATTACAAAGTGCTGCTGTTTATATTGCTTGAAGGATAATTGGAGATTGATGTAGAAATATTCACAACAGGTCCAATGAATTAACTTTAGTCCAGTACGTTAAGGAAAAGCTTCAGTACAATTGCGGATGAGTGAAATAAGTCTTAATTGCTGTTGGATCATATTGGTTGCCCCCTGAACTGTCTGCACTTCCAATTTTATTCATTGGAGTATTGAAAATGGACTGAAACTGTTTTGATTGGCAAATTAAGCCCAAAAAAAGAGTGTCTATGAATCTATGAAATTTTATGTCAGAAAGTAAGATCTATGTAAATATTTAAACTGTTTCTCTGAGTATGTGTTCAGACGGTATCAATCTATATTTGGGGAGGAACATACATTATCACAGAGCTGTGTCCAGAATGACCTACAGTGATCCAATCAAGGTATCCAAAAGTTTCTTCAACAGTTCTGGGTTTTTGTCACTTAAATCTTATTTTCTTATTGCAAGTCCATTCCATATATTCACAGGTGAATTACAAATAAGTGTAGTTATTTGATCTTTCGCAATTCATCCACCTAGAAAACTTCTAATTTTTTTTTGTTTTGCTTTCAATCATTTCTTAATCGATACTAAGCTATATGTAACCATTACTTTTCCTTGTTGCTTATTCCAAGCATTGATCATTCTTTGTATGAAACAGGATTTCCTCACTTTGTTCTACCCTCTTTTCTGAATTTATATCAATCCAATGGCTTTATTCTACCTTAATTTAGTTTTTCACTGTTGTTTAGTGATCAGAATTTAATGTGATATTCAAAACATAACTTTACCAAGCAGTAACTAAGTTGGTTATAATCTATATATACCCTTAAATTTTGTTTGGTAGAGTGTGGGCCGAATAGTTGTGTTTGGCCATTCACACATTGTTACTTAAAGTGGCCAACCTATGCACAAATGCTTGGGAATGTTTAGGTTATGGTAACATAGTTTAGGGGAAGTAATGGTTACAATGTCTATTTCCTGATTTGTTGAGTTCTGTTCTCATATTTGGACTGTTTACTTTATTGACTTTGTTGTTTACTGCTCTGCATTCGAATAATAGGTTCTATCAGGTTTAATAGGCTAATCATTATGGGACTAGACCGGCAATGTACAATTTATGAGTTAAGACTCCAAAAAAGTAAATCATGAAATGGAGTACTATAAATGCAATGATTTGTGGACTACCCAAAAAATAACTATAAACAATGATTATTTACCATTCATGGAAAGGACCCACCTCTCCTTGCTAACTGTCCCAACATTTGACTTTGGCTTCACACTTTAGTTATTATTTATATTCCTAGGCTAGCTATGGATGTTAGGAAAGTGCATCAGAAATACATACAATGCTATCACATGTATCAAACAGAATGGAAGTGAGTGATCAACTCCCAATATCAATCATTCCTGGAGACCATGCTACTATAAATGGCCATGATTGATATTTGACTATGTACATAATTTGTGCCACATGATTATATTCAATTTGCGAAATATTAAAGGAGGATAATACTGCGCTTATTGGGTAGCTGTGGTTGGGTCAGTCTTGAATTTCATTTGCTGCAGTTTGTCGAGAATCTGTTTAATTACCTTCTATTGAGTAAATGAATAAATAGACTATATTTGCTGCTGTGCATGAAGACTGATTAGACAATAAGGTGGAACACAATTGGAGCCAGACATCAAAAATAAAAGCAGAAACTGCTACCCAATGGGTCTGGCAGTACCTAAGGGAGAAACAGGATGAACATTTCAGGTTCATTGCCCGGACAGGACAAGCCTGGCTGTATCAGCTCCAAAAGCCGTGACGACATTTTACAGTTGTCAAGCAATTTAGTGCCTAAAGTCATGGCTTCTAATTGCAACCTGAAGCAAATGTCTCACCTCTAAAATCTGCCAGTCAGTCAAAGGGCTAGCAGCTCTTCAGTTCCAGCGGCACTATCAACAACAATGACCACTCTTAGTTCTGTAACGGTTCAGTGATCATCCCAATGCTAGAGGCTCAAGTAAATTAGATTGAATCACTAGGCTCAGTGTGGCAATCCCTCGGGTTGGGAGGAGGTGTTAGGGTGGGGCAGGTGGTGCTAAGACGCCTGGGAGCAGGGCCATTTCTTTCCCTAGGGTGCCCATCAGGACAATTCTTACCCTTCCTGAACCTGCGAAAGGTCATGAAGTATGACTGTTGAGTTGTCACATTGGTTTGGCTACGTCTACCACTGATAAAATGTTAGCAATGGCAGAAAGAGGTTCTTAAATGGCTATTATTTGGACCTAATCTCACTTTCACACACACAATTGAGGTTTGGTCAAGAAAAGGAAGGAAGCATATGTCAGGTATAGACAGCTGGGATTGACTGCATCCCTACAAGCCTATATGGACAGTAGAAGTATACATAAGAGGGAAATCAGGAGGGCAAAAAAGGGACATGAGATAGTTTTGGCAAATGAGGTTAAGGTGAATCCAAAGGGATTCCACAAAAACATTCAGGATAAAAGAGTAAGAAGTGTGAGAATACAGCCCCTTGAAGATCAGCAAGGCTGCCTATGTGTGGAAATATAGGAGATGGGAAAGATACTAAACGAGTATTTTTGCATCAATGTTTACTGTGGAGAAGGATATGGAAGCTAGAGAACTTGGAGAAATAAATAGCAACATCTTGAAAAGTGTCCATATTACAGAGAAGGAGATGGTGGATGTCTTAAAATGCATAACGGAGGATAAATTTCTGGGAACTGATCAGGTGTACCCTAGAACTTGTGGGAAGCTAGCAAAACAATTCCTACGCCCCTTGCTGAGATATTTGTATCATTGATAACCACAGGTGAGGCGCCGGAAGACTGGAGGTTGGCTAACATGGTGCCACTATTTAAGAAAGATAGTAAGGAAAAACCAGGGAACTATAAACTGGTGAGCCAGACATTGCTGGTGAGCAGGCTATTGGAAGGGATCCTGAGGGACAGGATTTACATGTATTTGGAAAGGCAAAGACTTATTAGTGATAGTCAGCATGGGTTTGTGTGTGGGAAATCATGTCTCACTAACTTGATTGAGCTATTTGAAAAAGTAATGAAGAGGATTGATGAAGGCAGAGTTGTGGACATGATCTGTATGGACTTCAGTGATGTGCTCAACAAGGTCCTGCATGGTAGACTGGTTAGCAAGGTTAGATTACATGGAATACAGGGAGAACTAGCCATTTGGATACAGAACTGGCTTGAACGTAGGTTAAAAGGATGGTGGTGGAGGGTTGCTTTTCAGACTGGAGGACTGACCAGTTGCGTGCCATAAGGATCGGTGCCGTGTCCACTGCTTTTTATCATTTATATAAATGATTTGGATGCGAACATAAGAGTTATGATTAGTAAGTTAGCAGATGCCATCAAAATTGTTGGTGTAGTGGACAGCGAAGGAGGTTACCTCAGAATACAACAGGACATTGATCGGAAGGGCTGACGAGTGGCAGATGGAGTTTAATTTGGATAAATGTGAGGTGCTACATTTTGGAAAGGCATATCAGGGCAGAACTTATACACTTAATGGTAAGGCCTTGGGTAGAGTTGTTGACCAGAGAGACCTTGTAGTGCAGACTCATAGTTCCTTGAAAGTGCAGTCACAGGTAGATAGGATAGTGAAGAAGGCATTTGGTATGCTTGCCTATATTGGTCCGTGCATTGAGAAAAGGTGTTGGGAGGTCATGTTGCAGCTGTACAGGACATTATTTATGCCACTTTTTGAATACTGCATTCAATCCTGATTTCCCTGCTATAGGAAGGATGTTGTGAAACATGAAAGGGTTCAGAAAAGATTCACAAGGATATTGCTAGGGTTGGAGGGTTTGAGCTATAGGGAGATGCCGAATAGGTTAGGGTTATTTTCCCTGGAGCGTTGGAAGGTGAGAGGGGAAAGATTTAAAAGGGACCTAAGGGTCAACTTCTTCATGCAGAGGGTGGTGTGTATGGAATGAGCTGTCAGAGGAAGTGGTGGAAGCTAGTCCAATTACAACATTTATAAGGCATCTGGATGGGTATGTGAATAGGAAGAGTTTAGAGGAATATAGGCCAAATGCTGGCAAATGGGACTAAATTAATTTAGGGTGTCTGGTCATCATGGTGTTTCCATGCTGTACAGTCTATGACTTTGTGACACTAAAATTTTCTCTCCCAAGGATGCTGAGAATGACAGAATCACAGACATGTTATTGTGCAGAAAGCAGCCCTTTGGCCCATTTTGCCTGCACCTGGTCTCTGAGCATTTTTGAGTTAATAACAAACTCCTGCTTTTTTTCTCCCCATAACTCTACTCATCACTTTTATTTAACTAATCATCAAATGCTTCTTGAATGACTCAATGGAAGGTTAAGGCAACAATTTGTGTGCAATAAGCTGAAATAGCTTTATTTTTGTTTTTATGTTATTGTGTTATTATCAGAATAAACTTTAATTTCAATTTGATTTGATATTTTAACCCACTTTTTTTGTCACAAGCAAGTTCACATCATTAGGAACTGCTGCTAGATGTTGCATTCAATAAGTCATCTCAAAGATTGCACTGCTTACAAGAAAGTCAAATGAAAATTGGAAAAAAATGTCTTCTCAAATAACTCAAAAGGAACATCTGCCAAGTTAGCTTAAAAAAAACTATTAAGTTAACTACAAACAAAAATTGCAGTCACTAATATCATCGGATAAATGTGAATGCCTGCAACATACCTCTTCTTTTTTTTGGAGGAGTGGAGTGTCCCTTCTCCTGAGACAGGAGGCCTGAGTTCAAATCCCATCTGCTCCTGAGGTGTGTAAGAGTATTTCTGAATAGTTTGATTAGAAAATATTTACTTCTTTGTGCAAGGAGGTTGGTGTAAGTCAGTCAGCGATATAACTGACTGTAAGCAGAACAGTTGCGGGGGGTGGGGTGGGGGGGGGGGGAAACAGTCTGAACTATCAATTAAGAGAGAAGGTACAATGCTTAGTAGCTGGATAGACGTAGGTCCAACCAGCCCTCTAGTAATACCTATAATGTGGATAAAGAGTTAAATTCCTTGACCATACCTACATCTGGATATTGGTAGAGTAGAGCAGACAAGGTTTACCAACTGAAATAGTATTCACGGACTGAGAAAAACCAGGTCAGATAGAAAGAATCATGAGAACAGGAATCCTTCCATGGTCATTACTACATCAAACCAAAGTGTTTGATTGATGATACTGTTAAATTTAATATCTGACATCTAAAATTGTAAACCATTTTGCAGAGCTATTGGTGAAGCATATACATTTATGTTGGATTGCAGGTCTTGCAATATATTTTTGAAAGGGTAGTAAAATATATGGTGGATTGACACATCAGTATAGCAGTAAAGAAGTATTACTTTAAGCTGCCTTTTTTGGATGAGATGCTGAAAGACTACTTGTTCTTTTAGATGGACATAATTATTCAAAATTTAGAGGACAAGTCCTCTTGATGTGTTGGCCAATGTTTATCACATTCGATGTCACCAAAAAAAAACTTGTTTTGTCTCCTGTTTATTTGTGGGACCTTGCTGTGCCCAATAAAACTGTCAAGCTACAATTCAAGGTACTTTATTGCTGTGAAGTAATGAGGGATGTCCCAAGGTAATGAAAGATGTTACATACATATAAGAATTTATTTTTCTTTATTTTTGATCCTAAATATGGTTGTTACTCGTTTGTCTTGACTGCAAGTATTGATAATATCGCAAACAAGTATACTGTCATGTGATGGAAAACGCGAAGTGTAACATGCAGCTGGGTACTACTGGAAGTTATATTTAACTGATATTTGTAAGGCCATTGGTACAAAATTGGTTATATCACTTGAAACTGTAAAATTAATTGAAAACAAGTTGGATACATGACATTTTAGAGTTACAGTTGGATCTGCTATAACGCATATTCCGGCAATGCAAATTGGGAATAACATGACTGACGAATAGGGGACTGTTATTTTTAAAATGCGAACTTGAGTTGGCTATAATGCGATTCCGCTGGTGACAGGAGGATTATGCTTCAACGTCATATGATTGTTTTTAGAAAGTATTTCAGGAAAAAAAATTGGATTTCAAGATTTTCCTCATCCTGATAACGCGCCAAGCCATCCTCCCACCATTGGTGAGTTTTCTGAAAATGTCAAACTGCTATTTCTACCCCAAAAACGCAACCTCTCTCCTTCAATCCATGGACCAGGGTGCAATAGCAGCTTTTAAAGCTTATTATTTAAGGCGTACATTTAAGAGGCTGATTGCAGCCACTGAGGGGAATAAGGACAGTGTTCTTCAATTTTGAAAGACCTTTAACATCAAGAATGCAATTGACATTATTGTGGAAGCCTGGGGTGATGGCAGTAAGGGCTGCTTGCATGCAGTTTAGCAGAAGCTTCTCCCAGGTTTGGCACCCTATGAACAGCTTCTTCATGAAAGAAGAAAAAGGACAAAGCAGCAAAAACTGGATGTCTTTTTTAAGCCAACCCTGAAGAAACAGTCAGTAGACAATGAACCACAGCCAATCACTTCTGGATTAACTATTTTTTGTCCTAACCCTGCAACCACAACTGCACCTGAAGGTGATGATAATGATGATGATGACGACCCTCAGCTCCTGCATTAACAACACAGCAACTCAAAACCTCCTCCCCCATCAAGTCATCTTAACATTTTTTCAAGGTAAGATGTTAAATTTACTTTTAGTTCGTTATTAGATATGAATTAAACATTTATACAAACCGTGCTACCCTTTGTATTAGACTTTTGAGTGATTTTTGAGCAACTTTGAGTAATTTTTTTGGTGATCTGTCCCTAACCCCATTTTTTCCATAGGCTCCGTTGTTTCTATTGCACGATTTTCTATGACGTGATTTTACACAGGAAAGCAACTATCGCGTTATAGCAGAACCAACTGTATGAATAGTTGCGTGAAATCTGTCTTGTATAGCATGATTAAATATTTCATGTTTTTGACAAGAACAGTGATTGCTCAAAGAATAATGTTAGTCTGACAATCATAATTACAAAATTTGCTGTCTTTAGATACTCTGTAGCATTCAAATGTTTACAATGCAGAGTAAATGGTAATATCATTTACAACCATGTAAATTACAGCCAGAATTTCATCATCCCTTTTTAAGTTTGCACACGACAGTGCATTGTAACATAGTTGTAAACGTTGTTTTCATGCAGCAATATCATACAAAGTGGTTCTTATAAATTTTGTCATAATATTGATCATGTTTGTGCTCGACATACATTGCCAATGTCATGATAATTTAAGGATAAAACTTATAGGTAAGTGGGTGGTTCAAGTAATTTCCACACTCCATATTTAGCGACAGTTACCAGGAGAGAAGGATTTGAGAGATGATGGAAATAAAAAGAAGAATTAAAAATCATGAAGAATACTCGTAAAACTAAAAAAGAGACTTGCGACTTGCAGCTTCATTTGACTTACTGGAATTGGAGGGAGGGATTGACATTTTCAAAGTAAGTTGAGGGAAGAGTGAAAAATGTGGCAGATGCTATTATGTAGCTATAGGGAACACCATAAGACCATAGGAAATAAGATCAGGAGTAGGCCATTTAGTTTTTCAAGTTTGCATGATTGATGCAGCATTCCTCATGTCCACTTTCCTGCCCTTTTCCCACAAACCTTGATTCCCTACTGATCAAGAATCAGTACCTCAGCCTTAAATATACACAAGAGCTCTTCCCCCACAGCTGTCTGTGGCAAAGACTCTCAACCACCTGAGAGAATAAATTCCTTCTCCTCTCAGACTTAAATTGGTACACCTTTATTCCGAGACAATGCCTTCTGGGCCTAGACTCTTTCATGAGGGCAAACATCTTCTTTGCATTTATCCTGTCAAGCTTCTAAAGAATCCTATATGTTTTAATGAGATCACCTCTCATCCTTCTAAATTCCAATGAGTAGAGTTCCAGCCTGCTTAATCTTTGCTCATAAGACAACTCTTCCACACTAGGGATCATCTAGTGAATCTTCTCTGAATTACCATCAATGATTTAATATCTTTCCTTAAGTAAGGGGACCAAAACTGCTCAGAGTACTCCAGATGCAGTCTCACCAGGACCTTGTACAGTTGCAGTCAGACTTCCCTACTCTTATTCTCCAGCCCCTTTGAAATAAGGGGCAACATTTTATTAGCTTTCCTGAACAACTGCAGGAAATTGTTAATCATATTGGCTGCTGGTTAAGAATCTTGTATTAAACAAAAGGGCAGTGAAATAGTGAAAATTTGGTGCTCATGTAGTGGCTAAAATTGCCATTGCTTGACCAGAGCTGCTTGAATACATGAGGCTTGAGCATTTTGTGCGGACAATGAGGCTTTCTTTCCTGCTTGCTCCAATCTTCCTAACGATGGCATGACCTTCTGTTTGCTGCTAGCTGTTTTGTGGAACCACTTACTGTTCCAGGGGCACAACCTCCAGGCATTCCTTGTACTCCTAAATGAGTGTCCAACTTGCACTTGTCCAATTAGAGCCTTTGCCCTTGAAATAACTCTCCCTCATTGGTACTCTCTCCCCAGGTCTACTGTAGCTCAGAATCCTATCATTATTCATTGCAGGACCATCAGTTAGGAAAGCATTCAAACATATCAAAAGAGTCACTTCTAATCGCAAGCAGCAAAGTGAATAAAAAATAAACAGAAGCTGCCTTTGTCTCTGAACAGAAATGAGCAGCTTGCCTTTCAAGAATCATCAATTTTACAGTCAATAAATGATCACTGCACCCAGCTCTCACTAGAACTAGATACCAATTAAATCCTGTCTGGCTTGTAGCACCCGGTACACCTGTGGTCTATCTTGCAGAAGGTGGTGTTCCCCTGATTCAAAGTCCTCACCTTCCGCCTCAAAAAACTGTTCCCCTTCTCCAAGCTCATCAGCATCCATCACATGCCCTCTTTGCAGAGCACAACAGAGTAGAATTTTGTGACTCATTTTGTCCAAGTATACTGCAGTGACAAAGTGGTACTGATGATCACAGATAACTTTTATGTTGATGGAATGGAAGCCTCTTCTAACAATGAAGCTTGCTGCATTTTAATATTGCCCTCTCGTGCCATATGTGTAGAATCTATCATGCCATCCCCTGTGGGAAGCCAGCTATGTTGTCAAAGTCTACTGGCTGGGCTGCAACACTGGCCTCATCATGGGCAAATGAGATGAAGTGGCATGGTCTTTCACAAATGGCATCAATAACTGGCTTAATATATTTGTGGGTTGAGATTGAGAGATCCCATTGATTCCTGGTGCAGCCTTAGAAGGAGCCAGTTGTGTAAATGTTCAATACACCTGTGATCTTGATGATCATTGGATAGGATAGTCACCGACACCTTCAAGGTCCCACTCCAGCAGTTTGCACTGTTCAGTGACAATGTCCTAGGGCATCATCAATCCGTGGCAACACTGTGCTTTGCTCATCTGGAGGAAATGGCCTTGAGGATGATAGACTTTGGACTTCCCGCTCATCCTGAGGAGACCTTCTGTTGTGACATCTTCATGTGGAGGCTGTTAGACAGCCACTGGAGTTTGTGCTAGTCCTGAATTTACTGGCAGACCTATGTTGCTACATTTCACTGCATCTTCTTTGCATCACAGGAACAGTGATGACAACTCTGCTGTGGCTCAATCTATTAGTCACACTTGCAATGAATCTGTGTGGGGAAACTAAGGAACAGAACAAGTTGATGGAATGGAAGCCTGCTGCTTCATTAATGCGAGTAGTCAGTATTTACATCACTAAGAAATAATGGTGGATTAACATACTGCTCCGTACAGTGGGACATATAATATTTTGACAAGGAGGGCCATGGAATGCCTCTAAGTGCTGCTTTGACGCATTCTGATGAATGCTGCAACAATCATGTTGCAAAGAGGATATTCTAAGTGCTGTGTGAGGATGGAGACCTTGTCTACCCAGGCCCACTTTACCCAAGAAGGGAATCATTGAATATCAGAGCGTGTTGAATTAAATTTATAGCTCAAGGTAAGATGGAATCAGTTCTGTGTCCCTGTGCAGCCTGAAAATTTACAGGAAATTTGGTATTTGTGGCCCTCAGGTAACACTTTTAATCTCATCTATGACTACTTTTGCTTTACACAGACAACAATCTCAAACTGTAATGACAACTTGGTCAAGGTTGCTTGTGACTGTATTTCCATACTGCTCGACCCTGCAGTATTTCACACGCATGATGCTATGATTACAGAGCACTTCAACCTGCACCTATACATAAGATCATGGGGCCATGAAAAATATGAAGAAGAGTAGGCTGTTCAGCCCTTCAAGCCTGCACCACCATTCCATTGGATCATGGATCATCTGACACTTCTCACATTTGTATCCCTACCTTTCCCCAAAGCTCTTCTAATCAAGAATCTCAGCCTTAAATATATACAAGGGCTTTGCCCTACAGCTCTCTGTGGCAAGAAGTTTCAAAGACAATCAACACTTTGAGAGAAGTAATTCCTCTTCATCTCAGTATAGATTGGTGCTCCTTGAAATATTCAGAGTCCAACTCCTGGTTTATGCAGGCACTTGGAAGTCCTGATACTTCCAATTAGATTGAAAGCAAAAAGAAATTGAATATAAGCTCTACTTTCCCTTCATGATTGTGTGCAAGAAAAGACAGAAGGTATCAATTTCTTCATCTCTGGTACTGTTGACCCTTCCAGGCATAGTATTCTCATTCGGTTCTGTGGCTCTATGGACATACTGCCTATTCATTTTGCTTGTGAGACGTTATGGTGGTCATGGAGGAACAATACTAATGTTTCTGTTCTCTGCTGTACCTGAGAAAATATTTGTCCCAATAACGCAGACGTTGAATTATATTTATAGCCAATACATGCACTGGCCCTTTCGCTTATCAATTTAGTCTTCCTGATTACATTATTTATATTTTACAACAATCTTGAAATTCTGTTTCTGATCACAAATGTATGATAGAAAATGGGAATCTTTCATACAAATTATAAGATATCAGATATATAGTTATGTTTAATATAGTTTCATATAGGAGAAAACATTTTCAAACAGTGGAAAAGTCAAACTCTCTTTTAGGCCGATTTTCACAATTGCATGAATATTGTCTAGTAACTTTTAGGAAGAAACAGTTGATATGAAGAAACTATTCATGCTCATAGAAGGAACAAGAGCAAGAGAGCGTATATTTAAAGTGATCTGCAAAAGAAATCAAGGGTGGGGAGGAAAACCTTTTCGTCACTCAGTGAGTAGTTAAGGGTATGGAATGCATTGCCTTGAAGTGTGGTGAAGGCAGGGTCAATTGAAGCATTCAAGAGGTCATTGGGTGATTATTTGGATCAAAGTAATGTGCAAGGATATGGGAAAAAGCACGAGATTGGCATTTGGTAATGATCATCATTTACTGAGCTAGTGCAGGTACAATGGGCCAAATGGGTTTCTTCTGCTCCTTGACACTCCTGTGATTCTATGTCATATAAAAGTCCTTCATGTTTTGTAAAATTTTAATCTGACTGCAACTGGGCAAAAAGCTAGAAGCATGGTTGCTGCAAGTTAAATGACTATACCACTGTCAGTTGATTACAGAGAGCCATATCTGGAGATATAAAGACTCTCACTCAGGAATTAATTAAAATTTTCAAGCACTCATTATGAGAATATAAATTGGGCATGAACCAGGACAAAAGCTTTCAACCACAGGAGGTTCTAGGACTATGGCCTCTGGTCCTAGGTTCTCCCATAAAAGAAAAAAAAAATCACCTCAGCATTTATCTTGTCAAGTCCCTTAAGAATCCTATATTTTTCAGTCTATAACTAATTCAAAATCTATAACTATGATTATCTGGAAATCTTAACTAAACTCTGCTACTTGTAATAGATCCCAGACTCCAAATTAATTAAGCATAAAATTCTCCTATCAGCATACAGGGTGCTGTTATCTAGTTGTTCCTGCATTAACAACTGCAGCTGTGTATTAGAATCTCATCTTGATGTCTAATATTGTATTGGAAAGTGGGACTTTATGATCTCAAGAATGACCTCACTGGACTTCTCAGTTGATTTTCTAAAGTTTCTCTCATGGCCTACATGGTCCGGGGCTGCGATGATTATGCCCATTGCATTTGAAGAATGGATGGTTCCCACTCATTGTTTAAATAAGGACATGTGAGTTATACTCCACTGTGAATACAGAAATTAGGATCACATAGGATGATGTTTATGCACAGACTTAAGTTTTGTTTTTAGCATTATCTTTGATTTATTCAAACCCAGACATTATATTATTGTTGTGCAATATGTTCAATGGAACATTGAAATTGTAACCTTGCAGGAGAATTTCTTTTAAAACAAATTCTGCATTCAGTTCAGTCATTAAGAATCTAGAATATTCTTTTTATTATTGACATCTTTATCAGTATAATGTTTCAAATAATGGGCAGTTTTGTGCTAATAGTCACAAATATCACCTAAACCCCGTCTTAATTTTCAAGTAAAAACATATTAGATCATTATATATGCTTCATTAGTCTGATTTATCAATTGTTCATCTTCATTTTGCTTGAACGTATGAAAATTATATTCTTCCTCCAATACAGCAAATTTTACCTAGGAAAATTCTGAAGAGAAAGTAATGATGACAGCTTATGAAAAATAATGAAGTTTAAGCATAATCATCTGGGGACTTTAAATGTCAACCATTTTTTCTCCAAACAACACATAACCATTAATGAAAGCACATACAAATTATACACAGATGGTTCTGATTACTGATGAGAGCTGAAGCACACGACCCCATTTCTCTCAGTCTGCAAAATGAAAATAAGAGTGAAATGACTTTTCTTCAAGCATTAGCATTTGTTTGTTAATGGTGATAGCTGTTGGTAAGATTTTCAGGAGGTGTGGGGGAGGTGGGTAGCGATGTGGCTTTTGTTGTTTTTTAAAGCAGCATCTGGTAAGCGTGGCAGCCATAATTTCATCTCGGAATGTCAAATGCAGCGAGAGCACCTTCCCAGGCAAAATGGAAGAAGCATAAAGTGTATTTTAGAAATTGGAAATTGTTCTTCAAGACATCACTGAACAGCATACATAGCCAGTTGGATAAACTGTTAATGCTTTGTTAATACAAAAGGTAAGTACGCTAAGGAATAGATTACTGTAAGAGGGTGAATGACACAGCTCTGCACATAGGAAAAAAGGAAAAAGATGTCCAAAAATTTACAATGAGTCTTGATATGGCATGCCATAGTTTAAAAAAGAAACTTGAGAGGCTTGGGAATGACCTGCTGTTCTGCTTTCAATGGAAATCCTTATGCATAAATTAATAAATCACCTTTTCCTATGAGAACACAGGCTCTGCAACAAGATTAAACTGCACTAAGTGCATCTATAATTTGCATGTTGAATTCCTATGTAAGAAGTACTTAGAGACAAACAGCTGACCAAGGAGATGAGCTGAAGGTGAAGTGAGAGCTAATAATACCATTTTCAGCTGAAATTATTGGAAAGTGCAGTTAACATGAAGAATACGAATCTGCCTTTCCTTATTTGGGGAGCTGGCACTAGGTCAAAATCAAGTACTAAATTATCATATATCTCAGGTCAAGGAGGAGCCACACAGTGAGAAAAATGTATGGTGGGGTAGACATAATCACTATTGACAACTGAGCACCAACTGCCTCATTTATATATATACATCTGTATTTATCCGGCATTATTGTTGGCTGGGCAATGTCACAAATCATCAATTTAAATCATACAGACACAAATTCCTATTAGGAGCAGATGGTGGCCATTCAGCCTGCTCCATCATTCAATAAGACCATGGCTACTCTGATTGTGGCCTCAATTCCACTTTCCTCCCTAGTCCTGAAACCCTTTGATCCCTTGTTGGTCAAAACCTTCCCCCTCTGTCTGAAAAGTACTTAAGGAAAGTCCCTCTACTTCTCTCTGGGGAAGAGTTCCACTTGCAGATACATCACTCCCTGGGAGAAGAATAATTGTCCTCATCCTCGCCTGATATGGAAAACCCTTTATTTTTAAACTGTCTTCTCTAGTTTCAGTCTCTCCCCTGAATGAAATCTTTTCCACCCAGCCTGTCAAATGCCCCAATAATCTTATATGTTTCAATATATCTATTGATCTGCTTAAGAGAGTATGCATCTATGTGAGTGTTAAAGTCTTCAAAACAAAATAAAGTTTTCCTGCAAACTGAAAAATGTGAAATTAAGATAGAAAACTTTGGAAACAATCAGATCAACAGCATCAAGTGAAGAGAAAAATGGGTCCAGATCTTCATGTGGGTGCAGCAAAACAGTTTGCATTCTTTTGTGCTTTGTGAAATGCGCAACAAACCATGTGCTATTTTACCTGGGTTTTTGCTTTATCGCACAGGGATCAGGTTGACACTGCATTTTGTAAACCAGAATGGAATGGATGACTAGCGTGGAAGTGAGCAAATTCGAAGGGTTGCCTCAGTTCTGCAACATAGTAGCTCAGTGCTCAATAATATGTAAATCGCCTTTAAATTTCAATTATTGGCTGAACACGCTTTTTCCATGTCACCCGATGTCCCACGCAGATTGCCTGTACCAACTTCATGACCCTTCCAGCTACCAGGTCACCTCAGTTTGTCCATACTACCTCCCATTCCTTATTGTTTTCATTTCCTCAGAGACTCCATGCCCCCATGTATCCTCTGTAGTCACTAATCAATAATGCAATTTATAAAGTTCTCAGGAGTAATGAAATTGCATTTGAAAGGAAATATTGAAATACTTGTGAAAGCGATTAAATCTCTAATAATTTATCAAAAAACTTGAATTCAAAGATACCACTATTGATAATAGTGGAGGGGTGGGAGGGGGGAAGAAATGTTGTCTAGTATAAAATATATGTCATTGAATAGAGTCGAGTGATCTCCTCCACTAATGCTGACCTTCTGTTGCAACTGATCTGTGTTGCAAACTTCTGCTTCATTCACTATCTGAATAGCTTTCTCTTGAGTCAGGTCTTCTTTGAACAATAATTAACCTGACAAAGACTCATCAGCAATTCCTGCAACTATTCTGTTGTTGATGAATGCTGACTTGAATCAGCATAGTTACATATCTCCACTAACTGTAGACAGAATTAATGAAATGATCTATATGTACAGAACTCTGAGATTCTGTGTAATCCAAGGTGGAGGACAGGAAAAGATTTTGGCTATAAGAGCTGCTCCTTTTCCAGTGTTGGAGTTGATCTCCTCAAATTTTTGGAGAAGTAATTACTGTTGCATAAGCTGTTGCATTGTTCTGGAACTTTGGAAAACAGAAAAAAATCAAAACAACAGCACTTTAAAATAGGAGGAAGAGAGAGAGAGCAGGTACCACATGGGAGGTGAAAAAACAGAGCAATAAAGCTGCACAGCTGTGTGACTGAGCAGTGAATCTGCACAGCTGACTGCCTCTGCTGTTTAGTTTCAAATATCTCTGGACATCCGGAGTTTGTTCTAAGAAAAATTAATAAAGTGAAATTCACAGCTGACCTTGGAGAAACCTGTGTGGAGAGCTCACAGCAGGGGAGCAACCAAGTGGATTGTTAAAAGTGTAAACTTACTGTTTTCTTTTGTAGATCTAAAATAGTGAGTAGAGTGGGATTTTAATTTTTGATTATATGTTTTATTGAGATCTGTGTTTTGATTAACCTTTAAAAATATACAACATAAGCACAATGTTATCTGAGAGCAGTGTTTTTAGACAGTTTAAGACTGTGCTATTTTCTGGGTCTGTAGATCGTTAAGGTGCAAAGGTGGCCTTTAGTAGAGTGATGTGCTCTACCTGTTGAATGTGGGAGATTATGGAGAATTTCAATGTTACTGATGATTATGTCTGCAGGAAGCGTGTTTGTTTGTGAATCCCATTGGATCGCATGGATCGGTTGGAGCACCAGATAGAGGCAATGAAGAATTTACAGGAGCCGGGGATGCGATGGATGGCAGTTCCAGGAAAGGAGAAAACCGCAGACACAGTCGGGTCAATGGGTTACCTCCAGGAAAGCTTAGAGAGGGAGGCAGGTATGCACGAGTCTCCTGTGGTTATGTGCATCTCAAACAAGTATGCTGTTTTGGAAAACATAGGGGATGATGGACTTTCAGGGGAATGTAGCACCCACAGCCAGGTTTCTGGTACCAAGGGCTGGGTCTAATGCAATAAGGGGTATGTCAAGTTCCAAGCGAGCGAATGTGATAGGGGACTCTCCAGTCAGAGGCACTGACAGGCATTTCTGTGCTTGACAATGAGATATTAGAATGGTGTGTTGCCTTCCTGGTGCCAGGATCAAGGATATCTCGGAGACGGGGCAAAATATTCTCAAAGGGGAGAGTGACTAGCAGGAGGTTGTTGTATACTTTGGAACTAAAGATAAAGGAAGAGAAAAGGATGAGGTTCTGAGGAGCGAACATAGCAGATTAGGCAGGAATTTAAAAAAGTAGGTCCTTGAGGGTAGTAATATCTGGATTACTCCCAGTGCCATGAGCTAGTGAGGGTAAGAATAGGAGGATAGAGCAGATGAATGCGTGGCTGAGAACCTGGTGTAGGGGAGAAGGATTCACATTTCTGGATCATTGGAATTTCTTCGAGGATAGAAGTGACCTGTATAAGAAGGACAAATTGCACCTGAATTGGAAGGGGACTAAAAATACTGGCAGGGAAATTTGCTAGAGCTGCTTGGGAGGATTTAAACTTGTGCAGGGAGTGGGGGGACAACCAGGGAGATAATGAGGAAAGAGATCAGTCTGAGACTGGTGCAACTGGGAAAAGGAGCAAGTCAAACAGTCAGGGCAGGCAGGAACCAAGCAGTGAATGAGGTAGGACTGATAAATTAAACTGTATTTATTTCACTGCAAGAAGCTGATTCTTTTGTGATGTTATTTGAATCATCTTCTCTGGAATATTCCAAACAGGATACTCAATCTAGTAAGCAAGCTACACAACTTACAGTTTCTTTTGTAAATGCTCTGATGCTGAGAATGCTGCCCTTGAATTTAAGCAGTCAATCCAGAAGTGACTATAATTTCATCAATCAAACATATCGAAAAATAATACTTCAATGAGTGCTGCCAGACACATTTGATTATGATGCTCACAAGTATACAAAACAAAAAAAAAATGACTTTACACCTGGCCAATGCTCGATCTGAGCCACAAATTCTTACTAATGTCTCTGACTGAAAAGAAAAAAAGATATATTCTTTATTAGTCTATCCATCCTTCACTATGGCAGTACAAATCCATTCTCATGGATGCTAAGAATGATTAGTAAAACAACTTGCTCTTTCTTGCTGCACTTATCATTTGACTAGTCTTTCTTGTTGGTATAATTATCTTCAAATGTTATTTTGCTTTGATGAAAAATCCTCAGAGTATTTCTGACAATTTTTATTATTTACTTTCTTCACAACTTTACTCATGCAAAATATTTAACTGGCATAACATGCATAATGCTACAATGAAAACAAGCAAAATGTGATATATCATTGTCCCAAAGCTCCCACTTAAATGTTTCCTGCAATATTTAACTGGAGGAATATGATGGTATGATTTTAGAGGAAATACATTACAATAATTTTATAGTTAATCTGAATCTTACTCAAGATTCATTGTTCTCTAAAACGTTTATTAAAACAATAAATTTTAACTAAAGCAAGATACTAATTGTTATACTTATGAATGTGTTTCAACATAACAAATGACTCATATATTTCTACTTTAAAATATTCTAAAACATCCTGTGAGCTATTTACTGTTTCAAAAAAAAATTCTCCTGAGTGCTTCCCCAATGTTTAAAAAATAACTGCTTTTCACACACATAAAAATAAAAAGTGAACAAAAGATAATGAATGCATTTCAAAAATGGAAGTAGTTACACAACATTGTAGTCACTGGAATTGTGTTTCTCTGATATGAATTTACCATTATCACCAGTGGGTACTCCAAAAATCATTCACAGTATTCAGACTGGATATGGTTTTGCTGAAACTGGCGATATTTTATTATTTCCATTTTTGTCTAACTGGATTCACCGTTGTAGATCTTAGCATGTGAGCATATAACCTGTTTTTTTAATGAAATTCTTTCTTCAGTTGATTTAATGGCAGCTTTCTTGTGGTCAATGAAATTGCAAAGACAGAACTGGAAGGGATCATAGGAAGATGAATGTTCCAATATATGCACTTTTATTGTGGAGTGCTGGGTTCTGTAAGGCAATACCAATTCTTTAGATAATTAGGAAAGTTACGGAAGCTCCTGTTTTGAGGGTTGTGCATTTGCAAGTTTTATAACCTACACAGGAGCAGCTAGGCAGGGTCATTTGAAAGGATTTGATGACTTAAGCTCAATATTGAATATCTAGGCTATCAATGAAATGATGAATTAGAAGAACATGAAATGGTGGAGATATTACCACAAAAAGTAGGGGAAAATGTTATTTCCCCTTTTTAAGTGGGATTGAGAGGACTTGAAGTCAGGATAAATGCAGACATCCTGCAGACATGGACATAAGTCGGGAAGTGTTGTGTTATGCCTCATAGTCAGTGACAGTATACTTTCAAGGACATGCTCATTATACATCATTGTTGTCACAGCATGTGATCTGAGGCTGCAAATGTCTTGATCTCCATTGTATCCTGAGATCACTTGAAGCTTGACAAGTTGTTGGAAGCATGCTGCTCCATTGTCATCTAAAATTTGTCCATGATAGTTCATTGTAATAGATGTCAGTTGGATTCTTCAATACCACTACGGACATGCCCAGTTTCTTATGCTATAAGGGAGAACATAAGTATTGCTGTATCAGGTAAAACAACCTGCTGGATACAAAACTCACATCAGGGACATTTCTGCTGTTTAAAATCAGACTTTTCAAATAAGGCTTACTTAACAATATTTCTGTCTACTAAGCAGAGGACAAATTGTTTTCATAGTACATTATATAAATAATTCTGAGAAACTTCATGCTATAGATTATATCCCACCATATACCATGTGTAAAGAAACTAACATTACGTTCCTTTCCTGGTTTGTATTAAAACTTCTATGGCTGACCTCTTTCAACATGACAAAAGTTTTAAACATAAGTTGGGACTTGAACATTTGCCCTGCTGTAATACAGCAAGTATTGCTGTAGTGAAACACATTGATTGCTGCACTGTGCAACTTACTCAGACATCCCTGTAGACTTACAGCACTGTGATAACTTGCAATGCATGACCACACTGCACAGTGTATATCTTATTCCAACTGGATCCACATTCAATGGTAGCCAGTGTTTGACCATTAATTGGTGGCTATTTACCCTTTGAAGAAGTCAACTAAATTAGTAGATATACTGAAGCTGCTTCAGCAAACAGTCCTGTTATGACCAAGTGAAGATGGATAATTGCTTTTTTTTTCTCATGCTTTGTTTGACCACAGCAGGTTTTGAGTTTTGAAAGTTTGCAATATTACCATTTCAGTATGTGTACGAATATGTGCAATTGGTAACAGTTAAGCCACAAGAATGAGATAAACTGACACTTGCACAATCGCAAATTCAAGCCACGAGCACATCGAAACATATAAGCATAAAGTATCAGGAGTTAAAATTCATCAAGTCAAAAATGCAGATTTAACAAAAGAACATTCAGTGGGCGGCACGGTCGCTCAGTGGTTAGCACTGCTGCCTCACAGCACTCGGGTTCGATTCCACCCTCGGGCAACTGTCTGTGCGGAGTTTGCACATTCTCCCTGTGTCTGTGTGGGTTTCCTCCGGGTGCTCCGGTTTCCTCCTACAGTCCAAAGATGTGCAGGTTAGGTTGAGTGGCCATGCTAAATTGCCCGTAGCGTTCGGGGATATGTAGATTAGGTGGGTTATAGGGGGATGGGTCTGGGTGGGATGCTCTGAGGGTCGGTGTAAATTGTTGGGCCAAAGGGCCTGTTTCCACACCATAGGGATTCTATATTAACATTAACATTCAATGAGGATTCATTGATTGTATCCACAGGAGCTGTTTCTTCAGTTGAAGCAACTGGTTAGAAGTTATGGATGTATATCCCATTCCTCTTGGAAACCAGCTTTGTCGATCTGGAATGACTTTCAGTTTCAGGCAGTTTTTGCTATAAGACTGGAAAGGCACTTTCTCAACAAGACAGCGTTCAAAGCTTTGATGGTAAATTGGAGAGAACGATGAAGACAGGTGCTCACTCCATGAGTTTGGATGTTCTCCGACTCAAACCAAGTCCAAATGTTTGCAAAAAATGTGGTATCACATGACTAATCTCCAGGTAGGTTTATTATCCTTAAAGTAACAATTGATCAGCTTGGGTCTATCAGAGCTTCATTTTCATCAATGTGACAGCTGAGGGCATTTTTGATGTTTCTGCAATTAGCTCCTGAGTGGTTGATCCATCTTCTATCATGATGAGATGAAGGAGAGCTGTTTACACCTTTGGGGGTTGAGGGGGGCGGGGGCATTGTCTCTGGTGGGGCTCCAATAACGTGGAATATAGCTACACAGATGCAAATTGGAAGCTTTTTTACATCAATGTCCTTTTTCAGTTGCATGTCTTTTTAAAAAGAGTATTATGCATAATAAGCTGATGAGATGTCATATTGTTTCTGTAATGCTTGTCTTCATGAGACCTGCTGAGTCTCAGATGCTGGATGTCAAGGAACCTAAAAGGGAGAAGTTCGAAAGTCATACATGAAGGAGTATGGAGCTTTCCATTTCAGAGATCTCCCAAATTGATTATCAGCCTATAGAATCATAGCTCCTGTGACAGCATGTGTCAAATCAACCATTTCTATCATTCAACTTGTTGTTCCTTGGCTTCTTTAACAACAGGCTACCGATTTGCCTCATGCTCCATTGCTACAGTGGTATAAATCTCATACACTGTTGCTCAGGTCAGAGATGCACTGCTGTTCTCATAGAAATAACTTTTTTTTTAAACTAAGTGGATAGAGGTATACTACTACACATTGGTATATGCTACCAAAATAAGTTTGCAAGCGTTTCAGTGCAATTTCAAAAACAAGTGCATATATTAACATTTTTTTGAAGTCTGACCCAGTAGAATCAATCCACTGCCCATATATCCTCCAGCTATGAATCTAAACAGGCTCCTTAACTATCACTTTTACTTGACCCTCTTCACTTATAATTAGTTTTCCCTCAATTGTCAAAATCTATACCTTGATGTCCCATGGTATTTGGATCTGTAATTGTACCTCTGCTAGATGGAGTATAAAAAGACATTTGTAGCGAAGTGTTCAATTCATGACTCTCAGTAGATGATGTGATCAACACGTGAAAATCCTTCAGGAAAATGTAAAAGTAAAAAAGATACGTTTAAGGCTGTAGTTTCATCTGAGACAAATTCAACTATGACATGTTTGGAAAATAGACAATAGCAGATGGGTTGCCCATTTCAATTTCCTTGATACTATCCACAGAACAAAATAATAAATTGCAGGAATACGACACCAAACAAAACTTCCGATGTACTTTTTCCAGTTTCCTTGCTCATTAATTTATATTTGTTTACATGAATCTACTCTTCAGTGAACTTATGGAGAAAGCCTGTTCACAGTTCGTCATCTCTATGACTAAAACATAAATTTTCTAATGGCAGCAATAGACCCAAAGGCGTGTTTATTTGTGTGAAGGTCTAAGTTTCATGCTGTCGGTCTGGATAGATACTCTCTCATGTTACTTGATTTTCCTGGCACTAAAATTAATTCTGCTTTTTCTTATTAGCTACCACAAGGTTCAACTGCTTAATGTAAGACAGTTTTTTTGCTCTCCGAGCTGCAATGACAAAGCAATCGCAAGAGCCTCTTTCAATACTCCTCCTTCATTTTTAAAGCTTTTGATCTGTTGAATCCTTGTAAATGCTAGTTACAGTTAGATTTCTGATGATTTTGTAGACAAACTCAACTGACTTCATTTCTGCTTGAACACCTGCTGTAAGATTGGGTGCCAGGCCATATGAAAAAAATGAATAAAATAATATAACACTTTCAAACTAATTTTGCTCTTTAATAACTCTATTTTATGTGGAACTTCTCTTCATATCCATCCTAGATGATACAGTATCATGCTATCCTACACAAATGCAAATATATGAGAATGTACATTTTAGGAAAGGTCACAATGGCTCGCTATACATAGTGAACAGGGATAGGCTTGTGTTTCATCAAGTCACAGATGCCCAAATGGCATTAAGGGAATGTGTCCCCTTAAGTAGTTTTCAATTGCTAGAAGAGTGGCAACAAAGAGAATGAAGGATTGAAAAAAAAATATAGGAATCTCTTAAAGTTACATGGAACCTCACAAAATTTCTTCCTCTTTGAAATTGTCTTCCTTGATTCAGCTCTCCTTTAATCATAGAGCTTTCTAGCTGCATGAAACTCAACAATTTGACATTGATTTGTGCACAGCTGTGGTGAGTCATTGGCAGATCCAAAGTGAGGGCAGAACCCTGCCCTGGAGGTCCTGCTCCCATATCTGGCAGATATCATTTTTTTGCCAGGTGGGGTGGAGGGTTGTGAGCAGGTAATGGGTGGGAGATATGACTCCAGTATATGGGACACAAATTCAAATGGGCAATTTCAACAGAACTCAAACAGACCTATTTTCAGCAGTAGATAGTAGGAACTGCAGATGCTGGAGAATCTGAGATAACAAGGTGAAGAGCTGGATGAACACAGCAGGCCAAGCAGCATCAGACGAGCAGGAAGGCCGACATTTCGGGCCTAGACCCTTCTTCAGAAAAGAGCAAAATTCTTATCCTGCAGTGTGGGAATATGAATTTTTAGAAAGGAATTAATGCTCTTGCTCTTGTAAGACAGTTATCATATGTAGAACTCTTAATATGTCAAGCTATTTAAATAGCTAACACTTTGAACTTGAAACAGGAAAACTGCCTGCCTCTATCTGGGGCAATTGAAACAAAAAATTAAGTACAGCAGTTTCCAGATCTTTTATTTACATAACCTTTAGAGCTAAATCTTATTTTGTTTAGCTAAATTTGAAGTCAGTCAACTTGTTTGAAGGACTTTTCATCACAAGACTGAATGAGTTTTCACTCTCTCACCACTCACCTTGTTCCTAGAACAACTTGCCACTCAGCAGATATCTGCCCAGAAATCAGCATCCCTTCAGCCCATGCCATCTTTAAAACACTTCAGTGCACCCAAATGAGCACTAGTATTCCAAAGCTGCTCTGCTTATTGATGGTCAGAATCAGGGCAGGCAGAGAAGGGTAAGATAGCATGGTATTTCTCTGTCTGAGATCAGGAGATCCTGATGGACAGTGTGGTGCAAAGGAGAGATGTCCTCTTTCCTGAAAAACAGTAGAGGAGGCCATCTAAGAGTGAATCTCTTCAATGTGACATCCTAAAGGTGGCATCTCCAATAGAGCAGTACCCCCTCATCATTTTACTTTTGTATCAGTTTAGTATTATACACTCAAGTTTCCAGAGTGAGAATCTGGATTCACAAAATTTGCACTCACCTATAAGAGCACTGCTGATGAATCACAGCTAACACATGCATAAAAGTGAGGAGCATTTCTTGTAGCAGACCACAAGGAATCTTAGAGTAGCCTATTTTGTTATAATTCAGTGAAATATGCAGACATATTTCATGTAGAATAATGCAAAATTAATATACACATCAATTCTTAAAGTAAGAGATGAGCAATAATTGAGAGAGGCATAAGTTGATTATCCAAGTAGTCTTTTTGGCACTTTGTGCGCTATTGCTTTAAATACGAAACAGTGTAACTCCTGGCTTTTTCCTTAAATTGTTAATCTTGTGAACGGTTCTGATGAGAGCACAATGAAAAGCTTTGACAAAATGTGTCCTCTTTCAGCAGTACTCAAGACTTTTAGCATGATCTTCAAGTTCAATTATTTTTTCAGGTTGTAACAGGATAGGTTATAAAAGCAGAGGAAATTACAGTTGAGTGCAAACCTAGAGAATTGAGCTATGGGGGGACTAAACTAGATGGGCTTGGATGGCCTTTCTTTATCCTCGACTGTTCTTGTGAAACAGTTTAATTTAATGCTAATATAAAGGGCTGAGAGTTGACATATCATTCATGACTCATTCTTGAGTTGGAAGAAAATACCATCCTATTATTGATGTTTTTGAAAGTCAATGCAAGAGATTACTAAGTTGTAGTATGTTTTGATTAACAACCTCATTGTCACAACCAGTAGCTGCGTCCATCACATGGTCAGTGAATTATAGATAGTATAACTGTTTTTTAATTTCAAGTGTATCACTTTAAAGCAAGGTTGTCAAGCTTTTCTTAAAACATGTGAAATGGTAGTTTATTATAAATTGTTAATGAAGGGATAAAGAGTAGTTAGTTATTGACAAGAATGATCAGGATTCAAACAAATACAAATTAAACAAAAGAATACTTACAATCATTGAATCAAACAGTTCATAAAAGGCCCTTCAGCCCATCAAGCCTGTACTACCAAAGTAAGTCCCAATAAATCTCGGTAGTATACCATTGAGGCCCATTGATTGTTTCCTTATTGCTGAAGTGAAGAGATTAACATGTGATTTTAGATCCAGCAGTTAAGATGTCTTTGGTATTTAAAATTGGTGCTGTTTTCTTTTGCAGACAGGTTCCTCAGAACAGCTGATATTGGCTGGGAGAGATAGAGGATTCCTGCTTGTTGGTTCTTCCAATTTGGTACTTAACTCCCTAAATATAACTGTTTCAACACGTTTCTGTTTCTGTCTCTCACACGCACACTTTCTCTCTGCATGAAGCCGCATGTCCTTCCCAGATGGTTAAACTAGAATTGCTCTTTGTTGAGGTAGCTTGTATTTTTGCATCATTTTTAAAACACCTTAGTGTACCCAGATGAGCACTGGTATTCCAAAGTTCCTTTGCTCATTGATGGGCAGAATCAGAACATAGTGGAGAAGGATAAGATAGCATAGCATTTCTCTGACAACCCAACATGACTGCTGTGACTGGGTGGACATATTCCATATCAGGCATTGGCATTCTGGAGACACCTCACTTCCCATCTGTGCCTCCTAGCTTTTGTGCTGGTTAATGCCCAATGTACATTCTCATAATGAATCCTTGAAAAGTTTCATTAATTCCTGAGTGAGGGTTTTTACATCTCCAGGTTTGGCTCTCTGTAATCCATTGACAGTTTCATAGTCAGGTAACTTGCAGCAACCATGCTTCTAGCTTTTTTGCCCAGTTGGAGTCAAATTAGAATTTAATAGTTCACAGAATCACAGAAGTGTCACAAAGCAGAAGGAACTCATTCGGCCCATTGTGCCTGCACTAACTTGTTAATGAGGATCATTACTGAATGCCAATCTCCTGCTTTCTGCCCATATCCTTGTACATTACTTTTATCCAAATAATCACCCAATGACTTTTTGAATGCCTCCATTGAACCTCCCTCCAGCAATTTCAAGGCAATGCATTCAACACTCTTAAATGCTTGCTGAATGAAAATGTTGTTCCTCACCACCCTTGTGATCCGCAAAAGAAACATTAAATATACACCTTCGTGCTCATGTTCCTTTTATAAGTGGAAATAATTTCTCCATATCTACTATTTGATCTTTAAAAATGCTAAACAATATTTATGCAATAGTGACACATCTTAAAATAAAGTTTGATGTTTCCAGTATTTGAAAATGTTTTTTCTTATAGGAAACTACATTAAACATAAATTATATATGGTATATCTGACATCTTATCATTTGTGCAAAAGGTTAGCAGTTTCTAACATAAGCTTGTGGTTCGAAACAGAATTTGAAGGTTGCTATAAAACATAAATGAAGTAATCTAGAAAATTAAATTGATAAACAAAAGGGTCAGTGCATACGTTGGCTATAAATGCAATTCAAAGTCTATGTTGGAGATAGTAGGAACTGCAGATGCTGGAGAATCTGAGACAACAAGGTGCAGAGCTGGATGAACACAGCAGGCCAA